>NC_083644.1:11567983-12167983 GCF_963576545.1 Limanda limanda | reverse complement strand
TTGTCTGTCCCGCTTCCTTCTCAGCCCACGGTTCATCGGACTATGGTCATTCTTTACGTGTCACTCCTTTTAAAATAATGTTGAATCTCATCGTCTCCTTCCTCGGGTGGGTCACTTCATTACACATTGCTCCGCTCTTGCTCATCCACAGCAGGACATCAGTTAGATCTCTTGGTCACGCCGACATGACTGAACAGCAGCCGCTAGAAAAGGCACCTCAAAGAAAAACGAAGGATAAATCGCAACAATAATTTCCTTAACCAAAATAGCACAAGCCAGCACTCTCTGGATGTTACTTGAGTGATGTGTACACTGCAGATGTTTTATGCAGTGTGGTTCGTGCCTCTTTAAATATTGCCTTGTATTTTTCTTGGTTACCATACCGTAACCATCTGAAAAGTGCTTTTATTCCTTGCTGAAATTAGTGCTTCCCCCTGTCGTATTGCTCGGGTGCACCATAAATCCTAGGCCTGTGCAGAGCGCTTCGAACTCAGATGCCAGTAGCTGGAGGAGAAGGCTGGGAAAGAGGCGGAAGTTTCCTGTGTTTTTTACTAAGCCGAGGTCCAAGCCTCAGCATGGACCTCGGCTGCTTTCTTAAGAAGGTCAGCAGGTACAAGTGAAGCAGATCAACTGGCCGCCAAAGCTTAAACCAGCAAAAGCACTGACAACGACCAGTGACAGCTTCATAAGACCTGGGCCTTTACGGAGCAGATTTTACAGCCAAACTAAACTTAATTTTCACATTGTCTGATAAACACATTTCAGCTGTAGTGGGGGAAAAAAACGTTTGACAAAAACCATGTACAATCTTTGACTTTATACATTCCTGAGTTCTGTTATTTGTACTGTATGCCCCAGGGCCTTAATACTATCTCCATAACAAAGCCTTGTTAACAGTAATCCTACCAGTATAGTTCAAACTACAGTGAAAGCGCTGTTGTTCAGCTACAATCTAACCTGGAACACTGGAGATACCTTGTGTTCTGCAACAGGGGTCACTAACAGAAAGCTCTACCTTTAAGTGATATTTCCCTGATTCCATGTGATGCCATGACTGACATCCAAAGCACAAAAGACACATCATAAGTGATTGATTTATTTGCTTTGATTGAGTGACAGGTCACACAGCCTTTTAGAGGGCAGAGCTTGTGTGGAACAGAGCTTCTCTTACACACAAGTAAATATAGTTTTATGAGCTCAGTTAGAACCGAGCCAAGGAACAGACTTTATGGATAACTAGGCTGTAAGGCTGTTTCTGCACAGCAGCAGGGAGTGGGCTGTGCTCACATTACAATGGATGACCTTTATTATCGACCAGATAAACTTAATACAGTACAGTAACTATGTACTTCCAGTCCAAACTTGTAAACTAAGAAAAGATCAGACACTTTTAATGCTTGTTTTATAACTGAAATTCAACTGTGTTTGTTTGATTTGGACAAAAGTGCCCTCAAAAAAATCCAAATGGTTGACTTTGATACTTTGCCAAGGACCCACGCTCTTTCTCTCAGCGCAAGTGGCTGGTAATTCAGTCTGGAGTTTGTGTATTTGTCTAACACTGGTAGCTCTGGGCTTAAACATAAATTATGCATAACCAATGTAATTTATTTAAAATTAATTAGCCCGACTCGTAGCTGTGGATTGTTTGCCAATGAAAACAGTGGAATATGGGGGCGTAGGGGGTAAAGAAAAAAAAAAAAAACTGAAGCAGTGTGATGGCAGCTGTGACTCCACAGTTCCCCCACTGCTCTCCAGGAGAAGATTAATAGTTAATGGAAGGCCTTTAGGCTGTGGAAATACCCCTAGTGGCCTTTATCCCTGCTCTGGGAAAAGCAGGGATTATTGTCAAGGTATCAGAGCCTGTTGCAGAGTCAGCCCTCCTCCTACATTTCCCTACTGTCTGAATCTTACTTCCATTACCTAAATAAGAAAAACACCGGCTACATTTCGGGCACACGCTTGGTAAAAATCTGGTGTGTACTTTACACTTTGTTTGTGGCACCAATTCACATTTGCGTAACTTACTTCACACCACCGGGGGCCCCCCTCTCCTCACTCCTTTTTTTTGCCAAAGGCTTATATGATCTTTAAATAGGAAGAGAGTGAGGTCAATTTTTCAAACGCGGCACAGCACATTATCTCATGCAAGGCGAGTCAAATCAGCCCGGCAATTAACTTAGGCTCAGTGCTGCGACGCAAATCATCGGGCTCGTTCAGGGTCGGGCAGATTCCTCTCTCCAGACAATTAGCCTCCTTCATTAATTAAAAATTCTAATCAGGGTGTTGGATCAATAGTGTAAATCACATGTGCCGCAGCTCACCCTGGGAAGTTGCATCTTACTTCCGAGGTCTGCATTAACAAAGTAATCAGCTAAACTCATGTGAAGGATTTATGGAACAGGAGTTGGGCTGGTTGACATTCTGATAAATCTTTCAAGATATATGCTGACGTATGGAGCAGGCACCAGAAAAAAAATGGGCTGACATGAAATTCTGTATAAAATACTGTACATATTGAGGCCCAGGTAGAGTCATATAAATGTACTGCACATACCGTAGCAAACAAATTAAGGGCTGTAAAAATATTTGAATAGTGCAAGTAATTTTTTTTATTTGGTGAAGGACATTAATGCATAAATTGATATTCCTAATGGGACATGAAAGGAGCCATAATTAGAAAGATTTGTGTATTTCTTAGAAAAGATTCCTGTAGCCCGGACAGTGTATTATTAACGACGGCGGGTGTTTAATTTTTAACTGCAGGAAAAATGGCTGAAAAATCCATTCCCATTTTTTTCTCTCGCTGTGGGAAGATCATCAATAATATAGGCGCTCAGTGTTTGCGAGTTTCGGTCCATCCCAACTCTTACCTCACATGGGTGAGCCACTCATAACGGCTCTGGGGGCCAATTATTATCCAACTAAAAGTTAGTGCTTTTTCCATTTCTCCACTACGTTTATGTGACATACACAAACTGTAGGTTGACACACACACACATAGAGACAACCATGCCAAAACACATATGTGATGCATTCATATATTCTCACACAGGGTAGGTGTGTGATTGTAGGGACTCGAGGGACACTCGGAGTTGGGTTTGTCTGCAGTGCTTTCCAATAACAGTTTTGTTTGTGGTCTTGCAGCGGCCGTTTGACTGAGAATATCTCCCCCAGTAAATGTTACCGACGTTCTGAACACAAATGAAGTCATTTTGCATCCTGCTAGAAATCAGCAGAGACCCATTTTCCCCTCTCTCATTAGCAGGGAAACGAGTAGGAGGAGACAGTGCTGCAAGAGCTGCATTTGGTGGCTGATTCATTTTTTAAGCAGGCGGTGAATTACTACCTCGGTGTAGTCTTTCCTCACAAAGCGTCGGCGTATATCAATATGTAGTTACTGTTTCTTGGCTCGGGTATAACTGTGAGGCCATGTGGCTTGCAGCAGATTTGTTGCTGTGTCCAAGGTTCGGCAACAGGAAATAATCGGAGAGAGACTGCAGGTGTTTCCCTCGCGAACACCAAGGACACTGAAGCTCCACCAACATGAACCCCCACCCCCATGGCCTGTTATTGATTGACAGAGTAGGACACTTCCTGCAGAAAGGTCATGGATGGCTTTGCTCTCCCCACCTCTGGCTAATCCTGGTATCTCCTCAGCATCAGCGGGTAGAACTCGTTGGTTTATCGTCTGCCGGAGCAGAAACTGACTGGCTGAGCACTGTGTGTGTGTGTTTGTGTGTGTGTATGTGTGGGAACGCAGCAGGAGGTGCAAAGTAATTTAACCCATTTTGAAATAAAATGTGTGTTACGGACCATCAGCTTAATATGAAGCAGGCAGAGCCCCAACGTTTTCACTGAGTTTAAAGTGAGACACAGGTGGTCAGGAACGTATGTGGAGACATCATAAAGCATTAAAAACATAAAGAATACAGGAGGTTACCTTGGAGATCAAACATTTTTTTTATTTCACTATTTGCAGATTCATATATCCTACACAAATATTAAACTCATGCAGATTTAACATTACAGTATTACTAACTAGACGTATAATTTATTATTATTATAGTTATTTAAGCATTAAAAAAAGCCCCACACACACAAACAATGTTGGATAATGAATACAGCTTTAACAGAAATTATTTGACAATACCATGAATTATTTAAGAAATTTCTGTGAATTTATTAAGACTATTATATTCATTATATATGATTTATTACCAAACTGGATAAGTCATGTTTAAAATGAAAACAATGCATAAATCCTCACTACAAAATATGAAGTTATGAGTTAATAATTGAACCTGGGTGATATACTTTTTTTTTGCAATTGTCTCACTCTTCAAAACTTCCGGAGACCAAACTCAATCATGTGACATCTTCTGTCACGTGTCTAATTTACTGAGCTAAGCTGTTGCGGGACAAAACCCTACTGGGTTCATTAAAATCTGGCCCAAGGAAAACAACTGATCAGATGTTTCCCAAATGTTCGGAAATGTGGCCCGGAACACCCACAGATCCTCCACAGCCCCGGAGAACAGGACAGATTGTCTGAATTTGTGCGCCAGGTCCTTTCAGTTCTCGTAGCGAGGTCTGGTCGCAATACATCAGCTGTACGTATGGAGATTAATTGCACTAGCCCGCAGCTCTTTTAAATCCTCTTTGTCTTCCCAAAATATGCATCCCCTCCCATTAGATGGAGTGGGGGGGAAATCTGGGAGTTATTTTATTTTAATATGGCTTTTCTTGTCTTCCACCCTAATTTTGGAGAGAATTATTCCATTATATTTCTGTCTGTTTATACATATTCGATGCTTTGTTTCTGCCCGACAAAGGCAAAGTTGCCTTGTGCAGCAGCCATATACACATTCTTATTCCCACTTAAGAATTTTGCTCGCATTTGATTATTCCTTTTTTTTGGTGTCACAGAAACCAATGCCACACAAGCAGCCAATCATAAATCAGGTTTCCTTCAGTATTAGGAGCAGGGAGGTTCACTGGAATCAAACCTGCGTCCGACTCGTTGAATTTCCTCTTTAATTTATGGCACTGCTGATAGCATGTCAGCTAACGCCGTGGTGCTGTATATCACATTACCAAGCCTATTGACAATAAGCAGAGCTGCGGCGCTGGAAGGCAGTAGAGGCAGAGTTAGCGGGTTCTGAGTCATACCATGAGATTGTTCAGATGAATCTGGTACAGTTCAATGCCCCAAAAAAACCCCGGCTGAAATTATGTGTTTTTAGTCAGTAAAACACTCAGCTGCTTCAGAGCCCGTCAGTTTGATCTATGACCTGCATGATGAAGTCCTTCTTGAAGAGCTGCCTTGTACAGGCCAGTTTTCTTTGTGTGTGTGGTTTTCATCCATAATGCACATCCCAGGGATCTGGTAAGCTGCATCAACGGCTGCACATTAAAGGAAGAGCACGCCTTGGCCTGAAACGGAGGTAAAACCCCAAATGATCTTGGTTCATGATGTAATTCTAGACAGCGGTGTTCACACAGTATAGAACAACTCTCCACGGTGGGAAAAATTGCTGAATAATTTGAAAAGCGCGTACAAACAGTCAGATCTCAACACACGACTGATGGAAATGGCCCTCCACTGTTGAGAGCAGGGAACTTGACCTTTCAGTCCGACCTGTCTCGATTCTAATTGTTCGCAGTTTGGATGGCGTGACGGTGACAGTTGGCAGAGTTCTGCACGCCGCCTCCGTAGCACCGCGCCGGGACTACACAAATTGTGACAAAGGTGAAAAAGAACAGTGAGTTTCGCCCCCTTGTGATCGACCAGCTGTTTCCAATTCTTGCATGTAGTCTGAAGTGAACGATGTTTACAGCACTAGCAGCACATATCAGTGACACAAGGAAAAGTTGTTTTGTAAAAAGCAAAAAGAGAAGAAAAAAATAGACCAGAGAGCAGGAGGAAAAAAAAGATCATCCACTCTGGCATTTTTAGAAGTGGTTTGAGACATTGCCAGAGAAATTTCCTCAGACATAACAAGGTTTTATGACAGGGAACTGCCCTGTGAAACTGTTCGTGCTTGATGTTCTCCAGCGTGGGCCTCACCGCCGAGCTGCAGTTTTGTTCATATCTGTGTCATATCGAAGTTCACAGGCACACTGATGGTTATCTATGAGGGAAGAGCCATTTTGGCCCCGGGTCTAACAAGGTTAGCGTTCTGTGGCTGTCAGCTAAATGGTGACAGGTGAGGTCACAGGCAGAACTGTAACCCAGAGCAAAACAGGGTGATGATTTTAAATGGGCCAGCCTTCCTCGGAGGACACAGGCCAGCTGCTTGTACTGCAGCGCCCTTCTTTCTATGGCTTTTACTTCCTCCGGCCTCCATCGCTCAGTGGTGTAATGAATACAGGCGACTTGTGGTGATCACGGGATAAGATCTTGTTTTTTCTGTAGACGTGAGTGTAGTTCACCTACTTGAACGAGACAGAATTTCAAAGCAGGAAATTTCAGGGACACATTTCTCTCTTTAAAAAATGATAGGAGTACAATAAAAGTCATAACCGTGTCTGTAGAACAACAACAATTGGAATACCTCCTCTCTAAAACTCCAGATTTATGACTGTCAAAAAGTAGACATCATCAGTGTTCTGAAGTTCAAATACAGGATAGGTTTCATAGTATACCTTAAACCCATTCAGACCAGATGCAGAATATGCATGTGTATACCTTTAAGACCTGCTGCTATGTCTTCCTTGTGCAAGATGTACAGATGGTTCACATGATGTCATAGCTGATGAAACGCTTGTGATTTGCTGAAATTCACAGTGGGAACAGCAAGTTGTGTGATTTAAAAAAGCGGTTTTCTGTTTTTCTTTGTTAGTCTGAGCCTCTGAAACAGTTTCTAAAGTGGTAGACGGAAGATTCCGGCCTCTGTCGCCGCAAACCAAAGGTGAAGATCGACATGATGCTCACGTGAAGCCGAGAGAAACTACAAATGAAAACCACTTGAGAGCTCAAGTCATTGGTTTATACTGTTCTGCCGTAATGTTCATCACCATTGGAAAAGACCAATAAACAATTCAAAATTGAAGTGAAGTAAACATGTTAACAAATGTGCTTGTTGTTTTCAGCCACATCCAGTTTCCAAGGCAAAGGAAATGATTAACAATAAACACAGAATGTGTTTTTTTTATCATTCCTTTCTTCTATCTGCTACAGAGGCTGAGAATTAAAGGTTTTAGGGAACATCAGGTTTATTTAAGAAAACCTTCACGTCTTGTTTTTCAAACAATACTTAATTTTCATTTTTCAAGCCAAACCAGTTTCTTTCAGGGACAAAAATAAAAATGTTCTGAATTGAAGTATTCAATTCTTAACACCTTTTCATGTTAAAGTGCAAATAAGTGGAATTTGGTTATTCAGCAGCGCATGCTTGGTAAAATACAAAATGCATTCCACCATTTAAGATATTTTCCATTATCACTCTGGCTAATGCACTGCCGAACTCCGCTGAGACGTTAACGTCCGCTTGGTTTACACTAAGATCTGCCAAGTGAACACTCTCAGAGGTGACGAGTTGGCAGTCGGAAATAAAAACCTGTGGCCACTCCAACAGCGACGCGGTACACAAATAAATCAGAGCAAACAACAGTGGAGCAGGTAGGGAGAAACTGAAGAACGCAGGGCAATATTGTAATGGGTAATATTTAACATAATGTTAGAGTTAATTGGTTGTGATACAGTGGATATAAATTACAGGGTATTTAGGGATATTGGGAGAGTTATGGTTATGCTAATTCCCCATTTCCATTTGCTCTCGTCACTTTATCAAACTTGACAGTGGCCTGGTCTCCCTCTACATATATACCTATGTATAAATACACTTTCTGCAATCCTTAGCAATCGCCCTCCAGGTCTGACTCATAATTTACTTCATTGTTAAAGCTGTTGTCTCGGCTTAATGTCCCTCGACTCTTGTCTAATACCTAAAGTGCAACTGGCGAGAATGAAACTACCTCTCCATCTCTGTCTCACTCTCGGTCACCGTCTATTTTGAGCCCCTGCAGTGGATGTGAACGACATTAGTCATAAGTGTACTCGTCAAACATTTTCCGCTGTGGTTCTACCTGCGTGCAGCTTCAGATATGTTTTCCTTCTTCTGTCATTAGACGCTGTATGTCAGAGTCCGTCTGCTGTAAGGTCTTCTATCAATCCTCTGCTGTTTCCTCAGGTTCTATCACATTATTAAAGCATGTATTTCTTTTCTCTCCTATTTTGTTCTTGTTTCTTTTACATTGATGTCTTCACAACAGCCTTGCAAGGTTCTGTTTTTGAGGAGGAAGTGCTTGAACACTCACAGGGTTTGTCCGTCTTTTCATGTAGTTGATGGAGTCTGTGTTTACAGAGCAGGCAACCGAGGAACCAGTACAGCTGCTCTTCTTCAGCCTCCAAACACACACGTCCTACACAGGCTTTGCCCCTTTTCCAAATCACACAGATGCACAATCCCACAGTCACATGCCAGCGCAAAGAAGAATGAAGAATAGCAGCGTGGGTTATCTCTGCCTCACAGTCCTGCAGTTTCTCCTTTAATAAACCGGGCTTATTCCCAGTGGAGAACACCTTTTGTTGAAACTGGTTGTGCTGACAATAAGGGCAACGCAGAGAGATTCCCCTCCTCAGTTTTGACATGACTTACAGCCTTTGACACTGCGTCGTACTGTAAGTTGTAGTGAAATAAGCTCCGCAGCACCTTCCCAGCATTGTTGTGTGGTTGGCTTCACAGGGAATTTTCGCAAATGGATGTGTGCATGTGTGTGTGTGTGTTTATGTGTGTAATTCGAGCTGAACCCACTGACTGCACTCTCAAGCTCAGCCGGTGATGCTTGTCGGTGTATGCCGATGTTGTCCACACTGGTCTAATAGAGCAGAATGACCACTCCACTGCAGAAAGAGGCCATGGACAAAACTATCACTGTGATTAACTGTAATGATTGGGGGTGGAAATGGGTGTTTAGAGGGTTGTGGAGAGGATGAGGGCCACGTCGGCCTGATCTGGAGGGGCGACGCGCTGCATGCCGGCCTCCGCTGGCTCGAGTAATAGTCCCCATGTGTAGTGCACTGGGCTGTATCCCATGGGGCACTGCACACACAGGAGGCCACTTGAAAGCCTATCTGGATGTAGCAGCAATCAGAGTCAGAACAAGCACACAGGGGAGTAATCTGTTCCAGCTTTTGGAGCGTGCCAGGGGTTGGGGGAACAGGGATGAGACTCAGTATGTGTGTGTGTCTGTGTGCTTTTGTAGGGGGGGCTTATGGCTTCATTTGGACAAGGTCACGGTTAGTCAGATGGCGAAAACATGTCTCTCCCACTGCACGCTCACACCCAGACACACACACACACACACTTGTGCTGCTTCTCTGATTCCAGTACACATCTTAGACACAACCCGTCAGATTTGTAAGCAGTGCTGGCAGCCTGTGGTACAGCCGCATCATTAAAATCCCTTCAGCGACTGAGTTATAGGTGGTTTGTTGACTTCCAAGGACATGTCATGGGCAGTAGGTAATGCTTAAGATCCAATAGGGTTTTTGAGTCAGGCAACAAATATGCAGGGACAGCTCTAACCATCCAAAGCACTAGTCGACATGGTAGAGACCGATTTTTACCCTTTTCACTTGCAGTATTTCAGTGTAAACTGCAGTTTTACAACTGCGACTACACAGGGCAACCTTTTTTTTATTGCAGCACAGTGCTTCACGCCTGGAAATCTTGTAGCCTCCCTTCCAAACAGCCAACCGTCCATTAACAATAAAAACCACCAAAGACAGAATATAGATAGGACCGCTGGCGTGTGGTGACTTTTACCGACTCTTACATATTTTTGCAGAAATGCAGAACCCCACTCCCGCCCCAACAAAGCACCATCTCAAGATGTGATTCAGCTACAGCAACCACACTAAAATACCGTCTCGGAGCTGAAAGTCTTTCTCCTGCATTTTGCTGCACTCTGCTTTGGCTTCTTCAGCTTGCTGCACTGCTCCCTAGCTGAAGAGGGATTGGAGTTATTCACAAAACCTAACATATCAAATGTGATTTTTGAAAAGAATCACTTATCTTCAAAAGATTGACTATTTAATGGAAAAAAATGACACACTCCAGTGACATCACAGAATCCCGTATTCCCTTTCCTCAAAACTGTCTCAAACTTCAAACGGCACATCTTGGACAGAGGACAGTAATATGATAACTCCCCAGCAAAACAGAATTAAAAGGCTTGGGGTTTTTATAAGTTCAATTCACTTTAACATCAAGGTTGCGTAATTAAGTCATACCTGGTTATCTTATAATTATGTTGTGGACCAGCGCATGTTACTGACAGGGGTATCTCACAGACGTGAGGCCGACCAGCGTGTCTTCTCATCTTATTGGTGCGGAAGTAGCAGAAGTGAGAAAAGCTGAGCTACATTGTAACTTATCATTTTGTCATGGCTGAATTTGATATCTGTTGTTGATGGTGGACCAGAAAATGTGTGAGGAATGCCTATGTGATATATGAGAGCAGTGAGAAGGACAATGACATCTGTAGCAGTGAGAGTAAGGGCTCATGTTTGGAGTCTTGAGGCAATGAAACATTTATTCACTGACGAACAACCCTAACCCTAAAATACATTACACTGCTAATTCACAGTTACACTACTAACCTCTAACTCTCTGCTCCAGTCACACAACCACTGCATTCATGCCAAATTGCTACACACAACATTTCCACACTGAACTTTCCCTTAGAGGAGCTGCGCCACTTGTGCAACAATATTCTGTAACACACTTTCTGCAGATGCTACACAGAGATGACAAATCTCAGTGTAATTTCCATAGGGCTGTCACTGTAAATGTCCTAATGTGTACAATAATGCATGCAACATCATCATTTAACTCAGAATTTTGGAAGTTGAGTTAAGGACAGCTTGAGAAATCCAACCCTTTGTCATCGGGACACGGTCAGTTACATGAAAATGGGAGAATCAATAAATACCATAAGCGGGTAGTCAAGCTAGCGTCCAGAGACGATCGCCTGCTGCTGCCACAGGTGGGCAGTAATTACAAAACTGAAACATTAGTCCGTCAAGGCTAATGCCCATCACACCATGTTAAAGAAAGTAAAATAAAATCCTGGAACTGCAAAAGTTTAATGGAATTCTCTTTGGCCCAAGCCCTACACCACACAAGATTTCTAGGAAATTGGTTCTACGTAATCCTGCTATCTGACAACCAGACAAGGTCTGATGAAAATATAAAGTCTTTTGTGGAAGTATTTCTGACATCAGATGTCAAGATAGATGTCAACTTTTAGCTTGAATACATCAAACACTGCTTGCCCTGGTGGTAAACCCAAGGATAGTGCTCTGAAGTTCTTGTACTTTAGAAACACCGCTATACAGTGACCCCCTCACCCTGTCAGGCAAGATTGGTTTTCGGCTCCAACGGGATACATCACGTCTGTGTCATGCCATCTCTTCTTTACGAAGTTTAAGTGAAGACGAGGAAAGCAGAAAAAAAACGAAAGGGTATAATCAGTAGGCAGTGACCCAGAGGAGGTCACACTGAGCCTTGGGGAGTTGACTGATGAAAAGTCCAATCAGCACAGCAGAGAACGATTAGAAGGAGCCCCAGGCTGCGATGGAGAGATGGAGCAAAGACAGAGGGAGAGACGGAGGAGGGAACAGTCAAATGAATGAGGAGGGGATGAGCAGAGAAGAAGAACCAGTGAACATTCTCATTTAACACAAACACACAATCCTTCCCCATGATACTGATATAGTGCAGTGGCCATGGTCACGTTAAAGTCGCTAGCTATGATTCTTAGAGGACAACATGTGTTAGTACTTTGTCATAGTGTAGGTTAATGGTGGAGACATGTTGATAATTGGTGTTTATTTGTGGTGTTGAATTTATTGCTGGTCCCTCACTGGTCCTGTAATGGAAGACCTTATAAATTTAGTGAGCTTCAACTCTCTGCCGTCATTCTGCTCATTGCATGAAATACATTTGGTCGCAGACAAAAGTAAAAAAAAAAGAAGGCATAGTAAATTTGTAACTTAACAGATTGTATATTTTTATAGACATGCTCCACTAAAACATTTGGACTTTTTAATGGCATTTGGAAAAATCGTAATGAGACAGAGCAAGAAGATCGTTTATGTTCCAACCACGTTTTTAAACCATTTGCTTCTTTTTGCTGTTTAACGCCCTATTCCACATTCACACCTTCAAACTGCCCAGTACAGCTCCAGCCTACTGCTGGCCACTTGGAAGCTCACACAGGCAGGATGAAGGGTTTTGTGACCACAACAAGGCTCCACATTTGGCTTTGATTGCTGCAATGTGCGCACAATGGACCATTTTTCTCAGCTTTGTTCACTTAGCACCATCACCTGCAAATGATCAACAGTCAGTTGTCAGTATCCGTATGATTGGGGATTAAAATGAACTTTTGGTTCACAAGTCAAAGGGACCACACTCGATTTTAAAGGTACACGTCACTTTGAATTTCCTCTAGGCAAAACGGTTTTAAATGACGAGTAATGTCATTCATTAGCTTACAATCCGTCCATCCCTTGACTGGAAACGATCCCAGTTGACATTGGCCGAGAGACAACTACATCCTGGCCAGGTCACCAGCCCATCACAGCTTTCCCGCCCTCCTCAATGGGAGGAAGCTACAGTACCTGGAGGAAACCCAAACAGACACGGGGAATTAGTTAACAGTGATTTAAAATGATTTAAAAGTATTGAATAGAACTTTTAAAGGCATTTTAATGACTTTTTTTCCAAAGATTAAACCATGGTAATGATTCTCGAAAGAGGCAGTAGTAATAACATCTATAACAAAATTTTCCTTCAACATGATCTGTAAATGCACCATACCTAGGCCATTTCATCAGTGCAAACATGTCCAATTCAGTATATTTAATGCTTTTACTCATTCATGCCCTCCATTCACAGTTTTCTACTCCAAGTCTAGGGATTAAAACAAGTGGTCTTCCGGTCACAAATTTGCTTCTAAACGAGAAGGGTATGCTAGACCATAAATCAGTCCCAGATCCCCAGAGCAGATAGAAAACATGTTAGGTAATGTTTAAGAAGAATACTCTCTCCTCCCTTAACAATTACTGTTGACATGTCCTCAAGCAAGGCAATTACTCCAGATCGTGTCTGTGAAGCTGCTCAGTGGCCACTAGAGGACTGAGGTTGTACTGGGTATAGCTCTCATCCAGGAGAACAGATTTATTGTGCTGTTATACCCAGCTTTGTATTTTTGTGTTTTTTGCAAAGTTTCATAAACAACAGAAGGACAAACTTTCTACAAACACCTATTCTAAAATCATCTAGGTTGGTTGGCAACTCCCCTAAAACAGGAGGATCCTAGATGTATGCAGTCCATGTACCCATGGTTAGTAGGGATCCTTATCACAGGTGGATAACACTAGATGACTGATATTTAAAATCAGTCTACACCTCCAAACACTATACTCACAAGTGCAGGCAAACCACGAAAGCATAATTTCTGGCCACACAATATAGTCTTTCAACTTTGCTTAGGGATGCACAGATGATGACAATAAAAAGCCTGCAGAAGAGGAATGACTGTGAATTATCCTTAAAATTGGACATGGCTGGTTATAATTGCAGCCATTGTTTTTTTTTTGTTTCATTATCCAGATGCTGTCATCCTCAGAGTTGCATTCAAGAGCGTCGTGTTCTGGACACACCGGGGGACTGTGACATCCCCTCACTCTGGTTCTGCTCGCTCTCCTTGAGCCACGTGTGTTTCTGCTTCCCTGTCGCCTTCATAGACTCATTGAGTTTCAAAGGCAATTTATGCTCAAGGCGAAAGCAACTCAACTGAGGCTTCGTCTTGGTCTGTCTCAGTCCCTTTCCCTCTCTCTTATACTCCCTGTGCTCTTCAGCCAAGGCCCTGTGTTGGTATTGATTAAAGCAGTTTCTTTTTGTGTCTTGCCAGCATTCTCCACAGCTTATTGTGAGCTGCGAGGAAACACTGACACAGAGCGAAGAGGGAAAAGGTGGCGACTAAATCCAGCAGACAGAGAAAACAAGCTTGGGGTAACTCTGCCATCCAGCCAGTCAGAAAACATGCAACGTCCCTCCAAAGGCCAGAAGCCTGGAATAGGGTCATTATGTGGCGCGGTATGGTGCCTTCTTACCTTACAATCTTTCTCCATTGCTACTACGACTGCGGCTCCTTCCTCCCGGCTGCGGCATTTGGTTTGAAGGAGTCCTGGGAGGCGAGGCCAGTCTGCTCTCTGGCTGGGTGTAAATCAGCGGTGCAGCCAATAGAACCACATCTGTAACAATAAAGTCAGGTTAATGTGGAGTCATCTTGAGGAGCAGGGTTTGCATCTGGGAACATCTGGTGAGACATTTGGAAGAGCCTGAAGTCACTCACACAGTCGTTTGTCTCCCTTATTGTCTCTCATTGTCTGATTCTTGGCTGTCGTTCTCGCATGTTCCTTTCTTCTTTTTTTTTAATACCTTTAACCTAATTTCTACGGCAATTTCGCTTTTCTCCCACTAAAAGCTGTTCGTGTCTCAACTATTTATTTCCTCTTTGCTGTTTCTCCTGGTTTCTGTCTAACCATCTGTTCCTCTCCCCTGCTTTCCTCTTGTTTTTCCTCCATTACAGAATACACTATATCGTTTCCTCAGAACCCTTCTGGCAAACCCTGTTCACAGACATTCAGAGACTTTCTTGGAAATTGTAAACAAGTGTCTCCAACACTGTGCAGACATGAGCTGGTGCAGATATTACAGCTGTGATAAAGCCCAGGCTGCAACCCAGTGAAACAAGGCAACCAATAAGCTAAGATATACCGTACTGCGTATCACCACAGGGTTCTCTGTGACGCTCCCCTGAACCCAAACACAATTAAGAATTGAATGTGACTCATTTAATCTTTATGTTCCATAGATGCAAATAGAAATCCCACTAATAAGTAATGCATTATTTAACAAGTAAATTAAACCCAATACTTGGAGAGAAACTACCGGGACATTTACAGCCTTAGAGTGAGTTGTTGGAAATTACAAACCTAATGGAGGAAAACTACACATAAACACATCCAGACGGAGATGATCTCTGCTTCTCCCTATAGATGGGAAGGTCGTTTATGACTCAGTGTTCTAAAAGCAGACTTATCATAGGCCAATAATGGACAATTATCCTTAACGTTGACTCTATCAGCACCTCTAACACTTTCATTGTTAGTCCAAGGGCCTGGGGCAAACGCGGGAGTGGAGGGAAGCTCAGACACATGTGCCCATGTACAGGAGGCCAGATGCTTTCTGTTTTTAAAGCTGGTGCCATTAGTTGGCTCCGATTGCATTCTTTGGTTGCTGTGCTGCCTGCTGCCTCAGGGTGAAAGTCATTTCACTAAATAAGGCGGGACAGAGAACGAATACAAGACTCAGGCTGGTGAAAAATGTTGCTTGCATACAATCGCTGTTGTGTATGATATCAAATCAAAATCTGCAAATGACAGCAGGGGCCATGATGTTAATTTGTGATTACTTCTATTCGTACAATTGTGCCTTATCTGGCTACAATTTAACACTGACTCTTCCAAATTAGCTCAGCATGTTGTGACCGTTTTAAAGCGCAGTGATCATTTATCAAGAGGACCGCCATATGGGGGAGAATCTTTGTTATTAAAAAGCAGTGAAGATGGGAGAAAAGGAAAGGGTATCAGATTGCTTTGTCACCAATCACAAGCAGGAAGTGCTGTACATATTTCCCTTGTTTTCATAAGCATCATGGGGTATATTGGCCTAGTGGACGGATGGGCAGGAAGAGCCACTGAAGTAAGAGATTGTGTCTCTGTCAATAGAACAGAACTGGGTCAATGAAAAGTCAAAGGAATATGGAAAATGTCTGCAGAGAATATCTGTCAGTCAGCATAAATAGCAGGAAGAGAAGCCAGAAATAGTCATGTTAGCGTTATGAGGGAAATATTCTGTCTGTACATGGGTTAGGGTTCTGGTTAGTGTTGAAAAACCTCCCCTGCTCTGCACCACAGCAACCAAGTCTTCGTTGACAGACTCTAAATGCCCATGGTACTTTCTGTTTTTTTGAACATTTGCCTAAGGCACTGTTTAGACTTTTTCTGGCCACAGTTTGAGGCCCAACCACCCACAGAGTGGACAGTGTTTAAGCCATTCTGTACAACCCTAAGCCCTTAGTGAAAAGTGGTATTGTGTTTTTGAAGAATGAGTTCAGGTGGCAGCTGGAACATCAAAGGATGAAGAAGCAAACTCAGAAGTCAGTTATTTCTCTGGAACGTCTGCAAGTACGGACGAGTACAAACTGAATGTGAAGACGGGGTCAGAGAAATTACCCCGAAGGGAGAAGAAAGGAGCTAGGATTGGTCCAAAAGAGGGAAAAATTGCATGTTTTCATAAATTGTCAGAGCAGCCACGATGGCGCCATGTGTGAACAACAACATGCACATTTATCATACAAATTGAGAAAAAAATGGCTACAACATCAATAACTTGTGCGCACCACAAGTTACAGTTAGAGAAAGTGCCTTTTTGACAGGATTATTAAAGTGAAAATTTGTCTTTGACTAAAAGAAATGCAGACTGTTTTAGTTGTTTACAAGCATTCATCAATAGGATGCCTTTGCTGTAAGATCTATTTTTTATAACTTGTTGAACTATATGCTGTAATGATTCATTCCCGAGCTACGCTGCCCTGATCTTGCTCTGCAAAAGTAATTCAGGGATGGGAATACACTCAAGCTCCTCTTTAGTGTGGGCGGCTCCATGACAAGCCCACAGCTTTGAAGTTTTGCTGTTTATTAATTAGAGAAGCAGAAACTCCTCCGTTTGTGTGTGTGTGCCTGTGGCTCGCCTGCACTGCTGATCTGAAGGCTGCGTGCATGACGAGGGAGGCGTTGAGGAGGGGTTCACAAGTCCGAGTCCAAGTGATGGACCCACAAGTAAATTAGCCGTAGCCGTTACCACATGGGCTGGCCTGTGTCAGCTCAACTAATGTGGGCCAATAAGTACAGATTCACATGTCACCAGGAAGGAACATCTTGAATGCAAATGTTTTCAAGCTGACTATGAAAAATTGCTTTGGTTGGCCCGGCTGAGCATAAATGGGGAACAGCTTCTTGATTGTACAAATAAGCACATTACCATGAAAGAATTGGGAGATTTACTGGTATCCAGAGGACGTAGGTAAAAGCCAAGGAGAGACGAACACTGTCAATGTGATTTAATTGAGCTATTTGAGGTGAACTCATTAGCAGAGGAGATCTTATTCCTCAAGACTCAACTTTAATTAGTCAATTCAATTAAAAGCACTCATCATACACATTCAGCAGATGCAAATGGCTCTCCTCCTAATGACGGTTAATAAAACTAGATCAGATTAATTGACTTTATTCATGTATCAATTAGAATAAATAAGATTCTGCTCTTCATTAGAGGCAAATATTCCTGAACACAAATTAATTCCAATGACTTATCCCTATCTCTTGGTATTAATTGTATCAGTACATATTTTGTATTTTAAATAATTGTACACATGGCCTGTGCACATACCTGAGCTGGACAACACGTATTATTTGAATTGGGTCTGACTAAACAGATTTCCTGTATCACCCGTTTGTGCAGAGGGTCTAAGACACATGGCAGCAGAATGTGCTGGAGATGTTACAAAGTGCAAATCAGGGAATAAAGTAACATTAGTTTCTAGCAGGAGCCATTACTTGTCAACAGTATTCCTGAATACTAATGTGCCGAGAGCCAGATCCAAAGAAGAGAACCACTGTCAAATAAATTCTGGATGAGCAAGCAAAGGAGAAATTTCTAACTTCTGCATCTGGAATGAAGAAAAAGAGAAGAGGAGAAGGGGAAAATTGTTTTTGACCTGACACAACGAGAGCGAAGCGAAAATGACAGTTCCTCCCTAATTCAGAAAGAATTTTCTGTGATTGCATTACAGCTCATGCAGCGATTCCCAATGATTTGTATTAAAAGCTTGGAGTGCTCAGAAAGTGCATGACTCTGCCAAGGCTAATGTCCTATCTTACCTTGTTAGGGGAAGTCAAAATACACTTTTGGATCTACCTGTTTATCTGGTTCCACTTCAGAATTGAATGGATTATTCCTTTGCCATTGTTATACTAAAACTAGGTGAGTGGTTTTTGAATTATTAACTTTGCTAACTAAGAAACAGACAAAGAAATGCCAATGAAAACATAACCTCAACGGACAAAAGATGAATTGAGTCCATTTATATTTCCATTTTTTAAGTGTCTCTTTTAAATACAAACTTCACAACTGTTGTGTGAAGATGTGGCATGTCCTGTTTTCATTGCTTTTGCCGTGACCATGTTGTGTCAAGACCTTTCTCGTTCAAAAACACATCCAAACTCAGGATCTATGCAGTAAAATGATCCCATCAACAACAGAGGTAATTAACCATGTAAGGATCCGGGCATAACGAGAACCAGACGCCTCTGTGACCCCACTGCGAACTCCAAACCTCAACAGGGCATCATACTTCTACACCCCAGAGGCAAGTCAGATAAACTTGCCTTCCACTCCCGGGATAACAGGCGTGATAGGCACTCGATAGGCATTTGTAGCCGAGACGTCCGGGACAAAGTTGTTTGACATAATGGAGGAAACATGGAGGAAGGGGAGTTGGATTAGTGGGGAGGAGGTAATGGACGGCTAAAACACCTTGCCCACCCACTGTTGACTTGAGTATCGAGTGCTCTGTATACAGTGGATCTACAGCGGGAGAGTTATTGCTCTTACTAGCTGCAGGTATGTGATTTGATAGTAGAGGTGTGTGTGTGAAGGGGTTTTATGTGTGTGTTTGAGTGCAGTGAGACAGGATCGTTGTTGGTAGTATTTTTTCCAGGAAAACTAGACAGAAGCAGTTGGAGAGTTGATTTTGGTAAGGGGGGGGGGGGGGTGGAGCTTAGACACACTGTCCCTCAGTGCGATGAATCCAGGGTGAAGAGTTTTAATGACAGAGAGGATGGAGTTGAGACTGATGTGTATCAGTGTGTGTACTCTCATACTACTGGTATAGTTTGAAATTAATTTATAATTCATATTGTTCGCTTATTGCTAAATAAATGTAACATTTCAACTATTAGTCCAGTTAAACTTGCATTTGTCTTCAATTTAGCCACACACCATGTTTTTTTAGTTGTCATTGTTAAGGAAATGAAGAATGGAGGTTGGATTTTGATTTAATGAATCAGATATATTTGGAGGACTGATGTGTATATGCCTTCAAATTGCAGTCATGATTCTATTGTTGCATTTCATTAATTTTCTGGTATATTTTGTGATTTCTTCACTTTCTCAACTGTCTTGGCCAGGACACAAACCACTTCCTTTAAGTTGCACATCGCCCGGGTCTTGACAATCAGAGACTTTTCAAAGGCAAGAAAACTGAAGACGTGAGAAAAAAATAAAAACACATTTACAGAAAACAGATGGGTTTTCCAGCCAAACCTGACAACCAATCCCAAAATTGATGATGCATTGTGCATTTTTGAGATGAGCAATTTTATCCGGAAACATGAATGGGACTGTGACATCAGGAGGCCATTATACTGCTGGTATTACAAGTCTTACTACAGTTACAGTTAAGAACGTCTTCATTGATTTCCCAGCACAGATGGCTGCTCCTGTCCCCCCAAACACACAGGCCGGCTGTTTTCATGGCAAATCGAATTATATTGTATCTCTCAGGACAAAAGCCACCCCAGCCACTTCAGAAAACCCAACCCTGATGTCTCAATTTCCACAATTTCCCCTAAAAGTACAGCTCTGTGTTTTGCAAGAGACGGCCTCAGATACTGCTGATTGTCACAGAACTCTTTTCCTAGCTCAAGTTAGCCGTGGAGAACGCTCCCTCCTAGTTTTGTCCTATGAACAAAAATGTGGCTTTTTCAGTCACAAGGTCGTATCATATGGTGTCATGTCTGTGTTTGTTTATGGTTGCCATACAGAGTTCTTGTCAATGTCCTTGGGGTCAGCCTGTGAGTTGTTAGAGTGTATTCGAGTCCAAAATTTGGGGCTGGAGGCCCTAGCTATTTTAATAGGTGTTACCACAGGGTAGACAGACCATTGGCTTTGGGATTAGGTTTCCCTTGTGCCAACAGAAGTGGTTTAATTGTGTATACCTGAGCTTTAATCAATGCCAAAATATGTTGAAAGTAACATCAGGAATGTTGGCCATTCGCCAAAGGACCTTGATGAAATTGCTGGAAGTATCCAAGAAAAGAATACGTGCAGCCTGCCTGTCTGTCAGCAGGGTTAGGTTACACCTCAACAGAAAGTTGGGAGATGTGAATGTGTCTATTTAGCAAAGGTGAAGGATTTTTGCAGAGTTTGAAGTGTAATATGGTGCCATGACTATTGGTTTCGCAGCCCACCACTTTGGTCCAGCATGAAATATCTTCAATACTAATAAATAGATGGATTGCCTTGAAAAATCGTACATAACTTTCGTAACTAACTAACTACACTTATTATTCTATCATCTTAGTCAGCAGTGGCCATCCTGTGGTAAAATGTTACTTTGTTTCATGAACAAAGAAACTAAAACTACATTTGTATTAGCCACTGCTGCACTTTGTGTTTATTGCCAATTTAGCAGGGGTGGCATGGTGCTGCTTCAAAGTAAGAATGTTCCGGGTTCAAACCCGCCGACCCTGTCTTTCTGTAAGGTCTTTGCATGTTCTCCCCACTGGCTACCTCCCACAGGCTAAAGACATGCAGCTTAGGTTAATGGGATAATCTAAATTGCCTGAAGGTGTGAATGTGGGTGTGAATGGTTGTTTGTTACTATATGTCCACCCGACGATAAAGTGGCGGACTGTCCAGGGTGCACACTGCCAGCTGGGATCGGCTCCAGCTGCCCATAAACCAATAGTGTTATAGATAATGGATGGATGGATGCTAATCCGGAAAAAAACATTAAACCTAGATGGAGAGCATGGTTTACATTGTGTATAATTGTCATTGTGAGCGTGTTAGCATGCTGACTTTAGCATTTAGGGTCAAAACACTGCCGACATGAATGTGCAGCTCCTCAGTTTTGCTTTTGGGTCAATATCACTGTTACAAAAAAATAAACAGACTAAAGAAACAACTCGATTTCCTTCCTGTCCCTTTTTCCTCAAAGCAAGGAGGCCTGAATCTACACAGCTATTACATAAAAGATCACATTGTTTATTGTATGGCAGCATAAGAAATCAAATCATCATCATTCATCCTGTGGTTTTACAGTACACTGCTGATTGAGAGACGGCTCCTTTAGGCTATATGGATAGATATCACTTGTTCCTACGAGTTTGCCAGTCTGCTGTCTTCTTAATTGTATTTTCATTGAATAATATTGACGTAAACATACTGTTTGTATAAGCCAAAGCTCCTTTAAAAGCTCCAGTGTCCAGATTTAGGTGATAGGAATCTATCGGTAGAAATTGAATATAAAATAATCAAATATGTTTTGACCTATTTGTTTAACTCTAAACAAACTAAGTAACTCTGTTACTGTATATATATGTATATACTTTATTCTACTTTATTCTATTTTAT
Source organism: Limanda limanda (assembly GCF_963576545.1). Taxonomy (NCBI): domain Eukaryota; kingdom Metazoa; phylum Chordata; class Actinopteri; order Pleuronectiformes; family Pleuronectidae; genus Limanda; species Limanda limanda. The sequence goes on along the minus strand of NC_083644.1, from coordinate 12,146,363 downwards.
TTTATTTTATTCTATTTCTTATATATTGTTGTTTTTCTTATATTGTTGTTTTTATGTTCAGTGCACCAACGACACCAAGTCAATTTCCTATATGTGCAAACATACCTGGCAAATAAAATAATTCTGATTCTGATTCTGATCTAAACTGTATGAATTGTGGTTTTATCTCTTTATATCTAAATACTTTATATATACACATCGGGAGCGGGTCCTTTCAACAGAGGCCGCCATATTTTTTACAGTAGCCCGAACTGTAGAAATTAAACACCTTTTGAGTTTCTTAAACCGAAGGCTAACACTGGAAGGGGAGTCACTAAATTCGAAACAAGTATTGTAACTTTTACTCAAGCAACAACAGCGTTGGGCTTAAACTTAACACAAGGACAAGAAGCAGCCCAAGAGGGGCAATTTGGGGATGCATGCCACATCTATATTTCATAATGAATATGTAATAATGAAAGATCTGCAGGGTGCACAATGCAAACACACATATATTAATTCACATCAAGCCGACAGAGGTAAGATGTTTTAAAAAACATTGTGTCCCGAGAGTTTGTTATTCAGGATCACAGACTTGTGGTGGATGAGACTATACAGAAGGAATGAGTGGGTGTTGCATGGTGAAGCTGGAGGTGGATACTCTATTTATAAGCGTAAGAACTCTGCTTGCCAAGAAAGATTTACCTCCCCTCGCTCTCTCAAATCCCATTTCTTTCATTCAGCAGACTCTGTGCATATCTCATCCTGCGTTCTTTTCAAAAAAGGGAGTGGGAGGTAAACAGAGTGTTTGTCTGCATGAGCGTGTGTAAGAAGCTGTGTTTGTGAGCACGACGGTGGGCGTGAGAAGTAAAACAGCAGCCGTAGACATGGCTAATAGTGTAAATGAAGCTAAGCATAGCGTACCCCGCCCCTGTCAAATGGATACCACATCATAGTAATCCATCTTCCCCCCTGTGGCAGCCTGCAAAGATGGATGAAGCTCGAAACCTACAGAACCAGCTCCTTACTTATTGTTTGAAGTTTATTTCAGGGCAACTTTCCATGTTAAAATGAAAAGCCCAAACAACATCAAAGCCCAAAAATTTGAATTAAAAACACATCATATATAAACTCTTATAAAGTACGTAACTTGTAGCATGCTGATTTTAGAAGTATCTGTCATGTTTCCTTACAAAGGTCGAGATGGCAGAGGCTTATTTGCTGCATGTCAGGAGTCGGTTAATGTGGCTGTTGTCAGACATGAAATGTGGAGAGTTACAGGAAATCGGATGGAGACATTTGAACAGCAAAAGGCAAATATCCCAAAAATATATCCAGGGGTTCTGCCTGGGTTTAACATGCAGCAGGACGTGATGTATTCCTCTGTGGAAACATGTTTTTGTTTACAGCACATCAACACCTTATTGAATCTCACGATCGACATCTTCTGTGGTGTCTCACTCGTCATGAACCATCTCAGAATGTGACTTTTGTTTCTGTTCCGTCTGCAGTCCAAACCCTACTCAAATGAAATTTGAGCTCGGACCAAGATGATGATTAACTTAACCTCGTTGACTAACCCTCCACGGTGGTGACGTCGCCTCCCTGAATGTCTGCGAGCTGTGAGGGTTCCCGTCACTGAGCTCTGCCTGATTTACAGTGTGAACTGAAAAAAAAAACTCCTCAAGAGCTTTTTCCATGATACAAATAAGATGAGCTGGCAAAGATCACAGACGCCTGAGATGTTTGCACTGCGTCTCTCTGAGCGTGGAAGAGAGGAATGGGGATGGAAATAGCGGGGAAGCTTTTTTTCATTTTCTGTGGTATGTCCCCCAAACTGTAGGAATAACCCCCATCCACCCCACCCGCATCACCTTCATCCCCACCAGTGTCAGTGTGTTATGATAAAACACTGTATCTGGAAAGTGTCACATCTGCATGTGAGACAGGAGTGAAGGGGAAAATTGGGGGGGTTGGATTCTTGGGAGTGTGAAGATCAGTAATTTATTGTGAAGCTCCGGAGAAGACTGTTCACTTTAGTGCGACGGGACATGGCTGAGTGTGAATTCTGATCTAATTTGAGTAGAGGAGAAAAGAAGAAGCACATGATAGCGCTGTCACACCTCATTTGATGTTAGACCATTAGAGGAACTCAGACTTTTGGAAAGAAGGTCAAGGTTCTACTTTTAGGTTTCCTGAACTTTGTAGGTGAGGACGACAACCCAGACTTACTGCAGACCCATACAAAGCACAAATAATATTGGTGGTCCTTCTCTATAATTTCTTAACTCTTGCTTCAGCAGAGCCACTTCAGAAAAATCCTAGGGCCCATGGTCAATTTTGAGTTGTATCACTTGTATCCGAGGATTCAGGAGTGAATGGATGTCCCACAATGTCATACTCGTTCTGTTGTCAGAGAGCAGACACTGAAAAACATTCAAATGAAAACAGCTCTCGCACAGAGAGGAGAGAGGGATACAGATAAAGGGCTGAAACCAGCTGACTCATGGGAAGAATACAAATAAGATGCAATGACATCATGAACATGTTTGGTACTGTATTCTGTCATCCAGCCACATTTATTTACTTTCCAAGCGAAGACGCTGAGTTTCCACAAAAAGTTTTCAACTTCGGCCTCAACTTTGCTTGTTGACCATAAACCACTTTTAACCTAGTCTAGTTTTAAATAAGAGCTGCTTGCATCACAGTCTGATGTCTCCTGTCTGTGAACACAGCAATTAAACCAGGTTCCACTTCAATGTACATGTGCAAAACACATTTTCCTCAACAGCAAGACCAGGATATGAAAGGCAAAGCGGGCAAAACGAAAAAATTAAAGGAAGTGATTGCATACGTTTCCTCATTTGTTATCTTTCATTCCAGCCCCTCTTTGTCTAAAATGTAAAAAGTGTCCATCCTTGGACAAAAGCAAGATAATGTGTATACAACATGATATAAAATCAATTTGACAAAGAAACAAGAACATGCATTGACTAAACTCTGAATAACCAAATGATAAGTTCAGTTCCACTAAAGATTGTGTTGAATGCATGTTTCTGTGTGTGTGTGTTTTTCTCATTGGGGTAAATGTGATGGTGCAATCAGCAAAAATTACATCAAAACTGATCCATTTAAAGCAGAATTTTTGTATTATTGCCAAAGTAATTTTGAGTTATTCTGCAACAATGGATAAAATGATTCCGGTGAGACCCTGCGAGAACTTATCGATGTGTCCAAGTTAAAGTTTGGTTCAAATTCATTGAATATTTTATAGACTTTCAGGATCTGCTAAATAATCTATAGATAAAATCGTATCCAAGACTCAGCGGCACAAGTTGAAACTAGAACAAAAAGACTCCCGTTCTCTGGAAACCTCACTGGCCGCCAATTGTTTTCAGGATAAAGTTTAAATTTATTCTATTTTGCACCAAAACATTTCACTGCCTCGCTCCACAGTTCATATCAGACATGTCATATCAGTAACCATTCCAGCAGAGCTGGAGCTCTCAGGTCATGAGGTGGAAATCTCTTCCCTGTGCCTAGAGCACTTTCTCAGACTGGTGAGTTGTCTTATAGTATAGTTGAACTGAGAAAAACAGAACAGTGTTTTCTATGGACATTTTTTTCTGTTAAATCAAACTGTTTCTGTTTACTTTGTTTGATGAACACATCAAATAAATGAGTGTACTCACGTATATATGACTTATATGTATGTATGGATGTGTCAATTCGTATTTTATTCTGCTTTCGTGTAAAGTACTATGAGATGTTGCAATAAAATTAAAAATAGTTTGTTAGTTTTGTCAAAATTTGAATGTGATAGCTTCAGGATACTTTGAATTCATCGTGAATATTTGAAAAGTGTAAGCACAGATTAAAGACGACAAAGTGATGCTATTTCTCACAGTGAACACTTGCACATCACTGTACAGATCCAGGAGCTGTAAAATGGGGACGGCTTGTAACAGACTGTATATTTTTCAAGGATATGGTGTTCAGGCTCCCTTGATTTCATTAGCATTACTTTGAATGTTGCTTCTGTTGATTTTAATCTGAAATAAGGACCAGTGGTGTGTTCTCAAATTTTCACTGAGGAGGTACTGGTGGGGGGAAAATTGCAGCCTGTGCTTGCTTAAGAAAAAAATGAATTTGCTTTCTGTTCCAACGAAAACACAACACTAAACATAATAACTAATTAGGACCACAGACATGAGGATTTTAAAGAATACAGCCTTTAGAAGGGATCATGTGTCCCTTAAAGAATCCTGTATATAAACTAATGGTTTTCAGAATTCATCATTTCCTGCCTGTGCGGTTGTCTCACTGTGTCAGCACCACAGTCATGCACAAAGTCACTTAGGTACAAGACCACGGAGACAGATATACAATCGTCATATTGCAATGATGTAGTTTCAATTTCCATCCTGGATTAGGGAGGTAAACAAAAAAAAACGGAAAGAGGAGTTTTGTGTTTTACCTCAAAGTGCAGCTTCTTAAAAGCAGAAAACCGTAAAGAATATGATTGAAAAAACTTCAGCCTCCAAAACAAAACAAACAATCACTCCAACAACTCAATGGCCTGAAGACACAAGTGAAGGACAGAGGAAGCTTGTTAAATCTACACCAGCACAGCAGATCGGTTCTCTCCCTGCAGAGATGACTGAGAAGAGCAGATATATGCTGCTTAGACATCAACTGAAGTCCGGAGAGTTCACTGAAATTGTCCAAAGGGGCTGCAAGTGATGAGTTAAAGGTCCGAGGCAACTGCTCTGTACATGTTCGCAAAAATTCCTGCCAGCCTCCTTGGAAAATGTGCAGGAAATGTCAGAGTGAGCCCGTGTGAGAATACAGCAAATAGAAATTCACAGCAAGCGAGTGGGTGCGTTTCAAACACGTGACGGACGCAGAACTGAAAAACAAAAAAAAAGAATACAAATAACTGGAAATGAAAAAGACATACATGTAGAAGACGACAAATATATCAACTTGGAAAGACAATGAGATGTAAGCGCTTTTCGCGATTAGGGCGAACGCCGGTGTCGATGTTAACAAAATCATGTGATTTTTCACCTCGGGCACATTCTGCATTCTTTGCTTTTTTCGGAGTTCGTGCCAAGTGGCAAGAAAGCAAGTCGGGAAAGTGTTGTGCGAGTGTACGTGATAAGTGACAGTTTAAGTGAGTTTTCTAGTCAAGATAACAAGAGGACGAAGTAGAGTAGCAGGTTCTGGTTGTGTAACGCATAAACAACTGTAACAGCCTCTCTCCTCCTCCACTGCTATCATCCACCTCTTTTTATTCCCACTCTCTCCCCTGGTCTCTCCTACTGCTCTCTCTTGCTCCCAGGCTTCGCTAATGTGCTGGAAAACTCAATGCACCCCCCCCCCCCCAAAAAAAAGGGGTGTGTATTGGTCTTGTTGGGAGTGATTAAAAATGGATTTGTGCTGGGAGGGCTGGGATTGTTATCACTGCATGTGATTTATCACCCTGAGGTTGTGAGGGGGGGCCCTGCTGCTGCCGTAAGAAAACCATAAATTCCAGGTGCAGCCACAGAACCTCTGAGAAGAAGAGAAGCTGAAGCGCATCCGGCACTGGCACCTACACAGACACACAAATGTCCATTACCTTCACACGTCTCACCCATGGTCCAGCTACAAAAAATAACTGCAGGTTTAAATGTGTATCTGTTGTGAAACTAAACATTTTCAAAGCACACAGGCAATATGTAATTATATGGTCTTAAAAAACGTTCATATTTTATGTCGCTTTTGCACAAATGATGATTTTTCCCTTTTTACTGGAGTCTGTTGTACTAATGCTTGAAACGCCGCTCATTCTCTTTAAATGTGTTGACGTGAGGTCAATGCATTTTTTATAATTTGTTATTATCATCCCCTGGTGAAGTTATAGTTTTTGCTTTTTAAAAAAAAAAATTCTAGTTCTATGATCGGTTATGTACAGACAGCAAGACACCATGTTGGAAACCCCCTGACAAGGCCCCATGCCAAAAACTCTCTGCCGCAACCTTCATAATATTAGAGGTTTGGTTGAAAACTATTAAAATGTGTGTGTAAGATGTGCCTGGGATGGTGGTTGTGGGAGCTTGTGCTTACACTTTACTACTTAACTATTAATATTTGCAGTTAATTTTAATATCGGGCACCCCGGGTCCCCTTTGCCTGGGGCCCCCAAAACCCCTTGAAAGGCTCCTGCTGACACTAACAATCCTAAATGTGCTGATAAGGATATAACTGATAACTCAGATAGCAGTGATTTGGAAAAAGCTGAATATTTTGTGTTGAAATGAAACTCTATTTTATAGCCCTTCATAAATGAGGTGTGCCTCGATGGAGGCAGCGCAAGAAACGTGCAGAAAACATCTGTCTGATGATTGCCTCGCTACTGTCGTGTTTGAAACCCGACATGCGGTGACTGTAGATTTACGCGGATGATCCATTTTGCAGACTCATTTGTTTCTCTTCTCTTGTACATTTCCTTCAGATGTTTTGTTCAGAATCCAAAATCTGTCAATTAGCATCACTCACAGTACATGTAACGGCCTCTGAATTTCCCAAAGCACATACACAGCACTGGAAAAATCCTCTTCCACAGTCAGGAGAGTATTCACCTTTTGATTTTGATTTCTTTTCTTTAACGAGGAAAGGATTCATTTCATAGAAAATTGAGGGAATCTTCGCAGGAAACAGTATCTGCTGCAATCAAAGACACATCAGCAAAATACCTTTCTGGAGAATCTTTGTCTTGCTCATCTGTGGCTGATGGCTCCGAGTAACTTAGGGTCATCTCCTGTCTCTCACCACGGCAGCTATGAGGAGTTATAATGAACATGCACTTTTTGTCAGGAATATCAGATTTTTTTTTTCCGGTGAAGAAGGTAAAGATATGCAGAGAGAGAGAGAAAGAGAGAGAGAAAGAGAGAGAGGTGATATATCATGTGTTTCCCCCCTACACAAGCTTCTTTTGATTTGGGTCCAACTATAACACAGCTTGGGGATGACGCCGACTTTACACACAGGAGCTCGGGTTGAGTAATGGCTCAATTAATGGATTTTTGGTGTCTGATGATACTACCAGACAAGTATGGGGGGAGTTTGTGGTCAGGGAGGTGAAGGCCGGACCAAGAACAACAACTTTTTCCTTGTTAAGGCCAAAATGTCTTGATGAACTTCGAGCTTAGAATTGAATCCTGCGCTGGAATCTGGTGCAGAAGAGAAGTTTTGACCCGTGACGACAATGAATAATGCAGAAGATGATGTTACAAATACATGCATGTTTTTACAAGTGCCTCACTTGAAATTCAGTGCTGCCTGTTTCTTTTACTTGAGACTTGAGATTAAATGAAATATGATAAGATAAGATAAATATGCAGGTTTTTCTATCCAGGATGTTTTAGATGTGGCTTTTATGATACATCGTATTTTGGAACTGGGAGAATGCTTTCTCAGGGTTTTCTTCAACCATCAAATGGGAGCAACAGACTCATACCTCTGACTACTAAATGGTCTGGTTTCATCTGTTTTCAGAGTTAAAAGAAAAAGGGAAAAAAAGAAGAGGTGGGAGTGTGGGAAAGGAGAGGATTTTAACCTCCATTAGAAAGAACAGGGCCGACCTTATGGAGGGAGACAGGGTCAACCGCGCAGATTTAGTTACATTAGCGAGGAGCGTGCTCCCCGAGTGGTGCAGGTGTGGGTCAGCCCGGAATATTAACGCACATTAGTCAGAACAAAGGGACATACCAACAGTGGCAATGAGACGGGGGGGTGGGGGGGGTGGGGGGGGTTGGAGAAGGTCAAATGCTCCTCGGGGCCAGCTGGAAATCGCAACAGCCGGTATGTTAGATAAAATAAGAGGGCTAATATCTCGACGCCTTAGATCAGGGAGGGTAAACCAAATGAGGATGAATAGGTGTTCTGTGTAAAATAACATTTGTCCTTGAGGAAGGACCTTTTTATTTTTTGCTTTTGTGCACCCGTGTGTAGTCACCTTGAATCACTTTAGTCGTGCGTCTCTCTCTGTGATCAGATATTGGGACCAAGCTAATAACTTTGTGAATAGGACAAGTACCAGGACAAGAAAACACAGTTGACTTTGCGCGCACAGCTGTTTAATGGGGTACACTCGATAATTAAAATTGATTTGGCCGTAAATGCAGCGGCGATGAGTTATGCGATGATAGTAGCGTTATTCATTGAGGAGTTCGGGGTCATTTACAGGCGTCTTTCCGCTATGAAGGAGAGGCTGTGCGCATATGGTTTGTTTAATTCCACGCACGGAGCTATTACATGTTCAGGAAATTAAAACAAAGCTTCTGGAGCCAAAGGCCGTCAGCTAATTTTTTGCGGGAAACAGCTCATTTTTCATGTCTGCCCCTTTTCATGTCGGGACCTTCGGTGAGTGTAGCGATCTGGAGCGCGGTGTCTGTACTTTTCTCTTTTTTTGTGCGTCTCTGTGCGTGCATGTGTTAAGCGTTTGTAGACAAGCATCTGGGCCAGGCTGCATCGTGCAACCACATGATGACAGCGCCTGATGAAGTCACAGTAAACAGTGAGCGAGTCCTCATTATCGCTGGTGTGCCTCTGGATTAACTTCACTCGCGATCTCAACACTCGACCCCCTCCCCCCCGCGCTTCAGTCAATAATCTTCTGACATGTCTCAGTATGGACGTTCAGTTTCACCCCACCAGCGTGGCCTCAAGCCCATGGTCTGTGAACAACCTCTGACCGGATCTACCTCCGGAAAGTTCCACACTGTTGTAATAATCAAACCAAATTGCACACACTCATAAATATCAGTCCCCTTAACATGCCTGATTTCTTTTGTCAAGATCCATGCATTGTCCATCCACCTAATATCTAAACCACTTATTGTTTGAGAGTCGTCGGGGGAGCTGGAGACAGCTGCCATTGGGTGAAAAGCGAGGTTCACCATCGTCGGGCTGCCAGGGGTCTCCGGAGGACCCGGAGGAAAAACCCACACAGATCAGGTGACAGTGCAGGACTTCGTGCCTCCATGAATTACTGTCATCAAAAATGTTGAAAAAAAATGCCCAATATTGCGGTTTTAAGAAAGTGCAAATAAACAATTCCTGGATCAAAATCTAAATTTAAGGGGCTCTTTCTTTTTCTTCATGTCCCACCCCTCCACGATATGTCATGGAAATCAGTTGTTTTTGCATAATCCTGCAAAACAGAACCATAATCTCCTTGGTGGAGGTAATTAATGCAACTGGTTAAAAGTCCCTAAAATCTCATAAAACAACAGCTTAAGTTAAAGTTTGGTAAAGAATATTCTTAGGCATGAACACATTTAGAAACTCAGCTAATCGGCTTTGCATGAGGCTGCAGTGGTTTGATCAGATTTGATTGACAGTGGCCTTAAGACGTAAGCAAACAACTCACCCACTGTCATCACGTTTAAGCCACTTGTAAACAGAGATCAGGCTACATTTGCTGTTAAGAAGTTTCAACAGCTCTGCTTGTTGACATTGAACCAAACAAAGTCAGCATAAGGCCGACCCATTTCACGCCAGAGTTCAGGAATCAGGGGTGTGACAGGAAACCCAACAGCTCGGGTTTCTGTCCTAATTTGATTCTTCCACTACTGGTGTAAAGGCAACGATGGCTTCTGACTCGTCCTTTTATACAGGACGGCCAAAAAAGGGAAAGAGGTGCGCTTAGAAATGACTGTTAAAAGGGGCAGTAGATTCAATTGCTGCTGAATCCTGAATGAAGCGTGGAATGTTCCAACAGAGCTCCGCCCCCTTCAAACCGAGAGAGAGAGTGCACAGAGAAAAGAGTGAAATCTCCGAGGTGCAAAAAAATGAACTTACTTTGGCATATAATATTTGTTTACTCATTGTAAGAAGTTGATTCAGATAATAGATTTTCAGGGATTTTAAATAATTCATTATTGTCTCCATGGTGCCCTGTGAAACAGCACCGCATCTATCATTGCTTAAAAATATCCATTCTGTTGGTGCAGAACTTTTTTTCAGGTATGATAATGTGACTGGACGAGGAAGTTCATTTTTGCAGTTTCTTTTTCAGACTTTGACCCTTGGAGCTGCTGGTTAAACTCATTTCCTTATCAGGGGTAGTCAATACTGACTGGCCACTCTCCAATTTTTACAGGCCAATGTCAGCCGGATATTGTATATTAGATATATTGGTCTCATACTAGCGCGCACACACACACACACACACACACACACACACACACACACACACACATAAACACACACACGGCTGCTCTTTTCTTCTTTTACAGCATGTGTTACACCGCCACAAACCCTTTTTTTATCACCGCCTCCACTGCCTGTAGCTTTCGTCTCCATCCTTCTCATTAGCCGACACTGGGAAATGAGGATTCAGTAAAAATACAGAGCATCATTAAACACTGTAAACTGTACATGCGGAATGGTGAAAGAGCCCAGTAAAAAAGGGCTGGACGAGAGCCAGGGAACCTATTTAATTCCTCCAGCTGCTGCAGCGAGCTCCTGCTACAAATCACCCGTGCTACAGGTCTAATTTGTAAAAGACAACAACGTAAAACATATACAGGGAGTAAAATGTCCGCTGAACAAAGGTACTTGGTCTGTGCTGAGATATATGAGACTTGGTGGAAATAATGCCTGCCAGATTAGTAATTCTACACTCTTTCATGTAATCAACGCAGGACACAGTGAGGATGTTTAATGCAGATAAAAACATGGCGTTACAATAAATGAACAGTTCAGTGAGATGCTGATTAAATGGAAACCAAAGTATAAAACCAACAAACAAGCAGAGATGAGTTAAAAAAGACTGTATACAGCTGATTAAAGTAAAAATATTTGGACAGTGAGTTGAAGTTTGTCCTTTCTAGTGCGAAGCCATGACTGTTAAGCAGATTTCACACCAAAAACATGAATAAAAGAAGAGACTCTCAGCTTGTGACTGCAGGGTTTTAAGGCTCTCCTCTTTTCTTTACATCCCAAAAAATGGAAATCAGCACAAACTGTTCAAATATGTGGTTGTTTCTGTGAAAATAACCTGCATCCAAACCTCAGAAAGAATCCTCACAATCTTACATTTGAATAAACCCATCGGTCTGAAAGGGGGGAATGGATGCAGACAGCGTGGAGAAAACGCTATTTTAAGTGGATATAAATACTTTCTTTGTGTGCACTTTTTAGCTGACGTGATTGGACCACAGACAGATCTGAGCGCTCAGGAAACTTGACCGGAGTATTTAGCTTGGAAGGTTGCGAGACGGCCAGCTCACCTCACCCAGCCTCCCATAAACTCTCACCCTCTTCTCTCCCTCACTCGCAGCGACGCCTTATCCGTTTCGCACGATTCAGTGGAGATGAGATTCTCGGAAACAAAATTGTGGCGTAATCGGGCAGCTATGCGAGTGCGATGTCAAAGTGCAGCAGGGGACGCCGTAAAAAAACGCACACGGGGGGGACCAAATAAAAAGGAGGCGTGTCCAGCGGCCCCCAAAAAGCGTAGCTACGATCCGATCGGCTCCCGGCGGCACATTCTCAAGTCTGCCATTCGTCTATTTCACGTTATGTTTTATTTTCATTTAAGTGAGGGCACAGTAAAACCTGAGTTGCCTCTTACCCTTCAGAACTCTTTATTTCAGACATATTACCTAAATCACTGGAGGTATGTTGGAAAAACAGGACACCCCATAAAACCCTGAAAGGGGCCTCCTGTTTTAACAAACTCAGGGGGGGCGGGGCGGGGGGACTGAATCAATCTCTGTGTAAAAAGACCACTTGTGTCCGACTGAAGGACAATGAAATGGGACGGGCAAAGTTCAGGATCATTTTTATAGTCCCTTTCCAGTTGATTCAGCCCACTGTGACTCGGGGTGGGGGGGGGTATATACAGTCAACAAACAAGCGAGCTGTAGTTATTTCAGAACTTGACACAATACGGCTGCACTTCTGATTCTGAGGGGAAGGATAAAAACCGGGGCAAGGGGTTACTGAAGCTTAGAAGATCCTGAACGCAACTTTCAATTTGGTTGATCGACAGACGGGCCGACCCGTGGCCTCTTCATCTTGTTGTCGGTGATCGGAGGGAGCAACAGGGAGGCGTGGGGGGGGGGGGACTGAGACAAAGTAAGATAAAAGTACATTAGGGTGGACAATATGACATCATGCAGGTTGGAGGGCATTGAATTGGCAATACAATTTGGTAAAGTGCTTTAGAGATTTACCAGATTACTTTATCATTGCATATTTATGGGATTTGATGCACCTACACGTGGCCCTGGGGTCGTGTGCTGCGTGGGTTTTGGGATCCGACTAAAACACAGGTCATTTGTTTAGTTAGAAACGTGGGTTGCATAGGCAGACTGAGGATATGGAGAGGATCCGTCAGAGCACTGGGCTTTGTTATCTTGTCAGAGAAGCACAGTGGTTTGAAATGCTCTAAAACTCCATTTTAAATATGTATACTGTCATGTGACTGATATTAGCTGTGGCTCAGGAGGTAGAGCGGGTTGTCCACTGATCAGAAATTAGGTGGTTTGATCCTCATCTCCTCCAGTCTGCATGCCGAGTGTCCTTGGGTAAGATACTGAAACCTCCAAGTTCATTGTATGGATAGTGTGAGATGGAATAAAACACTGTGTACAGATGTGCTGTAAGAATGCGTGTGTGACGTCATGTGACTTGATGACTGGTACTGTAAAGTGATCGATTCGACAAAATCTACTGGACACCTCAACCCAATCTGTCCTGAAAACCAATATTTAACTTATTTACTCACTTTTCATATTATATTATTATCTGATAAATTCAAGGTCTTACTAGATCAAACATTGTTCCTGTCACTGGCTTCTGTGTATTATTTTGCGGGTTTGTTATTACCATGTTCTTATGGCTCACACCATGCTTCTCTTAAAAATCTGATATACAAACAGATGTGAAGCTTGTCGGCAGCATCGATGATACAGTGATCCAGCCGGTAAGGTTATTATAATATATGTGGATGTAGTTGATGCGTATTTAAGACAAAACAAGCATAAGTCTCCACCGACTGAATAAATTGCCTCCCACCTTTTATGTCAAATCCCATGCACGCATTCTCATGCATTTGTGTTTAAATTGAATTCCCAGACCGAACCATTCCTTTGGGTGCGTCGGAGCCTTTGTCTGCATCAGATCCACCCTGAGAGTCCCAGTGAATCAGGCGGGTGGGGACTCTCTCGTTTCATGCGGTAACTATAAAACATGTCTAAACACTTGCAACAATCCTGCAGGAAGCCGCAGCCGCAGTATTCCCCCTGAAACACTTAACAAGGGACAATTACAAACTTGTTGCAAATTATGGCCGTGTGCATTTGGGAGTTCAGCGAAGACTCGAGTGGTTTTGAAACACTTTCAAAGCTGAAGGGATTTGTGAAATATTGCTATTTGTCCAGGCAGCAGCGGTGAGGAATGCTAAGATCACTGCTGGGGTGTCAGTGTGATTTAACAATAGAGAAGCTTCTCGGAGGACTGAGTGTTCATAAATAACTTCTCCGTACTGTCTTGAAACTGTAAACCCGAGCTTTGAAGTCAATCACCGAGATCGCGGGGCCACAGTAAATAATCGCATCAGACCACCTTTCGCTCACTTACCACATTCTTTTGGCCGCCGCTTCATGCGTTGATAATGGATTCCAGCGTGGAAAGCATAAGATCGATATTGTTTTATTGCCTGTTGAGATGTTTCTAACCACATTAAAGAAACCCTCCGGTGTCACAACTTAACCCCTCGCAGGGATGATGTGATTTGTTCTCCCTGCATACATCCACCGCCTGGCCGAGATCATATTTGTTCATCTGCTTAGTGCATGCCGGCGAAGGAATGCAACGTTGATATATTGTTATTGGATGAAGATGGATTTGATTTTCTTCATCTGACTGCTTCACCTAAATCACCCTTAAATAAGCATGAAAAATGACCGGTATGCATCTGGTCCTATCGTGCTGACACATTCATATGTTGACACACACGCACGCGCACACACCTTTACAGTGAATTTTCTTTTAGTCCCCACACACACACACACACACACACACACACACACACACACACACACACACACACACACACACACACACACACACACACACTGTCATCCATCACACACACACTCATATCAGTGAGACTTTTAGCTAACGTGCAGCAGATGCCCAGGCTGTGGGAGAGTGCAGAGCCAGCGAGCTGCAGAGGGAGGAAGTCAAGTGTGTTTTACTCTCCTGCCATGCCACTTTTCTTTATTTTTTTTCCCAGCTTGGCCAGTCCTGTTGTGGCCCGTGATGCAGGGTCCCATGGGCCCGGCGGTGAAATAGTAATATGGACCATCTGACACCTGTCAAAACAGCCCTGTTAGTTGAGCGTCAAGCCCTGTCAGCTCGCAGAGGAAAGTGCTACGCAGCCTCTCAATTTACCCCCTCCCTCGCCCCTCAGTCTCCCTCTCTCTTCCTCTCCTCCATTCCCCTCTCCAACACTGTCTCACTCTCCATCGGCCTCTCTCTCTCTCTCCCTCTCTCTCTGCCCTCCTTCACATCTATCTTTACTTTTCATTTTCTCACATCTCCCTGACACTCGGTTACTGCACTTTGCCCATTCATCTTCGTCTTCCTGACTCATATCCGCGTTCTTGTTGCAGATTTTCACGCTCAACTCTCAATTCCCGCTCCTATCATTGTCATTTCAGATCATACGCGCGAGGATTTGAGCCACGTTTGATACCGACGTGAACTGACAGTGAAGAAGTCACATCTGTTTCTTTGACTTTATCTTCCCTCAGACATCGTCTTCTTGTGCTCGTGTGCAAACATTGGAGCATTCAAACTGCTCAGCGTGGCAAAATGCTGGCAGCAGTCTGAGCTGTATGTGAGCTGTGTGTGATGTAATATTTACTTGTTGTGGCAACGCTTGACAAGTTCAGATTTGACACAAGTGGCATGTAGGAAGCATCCATCACGATGTGGTTTAATGATTACAAAGAAATCAGCTTTTGTCGTTCACGCTAATATCCGAAAAAGTGTCATATGTGAGGGAGGAAATCTGAAGTGAACCACTTTTGGCTGTGAGTTACCTAATGTTGCGTTTTCCTGTTCTCTTCCATAAGGGAGGACTCTGTGTGAATGACCATAACTGCTGCTTCGGACCTGTCCATGCCGTAGGAGCCAATGCCGTCATGTGTCCTCGAGATCAAATGTCTAAATGTCTGCTGAAATCTTCCTATGAGGTGCATTCACAGAAACACCATCCTTGGGCTGTGGCCGCTAGCTTAGCCACTTTTATTGGGAACTTTTAGGCTTAAAACAGGACAGTTTTTTGCCTTATATTTCAATAAAGTGAATTTGGCCCCTGTTTGCATGTTTTTATTGACTGTATGAGGGACCAAGCAAAAAGCTTCATGATAACTTCCCTTCACATGACAAAGAGGGAGTTTATTTACACAGGTGGACTGGTCCACACAGGGAAAAATGAATCAATCATCTAACAAATAAACAACAATACCAAAATCAACAACTTATCAAAATAACTTTATACCAAACAATATTATTAACTTCTAAACAAATGCTAATGAAGTCAAATAAAGAGGTTTTAACCCTTTTTAAATGTAGCCTCCCAAGCTTCTCATCTGTGTTCGGCCTCCTCCACCTCCTGTGGGCGGAGCTCAAAAGACCACTTCCTGCAGGCTTCAGGCCTTTTGTCACAGGAGCTCGGTACAAACAAAAAGGGTAAGCGTTGTTGCAAATGAAAGAAAACAACAGAATATTTACTTGTGTTCCCCAAACTAGACAGTAAACTGTCATTCGTTAAATAAAGATGTTATTAATAAAGATTTTTGTGTAATTGTTTTACTGGAAAGAAATATAAAATTGCTATAAAAATACTATCACTGAGGGAGCTGATGCACCAAAAAAAAAAAAGTGGTGTGAATATACCATTAAGAGTTTAAAATATCAAACTCTGTGTCTCTTTTTCTTCTTCTACTCCTTACATCTTCCACTCTTCCTTCCACACATCTCCCCTTTGCTCTTTACCTTCACCCTTTCCTTCCTCCCCCCCCTGTGTCCCTCACCACCACATCCAGCCATTACTTTGTAGACAGGCACTCTAACACATCACATAATACCTTCAACAGAGTACAACGAGTTCCCAGTGTGCTAACCCCTCTTCTACCTTCACCTCACATCATGCACAGTCACTGCTCCCCTGCTCACTGCTACACCCCCGATGGGCCAGCAGATCCAGATATGCAGCAGAGGAAGTGAGGAGGGAACATCAGGCACCGCACCACGTCGAGGAAACACGTCCTTTCACGGTCTGTGTCAGTTTGGTTCAATTCAATCACTATCGTTCTATCTGTTTACATTGGATGTTTGCAATTGCTTTCCCAGTGTGGAGCAGGAACCGGACGGGGGGGGTTATTGGGGGGGGGTTGGGGGGGGTTATTTTGTGTGGTCTGCCCTCTCCCATGCTCCTGAGTAATTTTTTTATTTAATAATGATGAAACAGTAGATTGACGCAGAGGAAATTCATATCGCATCGTGGTGGATTCTTCAGCCAAACACCAACAAAACGACTTTGTAGATGCACTGCGAATGTTCCCAATGTCAACACGTGTGTGTTTTGAATGGTAAAATGAAGCTTTTCTTTCACTCTGGTGAATTATGGTCAGTAAAACAGATGTTCTGATACAACCCTAAACTGGAACATTTATTTTTTTTACCATTTATCTCACTGAAATAAAAACAGCGTTGTTTTTGGAGGCAAGAAATCTTGTTTTACTGATCCAGACCATGAAGTAGACAAATAAGATAGTTTTTTATCATCCAAAAGTAAAAAGTTTAAACTAGAAAAGAACTCAGTAGGGTGCATACCTCCACCAAGGCCCACCAGTCCCCTTGTGAAACCACATTTAAATTCACTAGATTTGGAGTTTGATGTGGATATGCATGTCCCCTTGACCTCGACTGGGGTTTTTCATCAAGATTCATGAATTATTCTCTATCTCGAAATGTGAAAGAAGGTGAAAAAAACTCCTGCATCTGCACCTAAATTAAATCTGTTCTTCCCCGACCACCAAGTTTTGTGGTAATCCATCCAGTTGTATTTGTGTAATCTTGCCTTAAAACATACAAATAAACATACAAATGGAAAGGGCTGAAAAAAATACCCTGGAAGATGATCCTGCCGGGTTCACTTGTTGAAAGGAAACAGTTGAAACCAAAAGAAGAAGTCTGGAACGAGCCAGCCAGTTCTCCCTTCCCTTTTCATGTCTTATTAAAAACATACCCCTGGATAATCTCTCATATCCTGCCTGTTAGAAAAGGCGTGCTGAAACTGCCACCAGAGAAACCAAGGGCAATTGTTTCCAGTGTAAAGTCATTAGAAGTCATAATGAGTCTCAGGCAGATGATTCCAACGTCCTTTTCTTCTTCATTTGTCCTTCGTGGGCAACAGACCACAGAGGAGGCATTCAAATCCTTTCCCCCTTTCTGGTGCAGAATAAGAAGAACAACGAATGATCGGCCCTCGTGGATATGACGTTCGAAATGGGAATTCAATATCTAAACCATTCCACCCTGGAAAAAAAGGACAATAGTATTGACAATAGCCTCTGTGACCCAGGTTGACTTTCAGCAAAACCCTGCACTTGATTGGATTTCTTTGTGGCATTGATCATGATTCACATGAGGCATGCTATGGAGGTTTTCTGCTTCTAATTCCAGCTCTGCCTGAAGCCCCAGCAGCTGACGTTAATGTGTTTATGTTGCCTTGCGATTTCTTCTTTTGTGCTGGCTCCAGCGTGAGGATACGGTGGTACTTGCGACAGTCCTCGACACGTGCATTCGATTTGTTCATAAAAATGATTAAATGAACCCTTTGTTGCAGAAAAGGACAGTTGTGTTCAACGCTGATTATTGTTATAAAAAAAAAAATGCCCCTTTGCAGAGCATTTATACATTTTTTTACTCATTCAAAGCGATCAAAGGGCTGCAAATGTCTCCCATTAATTAGGGCGGAATAGGTTACGGGAGAAGTAGCCGCTCGTATTGACTGGCAAAGTGGAAACAGTCCGCATGAGATTGAATGTAATTGCCTCATGGTTAGACACAGTAAGAACCATATGAGAGGTTTCATTTCCCCCCCGCTCCCCTCTCCTCTTAATGCCACTCCGCTGCTCTGTGAGGAGATATTACACACTGTTCTATAGCCTTGTTACATTTAAGCACATGCATTTCTGTGTCGGGATAATGAACCTTGACATTGAGATGCGTGAGGTGTGTCTGCTCCAAGTGGCTGGGCCGGCGCTGAGATGGCTGATGGGGCGTGGGACGGGAATGGGCCCCGGCTTGCTTGGCTGATGGAAATATAGAGCAGATAAAAATAAACAGTCCCCTGCACAAGTGTTGGGGAATGGTAAGCATAACCCCAATCAAAGTTAATGATGCCATATTAAACAGCATTTATGGAGAGCGAGGGAGACAACATCTGTGACATCTCGCGTTCGGAGGAGAGATGGTAAACATGATGTGGCGGGCAGTGGCATTTATAGGCTTGTGAGCAGATGATGGTGAGGATGGGCGTGTTGCTGAAGGGTCAATAAGACTCAATGGGATGCTGAGGAGAGATAGTAAAAGCACTCCACTCCATAATGATGTTGTTTATGTAAAGTCATTTCTTATGCAGCCACAAACCTGCAGACAGAGGCACGATTCATTACTCGATGTCAACCACAAAGGGCTGATTGTATTAAAAGCATCTTCTGTATTTAGTCTGATCAGTTACGTCTCATGAAGGATGATATACACATAGCTTTGTGTATATCTCCACATTCTGTCATTTGTGCCCAGGATTTTTTGTTTTTTGGAAGGTTATGCAGGAAAATTGCAAATGAACCCATTCCAGAGCAAAATATTTAAACCAGAGAGTTTTGTTTGTGCTGCTACATTTTTCAGACCAAGTATGACTAAAGGCCTCCTAATCAAATGGCGCCACTGTGCTGTGACTGCGCACCAGTTGTGTGTCGTAATCTCCGCTTCTCCAATCATGCTGCTATGTCTGCACATCGCTGGAACAACTGGGGTTCCTTTTCTTCTGGGCCTCTCCCCCGTTTCGTGGGGGGGGTCACGGGGGGCCTTCCGGGGACGAGGGGAAGGCCTGAGGATGGGGAGGAGCTGCCGGAGTTGACTTTGGCCTGAGACAGAGATTTCCGAGAGAAACTGGACCTTGGATGTCTCAGCTACACCTGGCCCAGAACACAGGAGATGAGGCCCCGGGCCGGCATTCTTGGCCTGCTCGGTCCAAAATAAAACAGGTGGCGCTGGGTTCACGCTTATTCGGCTGTCGCTCGCCATTGGCCAGAAGTAAGTATTTATTAAAGTGACTCAGCCACTCATAAACAGATATTAGCAAGGGATTTTCTCCAGCTCAGATTCGGCTCGGGGCTTAGCAAGCTGGGGCACCAAGTTATGATTTGGCAAAGGGACAACTTTCCGACTATTACATCATCGTCTAGGCACTGTGCGATGACCCCTCTAGCAGGATGCTCCAAAATAACAAGGTCAAAAATAATAAGGCGTCTTAGCACAGTACACAAGTTCTCTCCACTTTGTGTCTTTGCTTCTCAGCCGGTCCCTGAGATATTGCCTTGGGGTCCGATCCAAGGTCAGCCACAAAAATTCATGCCCGACTAGGGAACGATCCAACAATGTACTGTCAGCAGTTCACATCTTACTTCTCAACCTCAAAATAAGAGAAGAAACTGTGTGAGTTTTGCTACATCCACAGTCTCGAGTTCCTCCAACATCAGGTTGAATTGTTTCCAATCCAAAGATTCTGTGCATCTCTATCATATCCCATAACCTGTGAGTTTCTGTTCCACTTCTTGGACGAGCAGACGTATGATTTTCCACTTTAATGGCATGATCTTTGTCAGCAGTCTGGAACAGGATTTTTCTCTTCTTCTTGCTTCAGTGGACAGAACCGTAAAACAAGCTCAGTTGAAAAGATGTTGACAAAATGAGTGTGGGAGCTGGTTCACCGCTGGATTCAGGACAAGAGAAGAAAGTGGGGATGAGTTGTTATTTTGTATGAAGTTTGAAGAGACATTGACCTCTCATTCGTTTAATCTCTTAAAAACCGAATTTCTCGACTGTGTATTGAACAATTTTCTAAAAGTCAATGTTTTTGTCTCGTGTAATTACGCAGCCTTGCTTTTTGAACTCTTTTCATTCTAAGTGAAAGGGTCAAGAAGTTACTTTGTATAATTGCTTCACAAAATTATCATTTTGAATATGATAAATTATGAAAGGGACAAACTCTCCTGTTATGCTTTACCTCATTCATTATTTAAACTGTATTTATAAATGTCGAAACCTTACATCATATTTAACAGCATATACACCGAGCAGGGCTGTCAGTCCTGCTGCAGTCATGTTTCACTGTCCGCCGAGTACAATCTTTGCAACCCCCTTGGTTGACTAGTTTTCTCAGTGACACTGTGACAGTCATTGCTGAAGAAAGGGAGGATTCTTGGTTCTTCGTGGAACCTGTCAAGGTTTCCAGACTGAGCCGTCATCACATAGAAACTCACTTCATCCTTACGTCATCTTCGCAAAGGTCTGGCATGGACAAGATTCCATAAATCGGCCATTACTGTCGATGCCTTTCTTATAAACATGATATAAACATGACGTTATTTCCTGAAAACTTGGCCCCAATTGAATGCGTCATTTCGCTTTTGTGCAGCTGCATTAGTGGCTTGCAAACAGATGTGTCCTAGTAATACATGCATTGTTTATATGCAAAGGATGAGACGGCACTGATTAGCAAGAGACATTTTCTTTTCAACGCTGTGCCAAACCCTGGGACGTGTCATCGCACATAGGACCAATATCTCAGTGTGAAGAGGTGCATTTCTCTGCAATGTGCAAGTGTTTCTGTCGAAGCTTTGTTTTGGCTCTACAATTAAATTTGTTGTTGGTTTTTCCCGACTCCAGAAAGACTGCTCCTTCATTACAAGTTCTCCAAGCAGAACTCACCATAGGGAGAGGATTTCTGCTCTGGAGATCTGCTTCAACTTTCAGTTTCCTAACCATCGTGGCTAATTAGGGGCCACGAGCCTTTGGTCTCAGCCCCAGAGCTGCTGCTTCCTCACTCCACCAAAAGGCCCCCGGGCCCAGTGGGCATCAGAGGGCCACTGAAGAACTGTGTGGGGCAACAGAGCATACTGACTGTGTCACATAGTGGGTCACTGTTTTTACCCGACTGAGCCTTGCCTCTTTATCGGCCCCCAACATCAGGGTCTGCTGGTCACACAAATTAAGGGGCAATTAAGGCAGTGAAACAGCAGAGAGATCAAAGTAGACGAGTGGAGGAGAAGCCACTGTGGAGACTTGAGCACTTTTATAAAGCAGCAACAGTCGAGCCTAATAGGAACCCGACCAATGAAAACACATCACATTGTTCTCTGCTATTTCTGGGTGAAACAAAAAGAGGATTGTTTTAAAAATGTGTTGCATTCTGTTTAATCACTTGAGCATGCTGTTGCAACTTTACAAGATATGCGTATAAACATTTTTTGCATTAGTGCAAAGTATAGTTCAAATTAGCCGAGGGATATGACAATTTTTCAACTTGTCAGAGAGGAGATTAAAAAAGAGGGAAAGGTCTTCAGAGGATTTCAACAGCTGTGAGCCATCATTAAGATTCCTGTATCTCTGCAAATTTCCATCAGCATGACAGAGAAAAGGGGAAAAAGAACAATAAACAGCTTTCATCATTTCTCACTTATGTTTCGTTGTCTTGTGCTCGGCAGTAACTCTGTGCCAATCTCATGCCAGTCAAACAATTTCTTCAATGGAATGGGCTTCATGGATTAAAATGTAATTTGCTACAGTTAATGAAAATGCGTTCAGTATAAACACTGCAGAGCTTATTGAGTTGGGGCTCGGGAGGTGGGGGCTGGCTTTAAACAAAGAGAACTAACAGGTCTTTTGTGGAGAGGCTGTCTGATGTTTGCAGATGCTGCTCTTGGGAGAGAGGAGATACCGTTGGCTAATTTAATTTTGATTTTACACGCAACGGTATCTGTCTTGGTGCATGTGGCCTTGTTTACTGGGGGTGCAAAGACCCAGGAATGTGTTTGTTCACACATGTGTCATTTCTCACGTGTGCTTCAAATCCAGGTGTAAGTCCTTGCAAATATGTCATGTCTTTTTAATTCGAGCACCTGTCCTGACTCTTGAGAAACAGAGCAGGCACAGATAATCTGGGGCTGATTATAAACCACACCCTGCCTTTATAGCTGCTTTCAGACATGAAGAAGAGCACGTGTGAGCGCAAATGTCCGAGGGAGATGCTGCACAGTTTCTGCAGACTTTTATCAGCCTGGCCTCCTGGTCGAATGTCGAAGATGAATTTTTGGTGACAAGAGCCGTCCTTGTGTTGTCAGGAATATCGCGTCATCTCCGCAGCCAGTTAAAACGTCACTTCCTGCGTCTGTCTGCTGCACCCGGCTGCTCCACTTCTCGCCTGAATAATTCAGAGGATTCGATGCTGTGTTGCCTCCCGCTGTGTTATGCATGTGTAGCCAATTCTCCGAAGTCATGTCTGAAAAACGGCTTGTGTTAGGTCTCAAGTCAGTTTTTCCAGAAGGAAAATATTTCACTGAGGCACATGGAGGAGCACAACACGTTGCCGGACAGCCACACCTGTCGAGTTAGGATTTTGCGTAACCACATTTTTCCAGCCATGCCATGTTGCTTAGAAATATGCTAAAAATCATCCTGTGACTTCTATGTGTGGCATCCGGAGAGCACATACTGATCTATGTGCTTCCAACTCAGCAGATTCACCCCAGGAGAAAGTAGATCCCTGCAGAATGTGTGTGTGTGTACATATTGGAATGTGTGTTGTGTGTGGGTACATGTGTCTGTCCAAGATCACATTTTTCTTGAGCGGGTGAATATCTTCTCATTGGAGTGTTTTGAAAGAATGTGTGTGTAGTTACAGACACACACATTTGCATACTTCACAACGCTTCCCACACACCCCTTTGGCATTAATTTGTACACGGAGTACACTCATTAGGCTTGCACCGCTATGTAGGAGCCATGTAACAGGGCAGGGGTTAGGTTATATCCTCCGAGTTCGACTGTGTGTTGGGATTTGCCGAGAATGTTGTTGGCTCTGCGTGTGCAAATCTATCTGTCTGTCTGAGAGCATTTGTCTGACCGAGTGTCTCCTCGCATGTGTTTGTGTGTGAAGAAGCAACTTGTGGCGTGTCTCGTCCTCCTGGCGCAGGACGGCTTTTGCCTCAGGGTGGAATGCACTCTAAAAGCCCTCAGAGTAATTTGTTTTATGGAAAAAATGATCAGCAAAAGCCTTTACCAATCATCCAATAGCAAAAATTTGAGACCATAGCACACACTCAGTGTCCATTAATACCCGCTGACATGCTACAGGGTGGATAGAATAAGGACAAAACGTAATCGCTGGGACTGCTTCAATGATAATGGATCAGATCTCATCAAGTTGTTATATTACTCATCCGTATTTCCTACAGATAGATAAACAATCAACAAAGAGTGATTTAAAATGTAAAATAGAAATATTGGATTCAGACGAGGTGTTAAAATGAGGCACGCGAGGGAGCCGTGCTTTGGTGCCGGCGCAAAACCCTCTTAAGTGGTTATGGATAGAGGAATTGATTGGTGGGGGGGGGCCAGGGTCAATCCTCTAACCTCCTGGTGATACTTTATTGATCGGAATTCGACCGCGACTCTGTGCCTTGAACATAAATTATCACCCGCTGACTTGTAAACCCAATCCTGCGTGGGAGGAGACGCGGCACATGCTAAGTAATGACAGGTCGTCGGCAGCCGGGAAGAGATTCATAACACCAGACACCACAGTATTAAATAGTCAAGTGACAAAAGGGGGGGGGGATGAAAGGGTTCTAAGTGTCTCCACTTTGGTTTAGGTATTGACTTATCGCCTGCTTAATGCACAAACCTGCGCCCGGTGTTTGACAACTTCAGTGTGAAGGGAAAATCTGATAAGATGGCCACTCAGGGCACGAAATACAATCCCCCCTCTGCATTTGGGCCCCACCCATTGCATTTTGAGCAGAGCAATCAATAAGGAAAACAGATGTGTGTATTAATTTATAAACAGCATGGGGCTCAAAGTGCCCGGTCATGACTCCGTAAGAACCAGACCGCTTTTGATCTGCAGTGTCTGACCGTGGGGGAATGGAGAGGGGGGGGGGAATTCACCGCCAATGGTAAGAAGCTGACACGAAGAAGGCTGTCTGGCCGCGCTGCTTAAAATAAAGCTGTTAATAAAGACCTTTGAGGTGAGGGATCGCGGAGGTTGAGTTGGGAGAAGGGAGTCGAGGGACTGCTCTGTCCTCGGGGACGTGGGTGGGACCTGTGAGGCGTGTTCGTTTATCCTTAAAGAGAAGATGAGCCGAACTCGGTTTTGTTCAAACAAGTATTTATTTAGGAAGCAATGAACAGGTTATCATCAGCAAAACAATGGGCTTCCACACACTAGTTGTATCAGAGCGCCACAAACATCCGGCGCCTGTCCATTTTATAGCAGTAGATCTTCGTTCCTCCTCCACGGAAGCCCAGGCGCAGGCCATCCTCCTGGCTTTTGGAACACGGAAGTGACAAGGAGCCAATCCCAAGGCCTTGACCCAGCTGAGACCATGAGGGCCAAACTGTTGTCTATTTGAGTAAAGAATATTATTTTTTCTGCTTCATCAAAACAATCCTGACTGTGTAAACATTAGGAACAACGGAACCCAAACAATGTCATACTGACTTTGCCCCAGAAGGGACAGTTCCGTGAACTCTCTCTGATGTTGAGCGCAGCGAAGGAAATTATGCTTTAATATCAAAAAGTTAAGAATGAGAACAAGTGAAACATTCATTCTTAACACTGAGCAGCACCGGTTATTAAAAATCATTTGTATGAAGGCATAATATCTAGCTTAAACTACTCCTATCTTTATTGTTAAGAGTACAAATATAATTTGAAATGATTCTGTCTATATTTGTTAAGAGTTCTGTCAGTACAACCTATAGTTAAAAATATTGAAATCCTCACAGACCCCCCGACGCAGGGCGAGCTACCGAAGAGGCGCTCGTTACAGGAGAGCGGCGGCGTCACCGGGAGCAAGAGGATCCACACGTACGTCCCTCCACCGCCCACTGACATTACACCGCCATCGCAGGCCCATCCGTCTCGTTGACAGGTCGGTGGCGTCAAGTGCCAGGGAGTGTGACACCGCAGACGCTGGAGTGTGCCCTACACACACACATACACGCATTGCTGGAGCCTCAGGACAACCCCCCCCCCCATGACTCACATCTGGAGAGGGGGGGCAACTCGATCTGTGTCCAGAGCTTGGGGGGTCGTAGCAGGAAGGACGAGTGGGGGGGCCCTTTCACTTAAGCTGATCCCTTCCATGCAACCCGGCGGCGGCACTCGCGCATGAGGTCAAGATCGTAAAAGCTCAGAATGTACAGTTGCCGGGTTTGAAGAGGATCCGCGGACCACATGGGTGGGGCGGGTTGGTGGTGGTGGGAGGGGGGGCACTGGGTTGGGTGTTGAGTGTTTGTGTGTTTGTGTGCATGATTTTACTCTGAGTCACAACTTGACCTATAGCAGTGTCAGAGAGGAGGTAGTTGCCCTGGTGCCTTGAATGCAGACTTGACTCTTTCTTTTTCACACTTGGGGGAAAGTAGCTGTAGTTTTTTGTCTGTGGAAATTTGTGTAAACATTAGTGACTGTGGGCGGTGGTGGAAAGCGGGAGGTCCCGGGCCAGTTGAGACTTTGCCCAACCTCAGCTGACCATATCTCCCTCATTCATCCGTGTCATGTGGATGGCATGGCGTGCATGTGTGACTCTTTGACTTTCCCCCCCGGTAATGAAAGTTCCACGTGTGGCACATCAGACATGGCTGACGTTAGCTGTCCTTGCCATAGATATATAAAGACTAGATGTCTCGTCTGCACATGGCGGCCATCTTGCCAGAGGCAGCTCGCTCACCCATAACATTGTGTTGGTAGTGGTAAATAGCCATAACTTGTTCAATTTTTAAACGGTTTTGTTTGTTATAAACGTCAGAGATGTAGATATGACACTACATACTTATTAATAATTATGTTATTTTCTAAAAAAAATGAATAATTTATGCAGTGTCATAACTACATCTCTGACGTTTATAACAAACCAGACCGTTTAAAAATCGGTTGAAAATTGAGCAAGTTATGGTTATTTAAAAAGTAAGTACCACTACAACACAATGTTATGGGTGAGCGAGCTGCCTCTAGCAAGATGGCCGCCATGTGCGGACGTCCGGCTCCGTCGACGAGACATCTAGTCTTTATATATATCTATGGTCCTTGCTGCTCACTGCTCTTCCTGGTCTGAGGAGCCACTCAGATTGCACACACACAAATACACTGACACAGACACACACAAGGCCCCTGGAGAACAAAACAACACATGTTTCCCCATTCGCCTTCCTCTGGGGGATGTATAGTGACAGGCTGAACTGTTTAAGCCTACACTTTCAAACCTCACTGAGACAATGGGGACTTTTCAGAGGACGTCTCTCCCTCGACCACAGAGAGCCAATAGAAAACTCGGGCAAGCGTTTATTTGAAGTTATTGTCCCGGGGATGTAAAAATGAAGTCATTCCGAAACAAAACCTTCTTTTATCCCCCGAGGTATAACTTTTAGAGACACAAGCAACTTGTGTGATCGTGAGAATCAAACCAAAGACATTTTCAGGAACGATTTCCGAGGGGTAAAAAATGTGTTTCTCGATTTCTCTTCGTTAATGGCTAATCAATGTGGCGGCAAGAGGGTCACTTCACTGCGAGACGCATTCCATCGAGCTGCAAATCAACCAAACCAACAAGTGCGCCCCCCCCCCCCCAAAAAAAAGGGCTAGTCACTGAATGGTGAGGGAACATTTTTCGGACACAATACGAATCGCTATTCTGCAGAGCCGCTAAGAAAATTGCTTTGTGCTTTGGTATTCATCCACTCTTACTTCCTCTCACTCTCTCTCTCTCTCTCTCTCTGTATGCTGTTGGCAGTGGATGGTGACGACGGGATGGGATGGATCTTTAATAGATTTGTCTCGGGCAGCACAATGGGAGGAGGGATCGTTGTTAACATTATAACGTATCGATCGATTCGACTCCATTTCCCAAGGCCCTGTCAGACAGGGGCCATTACTCACAGCAGTCAGCCCCATCACCACCACACACACACACACACACACACACACACAGACACACACACACATCCCTTTTCTCGTGACAGTGCCTGTCTACATGATTCCACGAGGCTCATGTCTTCTGACCCCTCATACTCTCGTTGGATCCTGTTTCTGTACAATTTACTCTTCATTTTTCCCTCATGCGCTTAAACAGGCAGTCGGGACGCGAGGACATGAATCCTACTTGAACTGAGGTACTGTAAACATCCACCATTGTTCACGCCAATTTATACGTATGCATTGAAGTGTGGTGGTCACGCCTCAGGGCCCGGCATACCAGTGGGGCATTGAGTGTTCAAAAGAAACGAAGACAAGGAATTAATTGGAAAGCCTTGTTATTAAAGTCCAGCTGCACCAACCAGCCACCTCCTGTCCATTTTCATTCACATATAGAACAAAACCATTACATTAAGATATAATCATTTGACAGGTGCCTTTGTCCAAACTGACGAACTATGCAATATAAAAAAAAGCCTTGGAGAGAGAGCGTCGTTACGTGTTCCATGTTCCATCGAACCTCTTTTTAATTGGAAATGCTTTCTTTTTTTTCTTGGGGCAGAGCTGGATTCGCAGAGATAGTGAGACAAAGGACATATTGAACGAGTAAGAGCTGCACTGTAACCCGCCATAATTTTATTGAGTGTGTTTTCTGACTACGTGAAATCAGCTGCAGTGGAAGGTGGAGTGAAAAGCTGACCCTCAGGGAATAACAGTTACAATTTAACTTTCATAGTCATGCCCTTTGTTGTTCACGTACAAAGTACCAAAAATAACAGGTGTAACAAATAAAAACAAGGAGAGCTTGAGGCAGAAGTTCAAACTCATCAGCATTTCTCTACTCATAGTGCAGCTGTCCAATAACTGGTGTGAAATACAACTAGTATTTCATTTTCTGATGGTTCACTGTTGGCTAAAATAGTTTTTTTTATGTTATTTTAAAGACAAAAATGGGACTCTGCTCGGTATATTTCATTTAGCCAGGTAAGGAAACACGTTCAACTAACATCAACTACTCAGGACTAAGTATTTCTGCCCAGCTGTGATGGGGACACTGGCTGTAGCCCATTTATAGAGTGTTGTGACTGAAAAGGCTCATAAACATGGACAAGGAAACCTTCATTTAGGTGGGTAGTGGTGTAACGGTCTCAGTTTAGCATCAACTGTCGTAGAGCAGAAAAACAACAAAATGTCCCACTGAAACCAATGTTAGTCATGTAGACGTTTTGAGGGAGAGAAAACTTAACTTTCTTCAAATAAAACAATGGTCAGTGAGAAATCTCAACTAAAGATTCCCAGACTGGGGCCTTTAGACTCTCAGATTGAGGCTTTAGTCCATGGGTGTCTGCAGTGTCTCTGTAGTGACACAGATGATTTGTTTTCTACCTGAGTCCCATGTGTTTTATTGTCTGTTCATAGACACTGATTGTGCTCAACCGTACAACACAGAGTAGGTAGAAGAAAGGCTAATACACCTTCTGCCTGATAATGCCGGACCAATCAGCTCTTTTTTCAACTTGAATGAGCAATTTCCATCAAAAGCCTTTCTCATTACCGTCAGCGTTAGTGCTCTACATTACAAAGCGAGTGTTGGAGAATACACTTAGCTTGTTAAATGCATTTACCCAGACATGCAGCTTTGTGGGGCGACAGTCAATGGTGAAGCCTCCGCAGAACTGCCGAGGTGGATACTGTACCTACATCATTATACAGAAGTATTACTCTGCCTTTGTTCTGAGTGGAGTTGAACAGTGAAGGGCAGCTTGTGGGAATAGTAGGAAAAGGTAGAGGGTTCTTGCTGGGCGGCAGATGTCTCCCAGCTGCACAGGCTGTACGGGGTGGAACTGACAAGCTTGAAATGTCCAAAGACAATCGGCTTCAGAAGGACTGTCCGAGCCAATATCCAGGGCAATGGTTCGTCCCAGATGTTAATGAGTTGCGATTGTTACCCGGCTACAGGCTTGACCTTGTTTAAAGGCCCTGGTGTGTGTGTGTGTGTGTGTGTCTCAGTTATGTAAGCCAAATGGAAAATGCTTTTGTTCACTACAAGCGCAAGAAATCTTACTTGTCGTCCTTTCCCCTGTTTTCACACACCACGGACATGACATCAAATCCCAGCTCTTTGTCCCATTGTTCCTGTCGCTTTCCAAAATAATAAAAAAAATAACATCTAGCTCTGATAGAAGTGGATCCATCACAAATGGTGAATCCAATCACCTTGGCCTTCTCTGTCCGTGCCCATTTGATGACCTGCTGAAGATTGATGAGCAGAACACTCCAGGGTCAGTGAAGATACCTTTGTTGCCCCACCACCATGACGGGGAAAAGTCACCTATGATCCATCTTCTTTTCTTCCTCCCGATTCCCCTTGTTGAAAGATGGTATGGAAAATGGAGAGTGAGTTCTGATACTTAAATATCAATTTCCCAGACGGTCACGCATCACCTCCAGGTTATCTGTCTCCTCTGTTATTCTTCCGAGGCCTGATTGACTCCAGACACATGCGAGCAACAGGCCGGCTGTTTGTGAAAACTTTAGTTTTGAATTTCATTACGGGGTTACTGAGTTGCTGCTCCTTGTTTATCATAAACCTGTTCCACTTTGTAGACTAATAAAAAATGTTTGTTATTGGATTGATTATACAAACAGTGTGATGAAAAGCCTGGAGTTTGCCGTTCGTCTTATTAGCATATGATGCAATTCCCCTCCTGTCAGCCAAATAACTAAAGTCCCAAACACATAATTGTCCAAGTAGGGGCATTCGTGTCCCAAGTGCCTGTGTATGGCCCTTTGAGAGACGACTGGGGCCCCAGTGTGAGAGCAGGACACGTACACAGCCCTCGCCTGCATCCCAATTTGAAGATAATTAAAGGCAATGAAAAAGGAAACACTATTTGCTGGTGAAAAAGCACCCTCTCTCTCGCAGGACATGTTCTGGTGCACATCTTTTGTAGACAGTGGTCCACAAACGATGTGCACAAAGGGCTGAATGAGTGAGTGCGCAGCAGGGTTTGAATACTGACTGCAGGCCCACTGAACAAACCGTTGAGCCCACATGGACAGAGGATGCTGGAACCCCTGCACAGGGCACACACTGAGCTGAACACAGCGATAGAGTCATCTAATGAAAGCGTCACGGCCCGAAGAAACAGCTGATTCAAGCAAGTATGACATCGGTATTTTTGCAACTAAACATGGTGCCTGGATAACACAAAGAAATCACACAATATGTAAATATAGAATACTGTTTACTATCGTGAACCAAATAATGTGTCTCCAGTCGTTCATCAGCAGCACAATCCCAAACCAAAAATGTAACCTTGAAAGGTTTTTTCTCTTAAATTATCATTTATTTTTCAAATGATGTGTGAGTCAGTACTAAACTAAATTATGAGTGCAGTCTCATGGGTGGGCTAAAATATAATTAAAAACTGAACCTTGAATTTGATTTTACTGTCATTCGTTTACGTTTCTTATTATTTTGTGTCCTTCTGCATCATAATTCAACAGAGCATCGCATTTTCACCTGGTCAAGGTCATTCATCACACTCTCCTGCATTCACTTATTTCATTATGCCAATAGTACGCCATGTCTATTTTTAAGATCATCTAGCAAGAAGAAAACAGTGACAGCCACGGACTCACCGTGTATTCATAGGATCTATTTTCCCTGTGTGTCCCTGTCTCCTGCTGTCACCCTCCGTCCTGTGTACTCTTCTTTGTCAGGTTATCACTAGCTTGGTCCATGGTCTTCCAGAGGAGGCCTCAGCTGCCCTTGAACTGAAGGAGGGAAGAGGGTCAGGAAATTAATTTGTTGACTGGTTTCGAAGCCACCCAGCACAGTCAGTGGCCCCGACCCTGTGCGAGCTGCAGTGAATTTTAATCACAGGTGAAGTTGGAGTCGGGGAATAGTTGCAGGGTTGTCCACACGTGAAGGACGGTCTGTGACAGCCCTCACCGCCTGCACTGCAGATCCTGAGAAACAACACTGGTGAGGGGGTCTGTGTGGGCGGTGGACTGGAGAAAGGGAGCATGTTTAGGTGGCAACAAGTCAGAGATATATTGACGGCACAAAGAGATTCATAGTGCTTAATGACACACAATCATATATGGTGCAAACTGACACCTCATGACAGAGGGTCCATGTGTTTCATGTGTTTGAAAACAAGGTGGATAATGAAATGAGGAGATTTATAGAATAAGAGTTTGGTGTGATAGCCCTTGCTCAGAGAGAAGTGAACTACAAAAATCAACATTAATCTTGTGTTTGCAGAACCTTATGGATTTAACGATACTGGCCAAGTAAGTGCTTATGATTCAGTGTCAGTTTATTTTATTTTCACTCCATAAAACATAAAAACTTTTTTTACACAACAAAAGGTCATTGTGAAGGTTCTATGTACTCATGAAATCAATACAGAGAGGTCAAGTGAGCACCGATGACAGACAGCAGTATGGAAGGAATCCTAAAGCAACTGCAAAGCTTGATCAATAAAGCTGTTTTCCGAAGGAAAAAAATGTCTATAAAACTGGTTTAACACATTCCCCAGGGTTTGTCTTACACATTTTTAAGAAAACAGCAGGAGATCGTCCAAGTCAGGTCGGTTCACAGGCGAGGAGCGGCCCCTGGGCAGAGCATGCAGGAGGCGGGACATGTAGCACGTATACATTATGCTACGGAAATTAGATTGATTAGACCATATCCACACCAGAAGCTCTCAAATCTGGTTGTCTTTCTAAGTTGACAGCTTTGTCTGCGTTTTAATTTTCTGTAGATTTTCCTACCGTATTCTCACATGGGCTCACTCAGACATTTTACCAGGGGGGCTGGCAGAAGAAATGTCTGGATCAACAGACTCAGATATTTGCTGCGCCCATAAAAGCCCCTTCAGAAACTTTCTGGAAAATGTCCTGAATCCAGAGCATGTCTGAAAGCGTATGTTAACACAATCAGCCTCAAAGATACAAAAGGTTGGAAACCAATGCAACAGAAGCAGTTTCTTTCCATATGTCATTCTCCTAGTTTACCCACAATGCAACTTGACCATAGACGCTTTGGGGATTCAGGTGTGTTATGATCGTGATGATTTTTAATAACAAACTTGCAATCTTCAGCACTAATTGTCCAAAGTAATATCACTTAAGGCAATTTATCCGATTCCACATATGCAGTAGTAGCCTACTCCCCCAAATCTTTAAAGCTCTTCTTTAATGATGCACTCCCCGATTTCGTAATAACCTCCATAACACAGTAAGTTCCCAAGCTAGTTACATCATATATTTTGAAACTCAACACAGTCCATGAGTGCCTGTCAAAATATCACAGTTAGCGGAGGAAATTAAGGGATTTGCTTAAATCCATGAAATTATAGCTCGTTCCACACACACACACACACACACACACACACACTTAGAGGCCCCTGTTATGAAAACCATTTACCAAATCTACGATTCAGGGAAACAACAAATGTTCCTGTCATGAAAGAGGAAACACATGCTCATAGGAAGTGAACAATTTGGTGTTGCAGTGCGTGAACATAGAACGCTTGTTAAGTTGGAAAAAAATAATTTACAATCAATACGAGTCAGGGATGAAACACTTAACAGTGGGATATCAGGTTTCAGAAATGATTTTGATTGGTGTGTGTATTTCGGCTGCGGAGCTTTGACTTGGCCGTCTCTCAGTGTGGAAATGGAACGACCCCAGAAGGCAGTGCATCCGCCCGGGAAGAAACAGAAACAGATCTTTTGTTTTTCAGTTTTCTCGGCTAACAGAGGAGAAGGCGTATCAAATCCTGGATCTGATTTTAAGGTGGAAGTATTCTGCTTTGAATGTTGCTTTAAAGTGACTGTTACACGTGAACGCTTGGTTCAAAGATTTTGGAAAGATTCCTTCTGGCGTAACTTTACCAGCTCAGCTCCTTTTAGTGGGAAGAAAATAAGTGGCGTTGCCATGGCAACCATGGAAAAAAAACGAAGATTCTAATTCATGCCTCTCTGAAATCTTCAAAAATCTGACTGTGATGTTTATACTGGAACTATTTATCCTCAAATTGATTGCATTTACTTATTTCCTATTGTTCGGAGAGCGGCTTCGGTCGTTAGCAATGAAGAACTTAAACCTCATGATGTCCAAAACAAGCAATCGTTCCCATACTTCTCTTTCCCCCCGTGTGACAGATTTCTGCTGATCCACTAAATGATCCTTTATATTCTGCTCCCGAGGTCCCACAAACCTCTCCACTCGTTCCCTCCGCTTCTGTCCATCCGGTCCCCCCCCCACCCCCTCCCTCCCTCCCTCCCCCCAGACACTCAGCATAGGGGTTGTGCTTGACTGCAGCATTATAATAGCTCAAGGAAATGGCCCTTCTTGAGAAACTTTCAGGGAGCTGTCAAAGGGAGAAGATTAATGCCTGGCCGGGCTCTCCAGGGGACTGGGGACTAGGGACCCCCCCACCCAACCCCCCCCCCTCTCTTCCTTACCCATTTTATTCACCCACACCCCACCACACCTCCTCCTCACCGCCTCATCATCCTCACACACGTCCAACAATGGCATGTCCCACGCAAACGAAAGCTTCACTAACAGAATCACGCAAAGTGCCAGACACACATTCATTTAACTTAGTCTCACTTTGCCGAGACATTGTTGATATTTGCTTTCCCCCCCCCCCCCTCATGGGACGGCAAAGTGCTTTGAGGACAATGCAGAGCTGATGTTCTCATTATCCCTTCCTAGATGCCGTCTCAGGTTGGCATGATGAAACACGCCAACATTCAAATTACTGTCATTTTATAATCACATCCACTTTAATCGGTTTAAAAGGAAGAGAATTTATCTTGAGGCCATGTGCCCGGATCTTTCAGCAGGGGAACATAAATCTGCTACTCACACCCCCCCCTACCCACCCCATCCCTACTTTGAGTTTTAGAAATAACAAAGTTAAAAGCACAGAAACGTGCAATGACAAAGTTGCATTCATCAATGCTCACATTTGCCCACCCCTGGCTCCTGCTCTGCCTGTTATCAAAACGTTGCTTCCTGGTGTTGACACTCGTGACACAGAGGCCTGTTCTGTCTCCAGGACGTTCTTCCTCTTTGCTCCCTCTCACTGTCTCTTTCCTCCCTCTCCTCTGCCTCTTTCTCCATCCATCCCTCACACTGGCTGTCTCCCATCATTTTCTCCACGTCCCACAGTCGATGCACTTGACACCGAGGTCTGCTCTGCCTCTCTTTCCGTCTGTCTCCAGTCCTCCTCTCTGTCTCTCGTCATCTCTTCCGCCCTTACGAAATGGAAGAGCTTGACATGTGGGTCCAGTCTGATTGTCATGTGTCCTGTTTAGATATTGGTTGACGATTCACCCTTCCTGACAATCCGCAATAATCAAGGAGAGCAAGCTTACCGGGAAGCGTGGCTAACTGGATGTTGTAAACTTGTGTTTCGAACTGAAACTGCCAACAGCATAACTACGAGTTTTGCCAGGTGGACAAACTTAACAAACCTTCACGAGTTTCTGTGTGTTCCCAAGTCTCTGGAACCGGCACTCGGGAATCGCTTTGTCCTTTGTCTCGACAGGATTGTTTAATTCATACTCATGATTGAAATATTACAAATCAGTTGCATCTGTCATTACGTTTGTGGTCTCTCAGAATTCTAAAATCAAGATTAAGATGAAAACCTCATAATGAAGATTAAGAACGAGTTGGACCTTTTGCAAGACCAATGTCTTTTTTTCTGTGACTTCCTTTCGCAGTCCCCTGTGTATTTCTTCACCACAAAATGAATCAGTGTCATATCTTGCTAGTATACGCACAACTGTGTGTCATACCGAAAGAAAATATACAAGACTCGGCTCAGCTTTCAAACTGTGCACTGAAAGATCAATCCTTATTCTTCCTCACGTGCATGTGGTTGACACGAGATGAGCGACACACAGATATACATTTCATGCTCGTAAACCCAGGCCCTGTGTCCTGCTGCACAGCTGCTGAGAAGATGGGAGGACGATGAACCGCTCGAACATTCCTCACACTCTGTCTCTGTTCGCCCCCCCCTCCCCTTCACCCTCGTATTCCTCAGTTTGCAGAGAGGCAGGGGAAGTCTCAGCGGGGCGCCCTCGCTCTCTCAGTTCTGTTGTAGAATCAGCCGCCCTCCTCGGGGACGGCTTATTTGAACTTTCCGAATCAGAATTTGTAACGATACAGAGCATAGAAGAGAGGATGCAGCCCACAGCAGAGCGGCGCAACATCAGACCAAAGGGAGGAGGGGCCAGATCAAACACGCCCCTTATGGAGCAATGATGAACCCTCGGTGTCTGTGAAGCCTCCAATCTCATCAGCAAGCGCCGGCTGCCGCATGCGAGACGCCTTGTGTCTCACACACTTTCCAAGTTTGTGACCTCGGTCTATCATTTGCATCCAAGCAGCGTAAACAAGCATGTTGTTTACGAGGTGTTCCCCGGGGCCACCCACCCGTCCCCTCCACTGACGGCGCAGAGAGAGAATTAAACCCTGGGGGCGATCCATGATTTTCTGCAGCGTACACTTTGAACAAAGAAAGCAGACTGAAACCCCTCCTAGCAGAGTTCTATGAGCCAAGATATTTCTTTTTTTAACCCAATTCGCTGTTGTACATTTGTGTTGGCTCGGCTGCAGTGGCCGTGCGATAGAGATGACAGGGCTAATTACATAGCTCGGAAAACGTACACAGAGAAACGAAAACACTCTTGTTTTTCTGAACGTATAGGGCCGGCGTAGACAGCTGGTGGCACTGACCCCAAAGTCACACCGTATTTATTCTGCTGAAATAAACCAGCAGCGTGGTGCTGGTTCTGTGCCACTCGGGGCTCGTCTGCGTTTGCGGAATCCTGCTGTTTTTTAAGTTCTGCCAAGTCAAACCAATAAGTTGAAACTAACCGTTATTCAAAAGAATGCACCGTCCTTTCGTTTGGACGCAGGTGAAAGCAGGCCAGTTCAGCTCTTAAGAGAGAAACCTCCATGTATAGTGGTCTTAAGTCCTGGCCTGAACCTAATCTGGGTGTAAACTGAACTCGCCCCGAGGGGAAATACTATGAAGACCCTTTAACATCAGCTCTATCATGGATTATGGGGAATAAGAAAGGATTTACTATAAGTGCTCTGTGAAATCCGTTTATGCTGTATCTAGTAACTGCACTGATATGCAACCATTTGTACAGAGAGCACGTAGTGACGGGACGTATCAGTTTAAGTCCGTGTGTGTGTGTGGGAGCGGGGAGCTGTCAATGGAAAAATGAACAACCCTCATAATTCACTATTTTCATTTCAATTTCGTTCAATAAATGTCAGGTTCAGTTGTTGAAACGTTACATGCTCGGGAGTTTTTAGGGGGCTCACTCCTCAAAGCAGAGAAATTGGCAGAGCTTGAGTTTGTGTGTATGGATTTAAAGCAATTCACAAAACAATTACTGTAGGTCCAATGCATGTGCATAAACAGTAATATGGACATCCATCACTGTGGCTAAAATCGAATTAGGTCAGACACCAACTGTTATGTCTATCTTTATGTTGGCCACAGACACATATTGGCTTGTTTGACAGCTCACGCTACAAAACCGCTAACAAAACACAACAGAGGAACACGTACATGTATAATTGTGTGACTGGGGAGTTAAGGTCATGAATTCATGATTAAATGAAGGTGTTTTTTTTCAAGTATTTCGCAACAGAGTAAGCGACAAGGCTTTGAAAGTCTTGTCCTTGTTTCCTTTTTAAATGGTTCATATAAACCAGCGCAATCAGCCAACTGGTTGTCAAAGCAAACAAATCTGTCCTCAAAACAATGTTGTAGAACAAATGAGAACGCTACAATATTGAAAACTCATACTTGTTAGTCAAGAGCATCTGGTAAAGTAGAAAAGGAAAAGAAACACTGAAGTAAACATCAGGACCACACATGTACGAGAGATGAAATGAGATATTATGTGAAAGCACATTAGTTGTTTGGAAAACAATGAAAAAGATGTGAGTTAAAGTTCTGACCCTGTTCTTCATCTTGCATGGAGTCCAATTAAAACTAAATAAACCAAACAGAAATGCATTTGAAAAGTAAAATCAAACTTTGCTCTAGAGACAAATTTGAATAAGGTTTAAATATGCTCAAAGGCTCAGTGGCCATGGCCGCCTTTTCAGACATGCATATGACTGACAGCCATAAAGACTCTGACATGGTCTTAAACTCTTTTCTGGTAGGTCTCTCCGTATCAGGAGTGATTAAGTATGCTTTCCTTTACCCAGCAGCTCAGAGCGTTGAAGGTGTGTAAAGTGTTATTGGCAGTAGCCCTGCCTGACCTTCCCGGCACAGCTGCCTCCCCTTTAACTAACAAGGTCGCGAGGGGTCACGGCTTAGCCCACCATGTGACCAGGAGGGGTCACAGGGGAGAGGTTACGAGATCAAGTCCACTTCCAGAAAGGCCAGGGTTTAGGGGCACCGCAGTGAATTCAGTCACAAGGGTGTACGGTGCTAATGGTCAACCTGTTGTTTGGCTCCACAAACAATGGGCACCAGTTTGTGATTTACTGTTTACTTTAAAAATGATAAAATAATGCTTTGTATTTTTTTCAATAAACCAAATAAAACCTCTCTCTCTCTCTCTCTCTCTCTCTCTCTCTCTCTCTCTCTCTCTCTCTCTCTCTCTCTCTCTCTCTCTCTCTCTCTCTCTCTCTCTCTCTCTCTCTCTCTCTCTCTCTCTCTCTCTCTCTCTCTCTCTCTCTCTGCCAAAAAGAGTGCCGTCACAGTTCATTATGGAAACGTTCAGCCGCGGTGGTTTTGTGTGTCCTGCTGAATAAAGCATAAGTACGGAAATGCAAGTCTCCTTTTTTTCCTCACATCAAAGACAATCACATGCGCGTACGCACAAATCACACGAGGACACACGATTGTGTCAACCTGCATACATGAATTTCCTTTCCATTTTCTCCTTTGATCAACTTCTCAATCTCCTGTTTTTTTGTATATCATCCTTCCCCCATTTTCATATCGTCACACACAAAGACGCTTAGTGCAAAATCTGCGTGCACACACACTCCCCGGCGCGCACACACAGTTTCACAGCCTCTCCCTTCGGTCTTTGCTTTCCTCTCTTCCCTCACATGGATTTGATTTCCTGATGTCTCCTATTAAAATAATCATATCTCTTCCTGCTCCGTACGCCAGCCCTCGCAGACACTCTACCCGACATTCAGAAGCACATGAAATGAGCTGATGAATTTGAAAAGTGCAGGTCTGATGAATTCTGATGAGATTCATGCGCTACTTTGATTGAACCTGCTCACTTCTCTGAGCGCTGAAAGAACTCCACATACTTTCCTGTGGCTCTTTGGCAGCGGCATATTTGGTCTTACCTATATTTCACCCTCTTTTTCGAAATGAATTATCCTTCCACTTTGCACAAAGCGTCATCACCGAATACATTGTGCAGTCCCCTCAGAGTATCACTGCTCATGTTGCTGTGTCTGCTTAGCAAAGTCGAACTGCTCATCACTATGTCTCTGCCCCTGCAACCAATGCCTGTGACCCTCTGCAGACAAAACGTCAATATATGCCAAAGAAAAACTGCATTCAAATTGATAAATATAATAAACAACGATAAACTGTGCACCACTGTATCCATACATGCTCTGTCCCATCACTGCTGGGGTTTGATGGGACATTTCAAGATATTAGACTGTTACTGATGGATAAGGTAAATTGTTTGATGGAGACAAGAGGAACACTTGTTAATGGGAATGTTATGCAACTCAAGAGTTTGTGAGGCTCTTAGTTCTACAGTTTATTCTTGCATATCAGATGAGTATGGTATGGAATGAGACAGGTTGAGTCAAACTGAATTATTGAGAACTTAATCTACTTGGTATGGAGTTGGAAGAAGCTTTTTGTTTTTGTTGTTGATATAAACTCCAAAACATATCTTAATGTGACCCAGACTTATTGAGCCGTCTGGCAGCAGGGCAGAGATACACAGGTTATTGAGCAAATCTAACTAATGAGAGAATCCTGAAGTCGGGTGGGAGTTTATCAATATGTGAACATGACTCTACTATACCTCTTGCCCCAAGGCTTCAGGCTGCTGGAAGATGTCGCTATATGATACACAAGCCAACAAGCTATTGATTCCTGCATTGGCTGATACAATGTACACTAAGAAGATGTAAAGTTTTCAGACATGAACTCCAGAAAACGCCTGGAAAAATGCCTTTCACATATAAACAATGCAGCAGGAGACACATTCACAGCAACATTCGTATTAACCCTTAGATGCATAAGTGGGTCAAAAATGACCCGGTGAGGTTGTTTTCTTGAAATATCTTCGTAATGAAAAATTGTTATCATTTCATATTCCAGGTATTCCTCAAAAAACATGTTTTTGATATAATGCCATTTACATTTTTAACTTACCTTTTATATATTTGAAGAAATTGTAATTTTTGTATTACTACCCCAAGCTTCCATAAGTGGGTCAAAAATGACCCGCATGCATTTTCTATGGAATCCAATGGGAACCTTTGATTCTTATCAACTGTGGCTGTCAGGAATAAATAAACTGTGTACCACACAGACTATAACAGTAGTTCCACCCCTCAAGAAGATTATTTTACACAGCAAGAGCTGATACGTTTAAGTATTATCTTCATATGGACGGAGAGTAGCAACGGATAGTTACAACAGCTAGAGGAAAAGAATGGAAAAATGTCACCAAAGATGAATTCATGGCCTTCATTGGATTGACCCCGCTTGCAGGAAGTGAGAAGAACTGGGATGTATCAGTCCGTGAGCTGTTTGGGAGTCCTCTACATAATCCCATGTACAAGGCCACTATGGCTGTTGGAAGATTTGAAGACATTCGCCGTACCTTGATAAGAGGACCAGAGCCTTCCGACTGGAAACAGACCATATGGCAGCCTTCCACTATGTATGGGACCTGTTCCTGTTCAACAGCAGACAACGATTCATCCCCAGTGATTGTGTCACTGTGGACGAACAGCTTGTGCCATTCAGGGGTAGGTGCAAGTTTCTACAGTACATGCCAAGCAAGCCCGCCAAGTACGGCCTAAAGATCTTCAGGGTTTGTGATGCACGCATCCCCTATGCAATAGATGGTATAGTTTACACGGGGGGACAACCAGGGGAAGAAGTTCAGAAGAATCTGGGGGAAAACATTGTCCAGCAGTTGTGTAGTAGATTTAGAAACACAGGTCGCAGCATCACCATGGATAACTTTTTCACCAGTGTGCCTCTTGCGCAGCCTCTCCTGGAGAAGGATCTCACTATTGTGGGGACTCTACGTCAGAACAAGCCAGACATCCCTCCTCTGATGAAGCCTTCCAAGTCCAGGGAGGTTCACAGCACAGAGTTTGGATTCAATGACAGCCTTACCATGGTCAGCTATGTCAGAAAGAATGGAAAAGCTGTTGTGCTCCTGAGCACGATGCACCACGACAAAGTAGTGGATGAAAATAGCAGAAAGAAAAAAACAGAAGTGATCACATTTTACAACAAGACAAAAGGAGGTGTAGACACCACTGACCAGATGGTTGGCACCTACACCTGCAAGCGCCAAGAATTCAAGAGCGGCATCACCAATGCACGATGGCTCTTCCTCAAAGAGCAGTCAAAGGAGCTTGTCACACCACACATGAGGAGTCGACTGGAAGACTGCCCCCAACTGAAAACCCTGATTATTGAAGCAATGGAAAGGTGTGGGGTGACAAAAGCCACAACCCAGCCACAGGAAAGAAGCAGACAGGGCCAACCAAAGAGAAAGAGGTGTCAGATCTGCGCAAGTAACAAAGATCGCAAAGTCAACAATTGGTGTGGGAAATGCAATGTACCTGTGTGCAATGATCACAGCCAGAAACAGGTAGTTTGTCTGAACTGCATACAGTGATGAGACAAGAAGGCAAAACAGGGAAAAGAGAGAGACACACACACACACACACAATGGATGTTCACATTTTTCTATTGCTGTTCTGGGTGATTTTATTTTTCAAAAATGTTAAAAAGTGAAAAATAAAGATATTTCAATCATGAAATCATTCTTGTGTGGTCTTAAATATAATACTAAATATTATACAAGTGATTTTTCTTAACCAAAATGACGAAAATGGCATAAAAACCCATTGATTCGAATACGGGTCATTTTTGACCCACTTATGGAAGAGTGTAGGGTCCAGTCACTCATGCATATAAGGGTTAAGGCTGGTGTCTTGGAAGAGCCTACAGGAGGCAGGATAGGACATTATTCACCCAAAGCATCTCCAATCTTATCGTTTTTTTTTCGAGAAAAAAAGAGGCATTTGTCATCTTTTTGCCTTTTTTGCAATTTCGTAT
The DNA here is from genome assembly GCF_963576545.1 of Limanda limanda. NCBI lineage: Eukaryota > Metazoa > Chordata > Actinopteri > Pleuronectiformes > Pleuronectidae > Limanda > Limanda limanda. The sequence continues at coordinate 12,104,681 of NC_083644.1, read as the reverse complement.
CCGTTGCCGTGAATTTCCTCTCTAATTTTCTGGATGTAGTCTTAAATGAGTTTACTAATTTTCTCGACATTTTAATGGGGGGCCGACAGGAAAGGTTCAAGAAGAATCACAGCAGAAACTGACACGTACATTCTCACAGAGCCCTTCTGGAAAAAATTTGGAAAAAATCTGTAGTTCAGTGCATGTCTGAAAGCAGCTTAAGTGAAAGGCTTAGGGTAGCGTATCAGAGCATTTGAAGAGAGAGGGGTAGGTTGGAGTGTGGTGGATTTCAGTCACAAAACGATAGCTTGATGTGCATGTTGTAGCTTTAAGACCAGGTTGACCTCAGTTGACCCCGTGGATGTGATAATCACAGATTGTCCTTTAACCACCATTCAGGTCTACTGTTAGGAATTTCAAACTTTTAACTATAGGTTGTGTCTGAAAGAACTCTTAATAATAAAGCTAGAGGTAGTTTTAGCTAGATATAATGCACATACAAATTAATTTAATAACCGTTGCTGTTTAGTGCCAATAATGTATCTTTTAGTAGTCCTCATAATTAACTTCTTGGATATTAAAGCATATTTTCATTAGCTGTATTCAACATCAGACAGAATTCAAGGAGCTGTCCTTTCTGGGGCAAAGTCAGTATGACATTGTTTAGTTTCGAGGATGCGAATGTTTACACATTCACAGTCAAGATTGTTTTGATGGAGCAGACACACAATAACACAATAATAGGTTCTCAAACCATAATGGCACAGACTCTTTTCATAAAGGCGGAAGGGGAGGTAGGAGCAGTGGGTCAATTACATTACCTTATACAAATCATTATTTTCAACCTTTCGCTTAACATATTTAATATTTGGAATTTGCTAATAATGTTTGTACGTCACAAGGATGGCCAGTCTAACAGCTGTCCTGATAGGAGAGTCGTAGGTTTGTTATGGTTAAGTTGGTGCAGCCAAGATGGCTAGAGCAAGACACTTTCTACTCAAGGCTGAATTACGAGACAACATCAGACTGTCAGGGTAGATGGAGTTGCCCTAGCAACCGGTAGAGTAGCGTAGGTGCATGACGGAGAGCTGCTCGCTGTCACTTCCTGGATTCGGTAACAAGAGGCGTGGGACTGCGGCTGGACCAATAAGGGAGATCCAAAGTGATTTGCGGGGACTCCCCTCCAAATATTCATAACCAATCACATCAAATCTACTGTTATAACTATATCAAACCCCTTCTGTTCGGGGCCATTTTTATCTTCCTACTGCTAACTTAATTAGCATGGGCTGTGATAATTGTCCATAGCTATGTTTGTTCAACTTTTCATTGTTTCTTAATAAACACTTTAATTAGACCAGACTCTTCTCATATATTAAGGATAAAAGAACGCGCCTTAACACTACAAATTCAAAAAACCTGATAAATGTCCCGTATCGTTCCGTGGGGGGTTGAGAGTAGCATCACTGCATTAAGATAAAATGATGATATCCACTTGCTTCCCCTCAGGTGCAGCTCAGGCTCTATCTTACAAGTCGGACTTCTTATTATTATTGAAGCTTCAAAACTTTAGCAGAGGTTAACATTTATCTCGCTTCAGATAAAAGGAGAACTCTCACTTAGGGAATCCCGGGGGGGTTGGAGGTGATGGATTGATAATAATGAGGTTAGGTTATGAAAAATGCATTGAGGTTAAGTACAGTGGGATCAGATACATGGGCTACAACTGCCACCTTTTACTGAACACACACACACACACACACACACACACACACACACACACACACACACACACACACACACACACACACACACACACACACACACACACACACACACACACACACACACACACACACACACACTCCTCTGTCACCTCCTGGCTTCCAGCAGTCTATAATGCTTTACTTTGTTCCCCCTGTCCACCCACCCAGACATCCACTCACTAATCTCCTTGCCTCATTGACGGCAACCAGTCGGTGTGACTTCTCACAGATAAAGTAGCCCTCAGATCACTCACCCCTCCCCGCTGTCCTTCCCCTTCCCGTCCTGCTGATTTCATCACTTCCCTACTGTCCAGCCATTGGACATTCAGGAGTGGAGTCACAAAGGAGGGCTGTGTGCTCCATCTGTGTCAGGATTAAACTGTTAACTAGGGTGTGACAAGCTGGGGAGGCCATGCCTTTGAAATGCAAAGTGAACACAAATGGGAGGTAATAACTATGATGTTTTTTTCTCCCTCTCATCCATGTGCATGTTGGTATGAATTTTGTCAAGGATTAAATTCATTGTTTGCCATGTATCGACTCAATTCTGCAGAGTGTTTGTTCTTGCTCTCGATCGCCCTGAGGTCTGCTGTGACTTTGAAGTGGTTTTGTTCCCCAAAAAATGTTCAGCAGTATTTCTTTAAGCCCTGAGAAATAATAAAATGTCCATAGCCAGAGAACGAAAATTACTGGGCTGTTGCATTCCCATTCATCATATTAAAGGAATGTATTCATCCCCCCAAAAAAAGAGAATGAATAAAAGAACACATGGGGATTGAGTGGAAAAATCCTCCACTTGTGCTTGGGCCAATCTTTCTCTTTAATTACATGTGAACCAGGTCACTTTTGACAGCGTGGTTAAAGGAAAGATGGCAGCGGCTACGTGAGTAAAAGTCTCACCTCTTGTCACTTGCAAAGACTTTAACCATGTACAGATCACATATGGTGCGTCTGGTCTTGTGGAGACAAATAGGGACAAATGGTCAGGGGTTAGTGGTTTTATAATACCAGACAGCCTTGTGCTGTGAACCAGACTGGTGTAATAGAGAGTTGGCCCTAAAGCCTGAGGTGACAGATGAGGCAGGAAGTGTGGGCCACTTGGCCACCAGAACATCCTGTGCGACTTACTTTCAAAGGGACGGTGGCCAAGCTGTTTCTGGATAGCCGGGCTCCACAGCCGACTGAGTGCAGGTGTCCATTAGACGGCCATTACATCCAAAGCGGCCAAATTTCAGGGAGTTAATCTGTAAGCCATCACAAGGCCCCATGCTGAAACAAGACCTGACTCTGAATAACGCAATTATGAGGTGCACACATATAAACATGAATAATGAATGACTGCATGCTGAATAAATGCATTTCCAACCCTGGCATGTTGGCTAAAATCGGCCAGTTTTATTTGTTGAAAATCCAAATTTATGTTAATTTCCATCCCTTAGTATACAGCACTGCGAGCAAAGTGGTTTGCATTTCAATGATAAATCCATACTGAGCCTCCACTCAGACATTTAAATCCAAAGTTGGAATTTCAATTGGAGAATTTTCATTTCAGGTTCCATTCATCTCCCCCACCCTGCTAGCATCTTACTCTCCATCTGATTGACACCCAGTCTTATTGTCTGTGGTCTATTTAACGGGATGGATGTGCATTTTACTGACAACCACATAATGGGAGCGAAAGCTGTATATTTTCAACATGTCGTAGTGTGGCATTAAAAAAGACTTCAATGCCAGTGGAAACCCGGGATCATATGGGTTACTGGGATGTGGACCAAGCCCACATGACAGGACAAAGAAGCTGCTGCAGATGAGAGGGAGTGAGTGGAGTCGGGGCCGAGGCCAGAAGATGGTTACAATAAAAACATATGAGAGTGAGATCAAACCCAGAGATAAGATGTTTCTTGTGATGTCTTCAACTTGTGTTTAAAGGGAATATGGAAGAGAACCCATCTTGTATGTCATGAGGCTTTTTTACAAAATGGCTCCATCAACATGTTGTGAGTTTTGGCTCTGTGATGCACACAGTGTAATGAGCCAGGTCCAGCCCTCCAATAACAGGTCATTGCCAACTTCTTTTCCTTGACTCCTGAGAGCACTTCTTTACATAATGAAATGAAGCCTCCTTTTAATCCTCTGCCAGCAAGTTACTTTTCACATTTACATCAGCGCATCTACAATGGAAATTGTAATTTAATCATGCGGTACATTATTTATTTGCATTTTTCTGGGGCAACATGTTGTGGAGTCGCTGAGGAGACGAGGAGAGAGAACGCGAGACCGAAAGATGGAGTGAGGCAAATATAAAGGAGTTCACGAGGAGGAATGAGGATCAAGATGGAATTGCTCGCTTGCATGTCTGGCATATGCTGCTGGCCGGGGATCGCTCTCCGCTTGTTGGTGCGGTAGCCACTGGCAACTCCACATGGTGGCTTCGTCAAAAGATAGATGACATTTTAATCCAATTACGCATAAACCACATTCTCGTCAGACCTTTCTCTGACCTGAAATATCTTTCCAACATGTAACATCCATTTAATTGTTTGAAAGAGTGTAACAGTTTAGCATGAGCTCTTTCCCCCCCCCTCCTTGCTGTGAGTCATTATATGTAAAGCCATTTTCAGGTGAACTTTTCCCTCTCACAGTTGAAGAAATGCAGGAGGAGATTCCCTGGCTCGGATGTGTTCAGAAACATTTCCAGAACATTCAGGCATGGCATTAATACCACTGCAGAAAGCATGTGTCTTTTTTTTACAGTTCATTAACACCAGTGACCACTTTTTCAGCCTGAGATACTCGCGATCTTCCAGTTTTTTCGTCCATCAGGTGTAAGAAACGTCTTCAACATGTCCACTCGTCCGCTGGGAATTTTCTGGACATTTTCTTGTATTCTCTGTACATTTCACCAGGTGGCTGGCGAGAAACGAAATCTAGAAAAAGTCCACAGCGACTGACCTGGGCATTTGTGTTCACACACACAGCGCCTCTGGAAAACCTCAGGAAAGTGTCCAGACTTCATGTCTGAAAGCCGCTTTACTGTGAGTTACCTTCTACTTATATGACTATGCAGGAGCGCTGCATTGAACACAACCTCCAGGATCTTGGCTCCAAATATGAATGTAACTCCTACGGTATCTATAAGGTTACATGTGTCATCTAATGTATACTTACCCGCTATCACTGTCTTCTCACTAATGCAAAAAGGGATGTTTTTCCACATGAGAGACAGGGAAAAAGTGCACCTCCCTTACATTACATCTTCCCTGGATGTTCCACAGCCTGCAGGGTTGCCCAATCTCCTGCAATATATTTTCAGGTTCGGGGGGGGAGGATTATGGCATGACTGACACATTCTATCCTGCCATGAATCTTGCTGAAACAATGCTGTATACGAGATAAATCACAGCTGGCGAAGAGCAAGAATATCCTGACTGAACTCGTCTGCAGCGAACCACGCTGTAAAACTCTGTGACATCTTTATGTTCTCAGAGGCTTGTTCCTGCTGTTGGAGCCGCTCTGTATGAGTTTGAGATCAGTTCTGTTCAGATGTCAGGTCAACAACGGTTCATATTTTACACCAACCTTAAAAAAGAAAGGAAAAAAACAACAGAAACATCCAATCCAGCTCTTCTTACAGTCAAACTAATTCCACCAGTGGAAGCTTTCTTCAACCCCTCCTCCTCGGGTGATTCACAAACACACAGCCCTTTCCTTTCTCATTCATTATCTGCCCATTTGGAAGGACCCTCATCCATCAAGGACCCCGTAATTAAGCCTGTGGATTCAATTTGTCATCCACCCCCTTCATTTTTTGTGCCAATGAGGTGGAGAACAAAATATGTTTAATTCTGACAACAAGCGAATAATTGTAGCTAATTTGTCGCTGGCCACAAGAAGAGAGGAGGACGCGGAGCTCTGTTCTCAGCTGTCAGATTTGGCAGAGCAGATATCTCTCTGGGAGGGGGGGGTAGTGGTTTTATCAAACAGGTGCGTCATGGAAGAGTTGACCTGGCCTTTAAACAAGAAGTGACATGCCACTTTAACACATGAGAGTTGGCAGCAGCGTGATGAATATTGATTCTTGCTAAAGAGCAGAGTGAGGACGATCAAAGTTGCCGTTTGCAGTTAAAAGGCTGTTTTGAGTTTTTCTAAAGGCTGTTGTGAATGTTCGTCATTGTTGATAAATCCTTATTTATAAATGGTTTCACGATGAAAGGTGCTGCTACGCCTCTAATCTGAGCTGCAGTCACCAATTGAACTGAATATTTTTTGCATTTGTGCCTTTTAGCCGTATATTATATAGATGTGGAGGAAAATAGTAGTGGTTACACCTACACCACATACTTTGTCATATTTTTTCAGTTTCGACGTATTTCGACTCTACAATTCTGGATAAAATATCCTTATTACGTTTACAGAGTGATCCAATCGAAATGGAGACATATTTTCTGCAGCAGTTTAGTTGTTTGGAGACAGAAGACAAGGGAGACAGAGGAGCTGCTTGTCTGGAATCTCTCCTCAGTCCAACGACCTCCACCTCCTGTGAACCTGCACCACTACATTCCCCTCACGTCGGAATGCTAACACAAGTGCTAATAACAAGTAGCAGGTGTCCAACTTTATGTAAGAACAGATATTTCACACCTTGTGGAGAGTAAACAAAGGAAAATCAGCAGCAGTATAAACCAGAATGAGTTTCGAGGAGTTAAACTCTCATGCAATGAAGGGAAATTTGACCTCTGCTTTTTTCCCATCTGGTGAAGGACACACAGAGCAGTGGGCAGCCATGTACAGCGCCCGGGGAGCAGATGTTGGGGAAGTAAGGTGCCTTGCTCAGGGACACTAGGCAGGGTAGGAAGAATAGTCTTTTTGATTCTTGGACAGATCCAGGTTTCGTTGTTAATCCATCCAGGTAAGTTTTTGCAGAAAATCCGCGGAGTCAAACCGTGGAGTCGAACCAGCATCAAACCAGAGACCCTCTCCGCCAGAAGTCCAAGACTCTGCCACTAGTCCACCACCTCTCCAACAGGGATCACCAGAGGCACAGTATTTTTTAAATAACCATGAAAAAGGTAGATATGGATATATAGACCAAATGTTGGACATTATTTTACCTCCATAGCGTCAATCGCTCATAAACCTGCACAAGCTTTTGCACCAGGCACAAATTCAGTCAAGGAGAGGACAGTTGGGTGGAGTTGGGGTTGGGGTGAGGGGGGGCTGCAAACAGAAAATGTAATTTGTTTTTCTCACTCGAGGGATGGCAGCCCAACTGCCACTCCCTCACCCGCCACACTCCTCCTTGCGAGCACCTTTCAATTTGCCAGATTAGCACCCCCATTGTACCTCTGGCGTGTTCCAGGGACGCTCAGCGGCACGGCACAGCCCCCCCCCCCCTCCAGAGCAGCGGTGCTACCCCCGCTCTCCTCACATCCTTTGGTCCAACCACTCCCTTACTCTCCAATCGTATTAGGCTAATTAACCCCCCCCCCCTTCACCAGTTTTCTTCAATCTCATTTAGTTGTTTCTGCCCCCCCTCCGACCCCGTCTCTAATCACGTTTCAGGTGAGCCTAATGCGGCTCTATACCAGAACCCCTTTTCTCGGGCATCATGAAAGAAATGTGTCTTCACGTGTGTTCGTTCAAACAGTTTCTACTGAAAAGGCAAAAATAAATTAATAAAGTAAAAGCCTCAATCAGACCAAAAAAACTGTTTCCATGGCAATATGGTATTAGTCAAGCTTCAAGTAGAATACCATAGGACTGTTTCAGGTTAGACTCTTCTCTCCAGCTAGGGAGCCAGCAGAAAATACTACTGACAGAATGTACTCTGATCTATTTTTCCTTTTTCATATTTTGAACCTTAAACCTACTTCCTGTGTAGCTGAGGTTTGAATTCTTTTTTGAGAAAAGTCCTGCTCTGTGTGAAAGATTATATTCATGTCCCAAACAAGACAATGGCCTGTGGAATGAAGCAACAAATGCCATTTTAAACCTGAAGAAGAAGCAAGCAAACAGTATTATGTTACCGTCTCTGTATTCAATTATAAAATGTTTATATTGCAAGTTATCTGAGTTCATATATTATTGTATTAAATATGAATCTTTAGTTAAGAGCTTATGTTAAACAGTTTTAGAATGGTGCTTGAATGGCACTCAGTAGAGAGCACAACACTGCCAAGCTGCAACAATCTTAAATTCAACCAAGCTGCACCAAACTGCACACACTCATAGATATCAGTTTCCTACATCTGTGTTATTCTTTTTTTTATCAAGATCTAGGAATAATTTCCTGGAATTCTGGTGAAAATGTCACAAAACACCATATCTTGCTGTGTTCTAGAAAATGAAAGAAGCTTCCTGGATTTGCTCCTTTGTCCAGATCAGTGCCAAACTTTATTTTGTCCAGTGTCACATCCTTCCACTAAGTTCAGTGGAAAGCTGTTTAGTAGTTTCTGCATATCCAGCTGAAAAACAAGCACAACAATCAAACAAAGAAGGGCGGAAACATAAACTTCTCGGAGGAGGTCATAATTCAGTACACAGCAGTGTTTGTCCCTCAGAACCCGAGTGTGTTAACAGGGAAAACGTGGTGGAATGTGGTGTCTATTTTATACAAACCAGATTTCTTTACTTGCATTTTGCTATTGGAAACTTTGCAGTATTTCCATCACACCTGCGAATATCGATATCGATCCGACCGCATACCGTGGACTGCCAGGTTTAAATATATATAATATAAAGGTGAAGTCTACCTTTAATAAGCTGACACTTACACACACACAGGGAGGAGAGAGCAACACTCCTCTTCCCCGCAGCACACGTCTCATTGCAGAAGAGGATGTGACCTTTCCCCCTCAGGAAGGAACACTTATGTGCGATGAGAGACATTTTGTCACAGTCTCAGTCAAACGTGTCCAGGTTGCCCTCGTTTAGAACAACAACCTTGAAGGCAGGATTATTTAGGTGCGGCGTGTTTTACATTACACTGTCAAGCAGTTTCCAGTTAATGTCGAGGAGGTTGTTTGCGGTTTGTTGGTGTATAGTTTATATTTCCTCCAGTCTTGGTTTGAGAGATGGTGATAAGTGAGAGAAAGAAGAACTTAAAATTACCATTTGAGATGTTAAGGTGATGATCTTTTGTACAACTAAAAATATCTCTGCACTAAATGTTTACCCTTCCTTGTAAAATCTTAGCGGTTATCATTACACTTCATGTTGTCCCTGGATTTCTCTGTCACCATTGGTTTTAGCCTTTCTTCACCAGGATCAATCACCACTTCACCTACACCCTCTTATCCAGCATTGGAAACGTTTATGTGTGTGTGTGTGTGTGTGCATGGTCATACGGCTGGGGCCTTCTATATAATTTTCTAGGATTTCTACGTATTCCTTATTCATTACGGTCGAACTGGAATACAGATGGCTGAACGGATGAACATTGTGAATCTCTGGTCCAAAAATATCCCCAAACACTTTCTCAACCGAATAAACAAAATCAATGTTTAACATCACCACCTCTCCTTTTGGAGATGCTAACTCTGTTGTTACATTTGAGATATTTTTAGAATCCCTCACACCCTGGTGAAGAGGGAAGGCTAAACAAAGTGGTTAACATCTTCGTGTTTGTGGTTTGCTGTGAAAACCCAGAGTAGATAATATGCAGCTTCAGTGCGGATTGGAAAGTCAGTGTCAAAAATGAAACCTGTTTCACGAGTGGTCGATAATCAAGCCCTCCAAATGTTTTCCAGGACATTAATGACTTGCCCACCATCGTAATACTCACAGCTGAGAACTGCAAAAGTCAATTTCCTCTCCTCAACCGTCAGACAGCTTGTAAGTTTGTTTGTTTTTGACACCCTGACTCTCAACAAATTCCTTCCCCAAATAAACCAATAGAGCACCTTAAAAGCAAGAGCCACACCTTAGCTAAAAATCCCTGATCAACCACTGATGCTCGATTTTAAAGTTTGGATCCTGCCTTTTCTTTTGGCGGCACACATGCCAGAACCCCCTCGAAGGATTAACGTAATGCTCGGAGAGACAGAGGGAGAGACGAGGAGGGGACGGAAGGAAGGATGAGCCCCCCCGTTAATGGGCGCTCCGGCGGCAGCTGACAGAAGCCACATTTTCAATAGGGTGTGAAATTCCTGCTCGGATGGGACCTCCGTCTGGGAAATAGCTGTAGGGACAAAGGGTGAGGGGAAACACGTCAGCCTGTCTGCCCGCACTGGTCCCATGAGCCTTCCCATCATGCCCAGGGAGAAAGGAGAGTTTATCTGTGGTTGCCGATGCTCAACCGATCTCCCCGTTGACCTCAGCAGGGAAGCAGCCACAAAGGCCAACAAACCACTAGGTGAAGAGGTCTTGCGGTAGTGCTGTGCGGCCTGAGCTGTTACAGAAATAGCTCTCGTGAGGCAACACCACCAGTTGGGAGCAAAGGGCAACAAATGAAGATAATGTTTCCCATAAAATGGAGCGCGAGAGCGCCAAGAATTCCAGCAGGCTATCACTGTGATTTCCACATTGATGTAATGTGAGGAAAGACCTACTTTGATGAAAAGAGGACGCGTATAAAAGATTCAGCTGTCAACCAAAATGCACAGCTGTCACCACAGTATGGCTTTAAAGCAGCCTGAATACTTAGACACAAAGGAATGACAATGTTCTCCTTTTCACAAGAACGCCCAAACAAAACTGCTCGAAGCCAGTGGTTTGTGAGACGTGAAAGAGGGAGATTCGAACAAAAGGGAACTGGGAAGTTCAGTGTGCCAAATTGAGTTTTGAGTTGAGAAATGGCCCAGTTCTATCCCATTAGCAAGGACCTCGACCTTTATTGGACCCGGGTCACGCCCCGCTCTACATCGCCTCACCTCGAACTCTGCGACACATTTCTCCAATAACAGCCCATTAATTAGATGAGTGCATTACACTGTTCAGAGGTGGGACACTTCTTTGCCTGGAGCTGGCCACCCCGTCTCAGGCGGATAGACACATGCAAATCTGTTTGTTTCATCAAGTGTGAATTCAATTTGCGAGGGTTCTTTTTAATCTAGAGCACCTTTGCCCCCAGCGCAGAGGAGGAGACCACCGAGCTCCCGCGTCGCCCAAGTTTTGATGAAAACAGAGAAAAGGAAGGGCATAGGGAGAAGGAGAGGAGGACAAATGAAAGGTAGGTGATGAAAGGCAAAGGTGGGCTGCTGTGAAGAAGCAGAAGAGCAGAAAATGACAAAATGACAAACAATGACAGATGTAAATAAACCCTACAAGATAGTACCGGATGGAGAAGCGATAAAGAACGAAATGGGGTAAAAAAAAAAGAAAAGCGACTGACGTTATCAGCACTTCTGTGCCCGTGCTCGCTGTTTGTAGTCTGTTTTGTCGGAGTGTTTCTCCTGCTTGTCTGTAGAACGGGTTCTGTTTCCCCTGCGGATGGAGCCAGTCGAGAAAGCAGGGGTTTGCTACAAAGGCAGAACAGCAGTGTTTTTGCAGGAGTGGGTAAAGGAGGGTATCACAGTCCCTTGTGCAAACTTTCCTGAAAGCATGAGAGGAGAAGTGTGCCTGATTTGTTCACATACATCCAGACCCACATAAAAGAATGCAAACACACAGAGACTTTAAAACACACTTTGATGTCTCCTCACACGACAAACACTTGTCCCACAAAAAAAAAGACTCTCAAACACACCCACGCAGGCCCAAACTCTGTTCTCATTTATCCAGTTGAGGAAACAAACAAATATTGTCACCGCATCTGCACGTACACACAAATAAAACACACAACTACGATTCCTACTCGTCTTCCAAACTGCAGATACTGGTGATTAAGCAGCATGGAATGTGTTTAGGTGCTGAAGAAGAGACACTGTACTCGCTACTCCCGATCCGTCACTCAGGTCTGAGTGGGTGTCCGCCCATGTTGTGTCAGTGGAGGTCGATGACAGACAAGCAGTCTTGGGCCCGACAGTGTCAGGGTGTCAAGGCATGCAGTGGCATGACATCGTCTGTTATCACACGAATATGAATCAGCCCCAAAAGCAACAGACCACAAATCACACAAACAGTTTCCATTTTAGGAAGAAAGCTATGGGGGATGAGCAAAAGGCTCCCCGGGCCAAATGGAGAGGTTGTGTGTTTATCTATTTTATGTGGCGGGCTGCAGCTTGGTCACAAGCATGGTAATGTTTTGTGAGTCACTGTGGGAGTACAAAGTGATCTCTGTTTACTTGATCTCTTCTGCCGCGCCACAGCCATTAGCATTCTTATTCAGCTAGTTTTGCCAAGAACAACACATTATCAGAGATGTTATTTATTTCTAAGTCAACACTTAACAGGAGTCGTCGTCATAAAACACTGAATGTGCAACGTGGAGAATCACATTCCTCGTTCCGATGACAGCAGATGCGGAGGTCACCCAAAAATAAAAAAGCAACCGCACACATTATATCTACTTTTATCTGCTGCCTTTGCTTTCTCATATATAACAAGAAGATAAAAGATGAAGCTGAGGGAGACAAAAGGCTTGTTAGCAGTATCAGAACCGCAGGGGTTTAAAAGGAAAATATGCAGTGTCATCAAAAATGACAGAGGAAGATGTCAACTGTCAGAAAAACCGACATAAAATGAGATTAAGGCTTAAAAATAAGAAGTTTTTATGTTGTCACAAGATCACAGCTGAAGCGCTGAGGAGATAGAGCCTTCACAGTTGTTTCCCCCAAAGTCTGGAAGAAGTTGCCTCTGCATGTTGACTGGCCCTTATGAAAACACATGTTTATTCCTTGGCTCATAGTCTGGGAGTTGTTTATTTTCTTTTGTTCAAAAGTTAAATGCAATTTCTTTAAATATTTGATTGTCTTTTAAATCGATCCTTGTGTTTCTATCGACTTGTTCTCTGCTCTACCGAGGTTATAGCACTTTGGTCATCTGTTTTCTTTATTGTTAAATGTGCGTCAGAAAGGAATTAGCATTAGTTTAACAAGAACTGAGAACAAAATACTGTTGGCAAACAAATGATTTGTCCTTCTGCTTTCTTTTGATTGTTCCATTCGGTTTTCTGTGTTGCATTATATCATAGATTTAACATATAAATCCTCTTTTCCATTTTATTCGACTGCAGCTCTGGTTTCACCCCAAAGAAACCCTAAGTTCAAAAGTATGTTTTAAGGCTCTGTGTGGTCTCACCCACTTTAGGCTTGTGAGTGTTCAGATACCTCATCCTCCAGTGAGCAGGTATCTGCTTTGTAGTTCAGGCTACTTTGTTTCATTTTGCCAACGAAACATTTCCTTAATTGGATGAAAAATATCTCTTATTCATTCTCCGTGCGACAGGAAACTTTTTTCTTTAAACTGTGGAGATGAAACAGAATGGAACCGTACAGGGTTTTCTATTTTTACCTTTTTCACAGAGGATATTCTGTGTGATGACCCCAATTTTTCTCCGGGATTAACAGTGCGAAGGTCCGGGGTCTGGCTTTGCTCTGCGGAGCTAACTGTTCTGATGACAGGTCGCAGCAGCCCACAGGGACGAGGACAGACAGTCTTGACAAACACCACACCGCTGTGCTGCAGCACCTCAGAGGGTCACAGTAATCCTACCGTATACCATTACACTGCATATAGACTAAACACAAGGCCAGGTGAGAGAATGACGGAGTGTGGTGTGCTGTGTGCTGTGTGTGTGTGTGTGTGTGTTCCCTGTGTGTGTTCACCTAAACATGTATTACTTTTTTTAAGCAGTTGTGTCAGCGTGTGTACGTGTGCGTGTGTGGGCCTGCAGGCCTGTCTCACCCCGTGTCTCCCCTCCCACTCTACATCTACGGTGAACAACACCGAGTGTGTGCATGCAACCGAGCTCGTGTGCATGTCCACCTAATGCAGAACAGCCTTTACCTCCCGCACCCTGACTTGAGAGAGGAAAAAAAAGTCACAGCCAGGAGGCCACTTTGAAATACCAGGTGCTCATTTGGCAAATCCAGGCAACTGGGGTGTTTACATTTCAGCAACTGAGAGGGGAAAAAGACCAGATGCCCCCTTGAGCTGCTCAGCAGCGGCCATACAGGGATCACTCACATCGCCATGGGTGACAGACCTGTGTGTGTGTGTCTGTGTGTGTGTGTGTGTGTGTGTGGTGGGAGGGGAAGAGGCATATAAAGAGCGAGCACTGGGCAAAGTCACTAAACACCCAATGATAACTTGCAGCAGGGAGACGACAAATAATGCGACAATGCTGAAAATTAGCCAGAAGTTTGTTTGTTTGAGCACAAACGATGCTCTGTCCCCTCACACCACACACACACACACACACACACACCACACACACACACACACCCCACAGACACACTTGCTCTCTTATTTGTCTGTCCCTCTTATTAACCCGCTCTCCTTCTCCCTCAGGCTTGTGAATGGCTCTATTGTCCTCCCCCATTGTTGATGCACAATGGTTTACAAACAGAACTTCCTTATCAGTTAAGAAATTAATAGGCCATGAATGAGAGTGCGGTTTTGCTGAATGGAAAGCAATGCATCTCTTCAAACATGCATGTATGCACACGTATATACATGCGACCGCAGTGCACCTTGTCCCAGCCCGGCTCTGTGATGTTGTTTCATGACGTCTCGTGTCAATTTACCGGCAGTAAACTCCGTCTGCGTTGATAAAACGTTGCCTGTCCGTTTCCCCCACAGCACCTGCTCATAACAAATCAGTGAGAAACTCTTTCCGACCGGTTTGCTCCTTGGCAAAGTGTTTTTGTGTTGTCTGTTTGTATCAGTGGCCTGCCAGAGACTGGTGGTTATGGGTTGGTGTGTGGGTAGGAGCTGGCACGGGACTGTGTCCTTGTGTGTGTATCTGTGTCATAAAGATGGGTGGGGCGGCTCGAGAGGGAAAAAGCATATGCACATTCATAACTCGTCTCAGTGTCTGTGTGCATGTGTGTATGCATCGCTAATATTTTTATATGAGGAACCGCTCCCATTTAATTACAGCATCAACATTATTATCTATTTCCTTTGTGCTTTTGTGCGTTGCCTTGTAAAAGTGATTGAATGTTTATGATATCAGCTCAGAACATTCTCTAAAGCTCCTTAAATGCTTTCTCAGAGAGTCATCCTATCACAGTGTGTGCTTGTTTGGGGTCAACGTCAACCCGTGTGTCATGTACATGTCACTGGGGAATGAAAAGTGGTTGAACTGGCGTGTCGCTGTCTGTCAAACGCTCGCCGGGTACAGTCATGTGTTTGTGTGCGCGTGGCTACACAACTGCATGCATTCATCCCTCCTGCCACGAGCACACTGTGCAGGCTTGTTTTTTGCAGGGACTGGCGTTCTTGAATTACATATCTGCTTTACCAAATTTCCTCCCTCTGCCAGGGATCCTGCCTTTCCCCTCGGTGTGCCAGACGACGTCACGGCCCGCATGAGTAGAGGAAGTGAAATTCTCCAAACATCATATTTATACGCACACGACCAGCTGCAGTCTCCATTCAGCTTTTAGCTTGGATTTTGTGTTTCATTTTGGATAGGAAGTCATATTTTCAGATTTAAAAAAACAATCTTTTTTTAAACAATCTGTTTATTGAATTTTACATAATTAACAAACAAACAATAGTGTTCCCTAAGGTAAAAATTACAGATGTAATTTCAACATACCACAGAACAGATACCAACCCCCCACCCCCCGGCACCTAGCCCCAACAGATGAGCACATATAGTTGAAAAATAAAGAAAAACAAACAAAAGAAAAACAAAAAAAAGATGGGTTGATAGAGGAAGAGAGAGAAAGGATAAATAAATAAGCAAGTAAATACATTAATAAAAGAATAGATGACATAAATTATAATATTAATAATAATAACAATATAATAGAAATACTAAAAATAAATGAATGAATAAATAAATAGATACATACGATCAATACATTTTTTTTTTTTTAAATTAAGAAAATAAATAAAATAGTTAAAGAAGAAAACAGCAAGGCAGTACTTAGCTCACAGTAAAAAAAAAAAACTCTAAAACTAAAATCTCTGCCGTCAGTCTCTGATTATTGGTTGTAACGAATGCTTCCTGCAACCAGACAAAACACGACGGTGATTGTGAGCCAAACAATCCACCTGTATCTATAGCAGCAGAACTTGTTATGACTCAGTAGGTAGGTGTGATATTATGAGTTGCAGCCAAGCATCACTTGTTTCACTTGTTGCCCCTAATATCGATGATGTAATCATGCGTAAGTGCATAGACAAGTCAGAGCCCCGAGGCCAAAGAACTATTAAAAAAAGTTGCCCTGCTCTCTGCGCCTCAAGACTAATGGAGGACGAGACGAGTGGGAAACTGCAGGGTGACTGCGTGTGTGTGTGTGTGTGTCATCCCTGGCTAGACTTTAGTGGGTTCGCACACTCATCTCAGCAATATTTTACCCAAGAGCAGAAAAGGGTAGTTAATGAGTAAAGTTCATCACATGAACCGGAAACTTTTGCATTTTTATGAGAGAAAGGATCTTAACTGCTGCTTCCTGCTGCTTTAAGATAGTTTTTGTGTTGCAGTCAAAGTTAAATGTCTTGAAAGATAGATCCCCAAATCCAAATGAATTAGTTTAGTAGTGGTTCCTAGTCATATGTGAGTTGCTCCTCTTTGGTAGCTACTGGTTTGAGATTTCTTCCTTGACCTCAGCACAGTGGGGATTAATGGAAGCTTATTTGTGGGGCTCAGAGTATAAAAAGATTACACTTTAATCGTTTTAAAACAACATCTCTTTTCCCACAAACAGCATCGCGGTCACTGTGGATAATTCACAAAATACTTCTCTGGTCTTCATAGGGACTAATTCTCTGACAGAAACTAGTCCTCGTGGAAATCTGTGGATTATATTCAGTACATTAAAAGGACAGAGCAGCTGCTGAATGTAAATTTTCACTGCTGTAAAGACAACAAAGGGGAATCTCACCCATCTGCAATGGAAATCTAACAATGTGGACACATAGAGATGCAATATCACTGCTCAGGTACAGATTTCAGTTTTTTTCAAACCGTACGTTGATGCATTAAACCCCTTGTCTCCTGAGTATCGTGACCGTTACGAATGAGAGTTGCTAACGACACGACAGTTGTATCTGGGTAAATAATGTGTGTACTTAATGTTTGTGGCAGGCCTGGCAGGATCCTGCTGTGTGTTGTTGCGTAGCGTGCTTACTGGTGCTCAGGGAGTATCATCTGGTACGGAGGAAGAAGCTAATGGGGATAAACACACGCACGCACACACAAATACTCACACATGATGCCATGCCGGGGTAACAAGTACTTTGGTTACATTACGCATAGACAGAGGTAATAAGGATTTAGCACGCACACACGCTGACACACACACACACACACACACACACACACACACAAACACACACATAAACACAGACCACCTCACTCCCACCCACACTGAGGTAATAAGGGCTTGGCTCACATTTATTTACACACACACACACACACACACCCCCACCCACCCACACACACACACACACACACACACACACACACACACACACACACACACACACACACACACACACACACACACACACACACACACACACACACACACACACACACCCACACACACACACACACACACACACACACACACACACACACACACACACACACACACACACACACACACACACACACCTGCCAGGTGCCTGTGCCCTCTCACATGCCCAGCATCCAGCGAGCCAAGCAAACGACCAGTTAACCAATTGACCAGCTGACTCCCTTCACCTCCACCAGCACCTCGGCAGAACAATTTGCCCACATTCAGATGCTTTGATTCCGCTTTCCCATTTTTTTTCCACACATCCCCTTTAACCCATACAAGATGAGTCATTAGAAATATTAGCGCCATTAGCCCCCGGGGTTTGGCTGGCACTTCTGTTTTGGGTGCCCAGATCTTGAGGTGGAGGTGGTGGTGAAGGGCGCCCTGCTTCCTGTTACCCAACGTTTTGGGTCATGGTGTGTCATACACCAGCGGCGTGAACGTAGGGAGAGAGGGAGAGAGCGAGCGGATGAAAGCCATGTTGATGGTAGCATGGGCCAAACTGAAACCATGTGCTCCTGTGGTTAGAAACTTTGTCACGACTAACTACATCTGGGAGAGCTGCAGTGCAGCCGGACACTGAGTGGGGAAGAAAATCCCTTTTTCACCTGACTGACGGTAACTAGACCGAGCTGATTTGTCTCGAGTTGATGCCGCAAAACAGGAGCAACCAAAGTTATTAACCTTCGCTTTGCTCAATGGCCTCAAGTAGGTCTCCTGAATGAGATATGAGCGGAGCAGTAACTAGACCATTACAGATTTTGATGTGCTTTCAAATAGCAGAACGTTCCCCCAGGCCTGTTTAGTAAGTTAATTTCCTGTCTTGTTTTCGTGGCATGTTGATCGGAAGCTACAGTAGAAAACATCTGCCACCATTTGCCACTGTTGCGAGCCCTCGGGGTCACAGGCTGCATGGAAGATTGCATTTTGCAGCTGGACATGCTGAAAGGTCAGGGGTCAACGCCGAGGTTCTGGGTAGGGAGGAAGAACGGGGCCCGTGAGGGAGACACAGTGTTGACATTGTGTTTGGCCACTTTGAACAATGTTATCTCAGACAGTGTGAGGCTCTGGGCCAATCAATCATTCTGTTATTGGGCCAGCTCCGGTGATTATTCATCCTGGACCTTTGATAGCGGCTGGCGTCAAAAGGATCCTGCGTGAGCCTCCTCACTCCCTCACTGTCTGGACTTTGTCCTTGGGAATTTGTCACGGCTTTATTTTCTTCAAAACAGTTAGTTATAGTCGATTGAGTGTTTGTCTCCCAGTCCGACGTCAATGTAATCCATGGGCCTCGGTGGAAGCATTTGGTATATTTATAATTGCAAAGGATTCGTGTTGGCACGACAAATATTTCAGCCCCACATATTTCAGGCTCAGCCATGGAGGTAAATAGACAGCTTATAAATGTGTAACATACCTTCAGAGCAGAAGGGGGAGCAGGTCACACATTTGGAAGGCCATGCATTTGCAATGACAATAGTAGTAACAACATCGAGCATTTATCCATTGTGCTAATGGAAAAGGTCTGATGTGTCTGAACTCTGCCACTGAGGCCAAGTCTGATGCTAGAAAGAACAAAAAGAAACAAGTTATTTGTGTGGAGATTTATTAATGACTTTTAGACAATAGACATTTTAGAATAGTTTTATATTTTACAGCATTTTTTACTTGTTTTACGAGTAAGAACTTTGACTTAGGCCTTTATATAGTTGAGTTTTATATTGATTCAAAAACATAACAAACGATAAGTGATACTTAAAAGCAACAACGTAGAATGGCACTCATCAGAGCACATTCCTCTACCAAGACCCATTGTCCACTTAGATTCGATCAAGCTGCAACAAATTGCAGTTCTCTAGATATTCCTGATCTTTTTTCACCAAGATTCTCTGGTAAATCAGTGGAACTGTCCAAAATCATATCTCACAATGTTAAAGCAAGTCAAAAGTATATAATCCTGGATCTGCCCGTTGATACATTGGGTTCTTCACTGATCCATCACGGATTTTTTGCAAAGAACATAAAGACCTTTGCAAAAAATAAACCGACAAAATGATAATAATAATAATAATAATAACATTGTTAAAAATAAAAAGCCGTTACCTCTTTAGCGGCTGTTGCTTCAGAGCAAGCTAAAGCACCACTGCAAATACATTAACTCAAAAATGTAAAAGCAACATGCATTAAGAGTGCTCATGTGTCCGTGTCTCTTCCTGTAGGTAAAAAAGAAAGTACTGCCTCTGCTCTTCAGGGATTGTGTTCAGTATATTTCTGCGGGCAAAACATGAAATAAGTTCAAGTTAAAAATGCAGCAAAAGCAACATTTTGACTCAAGGTCTTCATCTCAAATATTTTGACGAGATGCAAAGTGCACAAATGTTAACTTGACCTAATTGCATATTTAGTAATATTTAGGAAATGCTACAAAGAGGCATCAAAATGCTGCTCTGCAATGTGAATACTACAAAAAGAGATGTTCTGCATTAACATTGTTGTATGATAAGCAAAAAAAACATTATTCATGTCTTTGGCAGAAAAGGCTTCAGAGGATGAAGACTTACTGTTTGCATTCTGTGTTTTTTCTTTTAATTTCTCAACTCCTTTTCTTTTTGTTATGTGTTCTTATTTTGTATAAACTCTGAGAGTTTTTTAATATATTTTATGGGTATAAACAAATGAACAGGGGGGGGCAACCTAATATCCTTGGCGGAGGTAAAAAGGTTTTGTGAAACAACATCCGTATAAAAGTTTACGTACAAACACATCAAGAGACAGCAGTGGGTAACTGGACACTCCAATTTGACGTCGCATAGAAATATTAATAAGCAAGAAAAGCAATTACAGTTAAGGTTAGGCAGCTGAAGCCCTGGTTGGGATTTTATAATGAGGCTTTAGATGTGGCTGAAAAGCTCCATTTGCCATTGAGAGCCTCATGTCAAGTCAGGAACTGAACCTCAGTCGCCAGATTCCTGATCGCTTATCCACCACCTCCGTCTTGATACTTATATATTTCCCACCACATAGCGTGCCCTGTCACATTCCTGCGTGTTTGTACCCCTGCTCTCCACGTAATCCTGTCACAGCGGTGACACGTTTCTCTCCCTCGCACTCTCTTTTTTTTCTTCTCGTCCTCTCAGCGTGTAATTTGCATGCTCAGGCTGTTTGTCAGCGATGCGTGTGTGTGCCTGTGTATGACGCCGAGGTCCTCATACGTGTATGACTGCATCTAAGTATGACTGCCTGTCTGCCTAAATACCTGCTTGTCTGTCCGTCAGGCGGCACAAAGACAGGGGGGGTCGAGGTGATGTGGGTGGGGGGGCTGAGTCATCAATCTGCAGTCAGCTGAGACAGTGAAGTGTCTCTTTTCTCAGTTAGGTAGAGAGAATGTGCTGAGAGGTGAGAGAGAGTCACCAGAGACAGACAGTAGCTGGTTGTGGCAAGACGTCGGTGTCGTCGGTGGTAAGGGAAGTGCAGAGTGGGGGGGGGGGGGGGGTGTTGGCAAGGAGGTGATGATTTACAGCAGCAGGACTGGGGCTGGAAGGGACACAGTGGATGTGGTGTTGGGTGTGTGTGTGCCTGTGTGTGTGTGTGTGTGTGTGTGTGTGTGCTGGTGGGTGCAGAGGAGTGTGGATGATGGTGGTCTTGAGGGGGTTCAGTCGGGGCTGCATGTGTGATCCTGTGTTAAGTGCTCGGCCAGTGGTGAAGGCCTGGAGGATTAGACAGCCCACCACGCACCCCCAACCCCCACGCACCCCCGTGAACAGCTTCCCTCTCTCCCACTCACACAGTCACACAAACACACACAGACACACAGACACACACACATATGCACCTCCTTTGTGCCTGGAGTCCAGCTTTGAGCCCCTGTGAGATTCTCCAGAGCCACCCACCAGCAGCTCCTCCTCCTCCTCCACCAGTACTACCAGTGCTCTCTGCCTGTTCACTCACACGTACACACATGTCAAAAGACACTCGAACATTACCAACAGCTCACCGTTCCCTTAATATTGCCAGAGTAAAGCGATCCTCTCACACTCACATTAGAGCAGACCAGACATAAGAGCTACAGTGTATGTGTGTGTGTGTGTGTGTGTGTGTGTGTGTGTGTGTGTGTGTGTGTGTGTGTGTCTACTTGAACAGAAATCTTTGTGAGGTCCATTTTGAGCCTCGATCTTATGGAGGGAGGACTTTTTAACTCACTCACTTTCGGACCCACTTCATCTGAGGGGTTAAGACTTGCTTTTAGAATTAGGGGTTAGTGGGATTGTGTTTGTGTTTTCAGCATGCACAAATGAAATGTGTGTGTTTGGCCATATACGATTGGTGAGGGAGAAAGGGTCAGAGCAGAGAAGTCTGCTGTGTGTCAGTAAAGGTCTTGAGTCCATATGTGTGTATGTGTGTGTGTATGTGTGTGTGTATGTGTGTGTGTATGTGTGTGTGTGTGTGTCTACTTCAACAGATATCTTTGTGAGGTCCATTTTGAACCTCGATCTTATCAGGGGAGGACATTTTAACTAGTCCTCACTTTCGGACCCACTTCATCTGAGGGGTTAAGACTTGCTTTTAGAGGTAGGGGTTAGTGGGATTGTGTTTGTGTTTTCAGCATGCACAAATTAAATGTGTGTGTCTGGCCATATACGATCGGTGAGGGAGAAAGGGTCAGAGCAGAGAAGTCTGCTGTGTGTCAGTAAAGGTCTTGAGTCCATATGTGTGTGTGTGTGTGTGTGCATGCGAGAAAGTAGATTTCGCAAGAGAGAAAGTAGAGACACTGATATCCTGGCACGGGATGAGTGGGAGGAAGGATGGATGAGGTTCGCGAGGGTCTAGCGAGGGCGCAGTAGGTGTAAGCTTGAGATATTTCCATATGGCAGTAAAATGTCTGCCACTTTACTTATTGAGTTTCTTAATGCGAGCCAGGTGCTTCTCCGGAGCACTTACTGGACCGGTCCCCTGTGTCTGTGTACAGTGTGTGTTTATATGTATTTGTTTCATTTGGATCTAATTGCGGACTTCAAAGCGGATCAGACGCCGCTCCGGGACAAAATCTGTGTCCTGAATCTGTTTTTCGGAGAAGTTGAAATGTCCTCTTGTCCTCATTGAGATTATATTATAGGGTAATGGTTAGGGACAAGCATTTTTTGGTTGTGGGTAATGGCTCAGCCTCCAGGAAGAAGTGAAAGAAAAATCTATCTAACGTCTCCAGAAATAGACTATCTGTGTGTTTTCAGCACTAATCTCGACCCGTTAAAGTCATTATTTAACAACGGCGCTGTATGTACAGTTTTACTGCTGCCATTCATAGACGGGGGAAACTCTCAACCTTCTCATATGACACACACTATAAAATGTAGAAAAATAAACCTGCTCCAGGAGTTTTGTAAAAACTTAACCATGGCTATAAAGAATAGTACCGGTGATTTATTAATGTGGATGTTCCAGCCATTGGAAAAAAGTACCCCCACCTAGTGTGTTGGTTTATATCAAGCCCATATTTATGGTTTGACACACTTATTTTTTACATTGGCATACAGCGAGAGGTTGAGGAATTCTCTGAGAAGCACTCCTGGTAATCTTAGACCAGGATCTTTCCTCTTTGATCCTGTGGAGGGGGGAAAAAACTTCAAAAGTTGTGACCTACTCCCAACCAAAATCGGTAAAATAAAAACAAATGAAATACTCAAATCTTAAATATTATCATTATGTTTTCTTTTCTTAGCAAAGTTTTTCTTCGGTCTTTCTACCCCATTTCCTTTTAAAAGCAGTCGGAGGGATATGGAAGTAACAGAGGTGTTAGTTGTAGACCCAGTGGTCGCCCTGTAATGGCGGCACAACCTGGGGCTTTGGTGGTTTTGGCAACAAATGAGGCCACCTCTGATCTTTTTACCCACTTCACTTATTAACTCATTTTCCTTTAAATAAACTGTGTGGATGTGAGATAAACAGAAATTCATATGTGAGACTTTGTGTAGGTCAGATCCAAAAATATACAATATAACTTGAGTAAATCTGAGGCAACCTTTAACACATCAGAATTATTTAATTAGAACAAAGTTATTTTCCATTGTTGAAGCAAAAAGTTTTTTTGTACAAAACTAGCCTTTATTTTCTCTATTCAATTCAGTTTCATTTGAAAAGCACCAAATCATAATATAGATTAGCTCAAGCACTTTACATAGACGGTCAAGACCTAACAAATTATAGAGAAACCCAACAATTTCCACGATGAGCACACACTTTGGCGACTGTGGAGAGTCGTCATCAAAAAGAAAAGAAAAGCTGTTAAGTATACGTAATGAATGACTCTGTGGACATGATATTTTTAGGCTTTCTAAAGGCCGCCGTCCCGCATGCTGAGCTGCTTTTTATATGACAGAAAAAACACCACAAATAAAAGGAGTTCATTCTTTCATCGCTGTTTTTCACAATTAGATTTTCACAAATGTATTGAACCGATTTCTGATAGTTTGTAGAGGGCATAGGCATCCATCAAATTTTGAAGTGGATCTGGATAAATGCAGGATTTTCTTTCCACTTTCTGTAACATGGCAAGATAAAGAGTTAGCTATGGCGTACGTCTTAAAACGTTGAGCTGAGAGTTTCCATTAAAGACACTTAGAAACAGGTGTTGGGTCATTTCATGAACTGAGGTCAAAACATTACAAGCAGAATTAGACATCAATCACATTTCCAAGCATACAGTTTCTATTTGACATAAATTACAATGTTATAAACAAAAGGAATTAAAGATATATATGAGGTTTGAATCATTTTCGGGTTATCTTGGAACTTCAATGCAAAATGCACCAACATTTCAGCATGATGAGAGTAAACATTTCTGCCCTGTCCCAGACTTTAATATCTTGATTTTAAATTGACAAATATAATTCAGGACAGATGGAAAGTTTTCAAAAAAAATTGTGCAACTTCTTTGATCGGCAGTGCTGACTGTGGGAAGTGACATACATTTGCCAAAAGGCACAATATAAACTAAATTAGTTTTTATTACCTGTCAAATCTGGGACAGTGGCAACACAGCTTGACTCATAACACACTGACACACACACACACCCGACAGAACACATGGTTGCATGTGTCTGCTTGCACCTCGAAGGAAATGGCCTCCAATCCCCTTTCAACTTTACACACTAGCAGAGCAGTCATTTGGCTTCACTTTGACATTTCACAGGTCCGGATTCCTCCAGGTACCTACAACATTTCTACCTGCACAACAGGCGACAGATTCCATTGTTGTAACTTAAGTGCTGAGCTTACACAATGAAGTTGGAGCCATGGTTTGGCAATGCACGTACTGCAGATTCCTTACATTAGCTGTATGCGAAGAGGAGTGCTCAGCTCTCCACTGTTCCTTATCGCCACACACAGCACTGAGCACATCCATATTCAACATGATTAATAATACACACTTCTGCTATTGAGATGCATAGTATTAATGCTGACTGGGCTAAGTTCCCCCTTATATATTGGAGAACTGCATTTGTCATCTCTAGCTGTTATTTCTGACTTCATTAAATTCATCTCCAGACTATTGACGAATTTACTTATTTTTTATTTAATTTAACTAAATATTTCTCAGCATAAGAGCCAATCTCTTTCAGATATCTTCTATACGTAAGCTTTTGCCAATAACCTGCGAGTTGAGTCACTGCTCGTTGGTGTCAGTGGTCCTTTTAAATCCTCCACAAACAACAGGGGTTTTATTTGAGAGAGCAAATGGCCATTTCCCTTCATTTATATACCTATCATGACCCCTAAAAGTGAAATATGTGCTCCAAGCGGTTGTATTTGTTTCCTGTAAATAAAAAGAAATAACGTATTAAAGGTTTCCCCTTTGGACTGAAACACATTATTCTTGGCACATCCTTTAACTTTGTTTACTGCTGTTTTGAGTATCGGCTGAAGCATTTACACTGATTCAATAAAACGACTTTAAAGCCAGAGACACAAGTGGGGGACAAGAGCTGTAA
This sequence comes from Limanda limanda, assembly GCF_963576545.1. Classification (NCBI taxonomy): domain Eukaryota; kingdom Metazoa; phylum Chordata; class Actinopteri; order Pleuronectiformes; family Pleuronectidae; genus Limanda; species Limanda limanda. Next base: position 12,079,373 of record NC_083644.1, on the reverse strand, counting down.
GAGCCGGGACAGATGTAACTTCAGTGAAGAAGAAGAAGAAGAAGAAGAAGAAGAAGAAGAAGAAGAAGAAGAAGAAGAAGAAGAAGAAGAAGAAGAAGAAGAAGAAGAAGAAGTGCTGCTGCTTACACAAAAACACACACACACACACACACTTCTGCCTTTGCTCAACCGATTAAATTAATTGTCTGCATTATTATTATTATCATTATTATTATTATAATTATTATTATTACATTATTATTATTAAATTATTTGCTCACGTAAACTTAAAGAAAGTTTCTCGACTTTACAATTGTTTATTTAACACTCTTAACTCGAAATAGGTTGAAACTTTAGTATTTATTTAAACTAATTATTCAAAGCGTAATGCATTTTCTTGGTTTGTATATCTACAGTGACGTTTAGAATATAGAATGTGAGTGTGGTCGTTTTCATACTCTCAGAGAATCTCAAAATGGACGAGGTGACTCAGATTCAGGGGGGAAATATTCACGAGTGTCCACCTAAGCTTCTCTGGGATGTTTTTAGAGTTTTGCAGTCATGTAAGTATCAAAAAAATTATTTTAATCAAAGGAAGAGAAAAAAAACTCAGCAGAAACTTCACTTCTCCTTCCCATCAAAAACCTAGCGACCCGCAGGGGGCGCTGTGTGTCCATGCCTGTGCAGTGGCTGGGAGTCCCAGGAAAGACAAGGCAGACAAACACGCTGCAAATAGAATAAATATGCATTTTTAATAAATGTGCAATTAATACGGGTGGTAGATTTGGGAAATGATGCTCCGTATCAAAGTGGTATGAAAATATTTGAATTATATATTTATACATTATTTTGTTCTATTTTTGTCACAGGCAAGTTTCTACAGGAGAAGCCTGTCTGGTGCTGCTGTAACTGTGCGTAAAACAAAGACAGCTCTGGAAGAGGTGAACGTGTTGTGTGAAACAAACTGTGATTTGGTGATTTGAATTTTTTTTTAATGAATGTGAGACTGAATGATTGTCAAGGTAGACAATTTTTTTTCCATTTATTTCTGTGCAGCTGCTTCAAACGTAACCCCTCCCCCTGGTGTCCCATGCTCTCTCTCCCTCTCCACCTCTCTCCCCCCCTCTCTCTCTCTCCCTGTCTCTCTCTCTCTCTCTCTCGCTCTCTCTCTCTCTCTCTCTCTCTCGCCTTATTCCTCCACAGCCGTGTGCGCTTCATTCCAGCGCACGATCCGAGCGAAGCAGACGGTCCTTCGCTCAGCAGCAGCCGCGGCTTCTCCACATTTCGCTCAGGGAATAAACCTCCGCTCCCACCGCCTCCTCGGCTGAGTGGTGTCCCTCCAGGAACTATCTGTCCACCTCGGACCGCGGACGTGCACAGCTTGGGACGGTACACACCATGGTTCTGCTCCTCTGACCGCAGAAAGAAACGACAAAAAACGAAATAACTCTTTGGATCTCATCGAGAAGGCTGTAATTTATTTTTTTCTCCCCCCTTCTCCTCCTCGTTGACTCCCATCGCAAAAATATTGCAGGGACTATTCCTCCTGGATGGTGAGCAGCCCGCACTGGACTACCTGCTTCCAGCCGATCCGCTCCATGCGAGGGGAAGGCACTGGAGGACTTGCGCCCGCCGCCTTCCCTCTGGTTTACTAGACCAGTGGAGACCAGTGCCAGGGGCGGACAGCCTGGTGGATCCACACATTTCCCAGCACCATCATCTTTCCTCTCTGAACTCTCCCCTCAACGTGTGTGTTGGTGAATGGGGGTAACTCTGGTGCTGGAGGCTTGACGCAGCTGGGACAGGGACTGGGACAGGGACTGGGTTGCGTGGAGCGTCGGATCCCCCAGGATTGTATTCCCTCTCCTGCCCCTCACTCACTCACTCTCTCTGCCGAGGGTCTATTTACATGTCCGACCTGACTGCTCTATGACAATGGATTACTTTCTGCTTTTATGCAGCCTCTTGCTGCCCATGGTGTCCTCCGTAGAAGGTAAGATTTCTCCTATTCTCCTGGTGTGTTGTTGCTTTGCAGGATGAGCGTATTACTCCTCCATGCCTCCGCAGCGGGGTGAGGCTCCCTTACACCCCAATTCTCTGTTGTCTGTCATCCCCGAATTTAAACAAAACAACATTTCGTTTTCAAAGTGACCATCTGGTTGGATTTTAGGGCTCGTTAGTGGCTTTACGCAGCCAGGCGCATTGGCCAGGCGCAGGTTTCTATACAGTATTGTTGTGCGCGTCAACGAGAGCTCATCCATTTCAATTGGGGTTGTGTATTCCTTTTTTCTTCCAGCGTCAGCTTTTGTCGGCTGCTGGTGCTTTCTCCGTCACTTTAAGGAAATTAGCTTTACACTGTATCCCATCGGGGAGTCGTGCACCCCTGTCCTCCCCTCTCCCACCCCCAGACACTTCCCCCCCCACCCCAGCTTGCATTTTTAGTGCTGTGTGAGTGTGTGGCCTTTTGACATGTGCACTGTCAGTTCGAATCCAAAACAAACTCTGGCAAAAAAAAAATCCGATACCACTCTATTTGATCTTTGTTTCATTTAGACAAACCACACAATTATTTTTTTTTACACAAAATGCACAACACACTCGCTTTGGAAAACGCAGAATATGATTTAGGGATTTTAATCCAATTTAACTCTGATTCATTTATCTCTGCGGTAATTTCGATTGGACTTTCGTTCGTGTTTATTTTTTCCTCCAAGTGGCATCGACTGTTTATTTGCAGTGAGATATCATGGCAGTCGCTTCCAATAACTGAGCCATCTGTTTTGGCTGAGTGTTGACGTTGGCCGTGCGTAAAATCGATGGGAAATTCTAGCCCTCTTCTCCCCAGCGGAATAGAGGCTAGTGTCCCATGTGATATTTTCTTCCCTGTACATTAACCAGAGACTCCCTCTGTTCTGTTTTTTTTTGGGGGGGGGGGATCGGAATAAGGAGTAGTGGGAAACAGGCTGAAACGGGGGCGAAAGCTTTAACTATGAATGCTGGAGCCGAGGCGAGGCTCCCGTTTGGCTTGTGGTGCCAGTCGGAAAGTAGGACAGTGGGCCACTGGCTCAGTGGAAGCTTTTCTCTCCCAGCGTAAAGACTTTATTATTATTTTCTTCCTTTTTTTTAAGAACAAAATAGGACCAGCAATTTTTTTTAGAACTCAGCTTTTTTCTTCCACGGTTCTCTACTTGATTCGAAGTGAAGCAGGAACACAGTGGTATATAGTCTGCGTGCAGGTATACAGGCTGGAGCGACTAAAGTAGAAAACTTTAGCACTGCATGGAAATGTTACGTCGCTCTTATGAATTATTAAACGTCCATTATGAAAAAAGTGAAGGATTTGAAGCGAAGTTTTCCGTGTGTTGCCCCTGATTTGAGAAAACATCCGTGGGCCTGTTTAAAGTCGCTGCTGAGAAAACAACACGCTGCTTCTTTTTCTATCTTCGTGAAATAACCATTCAGAGCTAATTACTTTCCACGCCACTGCTTTCTCTGTCGGGACCAGAGGTAGAGAACACACTGGGAACTGTGGGAGCACTGGAAATTTAGTGCGAAGCTTATCTGATAACGGCCGTTGTTTTATTTGTCCTGTTTGATAACAGAGAGGACAAGCGGGTCAGGGTTTTATCCAGAAGTCACTTTATTCGCTCCAACATCTCAGAACTAACAAAACTACTGTTGGTGATGAATTACGCACGGACTTGATGATATGTAGATCCTCTGCACACAATCATTTTTGAAATGGTAGTTTAGGGATATATTGCCCATTGAAAACACATGGTTTGAGTGTGTTTTCGATTCTTGTGCAGAAGTCAGGGGCTCCACAGGTAAAATAAAGAGAGAGAGGAGTAGGAGGAGGAGAGAGGAAGACCTTTTCTTGACGGTAGCAGTGGCTCCGGCGCGCACCGGCTCGAAGTTGATGTATTTCGTTAGAACAATCTATTCCCTGCATAAGTGATTCCATAAATTGTGCCCGACTGACCTGGCAGGGGGTTTACCTAAGCTTTTAATACAGCCCGGTGATTTATGGCCGCCGCTGCGCAGACTTCTTTTCTGGGATATCTCCGGGTTTTTATGGCGGCCTGGTTCTGGGCAGGTTTCCCCCCGGCCTCCGCGCGCTTCTCCCCGGGTCCCAGGGTCACACAGCCCCGGGGAGACGACTTCTGTCAATGATCCATGTTTTACTTCACTTTTTTCTTTTTCTTTTTTTTTGTCGTTTTTCCCCTCATCATTTCGAGAAATAGAATAGAAGTTAAATCCAACTTCTTCGAACTTTTGAATTTTGTTTTTAATTATTTAATTATGAACTTAGTACACCCTGGGGGTTACCCGTGTTTGACTGCTACAGTGGTTATAACATAAATGCATAATTTCGATCTATTCACTTACTTTACCTTATTTAATGAATTAATTCGTGTTATTTACATCTTGGGTCTTTCAATGTGTTTTATGTGGGCTCTGAATTCGGATCGTGAAGTTAGTCTTCCCTGTTTTAATTCGATCATGAAATTCATTTAGCTGTTTTTTAATTGGTTGCGCTGGTGTCGGGGTCAGGAGGGGGGGGGGTGGTCTGTGGCCTCGGTGGGCTCAGGAGAGGCCTTGGCTCTTGAACTTCCAGCCGAGGAGACAGATTGCGTCGATGACAGTCTAGTGTAGCGCACAGGCGGGTTGGTTACTCTCCGGTGTAAATTACTTGTGATGGAGAAAGGAAGCACAGGAGAGAGAAAAGAACAGAAAAAACTCTTGAGCACTTCTGGCACCTGAATGATCTTCAGGCCAGGGCACCGAGCTGTGGACCCACGTCGACGCCGTTTGTCTGGGGTTATTGTCTTAATGCATCCCTGTTGCGCAGTATAGGATTTCAACTTAAAGAACTTATAATGCCTTTTGTTTCTTGTGTATAAGCCTCGGAGCCCGTTTAAGCAACAGTGAAAACTTTGTCCGTGTCGGTGCCACTTTTTGTTTAGTGGAAAAAGTTTGGTGCGTAATAACGATCCCGTTCTAAAAAAAACTTTCCTGCTCTCTTCCGCATGAATACATCTCACCTGGAAAACATTTTTAACTAAACCAAGAGAAAAACATCTCATATACTTGCAGCTCGGGATTCCGCTCCCACTCTCCGTGTTTTCTCTTTTTGTTTATGTCGTTGTATCGGTGCTGAGATGACGCACCATCAGGCCATGAAGCGCACATAGTGGGTGAGTGGGTTTTCTGTGTTGGTGAGATCACACCTCCACGGGAGCTTTCCTGGGCCTGTTTGCAGTTGGCACAGTCCTCATCAGACTCACTCCATTTATTCTGCGAGCAGTGGAGGTCCCCTCAGCGTCGTCATCATTATTTTATTATTAACAGTATATAGCATTGGCAGCAGCAGCGCATTAGAATCTGGTGAAGGGAGGAGGTCTGTATATTATTATTATTTCCAGGTGGTGTTCATCGGACAGACAAACCTTCCTTTGCCTTAAAAAAAATAATAATGATATGATGATGAGTAAAATTCAAAAAAATCTATCCCATCTTTCCCTGGCTGGTGGAGAGGGGGTTTTCCACCAGACGGCAAATATGCGTAAAGATAATTCCCACTAATATAAAACAGGCCCAAGTTAAAAATGTAGGTGAGGTTATTTGCCGAGGTTTTAAGAGGAATCCTCCTGAAAGCTCAACTCTTACAACTAAATCCCAAGAACTGTCCTGCGAGTAGCGTCTTGACTTCCCCTTAAATTGCAAGTACAAACCCAAATGTGGACCCACATTCAAGCATTTCAAGGCCGTATCTTGCTAAATCAGAATAATCATTCATAATAAACGGGGGCCATTTTGTCCGGCGCATGCACTGGCTGCACACAGGCCTTTACGCACCAGGCTTTATTTAATAGGAGCGCAGCTGCAGCAGCAGCAGCGTGTGTGTGTGGCCCGCGATGTTGAAACTTTACTTTACAGGAGCTCTTCTGTGTCACATTCAAACGCAAATCACTGAACAAATGTGTTTAGGATCCCATCGAGTTGACAAAGGAAACTATTAGTGTCTCTACGGTGGAGATGGCACGGAGGCATTTAAGCTGCTGAAGAGGCGTGGAAGTGAATTTGCAAAATAAAAGAAGCTATTCTACTAATGACCTCATATACCGATTCTATCTATCTATCTATCTATCTATCTATCTATCTATCTATCTATCTATCTATCTATCTATCTATCTATCTATCTATCTATCTATCTATCTATCTATCTATCTATCTATCTATCTATCTATCTATCTATCTATCTATCTATCTATCTATCTATCTATCTATCTATCTATCTATCTATCTATCTATCTATCTATCTATCTATCTATCTGTGATTATTATACAAGTGTTTTTATTTTACTCAACTGAAATACGTTATTATTCATTATAGGACATATGACGATGCTGGGGGTGATGTGATAAGACACAGTCGCATAAGCAGTGTTCAAAGTGTTAATTGATGCGGTCTTGCCATCGATCGGGTGAATCAGCGCTGCTCAGCCTTGTGAAACCGCAGAATCAGGTCTGACGCGGGAGACGAGCCGAGCTGTCTCCTCGCTCGCAGCAATTACCAATTCATAAGGATGTTCATCAATGCGTCCTGAATCCATTTGCTGGCTGAGGGATGACTTTGCTGATGCACACGTGGGTTACAAAGGGCTTTCTCTCCTCCCAACACGAAGATGATAATAATAATAATAATGATAATAATAATAATCATAATTCCAATACAAATAATCATATCTCTCAAATTTAGAATTAACCTTTCGGATAATACGACCGAGTTAAAGTAATTTATCGTATGTGCAGGGAATGAACAGATTAATAAATACATAAATAAATACATTTTGATAAGCTAAACATCAAGGCGTAAGTGTATATTATTAACATCCATCTATCTATCTATTTATCTGTCTAATCTTATGTCCAACATAATATTGTATATTTAGAAACATATATGTAGAATAATATATAAAACTATGATTATTATTATAATTATTCTACGCATTTTTAGTCTCACAAGGACTTTTACAGTGTGTACAGTTTAAATTCAATAAGTTATCTCTGCCTTCACAACACGTCTCTTTGAAAGTGCACTTTTTCATTTTTAGAGTCGTAAAATTTGTTATTTCTTACTTGAGAGGAACAAACTGGCACAGAAACACAGTTTGATCTCAGCTTTCACTCTGCCGTACTTCTTTAAAAAGCATAAACAGACAAAAGACAGCCCAGCAACATGAGGGACAGCCGCAGCTCCGGTCCCTCACCAGTGTCCTGGTATCTTGACCTCGACGGGGATCCCAGCCAATCGGTAGGTCATAAGCTAGGCAGCAGCCATGTTGAACAGATGTACAGTGACTTAGGTCTGGATTGGCGTAAGGCGCTCAGGAGGAAAGGGGGGAGTGGATGACGACATGTTGGGAGTTGGGGTGGGATGATGGTGGTTGGGATCTGAGGGGCAGATTTTGGAGCCGAGACCCAGAGAGCAGCAGAGCAGACAGACTCTACAGATGCCACGGGCCTGCGGGAGTGCTCATGTGCACCAGCCGATGGGTCACAGCTTAAATGGCGGCGTGGAAAGATTCACCGAGCTGGAATTCACATGCAGGCAGGCAACAGCCGTGTCAGGCCGGCCGAGGTCGCCTCGCTCCAGGAAGCCGGGGCGACCAATGAAAATCAGGCTGCTGGGAAAGGAAACATGGAAGTCGTCCCTTCAAGCTTTGATTCCTTTGAACTGTTCTGCGGAGTTTCTGTCGAACGTGAGAAAATATGACACCGGGGAGGATGTCAAGTCAAGTCCGTTTCACTGTATTTGTTTAGGGCTTTGCAACATAATGGCGCCGCGGCTTGACTTTCAGTGCTCGCAAAACAGGATAGACGGGAGCAGAGTAAAAAAAAACGGCAGCAAAAAGTACACTACTCGGAAAATGAGAGTGAGCGTATTGTTGTTGCAGTGCTTCAGGTGGCTTTGTGGGTTTGTTGGTGTTGGTTTACCGTGACCTCCACACGGGGTGAAATCATCTCAAAACTCCTGTTTTTCAGCTCCTATGACAAGTATCCGTAGATATTAATGACAATTTGTGCACAACAGGAACAACAATAAGCAGCGAGGGCTAGTACTCTGTAAAAAAAAGTCTGTCCTGTGTATCTGACATAACCACAACATGAGCAAAGTGATCATATGGGTTAAAAAAAATGTGTTTAAAGTGAATTTATTTAATCCAAATAAACTCTGAGCACATCTTTGGCTGAACTTTACCGTAGTTAACCCTGGCTTTTAAGAACTTAAATTATAATATATCTACGTGTTGTTTTATAATCAGCCCCCACTTTCTCTCTGTATTGTTGCAATTGCTATAAATCCATATATTCTCGGCCATTAAACGAGCCGTATGGTGTGGGGGGGGTGCTTCACAGTGCGACCCTTTTAGGGATTTTCTCTGGACGGGTTCCAGAGCTGGATACGTGAGTATGCGGCCCTCTCGTACGGCTGTCTCTCTCGTGTGAGTGCAGTCCATCCCGGTGTCCAACAGAGGGGCCTTGTGGGATGGCAGGTCTCTGACACCCCCCCCCCCCCCCCCCCCTGTGGAGAGCGAGCCGGAGAGGGCGAATGTGTCTCGGCCTGCCCGCCGCACAGACACACTGCTGCTGTCTGCAGTCAGCCGAGCAGAACAAGGGAGGGAGCGAGAGAGAGAGGCGCAGACAGACACAGGGAGAGATGGAGATAGAGAGCGAGAGTGAAGGAGAGATTTTGAGTGAGATGGAAGGGACATCAAAGGGGTGAGATCGACGTATGTATGCGTTTGTGGTTTAAGGGGCCGGGGTGAGTGTGTGTTGCTGCCGGTGCATCATGTCAAAGTATGCAACCTCCTCTAACTAAGGTAGATAGATTTATAGTTGTTATATGTACTGGCCGCATTGAGAGGTGGCGAATCCCATCTACTTTGTAAGTCCTATCATTAATAAAATATATAATCTTAAACTATAATAGTGTTTTTGAATCGTAGTTTTTTTTCAAGTGTTCATGTGAATCATGTCAGATTCCTTTCTTCTCTCTCACCGTTCCATCCCCTGCTTCCTGTCAAGTCCCATTCCCATTTTTGTCAAGGGGAAGCCCAACATATGAAAGTTTTATAGCATTTGTGTGTGTGTGTGTGTGTGTGTCTGAAAGGGTGATGGCTGTTCCATGCCGCCGGGGAAGTCTTCTCCCCCCCTCCGGCCCCTCCCAAATTATATTAATGGCTTTCAAAAATACCGATGAAATGTTCAACATGATAGGAGCGGCCCATCGGAGTTGGCGTTTTTTTTACAGCCCCTGTCTGCAGCGGATTTCCATAAAGCGCAGCTCCAAAATTTGCCATGTGTCCAAATGGCCCCAGATTATAAGTGAGTTAGGACCTGGTGTTCTCTCTAGCCACACTCTTCTGACCCTCATTCGGAGGTCACAGGGGGGGGGGGGGATCTGGATGATTTTGAGGGGAGGGGGTGGCGCCCACCCTGTAAGTACACTCATGCCTCTCAACAATAGCTGTCCTAACACAATCAAGCTCCAGGGGGTTAGGCTTTTTTCCAGTGGCGAATAAAAATACTCGGCGAGAGGATGTGTATATTTAGAGAGACCGACTGTGCAGCTTTCTTACGGCTCGTTGACACGCATCAACTCTCGCAGCGACACACCAGGTTAAAAGCACAGTTGGAGGCTGGGTCAGCGGCGTGCGCTTGACTTCTAATGGCTAGCTGTGGCCACCAGTCTGCAGATCAGGGCAGTTGTATTATTTGCATGCAGGACCCGGAGCACCATATGAGACACGACCGGGGAGCCTGCACGGTCATGTGACGGCCGTTATGCTGCTCGTCTCTTGGCAAGCTCGGAACTGGCAGGCGCGAGGGGAGGTTTGGGGGGCGGAGCCTAAGGGGAGGAGGGGGTCGACTTCTCGTAGCGGCAGCAGCCTGATCCACCTCAGGGCCTTCTCCACCATTTTCTTTTTACGAGCCGCAGACTCTTGTAACACATTTTTTGCCGATGGAGCAGAAGGAGATCTTTGATATCTGACTTTTAAAAATAGGGGCAGTTACATCTGTCGGGAGAGCGAGTGCCGCTGTAAAACGGTGATCACCTGGTTTCAGCCGCTGCCAGTCTTGTTAAACGGAAGAAGAAAAGAGACAGGGGGGAAACGTGAGGGTAATTTCTTCGTATTAAGCCGGGGAGGTGGGAGGTGGGACTTTTCTGCGGCAGAGGACCTTGCTCCAGGCCTCCTTCCCTTCAAGAGCAGGAAAACAGCTTGCACATTTTCAAACAGCCATCCTGAGCTGTGTGTGTGTGTGTGTGTGTGATGATAGGAACGGCTTCAAGGGAAATGCTGAAGTCGGGCAACGACGTGATGGGCTCAGATGTCCACTGTAATTAACCAGAACGCATGTGTGAGAACAAGAGTGTGTGAAAGGTGTATATTTGACTTGGTGAGGGGTCTCTGTGTGTGAGTGTTCCTTTTTACACGGAGTGCAGCTTTGCAGCAGGCTGCTGTTACACCTTCTCCTGCCCCACTTCCCCTCCGTGGTGTCGAAACCTCTCGCCACCTGCACTTCATCTACACTTCAAAAGGCCACCGCCGGCAGGAAGAGCGCTTCCCCGGCTTCCATTAAATTATTCTTTCCCTTTTCTCTCTTTTTGTCTCCTTCCAGAACAGCGGCGGGCTTAACCAGACCTCTGCTCTCTTATCAACTGTGCGCCAAATTCACTCTTAAACACATTCTCGTCTCTCCCCGCAGCTCACACAGGGTGAATCTAGCACACTTCAGCGGCAGCGGCGCCGATCACACGTGACCTTTTGGCGAGTTATTTACATAATCCCCATGGTTCCGCGCGGCAGTCTCCTGGAGGCACTGCCAGCTGCGAGGAGCATTTATTTAACCCCGGCTCAAGTTAAAATCTAGTCTCGGTGACATAGTGACTTTAATGCGTAAGTGGGTGCAATATTTAGAGGACAATGAAAGGAAGGTCAAACAGCTTATAGTGGTTATTATTAAGGGAAGTATTTCACGGGGGCATTTCAGCAGATGTGGAGGTGTTGGTTTTGGTCTTTTGTCGCTCAGATGGTCCTAACACCTGTCCATTTGCTAGGGCTGTAAACGGCATAGCCATAAAGTGTGTGTGTGTGTGTGTGTGTGTGTGTGTGAGTGTGTGTGTGTGTTCTCAGCAGCAGTCCAACCAAACACATGGAGGCCACACTGTGAGTTTACTATCAGCTGCAGTCACTTCACAGAGCTGTTGTTTCACCAGCGGAAAATAGACCTTTTTTTTCCTTTCCTCCTTTTAATAGAACGATGCAACCAGCTGCAAGTTGACTTCGTTGCAAACTGAAACTGAAGAGAGGAAAGAATTTCATATTTGTCATGTGATTCCGTGTCTATATTTTTCCGTACGTGTGGGCCCCGGGGGTGACATGTTGGCTGTTAGCTGTGATTCTAATAGGGATTTGACAATGGCTGCTGTGAAAGACTAATTGCAGCGAGTCCGATGAAAGCACCGGACAATATAAGCTGACCCCCCCCCCCTCTGTGCCAAGTCAGGCCATAAACAGCTTCCCTTTCCCCTCTCACACCCTATGGAAATCCCTTCTGACCCCTCAACTCTCTCAGACACACACATACACGCACACACTTAACACACATGAACGGTGACAGTTACTTAATCGCACAGACGTACGCGCTCACACACACACACACATGCACGCATTACCTACGCCCAATACACTTGCACATGCACGATCCCCCCCCGCCACCCCTTGAAATCCTCACCCACGCACCCTCCAGCTTTCTAGCGTCGGAGCCCACACCCCACCTCCCCCAGCTCCTCTGCTAATGAATCAATCAGCTGGTTCCATTCATTTGGTTGCTGTCAGAGCCCATCGATCAGCCCCTTTCTCCCTCCGTCCCAACAGAGCAGCGGGGGGGCTCAGAGATCCAGAGGAGGAGAAGAGGGCTTGAAACATCCCGACAGTTCAAAGACTCCAAATTTTCTGATCCGCTTCACTTCCCTGGAAATTTGGCATTTGGATGGTGTGTAAGCGGTGTGAATGTATTCATGCGAAAAAGAACAAGAGAGAAGGAATTTAGAAAAAAAAAAAATCTGAAAGCCAAGATGTCTTCTAGGGTTTATATATATATATATATATATATATACGTGGTGTCTGACCTTCCTTTTACCTCTGGGAGAGTGGCGTGTTAGCTCTGTGGATTCCGACATCACAGGAAGTCGAGAGAAGACAGGTGCCGGGTTTAGGCAGGTGTGAGCTCATTCAATTCAAGGGGATGCCCCTTCTTTACTTACAGGCGTAAACTTCCCGATGTACTCCTGCATTTGAGTCTCTGGCTCGACTTGATGAGCGAAATGTATCGAGGATCCAGCGCTCTCCATGCTCCGCTCCCCCGCCTATATCGAGTCAAAGTCAGGAAGGTTATCGGGATTCCAAAGTTGGAGCGCTCTCACTAACTGTGTGTGTGTGTGTGTGTGTGTGTCTGTGTGTGTGTACAGGCAATTTATTTCCAAAGGTGTTGAGAGAGGCAAATATGCAGGCCAGAGGTTGCAGGGAGCCAAGGTCAATTGTTGAGGTTAGGGGTGGAGGAGGACAGGAAGGAGGCCAGGGGAAGATTGTGAGATCCATCTGAGCAGAGAAAGTCTAATCTCCTGACTTGGACGTTTGCCATGGATCTCAGTCCAAGTCTCCACTTTCACACCAGGCAGCATCCTTCCTGACACAGGGTTTTTTTGGCCTGGGAAGGGAGCTTCACCTTTCCACCAGTACCGCTCACTATCTCTCACCTACAGTCTCTACAGTATCTTGCTCACACATAGCCTCTCGCTAGGCCAAGACCAAGAGTATAGGCTTTAATGCAGTCTGGTAGGTTGTTTTAATGAACCTGACAAGCAAGCAAGTGCCGATCAATGGATACGTTGAGCAAATGATTTCGAGATCTAATCTCCAATAGTGTCAGAACAGGTGAATCAGTGGCAGATGGAATGCGATAATTATAGTCGAACAAAAGGCAGAGGGAGTGAGCCAGAAAACACAAATCCCAAATAAGCTGGAGTGCAAGCTTTCCAACAGGGGAGAGTCGTGGATTCATCTGCTCAAGGCTAAATATGTGAGAAATTCAAAACCCCGGTTAAGCTATGTTAAAGCACGGTGTCATTTTTCTAAACAAATCTTCCACTGATTTATGAGAACCTTTTCATTCTGCTGCCATTTTATCAGAGCAAGTCTGAGGCTGTGTATCTGCAGCGGTGGTTTCTCAAAGGTCGATCAGGTAGCACCAACTTCAAGGTTCCCCCGCTTGCATTGTGCCAGCCAGACAGTTTGGCGCTGTGGCCTGCCAGAGAGGAAGAAGCAGAGCGTTCAAGGTTTTGCAACCCCCCAAAAAAAGGTGGGCATTAAGCAAGATCCTGTGCAGACAAAGCTTTCTTTTATATGCTGTTTACCTTCCCCCTTTCTTCACCTCCCTGCCAGTCTCTTTAGCCTTGTCCCTTTCCCAGCGTTGCTCTTACCCATGATCTCTCCGCCTCCTCTCTGTTAACTGTCACTCTCGCCCTTTGTTCTTTCATCTCAGTCTTTTTGTCCGTCGTTCTGCCCCCTGCCCGTGTTCAGTCCCCTCTTCTCTGTTTGCAGCTTATCACACATACAGTAGGTCCTAATTGAAGTATTATTTTCCTTTCGTTCTTATCTCACGTCCTTGTGATATCAGAATCCCGACAGCGTGAATAAGCAGCAGGGAGACAGATGCTATTTACTGCTCGGAGACCCTTTGTTGTCACCTACTAATTGATAAGGTCTTGACTGTCAAGATGGCCTCCCCTATTGTGCAGGACGAGAGGAAAGTCTTCGGTTAAAAGGCGGATGCATGTCATCTCCGCTCGTTCCACTGACCCAGATTGTTCTCTGTACCATGCAAAGCCAAATGGTATTTCTGTATGTACAGAAGAGAGACGAAAAAAAACAAGGATCATACATAGACACCTCAGTGACAGGTCTGACATGCTTGCATCATGTCATTGTCACCCTCTGCTGTCTTTTTTTCACCAAACATGTTCCTTGCCTGTCAGCTTGTACAATAAGAAAAGATTAGAGCAAAGGGAACGGCTACATAAAAGACAAACCTCGCTCGGTTGTAATGTAATATGTCGGTTTAGCTGCGAGGCCGAGGGTGTCTAACAGTGAGTCGTGGGAGGTGTCTGGGTTTTAAATACCTCTGCCGAATGGCTTAGTGTGAAAAACAATCGGCCCAGACATGAAAGTGTGAGCGGAGAGCACCCAGAGGGGTCAGATAACCCATGGCCAGATGGGGACGGTCCAGTGAATAGGGGAGAAAGATTGTCGGGGGGGGTGGGGTCGTGATGTTTATGCCACTAGTGTCAGGAAAGGGATACAAAGGCATTACTCCCTGTGCCACTTTTGGCCTCTGTAAATCCCCAGGGGTGCAGGAACTAAAAGCGTGGTGATGATTAGAGATTCAATTTGGCCTGCCATCAATCAATGCCACCAAGACGGACAGGATTGCTGCCGATAGCCCGTCCTTACAACCAGATTGGGTCTGTGCCTCTTGGGATTCACACCCTTTTTTCACGCTTTGTTAATTAAGCGACCAAGCTGCCCATGCACTTACTTATTTATGAATCTTGGCTTCGACCCGTGCCGAGGACCACTTATTAGTCCCCTAATTAGTGCCCCACTAATGGCGCTGCCTCCAGACAATCCATACAATCTCGGTCCACGCCGCTGACCCCCCCCCCCCCCCATTCTGTCTACACGCACACAGAAGCATAACAGCCATATGACCTTGACATTACACAGTCCAGGTTGTCTGGTGTTGTGTTTCTGTGGTACTGCATAAAGTGCCCCACATGGGATAATGAGGCAACACTTTACAAAATCAATTTCCATCTCCGTCTGTCTAAGTAATTCCTCACCTGTTCATTAACCTGGTAGGAATAGAGCTGACTGGATGTGTTGAGCCTCTGCAGCCATTAGACAAGTAAGAGAGGGGGGGGTGGGGGTTTCAAGTTAGTGGAATATTAACAGTTACCTAGGGCAACGCACATCTTATATTAAACAAGGGTTTGTTGTGAGCATGGAAATAAAACAGATACATTCTGGGGACATTATAACACCTTTTTGAATAACCTACGCCAGTAGCATGACATAATTCCTATAACCCCAGTCTTATAATTACTGTAACTACCAATAAGTCCTGCCCAAAAGCCTCTTTCCCTTCATTTCAATGAAGTCACTGTTCAGGGTCAGTAAGCCCATTCGCTGTGGCCTTGTGTGGCGCGGTTTGAATCCCATAAACACTGGTCCCGAGTCAGATTTACTGGCCAGCATCTCTGGGGATTCATTTGTATTCCACCTACTTTGGCAGTTTCAGGGTCAGGGCCGATGACTAATCAGGTCAGAGCTGATCCACACCCTGCGGTTGGAGCATAACCCACCCCACCTAGCTCCCTACGTGGACCACCGAGAGGTCTGGCTTGTGCATTTGAGTGTGTGTGTGTGTGAGAGTGTGTGTCGAAGGTAGATGGAACATATATACGAGCTGGATGGAAACACTCATATTTTTTGGTGCATCCCATTTCCCCATGTTCCAGCATGGACAGAAAAACCACCTTGCACCTAGCTGTTGTTTATTCCTCTCAGATTGTCTCCCCATAGGCCACAGCTGAACCGAGCCCAGCTGAACAATTCTGCTAATGTGTGAGCTTAGACAAAAACACATGGTTATTTTTTAACTAGGTGAGTTTGCAGGTGGGTAGGCAGGGAGCACTTCTGGGTGAGCCTCTCCGGGACAAACCTGGTGCAAAACAGTTTTCCTCTAATTTGTGTTTACTTGAATTCACACATTTCCATACGTATTTGCACAGTTTGAAAAGGCAAAGACCGTTGTTAAAAATAAATAAGATGCACTCCTCCTCCTGGGTCAGAATAACTTCACCTCCAGTTAAACACACACAAACACACACACACACACACACACACACACACACACACACACACACACACACACACACACACACACACACACACACACACACACAATAGCACCTTGTCTAATTGAGGACAAAAGTTATGTCCCCAGATTAACAAGTTTTTAGTCTTTGACAGAAACACACACGAGGGCACACGGACTCACAAAAGTGCAAAAACACGGATGCAAGGCAATTTAAATACTGGGTATAACGTATGTGCATGTGTGCAAACATGCACAGTGTGTCAGCACATAAATCAATGGGTGCCTGGCGGCCTTGTGGCTACAGCTACTGTGTGTGTGTGTGTGTGTGTGTGTGTGTGTGTTTGTGTGTGTGTGTGTGTGTGTAGGTAGTGGTGATATGGAGTAATTGGTGACACAGTGCTCCCTCCGAACTGCCAGCTTTAGTTACACATCAATGTAGGGTGAATAATACATTAGCCAGGATAGCCAATATTCCTCTAACATTGCCCGGGAGACAGACAGAGGAATGAAGAAGTTGATTGAAAATTAAACCTATCGACACCAAAATGTATTGTAGTAGAGAAAAAAAGCTAGAAGAGTAAAGGGATGAGACAAGATGTAAAGATCATAGAGACACAACCCATTGCTCCGTGTTCCCTTTCCTCCCACACTTCATCCTCCCTCACTTCCTGGTTCCCTCCTCCCTTGTCCTGATGTACTGCCAGCGTCTCTCCTTCAGATTTATGCTGCTGTTTAGGAGCCTTAAGGACAACAGGACACCTTCAGATGAAAAGAGGAATTGAGGCATAAACTCTGGGCCAGTCATCTGGCTCGTGTTTAGCGTTCTTGCCGGAGTGTGCGAGGGTCCTTGAGCATGGATCGGTGATGCATTTGGTTCTGTAATCATGGGGAAATTATTTAGACATCCATCTTACTAGGGCAACGTCAGGACAAGTTTTTGTGTAGGTTTGTGTGTCGGAGAGATAGAGAGTGAATTTTGCCTGTGTCTATGTTAGCCTGTGTGTGTATCTTGCATTTTGGCACTTGCGTCCTTGCAAGTCTTTCTGTTTCTGTGCGTGCATATGTGCGAGTGTGTCCATGTGTTACTAACAACTGTAAGATTTATCCCGTCTGTCTCTGGTGCTGCTGTCAGAGCCCTCTGTGTGTCATGCCAATGCGCAGAGGTCTTTATGTAATTGACGTGGGCCTCTGAAAGCCCCCCCGCCATATGGACACCAGCAGCACTCGGATGCCTGTCTGTCTATCCATCCATCATTTTCTTTTAATTGCCCAGAGCCAGGATTCTGAGCTGCGACTATCTATCGAGTGGCTTCTCCATAGGTTAAACACATTAATATGTAATCAGGTTTGGGACCTTGCCAATCCCTGACCAAGAGATTGACCGGATATTACCGAGCTGGCTTGCAAAACAGGTGGTGTGCATACTACACACTTTCCCTGTTCTGTCATTTTCATCTTTATTTGATTTCCATCCTCTTTTTTTAATATTCCTCCTACATTTAGGGGAGATAGCCCACCTGGATGTACCACCACATACTGTATACAGGAGGTATATAGAAATACAAAATTTCTCATAAAAAAAAACTAGGTGCTGCTGCGTCCTTTTTCCAACAACGTTAATAAAAACCAAAGAACAACCCTTCCTTGTACAGATATGTTATTGTTGAAGTCATTAAACAAGTTTTGTTTTGTTACTGAGTTTTTTATTGTTTGCAATATAAACGTAGTTATTATTTTGCATCATAAAGTTTATCGCCCGGTATCCTGTAAAGTCCCGCAGCCAAGAACCTGTGTGGCACAAGTGTATTTCTGGGATTAGACTAATCTTCACGGCATCGATTTAGTTTATTCTGCTAATAATACTAATAAAACCTTAAGAGAAACATTGTAATAAGAAAGTGATGTAGTCTTCTCACACAGATTCATAGCATCTGTTGTCCGAATTTTTTTCTCATCATGTTGCGACCATGGCGATCATGAATCTGAAGCTTATTCCCTCTGCACTGCTACACTTACAAGAGTCCACCGTGCCCGAAATGTAATTTGCAGTTCATGGCGAATATGTAAATGTAACATACGTGTAAGGTCAAGCAGATATTAGCATCGACACGGCCACGTGTTAAGCTTTTTATGGATGTGCCCGACATTCTCTCTCTCTGTGCCCGTCTCCTGGCTGCTGCATCACCGGTGCTTTTAGCTGCTAAAGAGGTGAAGTCCATTTGCACGGGGGAGGTCTAACAAGTCAAGTTATTACACCAGCCAAGTGTGAGATTAATTAACTCGCTGGCGATTAAGAATGCAGCTCCGACAAAAAATCTCGATGCATGCAAAGTGAGGGGAGGCAGAGAGTTACAAACAGTGTGGGAGAGAGCTACCACTCCAAAACAGATCAATGCTATTAATCTCACACAGCTATTGGTGAGTGTGTGACTCCGAGAAACTAAATATCTGTAAAGAAAATAACGATCTCTCCCCTGCACCTCTTACTCCAAATTAATGATTCTAAAAAACAAATCATCGCATCTATCTGCCACCACCGGCTTCAGAAATTGAATGAAAAGCCTGGTCCTCAAAACTAAATGCATAAAGCATTTTCCTTAATCAATCCGCAACTGTTTGTCATTATGTGGTGTTCACGGTGCAAAGAATGGAGAAAAAAAAAGGCAGACAGAAATCTGGTCCATCTGTCAAGGTTTTGCAAGGTGGGAATTTGAACCACTTCAAAGCGTCAAAGCTGGTTAGGTAGTTAACGTCTGCAAACACACCTAGAGAGACGGATGGGAGTGGTGGCCATATGTGCGAAGGAGAGTCTCCGTCACGAAGGTGGAGACAAAGAGGATAATAAAAAAGGAAAAGGAAGGAAGGATTTGTGAGGGAACAGAGAGAGGACAGAACCAGATCACCTGCCCGGTTAGTAGTGTTTCATATGAACAGCATCTGGTTTGAGAGCCATTGTTCCTGTTCCTGTTTGTCTCATCTGACATTAGGATTTTGATTGTTTTACACAAAGCACCACTCCCCAACATCTTTGTGTGTGAGGGTACAGAGAAAGAGATATCAGTGCTTTTATGTGATCTTTGTGTGTGTGGATTTGTGCTAGCCTGAGAAAGGGTGTGTGTGTGTGTGTGTGTGTGAGAGAGAGATCCTCTGAGTCTCAGACCTGCTGAGCCCTGACCTGGCGGGCTGCATTCCTAACTTAAACTGCTCTAACCTTCCCTTTGTTCTCAGTGTCTTTGACCTGAATGGGTAATGATGGGCCGAGCAGGTAAAGTGCAACAAGCCCTCTGTCTGCTTAACGAGCGGCTGTGAGAAGCACCAGTCGGCCCACAGGGTCCAGTCACCTGGTTCTCCTAAACCTTCCTCTGGAAAACACAGGACAGACGGCTGCAGGTGCAATGATGTGCATGTGTGGCAGGGATGGGGGGTTTATAGTATAATTACTCATCTTTTAAAATTCCCCATATGCCTTTTTTCCCTTTTCTCACAGGTAAGCAAGGGCATACCTGGGAAATTAATATGACTGGCGGTGATAATTGACTTGATAATTACCCTGTAACATCTTCATAAATCAGCGGTTTGCTCAATGAGCCAAAAGACGTCTATTGGTAGCTGCCGTCCACACTAGTGGGAGATTCTCCTATTCTGGCTCTGTTATTTTGTTTATTCTGTCTGTGAGAGTTTCCAAGGAGATGCAGAAAAGAAACAAGCAAACCTCAAAGACGTTTTGCTCTCTACCAATGCGGTGTTCTTTAAACTGTTTTAAAGTAATTGGAAGCCACTGGCATGCAGAAAATGTGGACCGCATCGGGGCTTTGCCCCTCACTGCAGACACGCAGGCAGCTGTTCCGGGTGTAACAGGAAGTAAACGTCTTTAATTAGATTCAACACGATCATTACATGCTGCGCTGGAAGTGCATTGTAAGGTGATCTGATATGTTGGCAGATGACTGTATTAGGAGAGACTGTATAAAGAGAAACATAGGTAGAGGGGGCTGTGGAGCGAGAGAGCGAGAGAGCATGTGTTTCTGTGAGAGACTCAGTGGCTATTGAATGGCAAAGCTGGGTGCTAAGCACTTTTCTTGTGGTGTGAAGCCATTCAAAAAGCCACGGCTTTTATTCACTGCCCAGTTCCAGCTCTTTCTAGGCTACACCCACAGTGAACAAACAGGACTGTGTGTGCGTGCGAGTGTGTGTGTCAGTCTTAATAATAGCTCTCATTCTCTGTTTGTGTGTGTGTGTGTTGATGTTATTATTGTTTAAATAATCTATTATGCACAACGTGTGTGCATTAGCATTATGTAAGTGTACAGTAGGGGTCTGTGTTCCCATGTGATTGAGCCCTGTTTGTTGAGTCAGCCATTGCTGACACAAGAAATTGTCTGAAACCTGCTATTAGAGCTGTGAAGTAACTGCACACACAGAATGTGGCTGCACAAGCAGCACAATAGCCCACGTCCTTTTGTGTGTGTGTGTGTGTGTGTGTGTATTTATGCATGTTTATGTTATTGTGCTTCTGAGACACTCGGGTAATCTCAAGCTTCCACCATCACCAGCAAATACACATTCATTCTCACAGGTGAGTGTGTCCCTGCACACAGAAGCATAACTCAACCACCAGCAGTGACATGTTCCCATTGAAATGCACATGTGCAGCACCTCCTCAAGGACTGTTGCAGGCTGCTATCAATTTTTCACATACATTATTTGGGCTGGGATACTGTGCTGCTATCTTCTCCACGGTCTGCTACAAGAGCTATTGAGCTGTTGTGAATGGGAGTTGTGGTTGGCACAGGGGTTACAGAGGGGAGGAGGAGGGGAGGAGAGGGGAGGAGGGAAAGAACGGAGACAGTGGAGGAACAGAGAAAAGGACAGCAGTGAAGAAGACGATGGCTCCCTGGCCTGCAGTAAGGCGATGAGCAGAAACAGTTCCCATCAGGCTGCATTTCAAACACAGACACTTCAGGCAAACACACACACACACATACACAGGACAGACACAAACACACACACACACACATACACAGGACAGACACACACACACACACACACACAGGACAGACACACACAGACACACACACCCGGTCTCTGAAGGCCGCTGCGTGTCAGCATGCCAAAAACACAGCGGCGGTGAAAGAAGTGAGGAGGCAGTGGGGAATACAAGAGAGCGTGTACCAGCTCTCCATCCTCTCCCTCCTTTTCTCTCCCCTGTGTTCTCTCCTCCCTCCTGCTCCCCCCCTTTGTTACCTTGCTGGCCCCCTCTGCCTTTCATTCCCATCTCTTTCTCTGCTTTGTCCGCTCCCTCTCTCTTTGTCTCTACATTGAATATCTCTTCTTCTATTTTGCTCTCCCATCTCTTTCCACCCCTCTCCCTGCTCGCCGCTGTTTTTCCTTGACTCTTTCTCCCCCCCCCGTTTTCTCTCTCTTTCTCTTTCCACTCCTGCCGAAATCTGTGGAGACTCATAAGCGATGTTGGTATAAACGACTGTGCGCTGAACGACTGCCACACCCAAAGCTGGGAATCGCTCTCCCTCACTCTTTCTCTCCTCCGCTCTCCCTTGCTTATCTCGACAAATAAAACCCATATTCAAAAGCTGTTTCCTTTGTGCCGTGGCTGTATCAGGCAGTCGGCGCATATCAAGTTATTGTTTGGACGCCGCTTGTTACTCGTTCATTGCCCTTTTCGCATCTCGCGCGCATGTTCCGTTCTAATTTGACTTCAAACAAGACAGTTTTGCTCCTCTGCGCTCCGATCCAGAGACGCACCGCTGCTCAACAAATAGAGGTTCATTCTCCCTCTCAAGGACAGTTTAACAGTCTGTTAATTGACACACTCTGACCTTGGAGATCAATCCCGTGACGTTCTGATTTTCTGTGGACTCCGAGGCCGCTCTCCTGAGAAGTCTCTTTCTTCCACAGAAGGACACACAGATATGTGACGGGGGAGTAGGTTGAAGTAGGTAAAATAAAAAGGAGCTGCCAAAAACCCATTGGCAGACTTGATGGGCTGAATGTGATGTGGATGGAGTTAGTTAGGCCTGATTTGTCACAATGTTAGCCTGCACCACTAATACCCAGATAGATAGATAGATAGATAGATAGATAGATAGATAGATAGATAGATAGATAGATAGATAGATAGATAGATAGATAGATAGATAGATAGATAGATAGATAGATAGATAGATAGATAGATAGATAGATAGATAGATAGATAGACAGATACATAGACAGATAGACAGATAGACAGATACATAGATAGATAGATAGATAGATAGATAGATAGATAGATAGATAGATAGATAGATAGATAGATAGATAGATAGATAGATAGATAGATAGATAGATAGATAGATAGATAGATAGATAGATAGATAGATAGATAGATAGATAGATAGATAGATAGATAGATAGATTCTTCTGTGTGTATATGCATGGGTTTCTGCCTCTCCCTATCATTGAAGTGGTACTGTTGAATAAGAATGAGGATTATTACCGGATTAATTGAATCACAATCCCTCTTTCCATCTTCTCATTTGACCTTTTGAGGTACTTCATATTCATTGGCGTCTGCGGCCACCTCACACGATTCCTATCGGTCATGTGAGCGACGTAGCGCCGCTCGTTCATTAGCCACATCCGCCGAGAAGTCGGCCGTGGAGTCGGCAGGTTTGAACCGGACAAAGCAACAAATCAAAGAATATCGACACGGCTTTATCTCATTAAGCAAATTACTCCCCTGCCCCCCCTTTCATGTCCCATCACTTTGTAGATGAACATATAATGAGGCAATTGTTGAACATCAGTCGCCAGCTTTAAATAAATGCCAAAGTACATGCGATAGGAGATGGATAGAGAGAGATAGAGAGAGAGAGAGAGAGAGAGAGAGAGAGAGAGAGAGAGATAGAGAGAGAGACGGGTATCTGTCTCAGGAAGATGTGAGGATTGATTCATCGTGTTGGCAGAATTTCCACCGGACTCTGGTTGCATTGAAATGGAGCTAAAACGAAAAACCGCCTGCTAAATAGTCTGTCAGGAGACATATCCTTATATAGGCTAGTGGACTCTGCTGTCTGCAGAACAGTGCACCCTGCATTTCTTCACTTCTCTCTACTGACGTGCCCTTGAGCAAGGCTTTGAAACCCTGCATGCAAAGGAATGCTGAAAACTTGCCTGTATAAAACACAGGGAGCGCAGTGTTTACAGTATATGTTATAAACCAGTGTCGTTGAAAGCTAGCGAATGGCCGAGCTGTGTGTTGCCTGCTTGTAATTTTGATATGTGTCAAAGAAATCTCTTTATGGAAATTTGAAATGTGCAGCTGCGTGTGCTCGTGTGTGTTTGGTGTCTCAGGTGCCTATTTGTTTGCCATTATCTGCGTGCCAGCCCAGTAAATCAATCACGGCCAGCCGAGGTTGCAGTTACACTATATCGTGCCTTAAATATGAATCATACTCCAGGTATTGCTGTCCCCCAGGGAGCGTGAGGTGAACAGGAATGAAATAAACAGCTGCAGTCACACACATGCACGCTCACAAACAGACAGCCAAATTGCGGTGTCTCGCTTCCTTTCTCCCTCTGACTAATACAGAAAATACACACACGCACAAATACCCACAAAACACGACAAGGAGATCTGTATTTCCATATGCAGATCCTCCGGGGGGGGGGGGGGGCAAACCTGCTCCTTCCTCGCTTGTTTGCATTTTTCAGTCGCAGTTGGCTGAGTCATTCGCCTGGAAATCAGACGATGGCACCTTTGCGTCTCACGCACCGGGCGCACGCCGCACAAGTCGGCCCCACGCTTGGATTCAGCTATCTAATTCACGACTGGAGCGGTATACTCAAACAGTGTTTACTGTCAGTGTTTGATGTCGAAATTTTACCAGAGGAAAAGAAAAAAGAAATAATCCAAACGCAGACTGAATTATGAAATGTTGAACAACATAGAGAGAGAGAGAGAGAGGGAGAGAGAGAAAGAGAGAGAGAGAGGGAGGGGTGTGGTACATTTCCAGAAAGGCCTGCGAGTGAAAAAGTGCTTCATTTATGGTGAAGTTTGAGGCAAGAGTTTCCATGTTAGGTGATGTAAACATTCAGTGTCCCTGCAGAAACCTGGTCCCGTGCCCACTTCCTGGAGGTGGTTAAACACAGACAGACCTGATGGCCTTAACATAATCATTTGCAAATGAGGAACATGACCTATCCAAAGTCATGTGCACGCGATGAACGTGACACCGATCTTTATAAAATAACTCCTGCAGTAAAACAATCCTTGTTAGATCATTACTCAGATCTTATTTATTCGAGGACCATTTACACCTCATTAAAAAAAATCTAAAATGAGAGGCGGAGGCTTTCGTTGACAATCCACTCATTCATTGTAGAAGTTATATTTCCCTTTCAGATGATGTCAGCATAAAATTTGCTGTCCCACACGTAGTTTCCAGCAAGAGGTGAGTTAAAGAACTGGCAACCATAATTAGATCTGTGTGCCGTAAATCAGCATGGGCTGGGATGACTCCTGGAGAGAAATAGTTCAGTCATCACGTCATCACCGGGTGAAAAACAAGAAGAAGGTGGTTAGGTTTTCTTAGACAAAAGCCCAGAACTCTGTTATTAAGTCACGGAACTCGGCATCAGCAGTCTTGAGGGAGCTGCAGACACACACACACACAGGAAGATAAGTATGTATGAAAGGGGCAGGGAGCGACATAATGATAAATGTGGAATGACATGCACGGTGAACAAAAGCTTGCGCCTTCTCTTCTAGGAGCAAAATGTCACGTCGAGCTTTAACAAGTTGGGAGATGAGGTGGTAACTTACAAGATTGCAGGTTCAAAGCCACCGCATCAGCTGGCTGCGAGCTGAAAACCAGCATGTCTCGGCCAATCTGCTGTGCTTTTCTTGCGTCGCTATTTCCATTGACACGTGAATAATGGCAAAAAGTTTGCTGATTAGTCGGAGGTACAGTTACAGGGGGGGGCGGGGGGCGAGGATAGCACTCCGGATGAAATGCACACACCCACACTATCGAGGATTCCCATTGAAGCTTTCCAGAATTGGATTTTGGAGACGACCTAAAGTGCTTGTGTCAGAGAGCAAGTAGCCGATAAAACAAGCGCTAATGGCTCACCCCAGCTGTGAATGTGTGTGTGTGTGTGTGTGTGTGTGCGTTATATTGTTACTACTGTTGATGAAGGGGCTGCGACTTATTCAGTGGCGACCGAGCACAGAGACATTAATGGGACAATACCCACGCCTGTGAATGCCCTGTCTATGGGCAGTGTGAGGGGTTGGGGGGGTTAACAATGAAGTTCGGGCAAAAGAAGGAAGAGATTGTGCACATTCACACACACACACACACACACAAACACACACACAGAGACGGATGCACAGACGTACCACACACAAACAAGGAGTGAGAGAAATGCTTTAAGCTAAAATTTCCTGCATAAGGATCTGAAGTTGTAGTGTCCATCTTTCCACATTTACTTTGAAAGCGCTCACATTATGATTTCATCTGCAGTCAAGTGCATGGAAACAATATTAAAAACCTCAATTTGTTAGAGGCCAATGTTCGAACAACTAATCCTGTGAGACAGCATGTTCAAAGCCACAGGGACAATGCAACCAGGCAAACAGTAGCTTCAGTTTCAACCACTTACAATCACTCATACATCAGATGACTCAAACACATGTACCATCACTCAAACTTATCAACCGACACACGCACCAGCTTCTAGCGAACACACACACACGCACACACGCACGCACACACACACACACACACGCACACATTCTGACGCACGTATGTTCACACACACAATCATAGAGGCACACCTGGTTTTGTAGACAGCTGCCCTGAGGGCTACCTGTTCGTCAGATCCTCTGTTCTTTGTAATTACGAGGGTTAGTGAGAGAAGGGGAGAGGGAGGGGGGCAGAGAGAGAGAGGGAGAGAGAGAGAGAGAGAGATGAGAGAAAAGAGGGAGGGGGGGTAAAAGACAAAGAGGTCCTTTCCCTCGGCAGAACAGGAACTAGACTAGACTTCACGAGCCCTTGAAAAAAGCCACTATCCTCTTTGGCTTGGTTGCCGCAGACACGCACGTGCACGCAAACACACACACACACACACACACACACATAAGTCAGTCACAACATTAAAACTGATTACTGCTTTTAAAGTGGTGGTGGGTCTTTGTTTCAGTCACGCCATGAAGTCATGGAAAACAATTGAAACGACAAAAATAAACAAATAAACATATCACATTGTTTCTCACAGAAACAATTCTTTAAATTGAAGCCACAGATATACGTTAAAACCCGGTTCCTTCCTTCCCCGGCTGCGATCAAAGCAGTTTTTTCTCCCACATTTCGGCGGCTTTGCTTCTGCCACCTCAAAAGCCTCCGACAGAAAAGAACCCGTGTTGTGTTTGCGTTTGTTTATTCGTCTCAAAGACCCGGCGTCGTCGGGTAAAGAGCTGCTCGTCAGAAGTTGACTTGACAGACACAACTGGGGCCACGCAGACAGGAAGAGAGGAGAAGAAGAAGAAGAAGAAAAAGAAGAAGAAGAAGAAAAAAAAAAGTGGCACGCACGCTGTTGCAACCCAAATAGTCCTCGGCCCCAAGGTATCTTCTGACGAGGGAAAAATAATTGAGGCCAGGGGCCCAGTGACACACGCAGAGGGCAAAGACGAGCGTTCATTAGACTCCGCCCCCCTCAGGGAGAGATGAAACGAGAGTTAGACTAAGAGTGAGAGGGAACCAGTGTGGGGGGGGGGGACAAGGTTGAGGGATGGAGGAAGGTGGACTGTTTAGCGAGGCATCCAAGTCGTAACCCTGTTAGCAAACACACACACACACACACACACACGGACACACAGGGGGGGACCAACAACGTGTGACAGCCATTGTGAGATGACTGACAGTGAGTGTTTGCAGTGTGTGTGTGTGTTGATTGGGTGGAGGTGTGGGTGTGGGTGGGTGGCTGGGGGGCGGTTGTCATGGGAGGAGAGTCCCTTCCCGAAATTCCTGGGAGGAATCACCTCCTTGGCCTGTCCATGTCGCACAAACCAATTACCGCGACTGCGAGTGTTTGTGTGTGCGGGTGCTGGAGGGGGGGGGGGGGTCTGCCGCAAAATGGAGGGGGGGGGGGCTTCTCCTAATCATCGCACTCTGGCCCCGGCACAAAGGCAAAAAAGGCTGCTCGGACTATTTGAATTTGAATGGCATCTCTCCCTCCTGCTCTCTTTTTGCCGTGCCTCTCGTCCCCTCTCTCTCTCTCTGTCCCTCTCTTTCTCTCTCTCTCTCTCTCTCTCTGTGGCCCTGCTTCACACCGGATGACACAAAAGCGGAGCCAACAAAGATAGCGGCACAAAGCAATCAGGCTAATAGCGCTAATAACTCGAGCGTGGGGTCCTCACTCTCCCAGTGTTGACACATTTCCCTGTTTCTGTGGCTAAACACAGGCTCAAGTGTTTGGCAACCGGGCGGCATAGTGTTTTAATGGAGTGGCTGCCCCCCCCCCCCATCCCCCCCCATGCCAGGTTGCCATGTGCTCGTGGTGTTTGACTGTAGAGCAACACAACAAAAGGGCAACTCGGAGAAGATAATTAACCAGTGGAGAAGCCTGAAGAGAAGGATTTCCAAAGGGGAGAATCATTAGGGGATTTGATTTTTTCCTTTTTTTCCACACAACAAAATCCTGCTGTCATCATGTTCCACTAATGCAGCAGCCATTTTGTTATGATCAGAAAATACTGCTAAACGGGAAAGGATTATGTCAACAAAAACAGTTAACGTGTCTGGAACCACCCTTTTCTCCCAGGGTTGTCGAGACAGAAATTCGCTTTCAGCCCCCCCCCCCCCCCCAGGGTTCGGTCAGGTTGTCTCTCAGTTGTCATCGGGCGGCATCACGGCAACAAAAGACGACGCTTAAAAAAAGCTCGGAGAAGTTGCGGCGTAGCACCGAGCTAAATCCCTCACCTGTCTGCTCCGTGTGACCCCGGGGACTCGGCCCCTGTGAAACAACTACACATTCCTCTCTCTCAATAATAGCCTTTCTTCTCCTTTTCCTCCTCGGCCCTTCTCTCGTTTTTCTTTCTTTTAAGAAGTCTACTTGTTTGAACAAAGAAATATTTTAAGAGGCTTGTAACTCTGTATGTGTGTGTGTGTGTGTGTGTGTGTGTGTGTGTGTGAATGGGATGCGGCCGTAGGGACGAATGCTTCTGTGCCCTCCCCTGTTATTAGTCCTGCCCTGTCATTATGGGATTAGAATGTAGGGGTTGGCTTTTGCGTGCGCACATGCATGTGTGTGTATGTGCATGTACTTTTCCCTTCTCTTGTCATCTAACCCCCCAAAGCCCTGTTTGTATGTCTGCAATTTTTTCTCACACAATCAGCGCACACAGAGGAAAATAATGCCGCTGCCATTTCTTTTCCTCGTATTTGTTACATTAATCCCCTGGGCATTTGACCTGCATCATAAATAACACTTTACCAAAGCAGTCCTCAGGTTGCTCCAACAGTGAGTCGCTAATTGAATAGTGGTCGTGAGCGGCAGGAGGTTGAAAAACATTCCCCTGCTCGCTCGGCACGTCACATCCATCACAGAGCGAGGTGAAAACACAAGTACAGATATAGAGATTGTCAGGAAAAGGAAGAGTGGAGAGAAAGAAGACAAATGGAAAAAGGGGTCAGACCCGACACTTCCTGTAGGGACAAGAGATGGAAAGTAGTCGGGAGAGTGGGATAGATAGAAAAACAGGAGATTTGATCTGTCATTTCACAGGATTGATGAGATAGATTGAAAGTGAAGATGAGAAAAGGGAGGGTGCACGTGAGGAAGAGGGATTAAACAGCCTTGTGCTTCTATACCTCCCACGTCTGCAGGCTTCACTCTCCCTCTGTGTGTGTTCCTCAGCAGTAGATTCACCTCTTCATTTAACTGTTTTACCCCGTTTGCACCTTTTCTCGCCAAACTGCAAAGTCCATTCCTCCTTTTACACAGCCTGGATAAAAAAGAAAAGTTCAGTAAAACATAAAGAGCTAAAAGGCAAACAACAGCCCTTTCTTAGCAGAGGTCTCATAGCCGCACTTTGGCCGTTGGTCCCTCAACTCGTCCTTCTGGTTTCCTTTCCGACAGTTTCTCTTCTTTCTTTCTCTCAGCCAGGTCCATTAGGGAAAATTGCCAGCAGCGTGGTCTTAGAAGATTTCAAAGGTTTTGTTTGCTTCAAAAAAAAAAAAGTGTCTGTCTCTGAAAGAGGCATTTTCTCTACCACACTCTTATCTTAACACAGAGCAGTCCACGCTATTTTCTGTTGTGTTTAGTTTGGCTTTTTTTAAGAGGATGTGTGTTTTCTGTGACTGTGCAGGTGTCTGGATTTGTTGTACAGTCATGAATATTCCAGTTTGCTTCCACTTCCTGATGTGTTATTCACTCTCTCTCTCACACACACACACACACACATACACATAATGTGCAGAAAGAAATCACAACAGCCACCCACATGCTCACACACTGACAGAGAGAGGGAGTGTCTGGGTTAGGCTGGGGTCACTCAGTGCTTTTGCTTTGGCCCATTGACTCAGGATTGGTGCTCCACTTTGGGCACAATACAGGGCTTAGCACCAAACACACACACACAGACACACACACACACACACACACACACACACACACACACACACACACACACACACACACACACACACACACACACACACACACACACACACACACACACACACACACACACACACAGAGAGGGAGAGTGCAGACCTGGTAAGGTTAGACAATGCAGAAGCATCCAGATGGGAGGGGTTACTGCCGCTCATGCACTCCCGAATGATCCACCTAACAAACCCCATTGACTCAGATTGAACAGGTGTGTGTTTGTGAGTGCGATTGTGTTTTGCATATCTCTCGTTCTTTCTCTCTCTCCCTCTCTCTCTCTCTCTTTCTCTCTCTCTCTCTCTCTCTCCCAGCCACCACTCTTTTTGACTCCCCCATGTTTGTCTTTGTGTTTCACCATGTTGCCATATTCAACAAGGTCAGCTCTAATGACAAGCCTTTGTGCCACACACAAGGCACAGTCATAATAATAAACACCCTGCACAGCGGGGGGGTGTCATTTCCACCACACTGGCTTACCTACCTGCGTGGCTGACAGTAACAGCTCCCAAATCACACACTGTCATGGTATGAGTCAGGGCGAATCCTGCTGGTAATGTGCACTGACACAGTTTCTGGGGATGAAAAACACTCGTCGACCTTTCTTTGCTCAGGTTGACAAATGTGGCTCGATCATTGCGTCTGGTTGCAAAGGCAGCGCTCAGCGAAAAGCATTCAGGATTTGTTTTGAAAGCATACCCGCCATCCAGAGAGAGGTTTGGAGGCCGGCTGGATAGAGACAGAGAGAGAGAGAGAGAGAAAATTGTTTGTGACAAAGGTTGTGAGCCAGATTTGACCTTGTGCTGCCAGTGCGTGGTATTCACTACAGTTCCCACAGCCACTCCCAGAGAGACAGCCCTTAACTGCATGAACTGGCTCGTACTGAAGCTTCCAGACCCTTTTGCCTGAGGGGAACAAGCCAAAGCTACATTTGAAATGTGATTGCATGTTTTTTTTGTGTATGGGAAGATATCTCCCTTTGGCTGGAAGCCTCTTGGAAGTCATATTTCTTTTGCCAGCGTAATAGGCACATACGCATGTCAGCGACACTGTCACTCAAAAGCATGCGGGGGCAGAATTCAGTGGGAAACCCCAGTTGTAAGAACCTCCCGTCTCTACAGAGCTACACAGAACTCCAGACGTAGTTCCAGGGTTTTTGGGTTTGTCAGCGCTGGTGCTCCTGAAGGCAGCAGGCATACGGAGAGGGTACGGTGAAATCCTGGGGTTGTGCTTTTTTATTTTGCTCCCAGGTGCCATTTCCTGTCAGCTTACCCAGCACAAAAATAGAAATTTTATATATATACAAAGAGAGATGTAGAGAGAAACAGAGAGATGGTGGTAGGATAGCGAAGTGGAAGTTGAAGGACGTCTTCAGCTTCATTCCCCGCAACCGAGGCAGGAAAAACTGAAACATCTCGCACATCCCTTCATGACGTGGGACAGTAGAAGCGGCCTTTCTGCCATTTCCATTTCATCATCTTTTACTATCTTGTAGAACAGCACAGCGGTCGAGATAATAAGGTGGCTGCACACTGCGCCTTGAGCACAAGGTAGTAAAAGACTCGACATTTACAGTCCTCCTTCTCTGCTCTCACAAAACCCGGCATCTTTTACCAGAAGCAACCAGAGAGT
Organism: Limanda limanda; assembly: GCF_963576545.1. Taxonomy (NCBI): domain Eukaryota; kingdom Metazoa; phylum Chordata; class Actinopteri; order Pleuronectiformes; family Pleuronectidae; genus Limanda; species Limanda limanda. The sequence goes on along the minus strand of NC_083644.1, from coordinate 12,048,083 downwards.
GGAAAGCTGGGCAGGAGAGAAAGGGGAATTGCGGGAGAGATCCCTGTCCACCATTTTGTGTGTCTGTGAGTGTGTGCATTCCTCAGTGTGTCTCCCGAGATACTGTAAGTGTACAAATAAACTTAGAGGGTGTACTCGTATGCATTCATGTATTGATTGAAAGTGAAATCAGCTCAAGCGTAATGACCTTTGTCCCGCTCAAGAGCACCTCTCTTGTGATACCCAACTTTATTACCCCCCTCTCCATTAAAGCCTTCTGTTGGGTAATATATCTTTTGGAGTTTTACAATCTGTTGCTCCCTGCGTGTGTGTGTGTGTGTGTGTGTGTGTGTGTGTGTGTGTGTGTGTGTGTGTGTGTGTATTTATGTGTGTCAGAGCGCCCTGTGGGAAGCGGAACTGCTTCTCAGCAAGACTCTGCGTTACTTCCTCTCCACTGTATAAAAGCAAATGTCTAATAGCCATCTAATTAGCCAGATGAGGAGCCACAATAAAATGTCACACAATACCTCACAGATCGCCCACCTAGATCTCAGTCCCGCTCCCCCACTGTCTCTGGGTTCTTCCGGTCGTGCACACACACACACACACTCACACATGTAGTACTTCTTTGTCTAATTGAATGGAATATCGCTCTAAGCCTTTTCGCTTTCCGAGTTATTCACCCAGTTATCTGGGAACAACTTCAGTCGGAGCCTCTTATCTGTTCCTTGAACCATTTTACAAGTTTTATGACTTTGTTGTAAAACTATCCCGTTCTATTGATCTCCTCTGTTATACCCTGTTTCCTCTTTGTCTAACCTGGTCGTCTTCTCTCTGCTTCCGTTCACAGAGACGCTGATGGACACGAAGTGGGCCACGACAGAATTAGCCTGGACTGCACACCCTGAGACTGGGGTAAGTTTTACGAGCCAACGTTTGTGTATTCATGAAGATTGGGTCAAAATCATTAGTCAATAGAGAAAAAGAAATAAGATTTGTGAGTCTAGCTTATTCGTTGTGTGATTTAAATTTCCTGATCCACACGTGCCTGAAGCTGTGACTTTACATGTGCACATTTGAGCCTCTATATGCATATACGCCTCTCTGAGGTGGCGTAGTCGGGTACACCTTCATCAGCAAATCACTCCACAGGATGTGCTTTAACATTCAACAGGATGCGCCTTTTAGCGAGGAGAATAAGACACGCAGCAATCCAATTTCACCGACCCACACAGTCACAGATGTTCCTTTCCTCTCGCCCCATTGCCCTCGAAACATGTGAAGAGCGTCAGTTTCCTCCTCGTGAAGCGCCCTTTTAAGGACCGAATATATTTCTTGCCGTTGACCTATTGCACACGGAGGCATCCAAATCTACCACACACAAAGTGCCAGTGACAGCCTCCCCTTGCTTTCCCATGTGGTCTCCACAAAGGGCTAAAGAGGAGCAGAGAGAGTCTTGACCCCTCCTCGGCTACACTTCAAAGAGCGCCAGCACTCCTCCCCTCGCCTTTGTGCGGCCCTCTGACTTGGCCCTTGTGTTTTGAAAGGTGGGCCCCCATTTTTCTCCTATTTTGTTTTTACCCCGATGCACTTGCCGAGAAGATTCCGCCCCAGCTGTTGGAAGTCACCCGCCCTCCTTATTCTCCTCTTCCTTTACTTCCAAGTAACTAAGCACTAATGAAGCCAGACACACTAACCACATCAGCTGCAACAATCAGCAGGACGAGCCCCCTTTGCAGCCTGTCATGCCCCCTCTCTCCTCTCTCCCCTTCCTCCTTCCCTCCTCCTATCTGTCCATCTTCTTTTGCCTCCCTCGGTCCCCCTCCCCCTCGTTAAGCTACAATGCTGCAGCGATGCTCCCACTGCTCCCATGCAGAAGGGCATAGAAACGAAAAGAAAACGCCTCCCTATTTCTTTTCCAACCGAACCCGCAACAGATGCTTCTTTTCAAAAGACGATACAGTGAAGAGCCTTTTGCACTTCAGATTTCCCACATTACCAACCGAAGGGGGATGAATTCCTCACAAGCGTATTGTTTTTGTCTTGCAAACAGAATGTACCACAGACGGTGTGTGTGTGTCTCTGAGTTATCTCCCCCCCTTCTCTGTTTTGGTGAACACCGTATCGTACGCCTGTTTATTTGTATGCTTCTGCAGTCTCGCTTATGGAAACCGCGCAGCCTGTTTTTTGTTACGGGTGACAAATGTTCAAGAAGAGCAGGGTACAGTGGCTGAGAGGACAGACACTGTGACATACCAAGCAAGGGGGAGGGGGGAAGGCAGAGGGACTGAGATTAAGTAAAATCCAGACACATTTTCATGAAGCCAGAGAGGGAGAGACAGCGAACAAGAGAACAAGATCCAGATCAACATGTCAATGAGGTCAGAGGGTGAAATTGAGGACATAGATTGCGTCATATCTGCATCTGTCTAGTGTCGACAGGAAAATGGATTTGGTTGTTTTTTAAAAGAGGTAAAAAGCTGTTAAAATATGAAGTCAGTTATCTCTGGCATTCTTCATACTCTCCCAGAACTAGACGCAGAGCCCCAGCTTTAGAAGACAGTAAGCATTTGATTCAAAATGCAGCATAGTTGCCTGTGGGGGGGGGTAAGACAGTGTTAACACACTTGTGTAGGTTGAGTACAAAAAGTGTTGTTAGCAGGTGTGTTGAAGAGCAAAGACTTGGACACTCTTTGACTTTGTTTTAGGAACCACTAGTGTTTTTGTCAGTGTTGCTAAGCGTAAAATCTTGGAGTGAGCTAGACAGAAAAAGGGATGAACAGAGGTCAGTGATTGGTGCAGAGCTGGACGAGCAGTATAAGATGTGAATTGTATAATATGATCCACATTTGGAGTCTCACAGATCGAGCAGCCACGTCGACTGCAGCTCTCCAACTAAGTCTGATCCTTTCTAAGTTGATCCTGTGCTTAGCCAATCAGAGTTTGCTGATGAATAGCAGGTACTTCTGCTTTGCAGCAAAAATCGGTCTGTGTGTGGCTGGGACAGAAAGAAGCCCGAGGAAAAGGAGAGAAAAATCAATATTTTTTTCCCCCACCGTGTAATAGTCTGCAGACAGACATAAATGATACGGTTATAACTGGTAAAATATGGTCCCGTAAGTATTGAACCTTCCAACACAGTGTCTTCACATACCTCATTACTAGGTTTCTCTGTGTTTACATGTGTGCACATGTATCCTATCATATTCCCCCCCTATGTGTCTGCACTCAGGTATGTGTATGTCTGCATTCGTCTGGATAGCCTGTAGCGTTTGTGCATCAGTCATGTCGGTGTTTAAGTGCGTGAGTGCAAGTCCACACGTAACTCCATCAGGGATGGTGTTGTTGCTTATTTTTAGTTTTCGCTGTATTGTGTGTTTGTTCATACACAGTATCATTTGTGTTACAAAACAGATGGGATATCAAGGGGGAATTCCACTTTATAACAGGGCCCACACTCAGGGTTTTCCATAAACCATACCCTAATAACAATATACCAATTTTTGAGCTCGTGGAGGTAATGACTATTGTTAGTGTGTATCCGTCTCCTTCTCAGAACCCCAGCGTGCTAAAACATGTGATAAATAAGCTTGAAATGCCCTTAAATTTTTCCCCAGAGAGCACATTCACATCCTGAACAAAACATTAGAATTTCAGCTGATGCTTAAAGCTAATTGTTCTAGTTTAGTTGCTTAATGTTCACCTTGAATAAGGAGAGATATCAAAACATCTAGAGTAGGTCTGAGAGAACCTGTTCCTAGTTCATTCCAAACACACAGAGGCGTCATTCATCTGAAAGTAAAATCTATAGCTGTGATTGGAAAGAACGAGGATAACTTGACGTGAATCTCCCATGTTGAATGTCTTTCCATCTTGTTGGAAGTCAACACCAAGAAACTTTTTTCACATGACCTGCCTAATACATCCAGTCTTGGTAAGCAGGCACTCATGGGGTTAGACCACTGGTGTGTGTCTCACTGAGAGGTCGTCTCCCCGAACACACTTACACACAAACATGCGTAGAGAATGCGCGCTCATGCAGACATGGTGCTTAAACAAACGCACACAACCTCAAACATACACCCACAAACACTTGGCCGCACGCTCTTTCGCAGTAGGTGATTTATTACACTGAACTAAATACCCATCGACACCTCATGCTTTTAGCCATCCCATTGACCTGCCTGGCGATTATCGATTCCCCACGGTCGCTTCCTCCCTTGCTCTCGCTCTCGTCAGGACATCGCTTTAATGCCACCACTGAGCTACGCCCATTCTCGCTCTCTCCCTCACGGCCTCCAGGGTCTTGGATTAATAGCCTTGTCTCCACCACATCCATATCACAGCCTTAATTAAGATGTTCTGAGCTCAGATGGAAACAACTGGCTCTGGAGAACAAATTGGTGCCTTAATGCCAGAGTTTTCGAGACAGTCAAATGTTCAGAGGCAAACTTTGGTCACAAGGGTGCAACCATGGACATTTAGTTATAGATGTGTCCTGGAGCAAAGGGAATTACCACCCACAGGTTTAGTCTCATGCATTTATGTAGCAAGTCCAATGGGTTAAAGTATCAGGCTAAATCTGAACAAAATTTGTTTTATTCCTCTGCCTTTTTTTATTTTGTTCTATTGGAGTTTCCACCCCTCATTGTCTTTTAAATGCTTTAATGCCTTCTCATGCCATATGGAAATCACCTTGATTTGCTTCTGTATGTGTAATGTGCTATGTAAATAAACCTACCAGCCCTTGGCTTAGCTAAGAAAACATAAATGCACTTTGCGTAATGGGAGAGGGGAGCAGTTCCCCCAGCACACATGCACAAACGATTTAATCGTGGCGTTTTCATTTGCAGTAGAAAAATTCATTAGATTACAGCAAGTCTTTCCAGTCTAGTTTGCTTTCGCTCATTTAATGAGGCCGGTAATCAAAGTTTAGAAGATTTAATCCCATTTCATCCCGAGTAATTCACCCTCTAGGTAACAGTGAAAGACGTGGAGGGGTGTAAAAACAGAAAAGCATGAAGGTTAACCGGCGCCTTTTCCCTGTCTTTATTAGAGGACGTTGCGATCATTGCTCTGTAATTGAAGCGTAATTGGTTGTGAAGCAGTGTGGCTGCTACTTCCAAACAGATATGAGGTAAACATGCTGTGGTGGCTCTGTGGTGAGGGGGTGACAGGCTGCTGTAATTGTGATGAATTTGCAGTCCTTGTCCCTGCTTTTCGCTACACTCACCACAGATAAAATGCCTAGCATGGCAAACGCAAGAGAAACTAATTGGAAATACACAATAATCCAAGAGAAACAGTCCAGTTGCTTCTTGGTCTCTTGGTCCAAACATACGCACCTACTTTAATCGATGTAATTTGACTGAGTGTACTGTATCTCTTCAACCTTTAAGGCAAAGTACATAGAGATGGGAGAAAGTACAATGCCAGAAACTGTCAGAGATAAACAGCTTCTAACCATGTTCCTCTCATTCTCTCTTCACAGTGGGAAGAAGTAAGTGGCTATGATGATGCCATGAACCCCATCAGGACGTATCAAGTCTGCAATGTACGTGAGGCCAACCAGAATAACTGGCTACGCAGTGACTTCATCCCGCGAAAGGATGTGCTGCGTGTATATGTCGAGATGAAATTCACTGTGCGTGATTGCAACAGCATCCCCAACATCCCCGGCTCCTGCAAAGAGACCTTCAACCTCTTCTACTATGAGTCCGACTCCGACTCGGCCACAGCCACCAGCCCTTTCTGGATGGAGAACCCTTATGTGAAGGTGGACACTATTGCCCCAGACGAGAGCTTCTCCATGCTCGAGTCAGGACGGGTAAACACAAAAGTCAGAAGTTTCGGCCCTCTGTCCAAAGCCGGGTTCTACTTGGCCTTCCAGGACCTTGGCGCTTGCATGTCACTCATCTCAGTGAGGGTGTTTTATAAGAAGTGCTCCACCACAATTGCCAACTTTGCCGTGTTCCCAGAGACGGCAACTGGGGCTGAGGCAACGTCCTTGGTCATTGCGCCAGGAACTTGTGTCCCCAACGCTCTGGAGGTGTCCGTGCCACTGAAGCTTTACTGCAACGGTGACGGGGAGTGGATGGTTCCTGTCGGAGCCTGCACCTGTTCGTCTGGTTTTGAACCATCATTAAAGGAAACCCAATGTCAAGGTGAGTGTTTTCACAACAGACTTTTGAGGTCAATCCAGCATTTCTTTATTTCCATTGTTTGCAATGGCAGATTAATCTAGGGTTTAGAGTGTCATACAACACCGTACACAGTGCTTAAGTCTTACGTCAGCCCTTGGACTGGCCCAGATTCAATTTATCTATGTAAATTCTGCTTAACAGGTTATGCTGCTGTCTTACCTTCTTGAAAAGATGATGGTGGGGTTGAGGGGGTGGGTCCCTATGGCGATCAATAATGTATGACATTATAACTGCAGCGAAAAAAATAGCATTTGCATTTGAGTCACACGGTTTCTGATGCCTCTGTGCTGAGCGAATCCCAATGAGTGAGAAGCAGGAGGTCAAAGTCACGCTGAAGGACACTTCATCTGGATACATGACTGCTGTGGACACACCGAGAGATTTAATCTGTATTGTTTTGGCCACAGATTACAGCCTCTATCACGAGATTGCCCAGCTGCCACTTTATTATGAGCCATTTATGTGCCTTGTATTCTCCGACACATTAATCCAACGGCTACCAGGTAGAATAATGCACAGTAGATGATGCTGTCGGCAGGCAGCCATTCACCCGCCTGACCTCAGCATTGCCTGGCAGCTGGTTACTAAATAAATGGAAATGCATGGGAGTTTGTCTGTTTATTAGGAGCTGGGAAGCGCTACGATGCTTTCAGGTCTGATGGAAAACATAACGGGTTCACAGAGGTTGAGAGCAAGGTGAACATGAACACCAGGTCGCGCCTGAAATGGAGTGCAGGTGACAGCGGGAGGAGAGGGTAGGATAAATGGAAAATGTGTGCGTGTTGAGGGATATGGGGGCGTAAAAATTAAGCTCGGGGTGCGGAGGTCAAATGGAGGCAGCAGAATGAGAGAGAGAGAGAGAGCGGAGCTGACAGGGTTATTGATCAGCGGGGTTCATAGCGAGGTGTCTGCGCATATGCATTCTGGGTACAGTTCACACATCATCCTCGGTTCAGAGGGCTCATTCCACTTTTTTATAGCAGAGAGGGATGAGCCCGGGAAGACCTTTTGTTCAGCACTCGTCCCGGCAATCAGGCAGAGAGTGGGCGGATACTCGACTCAGGCGGCTTTTTGTCCATCCCTGGATATCGACTGCGTGTTCACCTTTCGAAAGGGAGAACATGTTTGAGTGTGAGAAAAGGAGCACGGTAAATATAAAGCACGGCGTACAGCGTGAGGTTCAAAACTCATTTGTTTGCTCCTCGGCAGCTCAAGGTTAAAGCCCTGGCCAGTGGGCCCTGATAGAGCCTTCTCTAATCAAAGTTGAAACCACACGGGATAAAATCTCCCTCCTTTTCTTCTTCTCACACCACCTCTCCTCTGGTCTCTTCTCCAACTATTTTACTCCACCCTCCTTTCTCATCATCCCTTTGGCCGTCTCTCCTTCCTTCCTCTGCTTCTCCCTTTCTCGCCGCTGTAGTCTTTACCTCTCCCTCCTAATCTGAAGGCAGTGCCTCTCTTTCATACGCCTGCAGAGTTACTGTAAGGGTGTCGGCATTAATATTAATCAATAAGCCTCTCTTTTTTTTTTAGCCCCTCCACTCGTTTGCTGCACATTTTTCACTCCCAATATTCTTTACTTCTTTTTCTCCATGCTCCACACTTTCCAATTTCAGCATTCATTCTAATCACTTCCTTAAGCTCTATGTTCTGCATGAGAGGATAAGACACAGGGGGAGTGGGGAAGGGTGGTGGTGGTGGTGGTGGTGGTGGGGGGGGGGGGCAGGCAGGCAGGATTAGCATTTTCTATGCCTCCACCTCTTCCACCTCTCCCTCCCTTTTTCTCTACACCCGTGTCTCTCTCTCTCTTCCTCATTCTTTTGTCGTTCCTCTGAGGAGAAAACGGATGAAAGGAGGAGGATGACCCCTTTACTCGCTGGAAGTGATTGATCAGCACGTTCCCTGCTAAAAAAAAAATTGTCTGTTTTAATGGGAGTGCTCCCTCAACAACTTCCGTCGGGGCCAGCATGTTGAAAACCAAACACTCTCGTCCCCTGTGAGATGAGAAAGTGCTTGTAGTTGACTTTGCGCCGGGTTGAACTTCAATGAACCCGGCGCTGGTCACGAATCCAAATCAAAGAGAATGTTCTCTCACCTGGCAAAAGACTCGAGGTCGTTTCGTATCTGTTCATCAGGCGGCACTTCCTGTTAGTCAGTGGTGTGATGACTCTGATTAATGGTGGAAGAACAAATACACTCAGAGCTAATGTACACGGCGCAGTCAACTGGTGGGCTTGTGCTAATATTGAACTTTTAAAAAATGCGAGAGCGGGAGGTGGTCGGCTGCAGATCTGATCCCCGGCCCTCTGTGGTTTTCAGAAAGCGAGCGAAAAAAACAAACTCAGCCGCTGTGTTTTCCTGATTATCATTCAGCGGGACAAACATAGCGCGGCGTCCTTGACATTGAAAAACTAACACATAGTAGGTCAGCTAATCAACTGGCCCCTGTTAACTCTGCCTGTCTTACCTGTCTCCCGGCCTTTTTTTTTTATTTTATTAAGCACCGCGGCAAACTCATTCATCTTTTAACGAGATAGTTCATCAAAGATATGGAGCCTGCCAAAGTGTTCTGGATCACAGTGCCGCTGTCGGTGTCTCGTGGTGGCGTCTGCAACTTATCACCTGAGTTATAAACTTCCAAACGGCTGCTATAAACGGAGCTGGGGCATTTACAAAGACCAGCAGTGTTTCCCTCTGATTAACAAGGCTTTACCCTAATCAAGAACCAGGTTTTGGGTTTATGGTACAACCCTAAACTATGTCCAAGGCGTGGGTCTGTGAAGGAAGTGATTTCAAAGGCAGAAGGAAGCATATGCTGCGAATGTCAGTTGCTCCGGACGATTTCTCTGGAGTTCTTTCTGCCGGCCTCCCGAGAAAGAGACAGCTGCACCGACAAAGATGTCCAGCTGTACAGATGAGATTCGAGAGCTTTTGGTGATAAGGGCTGACGCCAGAGTCGATGTGCTGTAAACAAAAATACATGATATCTGGAATGTAAATGTTATGTCCGGACTTCTTCAACAGCTTTCCCCACTGTTCCCTCTCCTGGAGCATTGTCCATAATCTGGACCCATGATCAAACATCTTTACTTTACTTTCTTATTTTATTTGTGAGGGACCTTGCATATTAAATACATTTCTGAAAATATACCAGAGTTATGAATATAAGCATTGAAATAAATACCAATATAAAAGTAGTATTTCACGTCGGAATTCGGCTAAAGTGTCGTACTTTTTCAAAGAAGATTCTTAAAATGGAGTGCACTGAAGTGACTTGGGATGTGTGTGTGTTTGCAGACATGTTACTTAGCCCAGTAGTGAGCAGAGCCTTGTTTGTGTAAATATCAGCATATGGTGTGTGGGCCTCTTTCATTCCACATGTATGTTTGCATTCATTTCATAGCAGACTGAATTCACAAGGGTGTTTTGGCTCTTAAGGCTGTGTAGTTAATTTGGGTTGACACTGTCCTCATGTGAGCTGGAGTTAATGCAAACACACACATGCTGCTCAAAATCTCTCCTTTTCCACCGAAGTCGGCCAAAGATGGAGTCTCCGTATTTAAGTAAAAAGGCGACATGGGGGTTTGGAACAGTTTTCATTTGCCTGTGCTGACCATTTGAAAATAATTATAACTCACACAAATATGACAAAAAGGTACTACTTGCTTAATGACTGATGGTACTGTAAATGTCTTGAGTTGTTATTCATACGTTTCTTTGTCTGTTTCACCACCAGCTTGCAACCCCGGCACCTTCAAGTCCAAACAGGGAGACGGCTTCTGCCTGCCGTGTCCCGACCACAGCGTCGCCGGCTCGGGAGCAGCCAGCATCTGCTCCTGTCGAAACGGTTACTACCGATCGGACACCGACTCGCCCGACTCCCCCTGCACCAGTACGTGAAATCTGCTTTCTGTAGACCGTTATAGCAAGGGCATGTTTGAAAGTCATAACTAATGTTAACTGTACAACTTTCTCTATCTTCTTGTTCCCTTTCAAAAAACAGAAGCAGGTCAGAAGCACGAATTCAGATTGTGATAAAACGTGTTGGTAGCCATAAAAATGTTATGAACTGTGTGGGAAAAACTTTCCACTTTGAATTGTGCCCTCGACTGGCTGATAAACGCTCTCAGGAGCATGTTCCCACCGCGCCACACGGACGACAAACAAGTCTGCTTGCTTTCCCAACGCTATCCAAAAGCTTATCATGCAGGCCCCCCCCCCCCCTGCCTGCTTCTTCTGTGAAGTCAATCTGTTCTCACTGCTGACGCCACCTTTACAGACAGAAAGTAAAGAATGATTCTGGTAGCAGCAGCTTCGTTAAGAGCAATTACGCACACGGAGGAACTAATTCATTCACTGCTGAAGAGAGCAGACCATCCTTTTTTTTTTTTGTTGCTGGGGTGTGAGGCTGATTCTTTAACAGTGCAGCGAGAGATAAGGCTCTGGTAATTAGACAGAATTGCCACGGCTCTGCCAATAGTTTGTCTCCCTCGTCCCTTCCAGCACTTCACACGCACACACACACACATTAACATACACACAGTGGGAATGAGCATGGAATTCAAATTTGAACTCCTGTCCCCCTTTTTTTTCCTGCAACGCTGCTGTAACGGTCTCTTGTTATGTGGAAGAAAAAAAAAATGACTTACTACTTAATGCATGAAAAAATGAACCAATACCACAGCACGAGGAACAATTTTTGGCTCATGAATTGTGTCAATAGCAGTGATGGAATTATTAATGCATAAGAATATAATGATACTTAAACTGTGTCTTTCAATATGAGTCTTTGTCCATTGTCAGTGTTTCTCTGCAACTATTGTGCAGGGACATTAAATTCAGCTCCAATTCCAAACCCCATTTTCCTCATCTCATCCCCGCTTTTGCCTTTCCCGCTTGCAGCTGTTCCCTCGGCTCCACGCAGCGTCATCTCCATCGTGAACGAAACCTCGCTCGTGCTGGAGTGGAGCGAGCCGCGCGACATGGGCGACCGCGACGACATCTTCTACAACGTCATCTGCAAGAAATGCCTGCCCGAGCGGGGGATGTGCTCGCGTTGCGACGACAACGTGGACATCTCGCCGCGCCACCTGGGCCTGACCCAGCGCCGCGTGGCCGTCCGGAACCTGCAGGCGCACACGCAGTACAGCTTCGAGATCCAGGCGGTCAACGGAGTGTCCAACAAGAGCCCGTACACACCTCATTTCTCCGCAGTGAACATCACCACCAATCAGGCCGGTACGTTAAGCCTCGGCCTCATGGCTGCTTGTCAAAGAACAATATTGAATTTGTAGACATTGCCAACTTTCGAAGGGGTAGAAAAAGATGTCGGAGAATATGTTTTGCGCTTAAGAGGTAGAGATCAATTTCTTGTATCCATGTAGGAGTGTGTTACATATTTTTCTCTTTGAACAGGGATTGAGAAGGAAGCCCTTCTTCTGAATGAGCTTAGAAAGGGACCTTTTTCACACACCCACAGCGTGCTCTGTGCTAACACTGCTGCAAATAGCAAAAGCGAGGCAGCGTGTAGTGTGTTGAACCTTCAGTATTGGAGCTGCCTACAGCTTCCAGCCCACAGCAACGACAGGAACTAGGCCAATGTAGCAATCAGATGCTGAGATGAAACCAAGATTGAACCTCAGCTCATGTAGTTACAGAATAAGTTTGGGTTGTAGTGATAATCTTGTGCATAATTTACAACACTGGGGTTTACATCGTTGGGAGTTGGGAGGAGTTTATGGATAGTTGGGTAGCCAGGTTGAACATTCAACAACCTCAGTGAATTTCGGTGCTGCTGAGCTCACTCTGGACTTCTGTTCCTGCGAGCTGGTCTCTTTGTCGAGGTTCTCCCAGGGATCTTAAGCAGCGCCTTAGATGTGTTTAGTCTCTATGTTAAATTTGCTCTTTCTGCAGTCTTAGACAACACCGGGGATTATCCCTTGCTCCATCCCCCGGCATCTCTCTCTTCCCTCCATGGCCTTGTGCTCATCACCTCTAACCTTGCACTCCTAAAAAATGCTTTACGAATACCTTCTGTCAGTGGGTTTAGGACCACAAGGCCCCACATGCACACGAGGGCCTCATTGTTTTATGAGGGGTCCCGCACAGGGCTGACAAGAACCGCTGTCAATCTTTGGGGGCTGGGGGTCAGTTGAGTGGCGAGACGGAGGTGAAGGGAAAGGAGGGAGGCATGTAGAGCATCAACTGGGATCAGATTATCCCCCGGTGTAGTCCCAAGACCATCCCTGCATGTGCATTCACCTTTTAAGAACCAAAATAAATACTAGGCTGGTGATAAGCTGCAGGGGCCACCTCCATGGTTACTGCAACATCTTCTCCTGCAGGAGGGCCCCTAATCCCTCGGCTAGAGTAACCAGGGGATCTGCCGAGGAAGTATTGTCATCTGGGGAGAAAGAGAGATGTGGAGGGTCTGGGTGGCTGGGGATGGCAGGGGAGGGAACGGGGGATTGAAGGGAAGGTCTTAGCAGCAAAGGGAGAGAGAGTAACAGAAGGATGTCTGGCCACGGAAACACATAGCAGCAGACAGAGAAAGGAAATGCAAGGGGGAGGATCAAAGGAGCAAAAACCGGGGATTAAAAAGCTTTTAACAAAAATAGGGAGAGAGAGTGTCAAAAGAAATTGAAAAGTTAAGACGGCAGTAAAAAACGGGCAGGAATCTCAGAAGGTAATTGTGAGTGTAAGACAAAAGTGAGGGACTTAATTTTTTAAGGGAGAAGGTACCACTGGAGGTAGACGGTTTAACATGTGAAACAAAAAAGCGATGGAGTAGAGACCGAGAGGAGAGAGTGAGTCAGAGCTGCAGAACAAGCCCGAACTTAGACAAGAGGAAAGAGACACAGGAAGGCAGACAGCACTCGTCCATTAATAGGCACATGTGAACAAAGAGCTCAGGTGGGTGGAGTGCAGTGTGGTGTAGTGTGGTGTTCTCAGAGTGTGTGTTAGTGTCCACAAAACAATACTTTGATATTTTTATTTGGGTATATTATGTATATGTGGTGTATGCGCATGGCCTTGCTTTTTTACATGATTTCTATGACCACAAAAAAGTCAAATCAGAAACTTCCTCTGGATGATGGAGTAAAATATGCACAATAGTTCCGCAATAGTTCTGTGGAAGTGTGTGCTTGTTCCCATGCTTGCCGACAGTCGGTGTGTGGCACAGAGAATGGCAAGTACCAGAAACGTATCCATCAGTTTTCGCAGTTTGATCCTCACGTCACGGGAGAATCAGACGTCCCCCTCTCCCTCTCCAAGAACTCCGGGAGAGAGAATTTCAGCATTAGTGGGGACTGGTTCTGCATACTAACCATTGGCCAAAGCTTTCCACAAAGCCCAGTGCCTAAGGCTTTGTGTTTGGGCTTATGTGAACACACAAAAGGGCAAAGGAGTAGAAAGGATATAACACAGAAAACGATAAATGAAACTAATTTCCCCTCTTACTTGTTCTCTGCCCCGTGTAGCTCCGTCCGCAGTGCCCACCGTCCACCTGATGGCGGCCACAGCGAGCACCATGAGCCTGTCCTGGCTGCCTCCAGACAAGCCCAACGGAATCATTCTGGATTATGAGATTAAGTACCATGAGAAGGTAAGCGGCAATGTATGTCAACGCCTCTAATTCAATCCAATTTCAATGACTCGCATTGGCCTCTGTTTTGTCTGCGTTTCTGTAAATGTGGGACACAATGCCTCTGCTGATAAACACCTGGTTGCAGTGAGGACTCGCCATTTCCAGTCGTAGCTTGCATGATCACCTCGCCTTAGACTTCCCCTTTTTTTGATTTCTATCTCTCTCTCTCTCTCCTCCCAACCCATTCCTACAGTTCCATTATGCTCTGCCCTTTTCTGCACCCCAAATCCATCTCTCCCTCTCGGCCTCCCTCCTACCCCCCCGGTTGTCCTCCCTCCATCCATGCATCAGAAAGTTTCTGCATATTGCAGAGGCCCAGAGAGTTAAGACGGGACTTGCCTTGGGGGGAGAACAAAGGCACTCAGTGTGTATCCGCTCTGTTTGTTGTCTTGTCCTTCTCCCGTCAGATTAACACGCCGGCTACGATCTGTCTATCTCCATCTCTCTTTCTCTCTCACCGTCCTGCATGGTTCTATTGGTCAGCCTTGTCAGGGAGGGTATAACACCCGAGAGGGGATGGAGATGAATGAGACGGCACAAGGGGCTGCTGTTTTAGTATCACTAACTGTCTTTGTCTCTGCAGGATCAGGGTGAGGCCATCGCCCATACTATGACCGCCCAGCGGAGCAACGCACGCATCGAAGGTCTCAAGGCTGGTACGCCTTATGTGGTGCAGGTCCGGGCCCGAACTGTAGCTGGTTACGGTCGCTACAGCAGCCCAGCCGACTTCAGCACCAACCTGCAAAGTATGTCCCGTTTTATTACCCAGAGATGTGTCGGAAAATCCATAATAGTGCTGTGCATAAGTTTATGATCATAATTGAGGCTCAAAAGCTCATATGAGTTGGAAGCCACCTTTAGTATTTTTAATGAAAAAGGTAACTGAAATCCAAGAGAAATTGGTGTGAAGCTAATTTTTACCAATTCATATGCCAAACTCATCATGAGTAGACAAGTGAGAGTTTATTGCAGTCCCCTTAAATGTATTTGTTGGTCCCAGGTTGCTTTCCAGTCTGCTTATTACAACCTAAAGAACACAAAGTCATGGTTTTACTTGTGTAAGCATACAGGTCTTTAGTGAAAATATTCTACATTTAGACTTAGGGCATGCTGAGAGGAAAAATAAAGGAATTGTAGCCTGTAAATATTTATGTTTGTACGTTCTCCTAGTAAATAACTTTCTTTCTTTAACCCCCAAAAGCCGACCCTCCCAAGTCATGGCAAGAGCAGGTGCCACTCATCGTGGGATCAGCCACCACCACCTTTGTCTTCATCATTGCAGTTGTGGTCATCGCAATCGTCTGCCTCAGGTGAGAATATAGCTCCTTCATTAGCTTTTCAAAAAGTCACAACATGTGAAAGATGAACATAAGCATCTGGGCCGGCAACGGCAGATAACAGAGTGGGCAAAACCCTTTTATACTTACTTCTTTACTTTATCTAGATGACAAAATGTGGTGGAATAAAAAGGTCTTAAAGGACCTTTGCGGAACAAAATCTTTTTCAGGTTGAAAAAAACTGAGGGAGCTTCAAATGTCAACTTTGTTTGCATGTCCTCCAAACCACCCCCAGATCAGTCTTGCTGTATTTCTGGGCCACCTGTGAGGCCATTGAATGCCAGATTAGCCGACTGAATGTGTGAATAGTAAACAGCTTTGGTTAAAATGCTACATTGCCCACTGGACACAGCATGGTGGAGCAGCTGCTGGGCCTGATAGGCTTGCCCTCATGGCCCAACACTCTGACTCAACTGTCAACAAAGAATCCAGATGCGCCCCTGTCTGCTAGGCCCAATTGAATGGGAAGACGCGAGTGGCTGCTCCCACCTTTCCAAAAGTCCAACGCTGCATCAGCTTGGTTTAACCACACTCGTTTATCCTTATACCACTCATTTGTCAGGCAGCAAATTGTGTGTGTGTGTGTGTTTGTGTGAAAGGTTGGCACTGGTGCTCACTGGGTTCCCTCCGAAAGCCAGTTCAGGCAGCGTCTGACAAGCGTGGGCATCGGTCACGCTAGACTGAATAATAATCTCCCTGGCTCCCCCTCCTCTCCTTCTCCCTCCTGCCTCTTCACTCGTCTATTTTAACACCGCTACATTGTGTCTCTCTCAGGGTCTTGGCTTAGCCGCGGCCACCGACCGCCACAGAAGAAGAAGAAAATAGTCATAACACAAAACACGGAGCTTCGGCATATTCCGGAACCAAATTAGAATTTGAAATAAGATGCAAATCACCATCGGGTGTTATTGCCCTGGTTACTGGTTTGACAACAAAGGAAGCACATTAACATGTAATTTCTACAACCCAGCCCCCTCAGTCTGTCATCATCTCTGTGCACCCCCCCCCCCCCCACCCCCCCCCACCAGTGCAGAAGGGACACATGTGAGGAGATGCGGATACAGGAAGACACAATAGAGACACGAGTAAAAGAGAAAAAGAGAGAAGACAAATGCTTAAAGAAGGGAAAGAGAGAATGACAGCAAAAGAGCAAGAGTCCACGAGGAGAAAACAAGAGGCGGACTGAATCGAAGCGAACACTGTGATGTCTGTAGGGCTCGAAATGCAAGACAGCTGAGCTTGCTGTTTAACTCTGCTGCTGGGGGTACGAGAAAGAATGGCTTCCACTCGCTGCTCAAGACAATGGTGCGATAGCTTTTGTCTAGACTCCAGTAACAGTCCCAAGAATGAATCATTTTACCACCGGGCATTGATACAATCTTTATCTACAGCGGATCCCTGGCTTCCAATGCAGGAAGACTAAACATTGTAAAAAGGCACCACTGTAGCCTTGTGTGGCTACATCTCTGCAGACATTATTAGGGATCTGTGTTCTCCTCGTGCCTTTGTTCCTTTCCAGTATTTGCACCCTGCTGCGAGTCCATGTGACTCAGTTTGTTTTCATCTCTCTCCACAGAAAGCAGAGGAACGGCTCAGAGTCGGAGTACACAGAGAAACTGCAGCAATACAGTAAGTCTCTGCGCTGAGATGCCCCCTCCTTGCCACCTGACTCCACATTTCAGCAGCAATATTCCTGTAACTTAAACTTTACTGAGCATCCCCACCCACCAAGGAGTAGCTCACATAACTTCATCTCTATAAACAGATTCTGCATGGGAAGATGCAGAATCTGTCGACTTAAAACACCTACAAAACTGTATTTTGTGTGGAGAAATGTTCGACTTGTTGTGATAAAAGAAACTAGTTGGACTGTAAAGGGTGTGAGTCTTTGCCCGGTTATCCACTGTTTACACTTGGAAGCCCCCCAAAAGAATCTTGTATTGATCTACAGTTAAATAATACATTTTCATAACATTACACAGTTGTAATGATTGTTGAAATATTTCTTTTGGCTGCATAGATTCACTTTCCTGTTCTTGCTACTGAATCCCCTATAGTAACGCCGGGAATGAAGGTCTACATTGATCCCTTCACCTACGAGGACCCCAATGAAGCAGTGCGCGAGTTTGCCAAGGAGATCGACGTGTCCTGCGTGAAGATCGAGGAGGTCATCGGCGCAGGTAACCCACCCAAGCTCCTGAGCTACAGGGGGAAGACTGCTAGTCACCTCCAGGCCATACCGTTAGAGGACTTCACACCAAGCGGTACTTTCACTCAATTCATCGCTAGCCCTCTTCTTTGCCCCCCCTCCCCCCTATCCCTACCACACTCGTCACCTCTTTGGAACCCCCCATCCCCAGTCTTACAGATGGGCCCAGCACTCTCCTGTCAGCTGGAGATATACTGAAACTAGCTAAACTAGCTTCAGTATATTGTTGTTTAGTTAGAGAGACTCACAGTCCTAGCACTCCCTTGTATGTTAAATGTTATGTACATTTAGAGTAAATCTAGTGTAATTTCACCTGTGCCATTAAAGTGGAGCCCAATCCTGGACTAAGAGAAAGAAAATAGATTTTTTTAATCAAACACATATGACACTGCACAAAACTCTATGAAATCTGGAAGCAGATATGTCTTCTATCTCTAAGGTAAACAGAAGATGTAAGCATAAGTTGTCCTAAAAGTTTCCTGTTTTCAATTTCCCAACTTCTGCAGTGTAATGAAATGATTTTATACAAACAAAATAAATACATCAGACCCTACAAAAAAAACAAGTGGGTTAACATCTTACATTAAACTGTTTTATCTGAGGAATTGGAGAATCTTGGGTTTTACAAAGCATGATACAGAGTATATATTTTTTATATTCATTTCGATCATTCCCTCTGAGGTATCACTCCTGCTCAGATGGGAGGGAAAATATTGACATTTTCCTGTCCAGGATTGGTCGTCCCTGACCCTTCCCACTTTTGACTGTCTTGAGAACCTCTTCATTGAAGAGGGCTTCTGCTGGACCACTATTTCCCCGGCACTTGCACCTCTTCCGACATGTGGTTGTGCCCCCCCCTCCTTTAGAGTCCCTCCCGTACATTTGATGTCGTAGATAGATAAGCATTTTCTGCATTTGATATATATTTGATAGTAATGTCTCTGCTCAAAAGCTGCAGGACTGTGCCAAGTGATGTTGAGTTGTCTTAGCATTTTATCTGAGCCCAAATGGAGGACGTGGTGATGGCGGAGATGGGAGTCCCCTGCCACTGCTTCTGCTACTACCTTTACTCCTGCTACTACTACTGCTCCTACGACAACTCTTCTACTGCTGAGGCTACTTGAAACCCGTCGCTTCCCAGCATTCGCCTTTTTAAGTGACGAACCCTCAACCCCTGTCTTCCCTGTCCCCCTCCTCTCCTCTCCCCCCCTCCACAATCCATTCCTCCATTCCTCCATGCCCCCAATCCTCTATCCCCCCTGACTTCCCCCACTGTGTTATCTCTGCACCCTTGTCGACACACACATCGCTCTCACTGTCTGATCGTCTCTTGCATTCTTTGCACACGCTTGGTGTAGACTCTAAACGTAAAGCGTCCACGGCCCCGAGAACCCCAAAGCTTCTGTCTCCACCAACTTCTTCCTCCTGCGCCCGGTTTTCCAGCACCTCTCAAGCTTAGCACCGCCCCCTTACCCCATCCCCCCCTCCCTTCCTCCCCTGTCCTCCTTAGCTCCTTTCACCCTCTCACCCAACTTTACCCATTTGTGTTTTTGTTTGATTTCATCATGCATTCTTTTTCAACTCTAAATCTTCTTACACTCCATCATCATGCCTCACACGCACCATGCTATTTGTTTAGTTTGTAGTTTAACAGCATAAAGTCATTGTATGCTCCCCCATCACCACCATCCCCTGACGCTGGCCTAGAGTCCTGGCTTCTCTTGCAGTCCCTGTTGTCTCACCCCCCCCTCCCGCTACCCGTCCCTGGCTCCTTGGTTCTAACCAGTTAACTGTCCCCTCTCCCCTCTTTCCCCCACTCTCCTCCACTCTTCCGTCATGCCTCTCTCCCCGGTCCTCTTCTCTCTGTCTCTCCTTCCATCTCTTCTCTTTTGCTGTTCCTCTGGATGTCTCACCTGGGCTATCGCAGGAGAGTTTGGGGAAGTGTGCCGTGGTCGCCTCAAGCTGCCTGGGAGACGGGAGATCATCGTAGCCATCAAGACCCTGAAGGTGGGCTACACTGACCGCCAGAGGCGAGACTTCCTGTCCGAGGCTTCCATCATGGGCCAGTTCGACCATCCCAACATCATCCGTTTGGAAGGCGTAGTCACCAAGAGCCGGCCGGTGATGATCGTGACCGAGTTCATGGAGAATGGGGCACTGGACTCATTCCTGAGGGTGAGAGAATCAGACACACGCCAACACATCACACACAAGAGGATCTCGAGCTACTCCGTATAAAACATGGATCTGCGATTTTGTCAATAATGTTGCACTGCCCAGCAAATAAGCCAAATCCAAATCTGCCTGATCTTGCTCTTAGTTATCTCACTTTCTTTGAAGCCATAAAAGCTCTTCTTAAGCTCTAGTGCAGTGCCCTCAATGGATATATCACAAATGCTGCATTCAGGCAATTGGTGACATTTACAAAGAGCTTAGTCTCCAATGAATCTCTGCCTCACGGTCACATCACACAGTCTCTGCCAGGAAAAAGGGAAATAGTACAAGGGAAAGAGAGAGGAGATGTATGGAGGACGGGGAGGTACAATAGAAAGATATCACAGCGAAAGATCCATGTAAGAATCACAAAGAGACAAAGGGACAAATAAAAACAGGAATGCAGTGTATTCATCTGAACACGCAGCCTTGATATACAACTCACTTAATCTCCGTCGTTCTCTTTTCCTTCGCCAGCTCAATGACGGGCAGTTTACTGTGATCCAGCTGGTCGGGATGCTGCGCGGCATCGCGGCGGGCATGAAGTACCTGTCGGACATGAACTACGTGCACAGAGACTTGGCCGCCCGCAACATCCTGGTCAACAGTAACCTGGTGTGTAAGGTGTCTGACTTTGGCCTGTCCCGTTTCCTGGAGGACGACGCCACAGACCCAACCTACACCAGCTCACTGGTGAGTGGCAATAACTGTATGTGTGTGTGTGTGTCTGTGTGTGTCTGTGTGTGTGTGTACTCTCATTTTACAAAACAATGTTTACAGGTGCTGCATGTATTGTTTTAACATCAATACATCACCATTGCTTGATTTTGGCCCGATTCGCAAATGAGTCATTGGCAAGTATTAGGGCATTCAAAAAGTAGATCTGTGTCAGTTTGCTCCCACATGACATGACCAGTAAGAGAGTGTTTTCTCTTCTCGCTGTGGATGGCAAGAGAGAGAAATCTGAACAGTTTAAATGATGGATCAAAGAAAATATATATTACATTCAGATATTATTACATAATAATGAATTTGTGACATGTTAGGGCCACAAAAGTATTCACAAAGGACACAATTATGGACACTTTAATGACCATGTGGTTTTTTTGCCACTGAAACTGAAGCAGATTTCAAGAAATTTACAAGGAAATATACAAGTAATGTAAAATTACTTGAATGTCTGATAAAAAGTATTGATTGCAGTTTTATTCTCTCATTATACAACATGTAAAACTGGCAAAGCGTGTCAAGGCACATAGGAAAGAGTCTTTAGAGATTCAGTCTTCATGTTATAAATGAACACGAGTTCTGGTTCAAAGACGAGCCGCCCGCTCCAGCCCACATACAGAAGTTTCACAAGTTTAACTTTTCTACTTCTGGATTTGTCGTCATCTCCAAACAGTAAAACACAAACGCTTCTAAAGACTGTAAACTTATGGTGGTACATTGATGCTGAAAAAATACATTTCGTAGCACCTTAAATATTCTCGTAGCGTCATATGTTCGTTCACATTTTCTCTAACCGTGTTACTAACCCTCTGTGTGTCTGGCGTCTGGCGTCTGGGTTCTGCAGCATGCGCCCACGTGTTGTTGTGTATCAATGTTTCCCTCAGACCGTGTTTTTTCTCATCCTCTCTTTCCCTCTTGTATGTGTGCGACTCTGTGTTTGTGCTCCATCCCTTCAGTATTTCATGCTCACCTACTCATTCGCATATCCACAGGGCGGCAAGATCCCCATTCGCTGGACGGCTCCCGAGGCCATCGCGTACAGGAAGTTCACCTCGGCCAGTGACGTCTGGAGCTACGGCATCGTCATGTGGGAGGTGATGTCGTACGGCGAGCGGCCGTACTGGGACATGAGCAATCAAGATGTAAGCTGATGAAAGGATTTCATTTTTTCTTAATGTGACATATATCAGTTTATGGGATTGAATCCTTGCTTTGCAGGTGCCTCTCTGTGTGTGTTCTCTTCCTCCCACAGTCTCAAGTCATGCATGTTAAGTGGAGACTCACACTTTGTCCTCCTGTTCTTTTTGATGCCATTTTGTTTCAACTTTTAAAACTGAACTGCAGATTCCGGGATTTAGTTTGCAGCACCAACTACAAGACGTTCACCTGCACCATCAGATTAGGGGGGGTTGACTGAAAGTGGATGGCAGAACTGGGAGGTTATAAAGGGAGATGAGCTTTTGGTAATTTTGGTTTAAACAGAATTGTATCCTAACCTAATTAGCCCACTAGGTAAGATAATGGATGGATATGGGACATTTTTCATCTACTATCACAGTCCTAAACACATTCGCTCTCTACATATCCGCCCACAACTACCTCTCAAAGCTGATTTTCTTCTCTGGCCCTTATTTCTTCCTTTAGTGTTGTTTTTCTCTCTCTATCTCTGACTCTTCTATAATTCCCCTCATTCATCCTCTCCTGTCCTCCTTCACTTGTTCTTTCCGATCGACCCGGCTTTTCTCCCCGCGCTGTCGGCCCTGCCTCTACATCGATGCTCGATCACTCCAAGTGATTGGGATTTCTCTCTTGTCCTTCCCCAGGTGATAAATGCCGTTGAGCAGGACTACCGACTGCCCCCACCCATGGACTGCCCCACAGCGCTGCACCAGCTCATGCTGGACTGCTGGGTGAAGGAGAGGAACCTGCGACCGAAATTCACCCAGATTGTGGCCACGCTGGATAAGCTTATCCGCAATGCTGCCAGCCTCAAGGTGGTCACGAACAGCACACAGTCCACAGGGTAAGTCAGAGTATGTTGGTCATATTAATGCTAGGAATCTGTATAAAAGCCACGGCAGGCAAAGCCTTGCAGGAAAGGCCATGTTGTTCAGCTCAGTGGAGCCGGATATCACAGAAATAGACCGAACTCTCGATTCAGAGTTTCCCTCGAGGTCCTTGTTGAGTTTTAATTGGTGGATTCGTGATTTTATTGTCTAATTAGGGTCATTGCATAATGGATAATACAGCCGATTACTTTCTAAAGATCTTCCCTGGTTTTCTGAAGTCAGATTTTGGAAAAGAGCGGCTGGACTCTTGTCATGGATTACAGTAAAAGGTCATTACTTTATTGAATGAGAATGAGTCACTTGTCTTTCCAGCCGTGAGAGAACCGGCCGAGCCGTTTCATTTGTACCTGAGCCCGAGCGGATCAGAGTGCGATAATGATTTCCACTGGACAAATATTCCTGATCCCAGTTGATACAGCGTGCGTGAGTCACTGTGACTCAGCTGTAACAATCTCTTAACTCAAAATAAAGTGCAGATTTCTTCTTGTACAACTCGCAGGTTCTTACAAGTGCAGCCGACGCTATAATGCAAATCCAAACTACCTTGGTTCGATACAACCCTTGAAACGACTCCTCCGCTGACCGGGGGCCCAATCAATGATGTCACATCTACATTAAACTGCACCAGCCTTCTCCCTGCGATCTGTTTCCTGGAAAGAATTTGGAGGAGGGAAGGTGGTAGAGCGCAGAGGGGGGGGGGGGGTGGTGGTGACCTACCTATCTGTCCCTGCATCAGGGTCTCTCCGTCTCGAGGGAGGGCCACAGACAGTCCTCGGCTGGGCTCGCGAGGGAAAGCCGGGGTCTCGGTTGGCCACCGGAGCGACGTTCTTAGAAGATTAAGCTTGCGGTTAATTAGCTCGATTAAGGCGATGCAAAAAAAAAGAGATGGGAGCGCCTTTTAATTAGCCACTAACGAGATTTTAAACGGGCCAGCGGAGAGGTGGCCTCTTGCCGACAGACCTAACAAGGGAGGAGTGAGAGATGATACCGCCGTCCTGGTCGGCGTTGAAGGGTGCCTGGAGGTTAGCTCGCTCCGTCTGACTCGAACGTTCTCCGGCTGTGTGCGTAGCGTGTGTTCTTGACATGACTGCGTGATGTACCGCAGGCGTAAAGCCACATGTGTTCATCCGTCTACCGTTCCGTCTGCAGCAATGAACAACATCCACCCTCCGAACTTTTTGAATTACAAAGTAGCGGCCTCAACCCCTCGGAGTGGGACGATCCTGAACTAGGCTAGGGGCTCAGTTGCGAAGAAAGCACGTGAGACAGAAAATAAAGTATAAAATAAAACTTTACTTAAGCAGTCCGAAGGTAACAAGTCCATACAGGGAACAGGCAGAAATCGAATGTCGTAAATCCAGGCAGAGTCCAAAACCAGGTAGTCAAAACAGGGAAGAATTCGCTTGTCATGCTTAATGACAAACAAGGTACAGGTGTGTGGGGAAACCAACAGGAAGTAAAGCTAGACACAAGACACAAGAACCCAGACACCAAAATAAAACAGGAAGTGAAGTACAAACAGACACAGACTGAACAGATTGTTGCAGTGAGACACCGTGTCCCAGCAAAGGAACATTACAATTTTGACTTTGCCTGGATCTGACTCGCCAGGTAAGCGTAAAGTAAGAGGGAGCATTGCTGCCGTGTTTCTTCTTGTGGCTCGTCGACTCCTTTGAAGCTGACGTTAGAGAGGGACCACGAACAATACTCCATTAAGAGAAGAGCCCGAGTCTGGCGTTAACGACGGCCCGAGGCCTTGGGCTCCGAAGCACAGGCCTTATTAAAAATCACTCCATCTGCACCACTCAATGGAGCCTCTGTATCACTGTTATTAACTCCCCCCCCCTCCATGCTTTTCCTCTTTTTTCTCCCTCTTTCTCTCTCCATTCCTCTTTTAATTGTTAATGAATCTAATGCCATCAAAAAGGATGACAGGGATCAACGGAGCAGAGAGGAGGGGAGACAGTGGGGCTCATTCTCTTCGCTCCACTCCCTCGTCTGTTTCTACTCCTTCACCTCCTCCTCCTCCTACTCCTCCTCCTCCTCCACCACCACCCCCCTTCTCTCCGGTTCATCCGCACCACTTCGCTCCAAGTAGTAGCAGAGTTTTATTAAAACTCCCAAGGTGGCCTCTCTATCAGCGGCATTGATCGGGCACAGCGAGTTAGGTTGGTCTTTAGAAAGGCTCATGTCAGGCTGTCAACAGGTGTGTAACAACATGCGAAAATACAGGAGAACACAACAAAAATTCTTTCCCATGCACAGAGATGCACAGTCAACATACTGGTTTGTGACTCACTCCTTCCATGCACCGCTGGCATCTGCAGGTTCCTGAGCGAGTCCCAGTATATGCAACCACACACACATGTGGGCGACATCTGTGTTTACATTCCGCAGATATTTCTCTCCCCCGTCACAAAGCGTTTTCCCCAAAGTGTCTTCTACACCTCCGTGGGATTTTTGTTGCACGCAACCGAACCCGAGTGTGAGAAAGAGCCGGTTCAGGAACAAGCCACAGTGTCTGTTTCACACACACACCCTGAGAATGTTTTTTAAATGCAGTAATTATGCACTATAAAACATATGGCTTATGGCCTAAGAGTTCAGATAATGTTACTGGCTCCGACTGTCAAGCGAAACCCGCACGGAATCCAGCCGTCCCAGATCCGATTCGAACCACATTTGTAGGTAGTTTTGAAAGTGCAGCTCAGTACAACCGCTCAGATTAGATTTCAAGTCCTTTTTCTTTCTTCCTCCCGTCAGTCCGCCCCCCCCCCCCCCCCCCCCCCCCCCCGACAGCACAGCGACGTTTCACTGCAGCGGGAAGAACCGCAACCGACCGGCAGGTAGAGAGTCAATCAATCCAGATATCTCTAGGGTTTCATGAGACATATTCTGCATTCTTCTCCATCACTGATACAGCCACATAAATGCATTCTTGACTTCGGGAAAAAAAAACAACCACACACACTTGCTTATGACACCTGTTGTTGTAGCGAAAGCAAAAGGATTAACGATGCTTTACGTCAATCTGATCGGGTGGCTTGTAAAATTGTAAAAGTGGGAGCCATCAGTCATTCCCAAATTTGACGTCTGCTCTGTGTCCGCTCCCAAGCTGCAGCGCCAGCTTCCACCGCCCGAGCCTCCAGCCAGTCTCTCATGAAACCTGTGCCCATGCCCCCCCGCTCCCTACTCCCCACCGCCGAACTCAACTCCCAACATGTGGAGGAGAGGAGGAGAGGAGGGAGAGAGGAGGAGAGGTGGAGAAATGGAGAGGTGGCGCTCAGCAGGGGGGCGTTCGGGGGTGAGGTTGGCCGGCAGAGGCAGCAGAGTGACGACCTTAACCCTCTCTCTCTCTGTCTCTCTTTCTCCCTCCTCCTTCCCCCCCATCTCCCTCCCACGTATAGGGTGTCCCAGCCCTTGCTTGACCGCTGTGTCCCAGACTATACCACTTTCACCACTGTGGGGGACTGGCTGGACGCCATCAAGATGAGCCGCTACCGTGACAACTTCGTCAATGCCGGATTCGCTTCCTTCGACCTGGTGGCCCAGATGACGGCAGAGTGAGTGGAGCGAGAGACAGAGAGGGAGAGAGAGAGAGAGAGAGAGAGGGATGGTGGTTCCAGCTAATCAGGCCTAAAGTGATTGACTGGGCTGAGTTTGAGAGTCAAATTAGTGTTACACAGATTGACCTTGAGGGAATAAAAATAATCTCATGGCTAAATTAAACAGGAGGAGATGGGAGGAGTTTGGCACAGAGGAGACTCAAACATCAAATGAATAACAGACGTAAAACATTAAAAATATATTTTAATATGTTTTGTATCAGACGTTTCAGTAAAACCTTATTTGGGTCTGCAATGAACACAAAGAGCATCAGGCCTTGTATGTTATTGTATTATTATCATATTATTATATATATATTTGTATAGAAAATGAGAACCATCAAATCTTCTATACTTTGATCAGGTATGTAATTAATCAGGATATGTTCCCGGTTTAGAATAATGATTATTATTATCGTCTATTGTTATCATTACTATTTATTTCTATATACACAATCCAGGGATACGATCCTAAACTTTTCAGTGAGCACTCGAAGACGCCCCCCCCACCCCCCCGGCGTTCTCCAGTTGACCTTGATCACTCACCCACCTTCTGTCGTGTTTACAAACAGGAAATGATGTAATGGAAGCCCTGGAAATTGGAGGCCAGTGATGATCAAATAAATGAATTAAGATTATAATGATAAATAAATCATCCTCATTAGCGGCATAATAGGCAATGGAGGTGGAGGTAATTTGTTTCAATTTGGCCCGGCTGACAGGTGTGGTGTACTGTGGCTCTCTGTGGCCCTTAATGGCCAGTAATTCCTCTAATGGCGCCCATTTATTATCATTTCATCCACCGCTGCTGTGCTGATGGAGATGGCAAAATATGGAAACAAAACAAGAAAAAAACACTTTATTTGCACAAAAATTGCAGTAATGAACCCTTATCTGGCTTTGGAGAGGACGTGTGTGTGTGTGTCTGCGAGTGTGTGTTTAGGTGCACAGTTTTGTACGGAAATAAATAGGGCCGCAAAGTCAATGAGACAAGCAGAGTGTGTGGCGTCTGCGTGTAATATTAGATTATCCAGTGTGTGTGTGTGTGTGTGTGTGTGTGTGTGACTGAATGGAGAGGACGCAGGCGGCCCCAACACTCAGCTAATCGCCGCCGCAGACGCCGTCCGCTCTCCCCTCAGCTATCGAGTCGGGAAATCAAACAAGCGAGCGGAAAGCAGAGATTCTCGTGATGTTATTGTACAGCGTTAAACCAACATCACTGATGATTAGATTATGTAGTTTGGTTAATGACGGCCAAAGCAGGTGCTCCCTCCCTGGGCTTTTTTAATTTTTTTTTAAAGTGTAGTAATAATCATCATTTAAATGTTTTTCCTGTTGCAACTTCCACTTTAGGTTTAGACCTTTTACTTCCTCTAAAGCTCACCCTGCTGGGAGCTCGTGTCGGGTTTCTCCAGAGACTCGTTTTTTCTTGGATGCTTTAAACCAAGTTGTGCAACAGCGGCCAACGTAAAGCTGCTTTACTGGCCCCCCCCCCCCTCCCCCTTCTGAGTCTAAATGACAGGATACTGAGTAATCTGTCTGATATCTCAAAAAACAAGTCTTCTGCTCCTCAGCTCCTGTGTGGCAGCTGGCTGACTTCACACCAGCCTGCCACTTAGTTACAGAAGCAGAAGTTTGCTCTTTAATCATTAACCATCACATTACGGCTCCTCCACTCCGCTCGCCCACCTGCCCGGCAACAGCAGCATGTCGCATTAACGCCAACATTTGCTGTAGCTGTGCGAGCGTCCCCCATTTTGTTGACATACCCTTAGCAGGTCCATTATATGGGTGATTGCCAAGGTTGCCTGTTCCCACCCCGGTAGCGTGTGTGTTTACCTGCAGGGTTCGAAAAGTGAAATTTGGTTTGTGTGATGTTTGTCCACTTCTACGTTTGACTGAGCCACCTGGCCTGACTCCTGTGTCCTTTTGTCGAGGGTATTTCACCCAGACATATAACTAATGCTGTAAGAACTCACTGAATCAAACACCACACAATGACAAGTACTTCGTTTTCACTTGCAAGGGAGGTCCGCACCTCTGAGTGGGTCGCAGCCAACTTCAACGGTACTTCCCGTGTACAATGCTTTTATTCAAAAGCTCAGTTACAAGGTATAGGTGGGGTTACATTTGCTATACTATAATAGAATGTCCTGATTGTCACATCTCTCCAGGCGTATTTCCTGTTTTGGGTACATTTCCTTATATGGCAGTAAACATAATTCAGTTTGACATCAACACTGTTTGCGGTTATTGAGAGGCATGTTGTTGTACTCAGAGGTGCTAAACTGCACCTCTGAGTACAACAACATGCCTCTCACTAACCAGTCTGTCAGACTGTCACACCTTGCATCAGCAGTACATTCAGCACATGATAACTTTATATACAATTCTTCTAACACCTTTCCCCCCCCCCACTCCCGCCCCACAGGGACCTGCTGCGGATAGGAGTGACGCTGGCCGGCCATCAAAAGAAGATTCTCGGGAGCATTCAGGACATGAGACTACAGATGAACCAAACACTTCCTGTCCAGGTGTGAGCGACGGCACACGCGGACCCATGCCGTCGGAAGGACAGCCAGACAGGACACAAAAGGGGGAGGGGACACTGTGGCAGAGAGAGCCAATGGGAAACCCCAGCTGCCTGACCCGCCTCTGCCAATTAGACGCAATGAAACTGGCTTGCGGTGCCTCTGAATTTTTTTTTTTCTTCAGTTTTTCTTAATCTCATCACCACTTCCATTCCCTCTTCCTGCTTTTTTTGGTATTCGTCATTGTTCCTTTTTTTTTTTGCCATCCAATCATAGTTTGTGTGTTTTTTTGAAGGAGGAGCTAAGCCCCTTATATCCCATGCGTGCCTCACCGGCTCTGGTGTGGGGTGACGTTTGCATGCATGTGTGTTTTGGTGAAGTTGGCCTTAGCCCCCGTTACTGAAACTTCACACTCTAAACCTCCTGCAAGAGCCTTCCCCCAACGCCCTCTGACCCCCTCTGACCCCCTCAACCCAGCTCTGATGGACGTATTACATATTAAAGAATGAGCACCCTGCTTTAAAAAAAAAAAAAGGGGGGTGGCCAACGTTCACACATGACAAAAACAAACACAGGACGTGTTTTGGACCCACAGGAGATAGCGGACAATTCTTTCCCTGGTCAAAGTCGTTGTTACTGTGCACGTGCGTGTGTCGTTCTCCATCTTCATATTGAAGGTGCGTTATCTCGAAGGGCACTCGCTGAAGAAGGGTGAGGTGGTGGAGGAGGAGACGTGACGTGCCGAGGTCAAAGCTCAAGAGGACGACAGAGGTCAAGAGGGCGCGGCCCACATTTTTCGGGACACTTGTGTTGGCTCTTCAGTTTGACCTGAAGTGACTCAGGATCGCCCGGGGATCTCTCGCTCATCCAGAGTGTCTGTACACATGATCATGTTTTTACTTTCCTTTGTCCACACTTCATTGTTTTTTCTCGCCTTCTCCCTTTTTTCTTTGGTTTTAAAATGGCCGGCCAATCCTAAGTCCCCCCCTTCCCCACCACCACCACTGGACTATGTGATAAAGGGGGGGGGGACATTGACTGTGGCGCTATAGAAAGACCACTTGGCCTTCTGTGTGCATTTTTTGTACGTGTGCGTGTGCATGTGTGCGTGGATGCGTGATCAAGTGTGCATGGATGTGCGGATGTGTCGAGTTGCACACAAATATACTGTACAGTATGGCTTCCGCTATTCCCCCCCGTGGAGAATCAAAGCATGAACTGAACCATGACAAGGAGCAAATATATCTGAAACAATTACGCTATAGTCTGTGGACAACTGTTAAACATTCTTTTTTATATTGAATCCAAAACAAGGAACTTTGGACACACACACACACACACACGCATATATATATATAAAAAAATTATATATATATGCATCATGCCGAACCAGAGGAACCATGACAGACACCTTACTTTCTACTTACTGTTATCTGGATTTAGAGATAATCAAACTTCTTGTTTTCATTTCTTGACATCCTGCCCTATGTATTTATTTGTACCTCGCCCGCCCCTCCCTCCAGCACCCTCCCTCCAATCAGATGGTCCCCTCGGCCATCTGGGACTGTGGACTGAACAATCAGAAGGAAGAGAAAACTCCAAGAGGATTCACCTGATGAATAGATGATTATTAAACAAAAAAAGGATATTGCATATAAATTGGATATTGTATTTTTGTTGTTGTTCTAAACAGCCTGTACATGTTTTGTAACAAAAATACGATAAATAACAAAAAAGAAAAAAATGGTGTTTTGACAAAATGGAAGTCGTCGTTGTGAAATGATTCGGGAGTTGGAGGGAAAAAAACTGGACAGAAGATAAGTAGGTGAAAGTCTGGACTTTGACGATCCCCACGGTGACAACATGTCGTCGTGCTCTCTGTCCGTCACAGTGTGAGTGTGTGTGCACATGCAGAGATTGTGTGTTTGTGTGTGTGTGTGTCACCCCAACTGGATATTGAGCTTCCCCTGTTCATTCTCATTCTCGACCTAAAGAGCATTTGTGAATCCCAGAGCTACCAATTGTCTTCCAGGCACATTGTTTTTAATCAAATTCAAACCTATAGACAACTCCGACGTGGTTTACCTGTGCTTTAATTTGACTTATTCACCATAAACTCAGAGGGATTCTCACTACCCATCGTATGTAGGACTGTTATGAAAGAGTCGTTCGGCTGGGGGATGTGGGGGGGGGGGGGTGGAGGCACAGAGATGTTTGCAGCCTTACCTGTCAATCATTTCAATGGTCCCGGACACGGAGCTCCATCGCAGGACCTGCAGTTTCGCCTCGCTGCAAAACACACTGGATCAGAGGATCCGGAGAGCTGTCAGGAGAGAGACCTATTGCTCTTTGTCTGTCAGGTCGATTAATGCGCCAGCCAATCTGGCACTGCGAGCGCCGCGAGCGCACACAACATACGGCAGGGAGGCTGACCTATCATTATCTCTCTTCATTTCCTGTCTGGCCTGCAATCATCCTGTCTCAAGCTGCTGCATGATTAGTACAGTGCAGGATCAACAGCCCTGGCATGCAGACAGCCGAAAAAATCTGCAGGCCCTCATCCTAAATGATAGCAGCTGCATCGCGGCGGCCGTACGGTTTTGTGCCTCCGACAAGAGGAGCGGTCGATGGTAGCGGATTAAGGGAGTGGGCTGCGTCATCGGTGCGATCT
Source organism: Limanda limanda (assembly GCF_963576545.1). Taxonomy (NCBI): domain Eukaryota; kingdom Metazoa; phylum Chordata; class Actinopteri; order Pleuronectiformes; family Pleuronectidae; genus Limanda; species Limanda limanda. The sequence goes on along the minus strand of NC_083644.1, from coordinate 12,016,888 downwards.
TCCAGGCTCCGTGTTGTTTGGGTTGGAGCTGATCAATGCAATATGTGACTCTTATTAGTTTGGTGTGTAACGATAGCGTGATGTGAGTGGCCGTGCAGCGTGTGTCTTGGCCATATTACTTTAGTCAGCCACTTCTTAGACCCTTCAAAAAGCCATCGAGAATATTATGCAAAGCAGCAAACGTGTTCCCCATTTTCTATCGTTTCATCTTACCCCACGTGCAGATGTTTCCACCACCTCTTTAGAAAGCCTCTCTAACCTGCAACAGTTGTAAAAACTAAATCAAGTCATTTTCACACTATGCGGGAAATAAGTCTCAGATTTATTTCTTATTGTTTTCATCAAAGTCTAATTTTTTTTTATTTCTGATGCCCGGAATCCGACGTACACGTTATCAACATTATGAGAATGTGTTGAAAGTGCCTGTTAGACGGGCACACGTGTTTTCCTTATCATCATTTCGGAAGAATTTTGTTTTTTTCGGAAGAATTTAGATGGCAAAGAGCGATAGAACACACAACACACGCACACAGGGGACAAAGAATTACTGCAATCAGAGGCTCACATTAACTCTCAGGAACAAACAATATGGATCCCCTCTTTCTCCACTCAGCTAAATCATTTAATCAGTATAGTCCCACTGAGGCAACACACAAGACCCAGCCGCTGACCATAAAGTAAAATTGTGTGTGTGTGGGTGTGTGTGTGTGTCGCGGCATATCCGAGCTAAACACAATCAGATGGCAGACGTGCCCACTCATGAAAAATGGCAGCGCCTTGGATTCCACCTGAACTATTGATGAGGTGCACGTGGTGCGCTGGGATCCGGAGTCCTGTTCACCAAAGTCGACCGGCCGTGAGTGATGAGCTCAACTGGCACCGGTGCACATCTTAAAATGATGAAACCACCGCCACGTCAACTGCAAACGATTAATCATTAAGTGGATTCACACATTGGAGGGAGGGTTTAATATTTTCTCACTGAGGAGAAGAACTCGCTCCCATGTGTTTGTTTTTTTTTGTTCATCTTCCAGACTGGTTAAATTAAGATGGACTGTTATGTTTGTGTGTGTGTGTGTGTGTGTGTGTGTGTGTGTGTGTGTAATAAAAGGATTGTTGTTTTATACAGGAACATTTTGATCAGCAGAGTCTCGGCCTTGTCAGATGTGGTTATCTCTTTGTGTGCCAATAGGATTCAGCGTATCCCAACATTCCTTCCATCTTTTTCTTTCCCTATTTTACATCATCCGCAGATCATCAAATAATCCCCCCCCCCCCACACACACACACACACATCCTCCCGGGAGGAAAAAAAAAACCTTTTATTAGCAGCTTTTCTTTCTTCAGTTGTCTGTTTTAAATAAATATACACACTTCTGTCCTTTCTTTTTGTCTTATAACAAACCCGCTGCGGTCTTGGTCACTTTTGAAAAGTCCCTCTTCATACGTGGAAGCTGAGATGTTTCAGAGAGTACTGTACATGTGTAGTGGAGTGGGAGCTGGGGGGGGGGGGGGGGCGGAATACAGCGCCAACAAATGCAATTGTAAGTTCCTCTCTGAAAAGCATTGAGATGTATTTAATGGTGCAGACATACACAACTAATTACTAAAAATGATGATGCATTCTTGTAGAAATATTTTTAAAAAGACCCTTTTTGCAATTAAATTATTTAAGAAATGTGACCTGGTCTCCTCCTGCTGAGTCTGTGTGTTTTTTTGCATTGTGTTTTGAATTGATCATTCATCTGTGTGGAGTGGAAGCGACCCAGTCGTGCACGAGGTACCTAACTCATAACCGCCACACATGTTCTGCAGTCGAGTCATTTCCGAAGACAAACAGGTTTCTTTTCCCTCGCTTATCATTTATGGCCGTCTCTCTCTTTTTTTTTCTCTAATCATTAACCGAACATCGTGTGGTTTTATGTTCGGCGGCAACATTTCTCCTGTGTGAAGTGGCACCTCTCCCTCAGCTCAGATAATCTGCTGGAGATAAACACGCCGCACTCCCGGGTGCAGCGCTGCACATCTCTATCAATGTGCTCAGTGTACCTGCAAGCAGGAATTGTTCATTTCTCCTCCAAATCTGCCACTTGATGTTTTTTGTTTCAGACAGGTTGAGGCTGCATTGTTCCCCCTGCCTTGGAACAGCCTGAGGACATTTAGTGTAACACTGTCTGTAAAAATATACTTTTTTTTTCTTCATTTCCGTCTTTCATCTTTATGGCTACAGGCACCTGATGAATGGATATTGATCCTTAGGAGATGTTACCCAGAGTTCATTTATTTCTAATGCTCCCTTGAAGCGGTTGCTGTGAGATAAAGGCGACTGTTCTAAAAGCAGTTTGCCAAATTTAGCTGTGACAGGCTCGACACGAATCACACATCTGTCTGGAGGAATACCACAAATGCAACGGTGTCGATCTAAATCAGACATTTTCAAAAAAGTTGCCGTCACAGCAGGGCCGCTTTCCTCGCAGGCAAGTTTGCAAGACATGTTGTCACAATCAAATCAAAAAGTTTGCGAACCACAGTAGTTGAATCAATAACGTGCAATTCCAAAGCTCCCCGCATTGTCTTTCAAGCCCACTAATTAATATGAGCTCCATTCATCTCCACAGGCACTGAGCCAACAGTCTGGGGTGTTTCAGGGAAAAAAGGGAGAAGATGCTCAGATCATAGATTCTACCTCATCTGCCCTGCACCTTGTCCCCTGGCTCCCCTCTTCTCCCTTTCCCCGTCCAATTAAATTCAGAGCCGAGGATCGCACCGGTCTCGGTGTCTGGGTAGAGCGGATATTTTTCCAAGCGTCACCCCCCCCCCACCCCTCTCTCTAGATGGGCTCGGTGAAGTTTCAAAAGAGGATTATGTGGGTTCTTTTTGTTTTGCAGCAGGCAGAATAAATTTTGACTTGGATCTCTCTTCAGACTTTCACAGCCTCCTGTTGTCATTAGCAGACGGACTCAGGTGACACGTATTACAGGCCCAGCAGCATTTCATGGACACTAAATATACACAGCCTAAAACGAAGGGAGCACTTAATCTTCACACTGTGACACCAAGTCAGTTAAACATCAAGAGGCAAAAGCAAGACAACCCCCAAAAGAATGGTTTTACATGTGGTGGCCACTAGGGTTGCAAATGGGCGGAAAGTTTCCGGTAAATTTCCAGAAACTTTCCATGGGAAGTTAAGCTTGGGAATTAAAAAAAAAAAAAAAACTACGCAAATTAAACGCTGAGCAATAAAAACATCATTCAAAACTCTATTTTAAAGATGTATGGAATGCAGCACACGCTGCACGTTGAATTTCAACCCTCCACTGTGCATTCTTCCATCACATGCACAGATAACTCCCAGCATCCTTCACACTACAGCAGGGCTATTGAGGCCTGCTGTAGTGTGCAGGACTAGTCAGGTAAGTTTCGATGATATTACTGGGGAAAATATATTAGCATGCTGATTGAGGATTGTTCTTCTGTTCATCTAGCCTATTTCCATTAATTTATCCATCAATTGTAAAATATTTTCACAGACGATTCCAATCGTTTGGTTAACTATTTATTTATCTGGCATTAGATTAGTGTTTTTTTACAAACTTTTTCTCATCTTATTCTACAGAACATTGCCACGTGCACTATCTCATGTGTGGAGACATTTCACCCCATCCAATGTAAAAGGAAAGGCTGTGTACATTTGAAAATACTGTGCAAAGACCTATGTTAAGAATGACACAAAAATGCAGAAGCATATTAAGTCAAGTGCCCAAAGTTTCCTCAGGGCTCAAATCAGCCTATAACAAAACAAAATGTTTATATTTATGTCTGTATATGACAAGGTAAACACAGTTAGTATAAATTACCCACAACATTTCCAGTTTATTCCCGTTAATTCCCATGGAAAGTTTCCAACTTTGAATATTCCCAGAATTCTGCAACCCTAGTGGCTACAGATAATTCCTCTCTACTTATCCTTCCAGACTAATTCTTCTCTAGTTTTTTGTTCTGCTAGTGTCCTTGTAACTTCTGGTAGCATGAGGCGCTACCTGCAGCCCGATCCTATTGCACAGGTATAGTCCAGATCCTCCAGGACACCGACCGCCGACTCATCAGGATTATGCAGACGTTAGCGGGAGTGCATGGAGTCCTGAGGACTGGAGGACACTACTGAGTCACATTATGAGTTACTGTGATGAAATTGACGATGAAATTTAAATTGTTTTACTTTGACTCTGTGTGGTTTTGCCTTTGATGGGATCAGGATTTTCCATTGACTGTTCTCACGTCATTTTACTCTCAACAAATTACACAATGTACATCAGTAAAGATATTCAACTTGAATAATTCAGTGTGTATGATGTGTGATGTAAGTAAATCATTTTAAGCAGCGTTGATTGTTCTCTATCTTGTCATTTGTCGTCAAGCCCAGTTTCTCTTTTTCCATTGTGTCACCACTTTAAAACGTCCTCAAGAAGAAGAAGCGACCTCATGTACCCCGAGACAGAATGGGGACTGTATTATAGGTTCTGAGCTGTTTTGACTGGCCCAGATAGCGGCTGCTTGTTCGGTGCTCGATACAAAGTATAATCTGTCAGTTTGAAGCAAATGTGAACCAGTGCCAGGATGAACTGGAGCTCTGTTTACTTTCCTACGAGGTATTGACGTAGTGTCACATTACTCCAGACGGGAGAATATTGATTGCATGTTGGCTTGTTTCATCAAAATGTGTCACATGATGCAAGAGAGAATTATTGAGACGTCAATAAAGATTAATTTCTTATCCCCCGCTTGCTCAGTGAGACGGCATTAGCATAAATATCGCTATGCATTAGTGTGTCTTAGCCACATGTCGGTCAGGAGGAGGATCAATGCAAAACATGATCACACAAGCAGAAGAAAAAGGAAGAAATCCGCTCCCTTGCACCCGCCTCACCCGCTCCTGCCCCTCATTTCAAAAGCCAGACTCTGTCTCCTTTTATTCTCTCTTATTCCTAGGAGACTATCCCTCGCCCCCCCCCTCCCCCTGTCTTTCGCGCTCGCAAACACCCCCACACCCAGTGCCTGTCTACTTTTTCATCCTGCCCCATCTCCTCTGCCATAATCCCTCTCTTTCACTTTAGCCTGGCACAGCTAATTGGTCACGTCTGTACTGTGACATGGGGACCTGACATAATTGCTGGACAAATAGCGAGGCGTTTAGCTTCGGACCTGTCTCCGCTAAGCTGTGCACAGACACCAGCTGACTGGAAACCCTAATTACCACTCCAGCTCCACCACTTGCTAATTGGCAAATGTTTCCAACAAAGAAGTATGTGTGCATCCCTGTGAATGTGTGTGTGTGTGTGTGTGTGTGACCATACTTGTCCGCAAATAAATACAAATAATTAACTAAAATCAATACTATAAAAACAAGGGATATAAATAATATGAATCAACATCTTATCTGCAAAATGTCCTCCCATCTCCTCTATGTGATCAGTGTAAACCTGCAGGAGAATCTCTGACCCAGCTTTTTCTGAAAAGGCCCAAACCTGCCCCATATTTGGTCAGACATATTCATGGGTTAATTGGCATGAAGGTTATTTATCTGAACCTGATTTAGATATTACATTATTCAGGTATTTTCTTTCTCTACTAAACCAACGTGTCTTGAAGAGCTAGCGCTGTATGCGTGGAGTGGTAATTGCAAATCGAGTAATATTAAGATCTGGAAATTACATACTGTGCTGGAGGTTCAGGGTCTGGGAGTTAACTGAGCTCTCTGCTGTATGGCGCATGGAGGAAATTAAATAGGGCATGATGGGTAATCGTAATAAATGATCTGATATATGGCAGTCACAGCCGATTGCCTTTCCCAGTATGAACCTCACCGGCAACAGCATCCATATGCAGCACTGTAGTTACATATCCTAGATTTAAAAAAGAAAAACGTTCTCAAACATAGGAAAGAATACAAAGATAGGGCATTGACCATCTTTGTAAAATGTATCTTTGTTTTTAATAAAGAAAGATTTTTATAAAAGGATTTTTCAAAATGTGTCATTCATTTCCAAAATTGGCAATTTGAGTATGTCAAAAGCCATGCTGCTGTTATGTCATTGCTACGCTCTTGTCTTTTGGCATCCGCTACTTTAACAAGATAGTTATTGTGTACAAGCAATTTTGGAAAGAAAGAAAGACAGAATGAAAGGAAACAGTTCAATAGTTAAATGTCAACGTGTTTTGTTAAACTGTTAAATATTTCTGCAGCGGATGAGTTTTTCCTTTTGGCATACGCTCCTGAAACGGGCAGCCCATCGCCTCATTTCACAGGAACATCACAAAGGATTATCCGATTGCAAAACCCCTGAAATATTTGACCACCCGCTCACATCACCCCCGTCCCCAAAAAGGGGACCCGGCCTGTTCTGCCCCAGAACAAGCATGCTATTGTTGGGTGTTTGGGTGCAGCTGCATGGTCTTTCTCTCTGATGAGTTGAGCATGTCTGCCAGGGAAACATTGTTCATCAGGACCACGCTCGGGGAACCGAGGGGGTGACCCGGAGTTCACGGTCAAAGCTGGACAGTCGGTGGGAATCTGTCACATGCGAGAGGTGCGGCAGCCTTGGGATGCGGCGAGGCGATTGAACAAGCACATCAAAATGCCCGCTGCGGAAAGATAAGATGTCCCCGTGCCTGCAGTTATCAAGATGGAGCCTTAATTTACAGTAAACACAGCGTAATACCAGTTCCATGATGCATAAATCACATGGCCCCGGTCTGAAAGCACACTGACGTGGGCTGGTAGCTCGGCGGGCGAACAGAGCGCACATCCACAGCAGTGCAGACACGATGCTTGGTGAGATAATGTATTTACTTTCTTCCAGCCCCCTGCTGAGCTTGTGTCCTCAGCGCGGTTCAGCAGATGTCGAGCAGGCTCGCGTTTGTGTCTTTGTGGGAGTCGTCGTGTGCGCTGCCGTGTTTGCAAGGGACTTCAGGCATGTTTACATTACAGAGAAACAGGGCTGAATCATTATGTCAGACAAAAAACATCCTTATGGAAACGTTCATCTGTATCCATTTAAATTGTGTTGATGGCTTTTTAATGTTTGGCCATTAGGAACATATAAGATAATCTTTTAATCAGCCAATTAAGCCTCCTGCAGGAGCCTTTTGTTGTCTGTCTGAACCGGTTATTGAGACAAAGCATCGCAGCCAATGAAAAATAACAATAATCATTCTCAGTTTAGCTGACGTGATTATGAGGAATAAAATCCCAACAAACATCTGCCGGCCACCATTTCTTCGATGGGAATAATCCCGCTGCACCTTCGATAATTTTTTTCCACCGCTAAGGATAATTAATGGCTGGTGCTTTGTGCTCATAAGAGGCCGTTGTGACGTTTCCCCGTCAAGGTAATTTTCCCTCTCCACTGGTGTCATCTCTAGGCATAAAGGGAAGGGCCTTGTTCCCGCCTGACATCTCATTAACTGCTCGTCGATATTTATCAGTCTTAATCAGAGTGGTGGCAGGTCCAGTGTGATTACTTCCTGAGTGTGAACGCAATCACACCTCGTCCTCCCCACCGTCCTTGATTTACTGGGAGAGAAAAACAGTCCGACATGGTTGACGAAGTTTGAGAGAGGACGGCTTTAGAAATAGGAAGGAACTGAAAAGAGCACAATCTGCCATATGGCTCCTTGCTGCAAACAAAATGCACATGATGAAAATACTTCAGCCTGCGCACTCAGCAACAGAGACAAACTACCAGTTTTTCTTTTATTGAAATTCAAAGTGTTTGTAATTTTGTCCACAACAAACAGGAGGGTTCAAAAAACTGTCAACATTTTACATTTCAGATATGCAACACATTACCCGACGACAGGAAATATTTAATTACATCTGAAGAGGAATGAATATCCACAATAATTATCCACACGTAAAAACATATATTAATTCTGTTAAATGAATAATTTGTTTGCCTCAAAAATGTGTTTACCAACACAGTCCTTTGGCTCAGAAACACAAGCAATATTAAATAAAATATCACACAAATGTGAAAAAAAACAACGTATAATTATTATTTTATTTTCCAAAAATGCAGAGTTAGTCAAAAGGGAACCAGGGGAAATTCTTACAAATGTAAACATTTCAATAAGGAAATTATAATATAAATTATAATAAAACATTCAATCAACCTGTTACTTGAAAACAGAAGATGATATACATTTATAATTACTGAATAATTACTTGATTTCTCTGTAGTTTATTTCAAGTTATTTATTATTTAGGTGCATCTTCTTGTTGGCCACCCATATTTTGAAGCCGCTGACGGACAAGAGTTCGCCCAAATAGAAGATATTTTCATGACCCAGTCAAGCGGAAAGAGAGAATGATCACACCGCATGAACCATAACATCGGCAAAACACGACACAATATTGTTAAAAAGTAAAAATAGAGGTTGTATATTCGCAGAAAAAACTAAATGTAACTATGCAGACGATTAACATATATTTTATAAAGCAGCATTTGGGTAAAACTAATTCCCTTTCGGGACAAAATGACCCTGATCAACGGGGGGAAATTAATTTCTTGTTCACACAAAAAACAACAGTCACTTACTTGTGCCGTCAGGTGTCCAGTCTTACCCTCTGACCTCGCTAAGGACTCTAACAAGGCCAAAGTGAAGCGCTCTAATGTCAGGTGGCAGCCACACAAAGGTGAGGCAGTGGGGGGTGTCTGATAATGTGTTACCATTCTTGTGGGATTCGCAGCTGTGCGGGTTGGAAGGCCAGAGAGGTGTTTTTCTGTGGCACCATGTGTCAACTCATTACGACCTCCGCTTCCCCTCTTTGCACCGCCATTGACCTGTAAACAGCTCGAGTCGCCCGGAGTTGTCAGGAAACAAAGGCGAGGGGGCGAAAACAGTGCAGCTTGAGTGTGAGGCGCACACAGCGGGAACGCCGAAGCGCCTCTCCGCACCAGAATGGGATGAATCATGAAAAGTGGGACATTGTCCAATTTCTCAGATTACGAGGCGATATCACGTCTGATTATTTTGGGGCTTTTCAGTTTTTTTTCTCTCGCCGTTGTCTGTTGTCGCGTACGCTCTGCGGCGCTTCTCCAATCGCGTCGCCGGGCACAGACTCAGCACCAGCTATGGCCTGTCAGTCGCCGCCGCGGATTCTGATTGGTCTAAAAATGACCGACATGTGACCCCGCCCGCGGCCAGACACTCGCAACATGGCGGACGGGGTCACGCCAAGGCCAGATCGTGATGCATCCTGGGTAAAATGTGCCCTGTTTTTTTTCCCCCCCGAGTGGGAGGAGGGCAGTTGTGAAAGCAGAAATGTAGGACAGCTGGTAAACAGAGAAGCAATCACTACGCTGAACTAGACAGAGATTTAAATAAATATCCCGGCGCACAGGATGGTTGTTGCCCTAATGCTACACCAGTGAGCATTGTGTTTAATAGCTGTATTGAGACAAGCTAAACACACAGTGCTCACATATGGCTCATTAACAAAGATTTGCATCAAGCCTAATTTAGCAGAGTGCGCTATCAGGATGTAAATGGTGTCCAATGAAGAACAATAAAGGCTTTCGATGGAGGCGTAGTTAGCGCCGGCAATTACCTCTCATTACCTTCTACATCGTTAAGGCCGTCATATTAAACACGTGGAAAATGTGAAATAAAAGCAACGCTGCACACATCAAAGACTGCTCATGAACCCGGCTTCCATAATAAGATGAGAATGTGCTAATTCGTGAAGCAGCATTAGCCAGTGCAACGTTGTGAATGGTGAAGAGGAGGGAACTGCAGAATTTAAGGGGAAATGAGTAGAACTGCAGAGATGTCCTGTTTGGTCAGTTTTTCTATTCTGCCCTTAATCCTTTTCCACTTAATCCCACATTTGACGGTTACACTGCAGTATTGTGCAATTACAGAGGGAGTTTTAATTACAAAGCCATGTGATTTTCAGCTTTTGAATTTTTTACTACAATCAGGGTGGAGTAATAGCTGAGAGGTACGGTGGCCCCTGAGGACAAAGCATGAAGATACAAGTGCAATCGTTCACGCTGCGAATACAAAAGTGCTCAAAATAAGACAATACAGGAAACGATGAAAACACAACCGTGGAGGGAAATAAGCACATGTGACAAGAACTGCTACACTGCAAACCAGAGTAATAACATCAACATCATACAGATACTTTTACCTGAACTAACTTTAACTTAAATAATTTTTATATTTTAGGGCCTAAAATCTGCTCTTAGGATGTTGGAGATGTGAGCCTGGCCGCTCATCCCAGCATCTTGCAGCCTGGCTCCTGTCCTGAGTAAAACAATCTGATCCTAGCAAGCCCAGAGTTAATTTACTGCCTTTGGAAATAGGTTATGATTAATTTTGGAGGATAGAAATAAAAATCGGTCTGAGAGTTGAAATGTAATACCTACAGCTTTTCTGAAGATAAAGTTGAAAGGATGATAAAAACATGTTTTTTTAGGCCAGTTTAACAACAGTGCGGCCTCTGTGAACTTTAAGATTCTATGTACAGATGACAACTTTTACTTTTGCTAATATTAATGTTACTTTTCCAAACAGAGCTCGTCAGTTTGCCTCGCACTTCTGATAAGATACACTTTATTAATCCCACACACATGCACAAACATGCAAAGACACACTCATGCATTGGGGAAATTAGTCCTCTGCATTTCACCCATCTGGTGCAGGACACACTGCAGAGCAGAGCAGTGGGCTGCCAGGTACGGCGCCCGGGGAGCAGATGTTGGGGGAGTAAGGTGCCTTGCTCAGGGGCACTAGACAGGGTAGGGAGAAGAGTCTTTTTGAAATTTGGACAGGTCCAGGTTCGTTACACCATCCAGGCAAGTTTCCGCCGAAACTCAGAGGAGACGAACCGTGGAGTCGAACCAGCATCGAACCAGAGACCCCTTCTCTGCCAGTAGTCCAAGTTTTTCTGCCACTAGTCTTCTCTCACGTCTATCAACTGTCTGCATGTGTTGCATTGCACTGGATTTGGCGAATATTCCCCTTAATATTTTTACTTTCAATCTTTTGCAGGTTTTGTACTTAGGAGCCACCATTGAAAGGAGTTCAGTAACTTAAGTTCACATTTTTGCAACCAAAACCAAATGTAGTTACTGAAATTTGATGTGATCTGCTGTAGAAACTCAAGAATCTTTGATTGTGATTTGAGATGGTTGCACCTGGGTGACCTGTGCGTGTGTCTGCCTGCGACTGAGTCTGTGTGTGGTTGTACCTCTGCCTGTGCACGTTTACTTCCATGTCTTCACACTCCGCTGCAGACGGATGCATGTCTTCATGTAGGCGCTTTTGCCATGTTGACATATGAGCACCATCCCTGACTGACGGGAGCAGAAAAAAGGATTAGTGGCAGGTTTGAAAAAATAAATAAATTATAATCTAGACATGCTTGACAACAGCAGTACAAGCACACCTCCTACCCCACATGGTTCAGTGGTCCCGTGTGATGTGATAAAAACCCTCACACAGGGTGAGAGGCAGGGCTGACAGTTGAGGCAGAGCCCGATCCAGCAGATATCTCTGCTCCTGACACGTGAGGACTGCTGAGCTGAAAAGAAGCTGCACATTCAATAACACAAATGTGAATTGAATATGCACATGATTTCATTAGGTAGGAAACCAACATACTAAGATTTACTTTGACCTGATCTTCTAACATGCTGTAACCCTATGAATATCTCATATTTATGGAACTGACATAAAGAAGCTGCCTGGGAAGTTAATGTAACATCCACCATTGAACACTCACAGTGTGTAATGAAGCAACTGATCTGGTCCATTCTTGTTATTTCCTAAAGTGTATTCAACTTGTGCAGTGCCAGTTCTCAACCTGCCTGTTTGGAATGGACAGTTTGCTTCCCCTGTGGTAATTAAGTGAAACAGAAAAAGTGACCTGCATTAATTGATCTGCAGCAAATAAAGATCTGCTGCCGGACACAGTCCACAGAACTCTGAAGCTGCACCACCGCTGCTGCACAGAGAGCTGTTTATTAATAGTTCCTAAGGCATTTTGAGTGTTTTACGCCTCCACTGGTGTAAAGGTGGTGTCTTTGGTTATGAAATGTAAATACAAAAAGGTGCTTGACAATAACATGCACTTTAACTCTGATGGGCTACAACCAAAAACCTTTTTAAATCATAAAAGGGATTACATCCATGGAGTTTTGCTTCTGTAGGTTAACAAGAAATATGTCAGCATGTCATCTACAATTCATTGATAGAAGTTATCTGCAAGAAGACCTTAAAATATTAACGAGGCAACCAGATACCATGTGTAAAGGTGTCAAAGAGTGATCGTATAGTTTCTGTTTGTTTTCCTGATGCACAGAGAGTTTCTCCAAAGAGCTGAGGCTCATGCAGTAGTTTTGCCCCTCGCTGCTAAATTGCCCTCCCTTAAAGCACTTAAGGGTCACATCTCCTTGCTCAAGGGCAGAATAACAGTAATGACAGGTTGGGTTTTAGAGGCGCACAGATATCTCCTACACCTTCCTGTTTAGTCTTCTCAAATTGGTTTGAACTGTCGCCCCTCTGGTCAAAAGCTCAATTCTCTCCCTGTTAACTTGCCACTGTGTGTAGTGGAGATAATGTGGCTGTGGATAGTGACGGAGCGGATTTTTCCTCAGGACTCCCTCTCTCTGGCTTGGTGATTATTGCCAGACTTTACTGCCTCTACAAAGGAGCATTACCTACAAGCTCACACACACAAACGGTGTTCACAGAGACGCACACACACACACACACACACATACACATTATATGAATGCACAAACATGCACTCCTCCCTGCACACAGGAGCTCACACGGTTCACCTTGAACAAAGAGATACTGATGTTCCTCCCGAAGGACTTTGAGAACAGTGGAGGGGAATTGAATCGATTTGATGATAGTGGAGAAGTGGTGATTATGGTAATATGTCTTTGTTATGGCCAAAAAGAAGAAAAAAGAGAAGAAAACATAGTTATACTCTGAAAAGGACGATGCTGCCTCCTTCTTTGACTGTTGCCTTCATTCTAATTCTCATCACTGCTGCCCTTTGTTCTGAGGGTCAAGAGCAATTGTGTTTGCTCGAATCCGGGCTCGGCTCTGTGGAGAAATTATGACGTATTGAAAGTTTGACACGGTGCCCGAGCTATTTCTTCCCTCTCTCCTCCTGCGTCCTGCCTAAGGACACAAACTAACGACTGAGGAAATTAAGTGTGCGTGCAATCAATGTTGCCCATAGGAGACAAACTGTCCATGTGCTCCACAGCCATTCCACCCACCATCTCTCCGCTATGTGACCGCTTGCTCCTACGAATGCTTCCAACAATCCTTTTCATATCGTTTCTTATTTTACCAGAAATGTACAAGCATATATTTGCAATTTTTCCATTCTAATTACTTATTTACAGCAAATCTAATAACTGGGTAACAACAACCGCATGCAAAATAAAGGCTGTCATTAGATGTGCAGTGCACACGACCAAAGGGAGAGATTATATTAAAATATTTCCACTGCTACCAAAAACTGATTCAAAAACCTAATGTAGTTTGAATTTATCCCCCGAGTATTGAGGGTTTACTGCGTGAAAGCTAAGGCCTTTAAATACAAGTATAGAACAGTGTGTCCCGGGATAAACTGTGAGAAGCTTTTTTTGCGGAGGATTGAGACGTGGAACATGCACGGTGCACAAGTGAGGAAACTGCCAAGTGTGATGAATAGCTTTCAATCAGGCCACAGAATTGCTTCACGCACCTCTCGGAAAGGGGCTTAGTCAGATAATTGCTCTTCTGAAGAAAAGCTATTCACGTTACGTTTTGGGAAATTCATTACAATCTGATTTCATCAGTGGTAAGCAGGAAAAAAAATAATGTAACCTTGTGAAAGATGGGGGGGGGGGATCATTTAAACACATTTTTCTGATTAGTCTAAGTTTAAGGTTTAAAAGTTGTTGAGATGAATGAGATGAATGAGGACTTTGCTGAATGAGAATTTGGCAACAACAGTCTCTCAAATTTGCAGAGGTTCTTTTGCCTTCTTACCTTGAAATGACAACATCCTGCACCTTTTATTTTGTCACTCTTAAAGATGATTGTATGTTTTGTTTTTAACCTCTGAGAAACAACAACTCAAAACTCCAGAATAAAACTCAAAAGAACATTTGTTTGTACCACAAATTAAACAGTGCACAGCGGCCTTCTGGGTATCTGGAAAAGTGCAATTCAACAAGACAAGAATTATTATACAAGAGTCAGGAAACACAGATTTGCCTTGTAGGGCTCAGCCAGTACCCAGCTCATGTATCTTCACTCTATAGTCATAGTGCTAACCTGGATGTGGGCGTTAATATAAACTAAATCCTTTATGTCTCCCTGGTCTCGGTCTCCATTGTCCCTAATGCAAACATAACATACATACAGTATATTGAAAAACAAAAAAATTAGGCCAGTGGGATTATCATAATTTCCCTCAGACATATAAGATTAAAAACTTAATTAGATTAACTAATGATCCAATGAAAAATGAACAACCATGAGCTCACCCCTCTCAGAAAACCCACATTTTGAGGTCAGGAATACTACAAGAGTGGTTGTTCATCTATTCTTCTGGTGAACACAGTGAACACAAACAAAAATGAAGGCAACAAGAGAAACGAGACTCCAGAAACAACCGTCGTTCTCTCATCTTTGTTGTTAGTGAGCACGATTCAACCTGTCCAGAGCCAGTTAGCCTGACAGGTACACCAGCTGGCATGATGGGAGGGATGAATTCCCACTACATGTCCAGTTAGTGCTCGCCTGTCCAGCCGTGCCAGCCACAATGTGTCAGTGTGCAGGAATGCCTTGTCTTGTCCTGAGGCAATCAACCTGCTTTGGAACAGGAGGAGTGTGTCACATCCCCTCACACTTCCACCCAGGAAACAAAACACAACCAACCAAGCAATTAATTCAAGGTTTTACAAGCATATAAATATGTCAGCAAAGAAAGAATGGAGATCAAAAAGGATGTAATGCAACTTGAAAAAAAATAAAACTTCCAGTAGGCTTTATGTATCTAACATATCTCGTCGGTTGGTCTGGATTCGGATTTGGTGTAAATTTCAATCAGTAACTTTGTAGTTTAGTTTGACATCTAGAATGTAAAGCACTTGTTTAAAAAAGCAGTCGACCTCAGCACCATTTCAAATTGACTTTCATTTGGACCAGGATATAAAGTTAAGGGTGTAAAGCCAATTACTGGGGAAAGCACACAAAACAAGTGGAAAAGTTCCTCCAGCTCAGGAGACGTTTAGCTAAAGGCTAAACAATCATTTGCTAAATGCAGGGTTGGATAAACAACAGAAAGAGCTGGACACACCTTTACCTTAATCTAAAAAACAGAGGCCGAGCTTACTGAGTTCTTATAAGGACACAAAGAGCAGACGCAACATCTCTAATAAGAAAGAACAGAAACTTTTGAGTGCCTGTCGATTCTGTGAGTCCCAGAAACACCAATTTAATAAACTGAGACCACCTACCCAGTAGGAGGTTGGTGGACAACAGTGGAAGAGAATTGCCGTCTGCCCAAAGTAGAAGGCTTGTCTGCAACAAAGGATGTTGATGAAACCCTCCAAGCTGGTTGTCATCAGATGAGCACTAGAGAGGACAACAAACCAAAACTGAAAATGGAACGAGGCGAGTTGGACGGACAGCTCTGGACATTTTACAGCTCACAGTTGCTAATGGGGCTACAATCACACGCACAGTTTGGAATACAAAAAGAAAGAATTGTTGGATGGAAGATCATTCGATACCTTGGCAGAATAAAGAATGGACCAGAGCTGTAGAAGTAACATGTCACAAGGATATCTTATGTCTATATATATATGAATATAAATATAAAGGGGACATGAGTGGAATCCTGTTCCGCTCATGGCAGTTAAGGAAAGCCTTGTGCCATGTTTAGGCAGATGTGTGGGAAAAGGAAGTCAGATAAAATACCTGCATTGTTTAACGGGGAGAGACCTGCAGAGTCAGACAGTGTAGGTGTTTGTGTTAGGGAGGGCATTCGCTGCAGTACAAAGTGGGAAACACCTTGATGATATCTATAGACAGACTGAGAATGTGAGGGAGAAGAAGGGTCGTATGACAACTCGACAACTCGATGTTGACTTTGCGATGTTTGAAATCAAAATATCTTTCAAAGGTACTGGATATACAGCCTGTCTGGGTCTGCTCCGACAGACACCTGGGGAAACCTTGAGATTGAGCAGAAACTTTTTGCAAACTGAAGAAGAGAAGAAGAAGAGCCCATATGGATGAGGGGACAGAGATCCATCCACGGTCAGCCTTTGCAGAGAGTGTCTGGATTTAAGTAGCTGGGATGAATGAAGAATAGTTATCACAATCTCCATATCTACACAGATGGTTCTTAGAACAAACAGGATCAAAGTACACAGAACGACTTACTTGTTGATATTCTGTTTTTAGGAGAATTAGAATAACTGTACAGATGTGGTGAGGACCTGCTTGAAGCACCAGATGCAAACAAAACAGTTTTTTTGGGCCTGAATAGATGCATTTATCATATTTCTAGAGTAACCCTCCACTTTTTACATTTAAATGGTGGTATCCAGACAAACAGGTGATGACAATGAACTTGTGCTAAGGTCAAAGGCCGAGTAAACACGTTTGTGCTTGCTCAGCAGCCTGATCAAATGAATGAATGGGTGACGATATTAAGGAGTCCTCATCCAGCGTGTCTATCGATGCTGAAACTGGAGCAGGGTGAGGTGGAGAAAGGTCAGACACAAGCTGACATTGTTGGTCTCTTTGAACCAGTGGGTGAACAACATGAGGTCAAAGCCAAACTGGGAACATGGAGCCAGAGAGGTCATCATGCTGTTCTGCTATCATTAGGGCGGAGGACATGTTGTGCCCTTGCACCCCAAAGTGCTCAGGACATGGAACGTGCAATCAACCAGACAGTCACCTTTGAACCGGAGCCGCGTCGGGTCCATACACACATGACAGTGGTTACTGCTGTGGCCTCTGGGAAGGTTAAGTGTGAGTCGATCATGGTAATGTTTTGAGGAGACAGTGATTATGGTTTATCCCATAAACTTCAAGGTGCAGCTAATACAACACCAGAGAAGAGAGAGTCTGAGGTGGACTGTTGATTACTGGTCTCTCAGCACAGCCATGTCAGGCTGCAATACAAATTTATTCCACCAATGTGAATTCAGATTTTCATATTACCGCCAAAGCACTATTCAGGTTTGGAAAAATGAAAACACTGAAAGGGGATGTCTGAGTTTTATTTTTCTCTTTTTATGTCTTTGTGACTTCAAATTAATGTGATAAATCAATACAGAGATTATAAACAAGATTAATTCCAAAGGATAAATCAATTATTTGATCATGACAGCATAATAATACATGATCTACAACTATTCCACCTCGGAAACTCAATAGTCTATGCAACTCAATATTGTTTCATTTGCTTCCCTCAAAGACTGGTACATTATCCCAAGCCATTACCTACCTCTTTCCAATTCAAGCTTACTTTGCCCCAAAGTGGAATAAAACACGATTAATGATTTCAATTACTCTGACCCTGCTCGCCGTTTACAGTGCCTGGAGTCGGGGCGAGGGAGCTGTGCTGCATAAAAGCCGATGGTGAAGGACATTTACTAGAGGAATGATTCAGTGAGGGGGCTGGCAGTTTGTGCTGGCTCATCAGTGGGGGAACAGAGCTTCTCTTTGTGCCGGAGCCTTCCTATTGCTCAGCGTGGAAACCCCACTGGAGACTCATGCTGCTGCTTGGCTGCCATTCTCTTCTACACATCACCAGAAGGGACACCTGTGTAAAGGCAGATTCGTCGCTTTAACTTTAACAATAAGCAGAATGCCTTGAAATGTAAATACTGTGCCCTCGGGAGATGAGGTGAAATGAGCATATTCTTATTTTCTGACTACAATAATTAAAGCTTATGAAAAGCATCTGCACTATATCAGAGTGTACCCACCTTACAAACAACGTAATGAAACTCCAACGCTAAACCAGATATGGAAGACCAGATAATTACAAAATTATTATTATTATTATATTTACTATTATTATTATATATACTGTTGCTGCCATTATTACTATATACTGCTATTATATTGGTATAATTACTATCATTTATAAATATATATTATGTTATATTATATACTATATATACTGTACTATTTTTATATAATGTCTAACAAAAACATTAGCATCATATCATCAGTACTATTACCATCATCTTGCCACTGCACCTTATCTACTTATTTATCTTGTGTTTATTCTTTCTACCTCAATATTTTTTATTTTATTCTATTGTATTGTATTTTATTGTATTCAAATATACCGGCTGCTATGACTACTTAATTTCCCTTTGGGGATGAATAAAGTAATCTATCTATCTATCTATCTATCTATCTATCTATCTATCTATCTATCTATCTATCTATCTATCTATCTATCTATCTATCTATCTATCTATCTATCTATCTATCTATCTATCTATCTATCTATCTATCTATCTATCTATCTATCTATCTATCTATCTATCTATCTATCTATCTATCTATCTATCTATCTATCTATCTATCTATCTATCTATCTATCTATCTATCTATCTATCTATCTATCTATCTATCTATCTATCTATCTATCTATCTATAATAATTTGTTTAATTATCGGTTGGCACATCCTGCCTTGTTACATATAGAAAAGTACTCCCTTTCTTTCCCATTTCTATTGCTGACATTTTTCATGAAACGTATTCTAATAGTTGTATATCAGATAAATGTGTGATATTAAAATCTCGTGCAGAGTCAGCATTGAATCATAATAAAAACACACGAGCTGACACTGTTTATTTCTTGTTTTAAATTGCTCGGGCTGATGAACGGAAACATGAATGTAATTTATGACGTCATAAAACACTTAAGCACCAATAAGAATGATAACAGGTCAACAAGTCCTTCCACTCAAACAGGTGTCAAGTGACCATGACTGGGTTCTGCTGGAGGTAGAGATTTATTTTTTGATTCAATGCTGATTTACTAAACCCAACAATTTAATGTGAGTGTTGGAAATAGTCTGTGTGGTTCAGGAGAGATTCAGTTTTATTTTTGACGGGTTTCAATTGGAACATGTGCCACAAATACTAAAAACGCACGTGCTCCAAGAGGTGGTCCGGATAAAAACATATGCATGAAAAGAAGATGGGACAAGGTGGTTGAAGAAGGAATGTGAGAAATGCTTTGAGTGTTATCAATCGAGAGAGATTGGGCGAGGCGGGTGGGTTGGGGAGGGCACATGCTCGGCTCGGGGTCAGAAACATAAAGCCTTTTTATTTTTCATCTTCCCGGGTGAGGATGAGAAGTCACAGGTATGGCTGCAGATTAACAGAGCTCTCCTGGGTCGTCCACACATAGTCAAGAGCTTCCCCATCATCTTCACATAGAAAAAGGCTTGAACAAGATTGTTGCCTCGGTTCATCTTGAATATATAAGAGTGAAGTAAAAGTACACGCACAGACAGTTTCTATAATTACCTGGACTTCTTCTCACTTTTAAAGGGAAAATGATAGCTCATGATATCAGAAGGTGGCTGATGACACTGCATTAAACAACCTAAGGTAGGAGGTTTGAATATTGAAGATTAGATAACAGTGTTTAGTTTTGCCCATATTTCTAAACTGACCAGTGTGAGTGGAGCTGTTTTTAAAAATAGATATTATGCACATGTTACATAATTTAACGTGTTTTATTTCCTGTCCCTTTAAGGCTCTCCATAAGGCCCTACTCTGATTGGTGAGCTGGCCTACTCTGTTTCGATTGGTCAACAGCTTCAAGCGCGTGTAGAAAATGTTGGCCTCAGCTCTCATTTTACCTGGTTTTGTTTTTCGTGCCGAATTAAGAAGAAGATACAGTTTTATTAGCCGCTAGGTGTGCGTTATGTAAGGCTGGTCAGGAGCACTGCTTCCTGTGGGGTGGGGGGGAGCTCTCTTTACCACAGACTTTGGGCATTTTAATTTGCAGACCTTTTACATTTGAACACTCAAGGGGAAAGAAACTGAAAAAAAGCATTACGCGTCTCCTTGTGAAATCGCTTCAGAGGGGTATTATTTGGTGACACTGCTGTTCCTTCCTCCAACACGACAGTGGATATTAGGATTTGGCGACCTGGACCGATTGTGATGTTCACAGAATCCCAGCCTGTCATTGGGCTGGGCGTTAAGTATCAGTGTGGCACACAATGATTACAACAAGACAATAAAAAAAACAGGTGTCTCTCTTCAAGCTTCACTTCAAAGCTCTCTGTTGGCCTTTGAAGTCACAGCATGCCAATACCTGGGTGCAACAGATAGACGGCAATCCCATTTGTGTATAATTCCTCCTTTTCATACGTCCACGACTGAGCAAATAGGAGGAGAAGAAAAGATAGAAACACTAAACAAAACGTGCTAAGTGGATTCTCTCGTCGCCTGTAATCTCCCTGCACTGTTGAAACGCCTCTGGAACCAGGCGGAGGGGTCGGACAGTAACAATATCCTTTTCAGCAGCCGATGAAAGCGTTTCAAGTCATTCCCCATTCTGCGCTGGGCCTTTGTGCCCCTTATCCACTTATTCAAATCAGTATGAACGGCAATGTGTCATATTAGCCGGCTGAGCAAAAGAACCCGGAAAAAAAAGAAAGCTTTGATATGTACGGGAAACAAAAGTGAAAAGACGAGCAGAGAGGGCAGCGTGAACACACAGGCCCGATCCACTGATCCTCTCCAGGCTGCTTGGTGACATTCTCGCTTTGGTGGAGGTTGCAGACTGTCAGCGTGGGTGTGTGTATAGTGTGTGTGCGAATAGTTGTCTACGCGTATGTGCAGCTAGGAGCAGTGGATTTAGACGCGAGGGCTTTTTTTGTGCCCCACATACAATACACCCCTCTCACACACAGACACCTCCCCTCCAGATAGAGGGAAAGGAATTCTGGGAGTATCAGTCAGCCAGACTGGGGCCCCGGATTGACACAGTGGACTTGGAGTGACAGACGATGCAAGGAGAAGGGCGGGGGGGGGGGGCTTTGGGAGTAGCTGAAGATGTCAGCACCATATCCATCATCTCTGCGTATTAGAGAATCCAACAACTATGAAGCGTAATCGTTAATTAGCCGGGGCATGAACTCGACTTGGAAGAAAAAACCCCGAACATTCCAAGGTCTTCCCACAGTCCCTTGTGCCTTCCCCCCCCACCCTCAGCCCCATCTCTACTTTTTACACAAGAGAGAGGATCATCGTGGCCCTTCTTCATCCAGCAGTCCTGTTCTATCGTTGGAAAAAACAAAACAATCGGGGGAGAGAGAAAGGGGAGAGGAGGCCATTCAGAGTTCTGAGAATGTTGCTAAACAGGATTAGAATTAGTGAGAATAGAGGTAAACAGTAGCGTGCTGCATGGGGGGGCCGGGTGGGATGAGAGTTTGCTCAGAGGTGCTGGGTGGAGAGAAGACAATAGTTAGATTAGCCATCTGTGGGGCTTCTGGTGCCCGGCGTCATTAACCGGCTTAGGGCCCCACGGTAACACCAGACACCCGTCCTTCCCCCCATGCAGTAAGCATCCAGCCCTGTGAGACTTGGGGGGGGGGGTGTTTGCAGGGGACGGTCGGGCGACAGGGGGCGAGAGAACTGTGACAAGGTAATGTCTGATGCAGCTGATAATTGCATATACAAACAGACACACACACACATAAGTGCACTAATGTGTGCTCGTGCACATCTGCTTGCACACTTTGGTCCTCGGCAACACACACACACACACACACACACACACACACACACACACACACACACACACACACACACACACAAATTTAGCATAACCTCGCCGCGACATCAGTAAGCCCCCACCACTGCACCCCCAAATCCCAGTTCAGGGGAACACAGTTTGACATTTGCTTTGTCTCCTTTTTTTGTCTCCTGAGTAGATCAGTGGCATTTTGCATATCACTGAGCATCGGTTGGTGGGGACACATGACCGACACTGGGACATTATCCAAGTGTTTACCACAGAGCTGAGAGGAGCGATGCTGAGGTGGGAATCTGTTCTGCTTAGTTTGGACATTGATGTTGTTTTCATTTACAAATGGGGAAATTTGACGAGTATCCATTATGCTAACATTGGATTGTGGGGCCCTTTTCTCTGTGGTGTCATAGTCATTTTATATTGGTTGACACAACTTTCAATATTTTCTAGCCTTAGTTTTTTGCATCTTTTTACTGTTATTTTTGTATTATTTTGAATGTGTTTACTTGTTTGCTTCAGAAGCCAACTTTCACTTTTTACTTTTTATGTTTTTCGACTTATTATTGTTTGACCTTCGAAGGGATTTTAACGGTTTCCTTTTGTTTGTCCCAAATTATTAACTCTTATAAATGTTTGCTTTGTTTTTTTTTTTTTTAGATAGCTGCATTCAAATCCCTACAAATAAAATTAATATAAAAATTTTTTTTTTTAAAATACTCAAATTGTTGCAAGGACATGTTTGAATATCAAATCTAATCCTCTTACTTGTCATAATATCAAGCTATCTCATCCGAGGCCAGCCTGGGTGACCAAGTCAGATTATTGTGCGTGCCATTAAATACCACAGAGACAAGGCAACTTCTGAGGAGATGCTTCGGACAAGAGCTGTTTACAGGTGAAGTGTAATAATGCACTGAACTTACAAAATATGGAATCAGCACGGACAAATGTTTAATAGGAGATCAAAACCAGAAACGACAGAAAAACCCAACAGATTGATGAGCTGTTGCATGTCTTCGGTAATATCTCAACTTAACTGCCCATAACCTTCACTGCGACCATAAATCATTCATGGCACAATTACAGCTCTCCATGTTGACTCATTAGGGCTTACCCCTGTCAAGTGCTTCTATTATGGCCGTGACGTTAATGTATATCTCACAGCAAGACGTGGAAATGCATGTGGTGACTTCAGTGCAATCACAATAATAACCTGGAATCTCCAGCCTTATGTATAAAGCTCAGCTGCTGTAATGTTCTGGTCTCTTTGTCCTCACAGCATTTATTTGGTTGACACTATTCATTTTGGTTTAAATATGTATTTGTTTAGTCCACTAACACGTGACAATAGCTGGATCTAGTTAGTTGATTAAATAGATATTTCCAACCTTCAATGGCTGAAGATTGCAGCCACATGATCACGATGAGACAGCTGATCTGTTACCATGATAAAATCATCCTTTTACTGAACCTACTGTACCTGCAAAGTCTGAAATCGTAAAAAGGAAAAAATTATATTAATGTACACAGTTTTTTCAGATGATATGGTCGAGATGCAAAGCGGGACATTACTGCTCTAATCAAGATGTCCTCCATGTTCCAGCAAAGAACACTTTCTTCCGTTACACATGACTAGTCCCCCTCTTTTTCACCTCTTGCCATCTGGCTCTCGACTAGAGGTTACCTAATAAGGTCATGGCTGGGCCAGCACGTCTCCCTTTATGTTAAGCAACAAGACACCTAGGTGTGTGTCTCCTGCTTTGTATGTGCCATTGTAAGCTCACCTTGTAATCCTCCCTGACATCTCAATCCTCAATACTGGTTAAAAAAGGTGTCCTACATGCAGAGGCAGAGGATAGACATTGTTCGGTCTAATTGTCAACGTGCCGTCCCAGGAGCAGAGGAGGGGGGGGGGGGGGGGGGCACTGGCACCGGGGAACTGCTGGATTAAGTAAAATAGAAGGAATGCAATGTGTTGCATTGGGTTACATATTATGAATGGGGATGAGGGGAGGTGATATCCACTTGGCACTGAGGTTTGGCAAAGAAGTACATTGTGACACGGTGGTTTTCAGTTTGGTAGGTTGGTTACTTTATGACTCAGGAGAAATAATCTCTTTAGGATATAAAAAGGAGGGAAGCACAGTGCAACTTCATTCAGTATTGGATTCATAGCAGGGTCATCAAACCTCCTAACACTCCTGCCCCAACCAGAAGTCATCCCTCATTTTGCATCAGCAATCGGCATTTTCCCTTTGCAGCAGATCATGATACACATTGAGTCCTCTTGAGCATGTTAAGGGTTGAGCATGAGGCCATTTCCATGAAATTGAGGCACAATGATACATTTAAACTGGGCGAGTTCTAACTGGTGGAGAGCTGTTTGCTTTGGACTGATTAGTACCACTGTCTCCGTGAGTCCTTTTGATGGAGCCACGCGAACTCGAGGACCACTCTGAAATGACGGCCATGTGCAAATGACTTCCCGATTAATGGATCCCACAATTGTTCATAAGCACTCCACCTGCCAGAGCGGTCCTTGAAAAATGCTAATTGGTTGTTGTCCCGTTTCCCCGTCACCTACAAGTGCTATTTGGAGTGCCGTAACATTTGGGTATGAGTAATTGGATTAGGGTGGAGGTTAGGCTTAGACCCACTCCCTCTGAAAAGTGCCGGATCTATAAAAAAAAAAAAAGCAAAGCTCTCCACCCCTTGTTTCTGGCCAGTAATCAGCAAAAGCGCTTAAATCAGACAACTGTGTTATGATGTCCTTAAGAAGCAGCCAATTGAATTATTAAACATCCGCCCTTGCTCACCAGATGTGATTCAAAGTGTTGGAGGCCCGAATGTGCAAAGATCAGAATCACAGGATTTATTATTTATTGTCTCCAAAACTAGGTCTGACTTCTTCTCCCGCCTCGACCTGTACTGAATATATGGATGTGAGTCAAGGATATAATCTTAATTTGTAGG
Source organism: Limanda limanda (assembly GCF_963576545.1). Classification (NCBI taxonomy): domain Eukaryota; kingdom Metazoa; phylum Chordata; class Actinopteri; order Pleuronectiformes; family Pleuronectidae; genus Limanda; species Limanda limanda. Next base: position 11,992,080 of record NC_083644.1, on the reverse strand, counting down.
GTTGAGCCTTACTGGAATCTCATTACATTCACACCTGGAATTAATGTGTGTCTCTAGTGTCCCCATTAAAATCCAATTGAGATCTGATGGGGTTTAAGGTGACGTTACACCCTCCTCTTGTTTTGTAGGTAAAAAATAAACAAACAATTAAAAAAGATTGTAGAATAGAATACAAGAAGATGGTAGCCATCTGTGGTTGGCTGCGTTTCTGGGTTTCCTTGCTTTTGTGACTGTTCGTACCTCCATCCCCAGATGTCTTGAATCCTGTGAGGATGAGGAGAGGAATGCTCTTTGTTTACTGGCTAATGGTTGCTATAGCTGCTACTTTGGAACAGATGCGTGTGATTATTATGTATTTATTTCAATGTGGACTGACGCAACTGCATTTACACTTGTGTTAAATGTGGTCACAATACGTCCCTGACCACCACAGAGGCGGTCCATTCAAATCCCATTACTGTTTCATTTCTATTGAAAAAGAATATAATACATAAATTCCCTTACATGTAGGTAAATCTGTATTAAATGTTTTCTTCTCTTTCTTCACTGTTCAGTGTTGTTTTCTGTCTGAATTACTCGGATATTATCACTTTCCACTGAATAGCGTACACAGCAGGACATAAGCAGAGGTTTGTGTGTTTGATGAGCAGAGTTAACTGCAGACGAGCAGCTGAGGGGGGGCAGACATAGTGATGGGACCAATTTGCATATTCATACATCGCAAACACTGAATGAGGTGAAGGTGTAGAGTAACTCTCAAGCCATTTTGAGGCCATAAAGATTTTTTTCAATTCTCAATCTGAAATTATGTGGAACGCAGATGAGTTTTTATGGGTTTAATCAAATCTAAGAGAGGACCTTCAAGTACTGCATTTGCATTCTGATGCAAGTTTGAATGAATTACCGTGACTCTATTTACCATATTTAATATATAAAATGTTTACGTTGAATATAAAATATAGCATGAGATACTTATGGATACTTGATTAACTCACAGCAGCAAATACAATATGAAATAAACTATGAAACAAATTGCAATGTCATAGCTCTTTAATCTCTTTTCAAATTCACCTAGAGGATCACTTGTCCCATAAGGACCATTATTGAAAAACATTAATAGGCAGAGGAATAAACTATATACATATACACTTCATGTCAAAATTAAGACAGTTCACTGATATGTCTATGATTATAAAAGATTATTTTCTTTCACTTCTGTCCATTCAATGAGAACTGGGCTAAAATGTATGAAAGATAAGAACGTCATGAAGGCCAATCTGGTTAAACAGTGTGATTATTCATACTGTCAGAACTTTCATGAAATTTAAAAAAGATCGTATAAACCTTTAACACTGATTAATGTTGCTATTCAAAAAGGAAAAACGATTCATAACAGTATAATCGTTAACATAAAGCTGTAGTTCTTAATGAATTCACAGATCTTGCCTCTTTGCCCTGTTGGGGACCAGGCTATTTTCTGGAAGTCTCTGCATTGTTGCCGTTGTGGTGTTCCTTCAGGTACTATACCTTACCATCTGGGAGTGATGGAGAAGGCTCCTTGGGGGATTGTGGAGATTAGGTGTCTTCCTAGATTAGGCCTGACAGGGCGCCACGGCTCATCCCCTCTCTCCCCTGGGGTATTTACACAGCACTTGGCTTACCCACAGGTGGCTAATATGCAGTTAGCAGGGCCTCCTTCCCCCTATATGGCATGTGACGTGTACATATGTGTGTCTCTCTTTTGTGTGTGTCTGTGTGTGTGTGTGTGTCTTTGTGTGTGTAGAGAAATGAGAGTGATAGATAGCAGTACGAAGGTGCCAAGAGGAGGCCAGATAATCAATCAAACAGATATAGAAGTGCTCACATGCAGAAGTGTTCATGCTACAGTATCACACCATGTACATGCACAAGTACACAAACCAGCTACAACTTTAGAAGTGTTGATATCCGTGTACACACACAGTCTCACAAAGGCAGCCTGTGCTTCTACACCGCTTGTAGACAGTGTGACTAAATGCTTCATGTGTTTCTCTCTTCTCTGAAAGGTTACAGATGGTGGGAAGAGTCCGACAGCTGCTATGTAAAAGTTTGCATGTTTTGGTCAGTGCGTGTTTAGCCTGTAAAATTGATAATTTGAAATGATAGCTTTACTAACATGGAGTAAATATGTCAAAGATAACAGGCTGCATTGTAAATCCCTCTATATGCAAACATGGGTTTATCATTCTCACTCCCTTCGGTGTATTTATTGGTAAATGGTCGGTTTACTGTGAAGGCTTTGTGTGATCTGTTTGCAGATATGATGAACAGACACTGAAGTGTGCGGTGACATGTGGTTGTCAAGAAGGTTGTGTTTGTCCCAGTGAGCATCCAGGCTTCTCACACTTCTGTTTTCCTCATAAAATATAGATAAAATCATGCCATTTTAATGTTTAGCCCATATCCAACAAGAGTAAGGAATAACTACCCCAACAACCTCTGTTAACAGGAAAAATACAAAACATAGAAACCTCACAGAGCCACATGTGAGGGATCCCTCTCCCAGGACAGACAGAAGTGCAATAGATGTGTAACTGTACACATCAGCAAAATAACAGTATTTACAACACTGATTAGATGGTTGAAGACGTGCATCGTTATTAGGGACATGACTGGTATACTTGTTACTATCCCTGGATTAAACATATTCAATCTTGCTCTATAATCTATAAGGTCTGCATCACAAAATTGTTTTCTGAAACTGCAGAGACAGAGAGTTTATGTGTCTGAGTTTTACAACCTGAGCTGAACATGTTCTTTCAGTTGACCTCTCTAGTGGAATGGGCGTTTCTAACTTAGAATCCAGAGAGAGAGAGAGAGAGAGAGAGTGCAGGCTAATCTTACAGATGGTTCTTATCATGGCTTTCTGAGTTTTTCTACGTTTTAAGAATATAGAAAACAAATGGAGCATTGTACAAATTAAGGCAGACGACTGGAGCTGAGTTTTCATCAGCCGATCAACCACCCGCTGATTCGTTTGCACGTCATCATACAGCTGGAGATCATATGGACGATCCTATGACCAGCTGTGTAACATTCAGTCATGGCATCGGATGGATTTTGAAAATTGTATGCAGCTCGTTTAGTATACATCATCATTTAAAAGTAAATAGGGCAAAAATTGTATATATTAGTTTATTTATACAGCAAAAACCATGTTTATTACTTTATCTATGGAGCTAAAAGGCATTCACAACTTTATTTATACAGAAAAACATTTATTTGTTGTGTTTTTTGTTGTATAAATAAAGCAATAAGTACAGTGAACATATGTATTACTTTATTTATACAGCAAAATCTGTATTTAATTATATAATTCAAACTGTAAAGAACCTTTAGCACACGATGTGTTTATTCCGTTGCAGAACTCTGAAAAGAAACAACCCAACAACTTGCTCCATGTTGCCTCTGTGGTCCAGTAATAGGTTTTTGGTGTTTCTCTGTCTCCAGGGGTCGTGTTCATATATCCAATTAATTCTATCTTGTGTATTTATGTCAGGTGGAAAGTATTGTTATTCATCATCCTGAGTAAGTGTGGCTTCTGGTTCACTTGGCATTTTAATCCATTACAAAGTGAGCCTGCTGACGGTAGATGTGGAGAGGATGAAAGCTCTGACGCTTGTCTCGCTGTGGCACAAAAGGGAGAAAGTGCCGATGGAAATTTCACCGGGTGTTTCGGGCTCAGATAACACGAAACCTGTGTCTCTTCTAAAGTGGAGACTGATGGGAGCAAAGTGTGCAGGTAGAGCGACACAAACAACTTCCTGGTACTTTGTCACTGGCTGAATGTGTTTTTATCATAATCAGAAGGGCAAAATAAGCCCTACAAAATTGTTGTGTGTCGTTGTTGTAGCTCTTGACTGAAACAGATGCAGTGGGAAGAAATCTGTGCATTATCACATAATGTTGAGGCTCTTGGGGAAAATGGGATTCAGCTTTAACCTGCCGCGCAAAGCAAAACCTTTCTGTAAGTAAACATCCATTATTCAACACACAGCTTCCATCTAACAAACATAGACTGAAACACTTTGACATTTTGGTAACATTCACAAATGTCACACAACAGTCACTGACTTTGGCAACATGTTTTACATGAGAAAAGGCAACCGTGTAAAAATGCCAAAGACAAATAATGTATTTTGCTGCAGCACTGAAAGCAATGATTATTGAATGTTGAATATGTCGCTGCCTTGGATATGTTAACTCTGTGGAAGGAGAAAGAAAAGAATTCTGAAGCATAATCAACTGTGTGCAGCCTTTTGTCCACTGTTTCTCAAAAGGACCGAGGACATGAGAGACATCCAGGACAATACAGACGACCTTCATTAACAATGAAGCAGAGCAAAGCAGAGTGGTTCAGTGAGTAGGAGTTAATAGTGTGGCTTTGCGTTTTTGTCAGATGCAGTTCAGCTTTTTGCTTCTGTTGTGCTTCCATGATCTCCAGCATTTTGTGTTTTTTTCTGTTGTTTTCCACCAACGTCTTTGGAAGAAGCTGAACCCGAAGAACCTCATTTAAGTTCCCCAGACGACGGCTTTGCTCAAGTGCCCATGAGCAAGAATCCCACCCAGCACCCAGCACCCAGCTGACCCTGACATCCCAGCAGAAGCAAAACAGACCCTGCTTTGCTTTGAAGGTTTGTTTGTCTCATTTGAAAGCATTATATATATATGTATCTCACACTAATCTATACAGCATTAGCATACTATATAAGCTCCATTATGTATGCATGCCTCAATTTGCATAATTCCCTCTAACTGTCTACTGTTATGTTTGTTAATTAATTTACAGTGAATGAGCTTATTATCTGAGCCTGCATGGCCAAAGGGGCATTCATTTCTTGATTAAAGCAGCAAAAACATGGTCCCAAGCTGCAAGAAAGAAGATGTTTCAGCAACACTTGAAAAGAAGCCAGTCATGGTTACACTCTCCGTCGGACAAACCACGAAGACAGCTTGACCTAAAAGTGCTGAATGTATATAGACTCTCTCGCTGCTTCCCCCCTTCAACAGCCAGTAGAAAAGTGTGTGCATGTAAGAGGCTTTCCACTGGTTCCCCTGCACACGTCCACAGTCTGGGCTCTGTGTGATCCTTTTGAAATTTAAGTCCGATTTACTGTCAGACTTTCTCTTCTTGAGCATGTATATCCACCCAGGGAGGGTTCGATGTGTACCACTGCCTTTACTGCACAGACACACAAACAGTGGAAGATTTAAAGAAACAAGCTCACACACACCAACACACACACACACACATATATGTATACTGCATCTTCAGTATTCACAGCAAAGGGATTGTTATGACTTTTTTGTTATGACTTTGATGAGCACTTAAAAAAAATCATTTATAAATCTTCAAAATGAATTAATAATTTACTCAGGACTCACACACATTTATTTGTGTAGTTACCATAGACAGATATCATTTCATTTGATTTACAAAAATAAAAGAAACATAATATGTGCAGGTAAGAAGCTTTAAAAAAACATTGTATATGCATTAGGTCCTGATTCCAGAAGTGGGCAGCATAATGGATAAATACCATTATTGAACTACTGTAAATCAAGTTTGTCAACAATTCCATTGGCCTCATAACATAATAAATCAATAAAGGTGCTTATTGATTTATTGACTATTTTTTGTTAGCACCCTTTCTAACATATTCAGAATGTAGAAGTAGGTAAAGGATGAATAGCATTTAGATATAAACACACAAAGCAATTGCAGAACGGGTCCAGTACATCATAACCTTCTCGGCACAGTTTTGTCCTTGTGATACATTGAGACATGTTTAATATCGTAATGCATGTATTCATAAACCTGATCACACAGGTGTGGATGAGGAGGTAGGGGTCGTCCACTAACCAGAAGGCCAGTGGTTGGATCCCCAGCTCCTCCATTCCACGTGTTCAAGTGTCCTTGGCAACAAACTGAAGATGTGATGAAAGATGGAGAGAGTGCTGCACATAGAGGGTTTGATGGTACAACTGTTCTATGAAGCGCTTTGATACAGACCATTCAAACAGCTCCCACAAAGTGCGTCATAAAATAGCAAAGTAGTGATAAGGCCGGGTTGAACTGTGTCTGTCATCCACTGAAAAGATACTGAAAAGAAGCACTGATGAAAAACCTCTGATTGCCGTGTTGACATATTTAGTCAAAAAGCGTGTGAGGAGAAAAAGTTGTTTGGTGTTTTCCTCTTCTCTTTGACCCGCAGCTTTCAGAGTTTTGAGTGAAAAGCGAAAAGCCACTGACACATTCTTTGAAGCCTGTTTTTCTATATGCGGATAAAGACATGTAGCTCTTGAAAGAAGCTCTAATCCCACATGTGCACCCAACCCCAAATGTAGTCTCCACAAACACCCACCGAACAGGGTCCCTCTGCGTCCTCATCACAGACAGACTCCAGCGCTTTTCCAGACTCAAAATAAGATCCAACGAGCGATAATGCATTATTTTTGTTAGTGTACACACTTCTCTGGGATTTACTACCCGCAAGCCCTTGCCTCCCATGTGAGTATTGTACACCCAGCTTGCACAGTTTGCCTCCACTGTGTTCTACAACACATCAACAGATGGCTGCATTCCAGTCCGGTTGAGTAAATCTCAGCTTGCTACAGATACTTTAAACCGAGCGTTCGTTTCTTTCCTGTTGTCTTTGACAGAGGATCAGCTTGAAACCTTGAATGCAGCTCGTACGGCGGCCGACACCTTGCGAGCAGATGTGCCCGGGATGTGAATGAGCAGAACGAGGAGGGATCTCCTGGGTTTCTGGGACGTCAGTGGTACATTTGCCTGGGAACGAGGATGTAGCTAATGATGAGCCTAGATAATCATAGGAAGAATGATGATGGTAATAACCATTACCCGGGCTGCTTGATAGGCCCCATGGTGATACTTGTTTACAGTTATTAGTCAGCGCACTACCCTGAGCTGTACGATACACATTAATAATGTGGGTGTTAGGAGATGAGGGCTGATGTGTTATGGGTTAAATGCCTGAATGCCACATTTGGACAGGAGTGTGTGACCGCTCATGTACCAGTGTGGTTGTTTTCACGTGTGCAAGCACAATACATGGAAATTGTTGACAATTCATAGTAGTATACTAGTTCAATGTGCACGTATGAACGGTCTGAGGTGTTTCTGCATATGTGTGTGTGCATAAGTGTGTTTTTCCGGCTCTGTTTCTGCTCAGGATCTGTCCGCAGCAGCACCATCCATCAATCTGTCGACTCCCCAGCCCACCGTATCACCTTTCCTCTTCCTTCTTGCATTCTTCCCATCCTTGCCTTTTATCTCACACCTCTCTCTCTCTCCCTCTCTCCCCTTCCCTTTATCCTACTTCATCCCTGTCACCTACTCATGGTCCAATTTTAGGCCTTACCATAGCATGTTGCCACTGCAGGATAAATAAAACTGATGGTTCTCTACTTTTAATTAAATAAGTGGAAAGAAAAATTCTACCAGAGTTGCAAGACTCTTGTCAACCAACACGTTCACACATCGAGACCTTTTATTCTGCTAAGGCCATTTCCTCCGCTCCTGGGGGCACCCTGTGGAAGGAGCTGAGGTCAGTGTAATTGTAGCGCCCTTGATCAATGCTCATTTTCCTCCATGGCTGCTGTGGCCTGCTCCATCGCTCTCTCTCCCCTGCATGATAGCAAACTGCAGCCAGTCATGCATCATTCATGAGGAGCGCGAAGAGAAACTCTGCAACTCCGAGGACTCCTAACCTCCAGGCCAAGGCTGGCCCCTCAGTGCCCTTCTGTGAGTTATGTTATCTCCTGCCCGTCTGCAAACCTGACAAGGTGTTCCGTTGCTGTGTGGAAGGGTCACGTGGGGCAACAGGATTTGACCGTCAACAGACGAGTATGGAGTCAACAGGAACATCGAGTGACTCAGGGCTCGAGGCAGTGGATTGTCTCTTGTGACTTAGATAATGTAAATCACTGTGCCTTTTCCACCATTTTCTCTATTTATATCCAAAGAGAAATCAATTCTTAACTCAGTTTCTCAAGTAGCCCAGAGCGCTGTGTGCAATGTTAATGTGAGGACCTGGTTACAACCTGATAAAGTTTATGGATTAATCATTAGAAACATACAATAAAACTCCAAATGGCAGGTGACTATCTATATCCAGAAGGAAATAGGCAGCACAAGATGGATGTGGTTGTCAACAAGGCTGTAAACACGGTGTTTAACAATGTAAATAATCCAATGATGTATTGTAGCTTTAATTGGCACGAAGCAAATGCTGCATAGCTAATTGCTCCAGCATATAGTTTTTATTTTATGACAAACCTTTATAATATCTCTTAGAAAATGGAAATATAACATTAACTTGCTTTACCTTATTTTTCCCTAACGCCATCAGGTCAAACTGTGACTAACAGCATTAAGGGTTTTTGGGTTAAGGACACATACCCTCACCAGCGGCAAAGAAATGCTGGCACATTAAAATCAGAAAATATTTCATGAAATGGAAAGTTACTGCACACTTGTTGATGTAACATGGATGTGAGGATTTCCTTTTTATTATTTAAAGAGAAGCTTTGACAGCCAAATCTTTTTATTCATTGTTCTAAAATATTTTCATCCTTTTTATACTCTAATGGCAGGTCACTACAGATAAAAGGAGATAGGAGCAAATAGGTGGGTGGTATCTTTTTACTGCTGTGACTCAGCCTTCTCAACACATCTTATCTCCATACAAATTTGCACAATACAAAGCATTGAATCTACTAAAATGAGTGGAACCCCAAAAGGAAGGAAATACAAATCCATTCTGCATCAAGAAGACAAATCCTTTTCCTTTTATCTGTACATCCCAAGGCCACGAAAGCTAAGGTTGCAAATTAACACTTCATTAGCCATCACAACACTGCACAGAAAATCACAATCTTGCCTGTGTCACTTGATTTTCTTTTTTACTTTCACCTCATCCACAAGACTAACACATAGGAGTGTGAGCAGGAACACGGGTAATCAGGGAGGCATTATGTAAATCACTTCCTCTGCTGCGCGGGAGCCACGTGTATTTAAACCTTCCTGCTGTTCGCTCGTTTCGGTCTCCGCTGGCGCCCGTTCATTAGTCAGGCAAGCCCGGCGAAAGAGCTAATGCAGAAAGGCGACGTGTTATCTGCAACATCAGTGGAGGATTTTTTGGACTGCAGCTATTCCATGGTCAGTATAACAAGGCGAAGCAGCGAGGCGCAGAGTGACCACTTCTTTCATGGCACTGGAGCTTCCTTCACAGAGCCCAGATGCAAAGCTGCTATGAAAGGTGGTGACAGTCTGGTGTCTGTGGGGGTGTGCATCTTCCAGGCAAAAAGAAAACGGACAAGCTCATGAAAGAAAATCATTCCTATAAATATTGTGCACAAAACAATAAAGTTGCCGTGTGCACACAGGCCTTGTGGCTGTGACTGTACCTCCCACTCTCCCCTGTGTCTCCCCCCTTTCCTCCTCCATCTCCTCATCTCCACTTTGATCACTGCCCTTTCTTTTCACGGGCCTCACTCCTTCTGTGGCTCCACACACAAACACTGTCTGTGTGTGTGTGTGTTTCTCCACCTTTCTTTCTTTCCTTCCCTTCCTGGGTATCACCGAGTCTTTGATCTGCATCACAGACTTGCACATCCCTTTCCCCCCCCATCCTGTGTCTCCTATGCTGTTCATCTGTCTATCTCCCCCATGCACCTTATGATCCTTTAGCTTTCTTCCTTTGGGTCTCTTCCATAGCTTACTGCCACGCATTCACTCAAAGTGACGCATATACATACTGACTTTAGCCAACCAACATCACCCAGTGTATTATTGTTTATTATATTCTCAATACAGAGGATTGAAGACAAATTGAAAAGAATCCTCTAATTCTGGCAACAGCTGCAAACGCCTGTGTCAACATCAACTGTGAGGTTTTCTTGCTGATCTGTGGTTAATGATTAGAGGACAGCAAGTAGCTTTGGACTACTTCAGCACTTCTGTGGTAGACTTCTAAAGAGATAACCTACCTTTCACATGGTCCAGAATGAGTTGTTGTGTCTGGTTTTCAATCAGCCTCAAAGGGCACATGTCACTCTGCTGCACATCCACCTCCACTGGCCGCCAATGCCCGACTCAAAGTCATGTCACTAATGTCGTCCTGCAGAGCAACTTCTGCATCCACTTGAACTCACTTTCATGGGTTATGGTCCTTTGCAGCCACTGTGCTCCTCCAAGGAGACATCATCTAGCATTACTATCCGTGCTCCCAAGTCAATCACAGCAGACTGTTCTCATTCGTGGTGCGTTAGAATTGAATCGAGCTGCTAAATTCCATCGGTTCAGCGAGTTCAGGGGCAACGCTCTCTGTTCTCAAGAACGTCTTGAAAACTCATCTCTTCCTACAACATTTCCTCCAAAACGTGTCGTACTGTGCCCCTGATCTTCTATTACAGGTTTACTTCAAGGTCTCCTACCACACGGATGCTTGAGTGTTGTCTCCCAGTTGTGAGTTGCTTTGGATGAGAGCATCTGCCAAATGAGTGGAAAGGTAAATGTAAAAAAAGAGGAGCGAAAGAAGGAGAACGATGAGAGGCAGGAGTATCACAGGGGCCGCAGAATCTTCCTCGTGAATCCCCACCTCATTTGAAGAAGGCAGTAGCCATGGTAACAAGGACAAAGAAGGGTAGAGTGAGAAGTACGTATAAAAGAGAAGAGTGTGAAGCTAATGGGAAAAGGCAGTAAAAGAGGTATTAAAGACGGAGAGGGATATGAGATAGAGAAAGAGAGACAGTCTAAGAGAGAAGGTATGAACGAGCCGACACTGATGGGTCATCACCTCTGAGGTTTGACCCCAGACCAACAGCAGCTCCGTCCGGCTGCGTGGAGACGTGAGCCCTGTGAGGACCGTGACATTTGCAGGCATCACGTCTCAAGGGAAGTAATTTCGCAGACACCATGGACTGCAGCAAGAGCTTCCATTTAGCAAATTTGGCCCTCCGGGATGATAACGCACCAGGGGCCATTTACTACCTCACTGGCCTTTGTTTTTTCTTAGATTTCGATCTGTGTTCATCTCCGTGACCTGTCCTTCTTATGATAGGTCAGTTTTTTTCCCTCTGTGCTGGGTAACAAAGCTGTTTCAAGTGCTGTGATTGCAGATCCTTTGGCATTTGCTCAGTTCCAGTCAGTTACTAAGAGAAGAACAGTTGTAATGTTGTGGTGTTTGTCGGCATTGGCAGTCTCAGTGGGATTGTCTTCTTCGAGTGTTTCCCCATGGGCGCAACCTTGGGAGGTACAATCTGTTGGAAAGCCTTCAACACACAAACACACTCAAGCTGGTTCTGTGGCAGTGGCAGCTCACAGCCAGACAACAATGCAGCACAGTTCAGAAGTTAATGTCATCCACTTCATGAGGCAGCGTGCTACAGTACACCTGGAGTTGTCAGAGGCTACTTGGTTCAGTTCTACTCACAGTATGTACCAATCAACCTTAATGCTCAATGTTTCTCCAGACCGAAGACGACATGGAGTTTATGAACAATGTCTTTAATATATTGTGTGTGTCACATCACATATTCATGAATCCTCCACTTGTGTAATGACCAGTGGAACCGGTCATTACACAAATGCTGGTGAGTATCTCACATCAGCTGCTGTATGGACACATACAATACAGGTACATTTTATTTCATTCTCAGTATTCATTTTATTTTAACTGTTACTGTTTAAATCCACATGAAGTGAATATAATATAATAAAATAATCAATTTAAATGCCCCAAAAAACGTTTTCTGCATTCAGGTTTTTTAAATGATGCGTGATGGATCATTATTGTTTTTAAGCAAACTCCAGTTATGGCAGGATACTGACACTTCACAAAAAACTCTACATAGCAATGTAATTTTTATATTTTCATGTGTGGGGAAAAAAACAAAACAAAACAAAACAATTGTCCCACTAATTGGTCAACAAGTGCTTGCTGCGCGAGCCAATTATCCCTAACTGAAATGGAGGTAATTAACATGATCTTTCTCCTTGTGTGACTTATTGTGTGTTTGCTTCAACACGCACAGGCACAAACACACATATACACAATGTGCTGACAAACTGAAAACTGGTCTGAGACACATCGAGGCCTCCTTCTCTTTAATTTGTACTAATTTGTGATTTTTTTATAAGTTTTCATTGTGTCGAACACCCACAGGACTAGTTTCATTATAATTAGCTGAAAATTAAATGTGTAGGTGTGGACCCACAGAGACCGCAGATCGTCTTTGTCAGTCCATGTTTGTCAGAATGTCAATATCGGGCTAAGTGCGACCCCTCCCACTCACCACTCACCTCCTCTGCCCACTAGAGCTGTGTCCCTGGTTCAACTCAGAGCAAAAATACAGTGAATTCACATCCTGTTGCTGGATAGTTTCAAAAGTTTTTGTCGGGTGAAGTTGGCCTTAACAAGCTATGGTCTCTCAGACCAGATAGGCCAAATGTAGGGTGAACTCTCATTAGGGGGAAGGAGAACTATGCCAGGGCGTCATTACCTGCCATACAGCAAGTCTAGCCTCAGGTTGGAGTATGCTGCTGGATCCCCGCCTGAGGTTTGACTCTAATCCCAACTGTCTCTTTGACTGCCAGAACAATTTCCCATCTCAACCACACAAACACGTGTTCACCCTGTGATTGTGCACCTTTGAGCTCCTGCCCACTTCAGTTGAGGGAAGTGCTTCACAACTACCCACACAACATTTGAGATCAAACGCTCCTCCCTGATTAAGACGGGGAAACTGAAAGTGACGATCAAAGTGCACTGATATGAAGAGTAAAGAGAAATAAAAACTGTGGGGAGTGATGTTTTATGACACATCTGGTTCTCCACTGAGTCAACATTAAAAGCAGAAGCTGCGTTCAGTTTCCTGCTGCTCATATCGCATTATGGCAGAAGTCCCGCCTCCGGCTCAGCCTCCACCTTTACACTCCCAGTCTGTGTTCCCAGAGGGTGTAAGTCATTATCATAACTCTCCACTGTCTGCTACGCCTGAAATTTGCTGCTTTCTTTTGGGGGAGCAACAACATCCACGGTAGAGCACAGTGTCTTTTGTCCTCCACCTTTATGTCCCTCATCCCCGTCACTCTGCCTCCTCCATCTCTCCTTTCCTTGGCCCGACGTAGGAGTTCACAAACACGGCAATGAAACTAGCCATCTGTGCCAGGTGCTGCTTGTGAGATCATAAATAAATAAACTGTATTAGTGTGTGACTGAGGAGGGGGAAAGTGATAGCCTCTGCACCTCGAGCATGCATGTGAGCATGTTTAAAAGGCGGCAGGCATAATTAGGTTTGCTAAGAAACTGGTTTGGTTCAGACAAACAGGGCGTGGACCCATTTTCAATCAAGATTTCTTATGTCTAGTATGTCAGACGTAATAAATCAATCCATGTAAACAAACTCTGTCAAATTAAACCCTACCAAATGAGCGTGTGTTGTGAAAATGGCAGCGCATTAACGGCAGAGCTCAATCAGTCCATTCTCACATCATTCACCTCGAGAGCGAAATGTTTGACAGCCATTCTGGTCCGACCAGCCGACACGGTGACAGGTTCATCGGAGCACAACTTTCCAGAACCCTCGTGACCCAGAAAGTCCAAGTAAATGTGGGTCTGGCAGCAGAAAGTACAGAAAGCCGATTATGACAAGTGGAGTTTGTTATGATGCACCCACACACAAACACACACAAACACACACACACACTCACAGGTTGTGCCAGTGTGCAGCCCAGGCACAAAGAACCGGCTGATGCTTGAAGGGTCTGTCAGCCACTTCCTTGCCAGTGCACCGCTGCCCTCCTGCTTCCCAGGTCTTAATCCTCTCCTCCTCATTTTGATGTAGCAGGACTTTGGGCTCTTCCTATAATTGGAGCACACTGGCTCTGGGCAAAGTGTGTGTGTCCACGCATGAACTCTGAGGTGTGTGTGTGTGTGTGTGTGTGTATGAGCAACTCCCATGTGTGTCCCTGTGAGCATATATTGGTAGAGGATCTAACAAGGTGTAAGCCGCTGCAAGAAGCACTCAAATATTGTGTAAAGCAGGACTTTGACAGGTTATAGTTTATGTTAAATACGTTTTCACAGTCACTTATATTACAACAAATGTAATAAGCACATGAAACATTTGTAACTAGGGCTACGTTGTAGCACTAACGGGCCCGAGCACACGCGCGTTCCAAGTCTGTTTCGGTCGGGGAAGAGAGAACGTTGGATGAGCAAGCGCTCGTCTCCGCGTTGCATGCGTTCGGCACTGCGGCAAGGATAAACGCTTCATTTCCTGTAGCCACCAGGGGGCGCTGTGATTTTAAGTCACGATTTATGTGTAGATGTCTTCAGGTCGGGAATCTTGTCTTATGTGTCTAGTTTGGATTTGATCAGACCAAATATGTCTGAGATACAGAAACTCGTGTGTTGATGGCGTTTCATCAAACTTTGACGCCACGCCATGGTCAGAGGCTCTGACGAAAAAATAAAATTTTGATAACTTTGAATCTCCATCTTGTTGTGATTAGACTCATATAAATTGTAAGTTGATCTGAGGAAAGCTCTACGACAAGTATATCAAAGTAAATATGCAGAATATGGCCAAAATGGCCACCAAATCCAAAATGGCCGGCTTCCTGTTTACTCTAGCATATCTATCCAAGAGACTTATTTCTTTGTCATGAAAAGACACATGTCCCCGTCGATTTTCGTAGCTGTAGGCCAATCGTAGTGCCGGGGCTACCCTTTAGGGGGCGCTAGTCAGTTATATTGCCACGCCCATTCCTTAAACCCATCTGACAGCTTTCAGAGGGGGGCTGTTGACACACACATGTAGTTTGAGGGAGATTGAACCTTGACCACCGAAGTTATAGCAATTTCGTGTGTCATGGCGAATTGATGAACTTTGATGCCACGCCATTAATATGGCGTTTGACGAAAAGTCACAGTAATCTTATATCTTCATTATCAATGTCTTGAGACCCATTTGACATAGTTTCACATGGTTGTGCAAAGGGGATGAGGAGAAATACTTCCAAGTGTGAGACGTACCAAAAACAAGACATTTCCTGCTGCTACCAGGGGGCGCTGTGATTTTAAGTCACGATTTCTGTGTTGTTGTCTTCGGGTCGCGACTCGTGTCTTATATGTCTAGTTTGGACTTGATTAGACCAAATATGTCCAAGATACAGACGCCCGTGTTTTGATGGCGTTTAATCAAACTTTGACGCCACGCCACGGTCACAGGCTCTGACGAAAAGTTGATTTTTTTGATAACTTTAGTATTCCATATTGTTGTGATGACACTCGTCTAAATTTTACTTTGATCCGATGAAAGCCCAACGACAAGTACATCAAAGTAAAAACGTTGAATATGGCCAAAATGGCCACTAAATCCAAAATGGCGGACTTCCTGTTGCTTTTTTCATAACGCACTGAGAGACTTTTTTGTGCGTCTGGTCACGATACACAACTGGGTATTTTTTTTGTGAGGATCGGTGAATGCTAAATGAGGGGCTTATCCGTAGGTGGCGCTATTGAGCTATTTTGCCACGCCTACTTCCAAATACTACAGAATATGGCCATTTTCACACATTTCTAATTTACTGCAAAGTTTAGAAACTTTTTGAGCATGGGAAAGCCCTCAAAAAGCATATATTTAACTTGGCGGAGAATAATAATAAGAATCATTTCAATTTCAATAGGGCCTCCCACCGGAGGTGCTCGGGCCCTAATTATTGTTTATTATGCTTATCTTTCGAGGGATACAAGGGCGAGCTGAAGCTAATCCCAGCTGACATCGGCCAAGAGGTGGGACACACAATGGACAGGTCGTCATTGTCCATCCAGGAAAACGCAGGACTGACATGTAGAGACAAATGCACCATTTATGTTCACATTCACACCTACCGACAATTAAGATTCGAGAATTAACCAAAACTTAATGTGTTTTAGGACAATGGGGGGAGGCTGGATTACCTGGAGAAATCCTCCCCCCCCACCACACACACACAGAAAGGCCCCGGCTGAAAACGGATTTGAACCAGGACCTTTTTGCTTTGAGGAGACACTGCCCATGATTGTTTCACG
Source organism: Limanda limanda (assembly GCF_963576545.1). Taxonomy (NCBI): domain Eukaryota; kingdom Metazoa; phylum Chordata; class Actinopteri; order Pleuronectiformes; family Pleuronectidae; genus Limanda; species Limanda limanda. The sequence goes on along the minus strand of NC_083644.1, from coordinate 11,975,938 downwards.
CATGCACTATTGCACACGTTTATTTGCTGAATACATTAATAAGATGTGTTCACCTCTGTTTGCTTTGTCATCTGTATTTTGAGCAGAGTTGCCTTCAATAGACTCTTTGGAGCAGAATTTATCTTGGGGCCACGCATTCAGGTAAAACTTTCATCAGTTGCTCGGCATTGCGTCACTATCACAACATCAGCTGCTTGGTAACCAGCTGAGAAGCAACAGTCAATTTTATTAGAGATGATATTTGTATCCTCATCAGGTCCTACACATTGAGTACATGTCCTTCCTCATAACACATGCAACACATCTTTATTTCCTAATAGTCTTCATCGTTGTGTGAAACCACTGACAGGCCTGTATCATGTCTCCCGGATGAACACGCATGTACATGTGGGACCTCGCAGGAGATGAACAGAGTCCAGACCCATTATACAGGACAGCAGATCCATAGTTCTACCAAGAACTTCAAAGTGTAACTGTAAGACAGGTGCAGAGGGAGGTTATTAGAACCTGACAGGTCTTACTGTGCTGGTATATGTGCAACGCAGTTTACTGATACAGTTTCCTCCACCACTCTAACAACATATAAGTTATTATTAGACATTTATGCACGAAGCCTTTGATATTGTTGACTTTCCCGATTTTTCATGTTCATATATATTATGTATGCTACATACTATATATATCATGCATGTTTGTTTAGGAGCGACCAGTTGTCCCTGAAGAATCATCTTTGCTGCTGGAATGTCTTTGCAGGCCTCTTCCAATTCAAAGTAAATTCCTCCACATATATTAGGTACAAAACAATATACTTGTTCCCTGGAGTGATTTTTGAGGCTGCGCTCCTCATCTGCGTCATCACGTTATCTCGTGTCTGTATCTCTGTCTGCAATGTTCAAGCTCTTGTTTATATTTGTGTGCGAGTGCATAGTTACCTGAGTGATCTGGGTGATCTGGGTGGGAACCAAGCCAAACTGCGTTGCTGTGGTCCTCTGCGGGGACAAACATGTCAAGGTGCTAGAATGTTTTAATCACACCCTGACCGCATTAAAGACTTGGGTGTTCCTTTTGAAATTTGAAACATGTAGACTTGTCTGTCGAGCTGCAGAGTTAAATCCTGGGATGACACAGACCTTTGCACAGCTCAACAAAATGGAAATAAGATTTACATTAGAAATACATCACAGAGAAGCGCTCGGCTGTAAATTTCGAAAGGCAAATGGTTACTCTGCTGCCACTCGGATGTCACAGTGTGGCGGAGGTGTGGATTGGGCCTTGTGTACAGCTAGTTAATGTTGCAGGCTTAAGTAAGGCTAGTCATGCGGTTAAACAAGTTTGAGACAATTATGTGACACTTAGAAGACGCCAATGCAAAAGCTAAAGCACCAAACAGCTTTTTATTTCTTATAGTTGATCTTACTTAACTTAGAGTTAGGGGTTTTTGAGAAAGAAACCCAACTGCCCTGATGGAGAAGACTGTCAGTCTGACTTCTGTCACCGCAGAGTGAGCTCAGACAAACACAGTCACACATGCCAGCGCTCACCGGTCAGACCCTCCGGAAGACTTCCAGAGGCACATAAGTCAATCCGTGTCAATGATTGTGTCACTCACCAAAAAAAAGTAATATCATCTGCTTCCGATATTCAGATACTGTTTCTCTGTCAATGACACACTTAAGATCAAAGATATAAAGTAGAAGCTGGTTTGACAGCAGATGCAATTTCAGCCACAGACTTTTACTCAAACTGATATCATTTAAGGAAAAGACTGGTTTATTACCGCTACCACCTTCGTCTGTGTGTTTTTTTTTTTGTTTTTTTTTTTTATCAGAATAAACAATGCAAATAGAATATGGACCAAAAAAGACTTTGAAAATTTGTGGTGAATCAAAATCATTTTTTTGTTTGGGCTCTGCGGCAATATGGGCTCTACAGAGTTATATTCCACCCAACCAAGATCTCACAGAGATCTGGTAACACTGCAGCTATGCTTTTACTGACGGACTTCCTGATGCAGTTTCTTCCTGCCACATATGCGCTGTGTTTTCCTTTGGGACGAGAAATTCCCTACATTTTGGTTGTGCTCATTTATGCCTCGCTTTCAAATGAAGTGGCTCAGATAATTTGGCTGAGCTGTTGGCTTCTCACTTTGGCACCATTGTTTTTTCCGGATTTGCATTATACAAACACATTTTATATTGACCTACATATAGATAACCCAACTGAGACGTTTGAAAAGGTGACTGGCTTATGCAAAATTAAACCATGATAAAAAGGCAAATCAAGTAAAATTGATATCTAAACCAACAGACACACTGACCTGACCAGGGGGAAGAAACAGAACCCACGACGTTCGCTGTGTCTACAGGCATGTGATTAACATTCCCTTTGAGTTCCTGGTACACAAACAGAGAACAACTACAAAGAGAGTACACAAAAAAACCCAAATAGGTGCAGCCTCACCCAAAACTCTGTTCTCTGGAACCCAAAATCTATGAGCAACTGATTCAAACAGATGTGAAGGTAACATTTTCTCCGCTTCAGTATGTTTACATTAATTTTAACGATCTCCTTATGAATAACTATGAGTGACTGCCTGGTACAAGGTATTACCCACCCCCCCCCCGTCCTTCTGTATGCAGCTAATGTTAGTGATTTGGCTCTTGTGTGAAGATGACTGAGTGATGGGAAACGTCTGAGTGTTGCGTGGTCTCATCTCCGTACCACTCACGCTTGTAGCAGGTGATTACCTTACAAACTCTTCCCTCTCTTATCGTCTCTTGTTATCTCTCTCTCTCTCCCTCTCTTTCCTTCTCTTTCTCTCTATCTTTATGTCTTGTTGTCAGCGGTAACCTCCTCGGGGAGATGTATAGCTTTAGGCAGTACACGAGACTATGTATTATGCTGTCTGTCTCTTTCTTACTCCCCCTCCCCCTATTTCTGCTGCTCTGGGACTGTCACTTCTTGTACTTCATGGGAACAGCTGACAAGGGACGGACAGACGAACCATTAATGATGAGTCGGGTTGGTTGTCATTGTTTTGCCACAATTCTGGTCAATGTTTGAACAAAGTCTGATGAGGCAAAACACTGTGTCATCGTCATGTATGTGGCCTGCGTCTTCCTATACTTGACATCTATTGGCTTGTAGATGGCCCTGGGCGACATTCGCATGTTCCATTCAGTGGGTAGTTGTCTTTCTGTTTCAAAAAAGAAAATCAATATACTAGTTAATTAAGCCGATTTTGTGACACTGCAATATCCTCATCGTATTGCTAGTAGTATTTCTTTCAGGCGCAGTACGCTGGTTCAAATATTCCAAATCAACGTCTTTATCATTCAAACATCGCGAATCCTGCGAAGATTCCTGCATGCTGCTTCTACTTCTTCTAATATTGTTTAATGCTGTCTCTACTTCCTGGAATTGGTTCGAAAGTCCGAACTTTTCAAAACGTGTGTTCACAATGCAAACAAAACAAAGTCATAGCTCAGTTCGATCCAGACTGAGATCACATCTTTCGGTTGAACAAAATTGTGGTCCGAGGAGCCTTGTTATTTTGGTTTTGAGTTCAGCGGAAAGTCCAAAGGTCCCGGACCAAACAAGGTTAGAGGGAAAGCTCCCTAAAGTATGTTAGGGAGATAACCCTGCCGATTTACATTAATTTCCTTGAATTAAAGACACTTCTTGTCTTGGACAGATGATGAGGAGGAACTGTGTTTTGCCATCACTGCAGGTAGTTGAGTCATGACTGATAAGAACCAACAAGGAAGCAAACGCGGGGGACAGCTTCATCGTTTCTAGACATCTCTTTCTTCTCATCCATTCAACAATGCAGCCGTGTAGCAGAACTCAGGACTGGTCAGAACAGTCGGTTTGAACTGAACAACAGTGAAGCATTTCCAACTAAAAAATAGACATTGTAGTAAAACCTGGAACATAAGACATAACCCACTGTCCCTGTTAAAACACATAGATATACATCTGCAGAACCAGGAAATACCTTGTTGATTGATAAAATGCTTCATACGCTGGAGTCGTTTCCCGTCTCTTTCTGAGCCCTCACAGTTATTAATTATGTTGATTATGACACGCTCTTATTGGAATGCAACCCCTCATCACTGCTCTGAGTCCCACTCAAGCCTCTGAATGAAACGGCAAATCAAAAGCGTCTTTTAATCCTCACTCTCAACAGAAACACGATAAAGACAAATTAACCTCCCATCAGCTGGTGCAGAGCTCTCAGCCACACTCGTCTTACATTTTGAACTTGTGTTTTAGACATTTATCTGAAGCCCTTAGCCACACATAGTGAGGACAGCAGCGTGATGAATCATCCCTGTATATGTCATGTGTATTTACATGTATCTGCGCATGGATATTTTTCTGTTCACAAGTACATAATGTTTTCTGCTTTTGTGGGAGATGATGTTGTACAGATACATTTGAAATTGAATGCGATCCCTGAAGTACCAACAGAGGACAAGTGAGTTGAAGGAAAAATCCAAAACGAGCTGAAGGATTTAAGGTGAATCTCCGTTTCCTTGGTGATTTTTCTGCAGTTAGGTTAGAGCTCAAAACAAAAAAAAAATCACACAATTGAACTTTAGAAAAAGGAAAAAAAGCTCTCCAATATCGATTATGTTCATATTTTATTTTTACTTTGTGTCTCATTGTTTCTGCAGACTGCACTGAAGACGTACGCGTATGTCCTGCTCAATAACAAGTTAAGTCTTCTAGTTAATTGGCCTTCAAGTTGTTGACGAATGACGTGTTGAAGGAAAGGAAGAAGAATTTTCTCTCAGGTATTTTCGGGGCCTAACATGTTCTTTCTTGGTGCAAATATGACTTTGAGAGGAGGCAGAGGCATGAGAGCTGCCGTTGATTTTGTTTGACATTTCTTTGTTTTGTTTGTATGATCCTCACGGATGACAGATGGACAGAAATACCAGGAGGAGACAGCCCCACAACAAATGGAAACCACTATGAGAAATCTGGCCTTTTCAGATGGTCTACCACAGATGTTTGAGAACCAAACATTTAAACAGCAACTGGTTTCCTGTAAACACGACGACTGTTGTCGCAGACAGGTGTGGACAGCCGTCATCACCCAGCTAGACCTTTGAGCTTTCGCTCGTTCCATCTTCCTGCCTCCTCCCGCCCCCCCGCCCCGGCTCCTTCCTTCCCATGGCTACTGTACTGCAGGTTGCTGAGAGATTGACTGACTGATGCGGGTCAAGGAAGAAATGCATCTGGGGAAGAAAAGAGAAAAGGAGGGTGAGACATGATAAAGCTGTTGGCTGATAGGGATCTGAGAGTGAGGAATATGCAGGTACAGTGTGTACTGTAGCATCTTGCTGTGATAAGACTGTTTCTGTTTCAAGTATAAAACAAGGCTGACTAAGGTTGGGTTGTGGAAAGGGCGTGTGTCTTGGACTCAACAGACATTGTGAATGGAATCTATGTTTTCAGTAGTTTTAAGAAAGCATTTGAATAATTTAAATCAGTGAAGGTCATAAACAACAGATATAGCTGCTCCCCGAAAGCTCATCGATTGACGCCTGGTGACTGGCTGCAGAGGTCATAAAACCTGCTTATTTCATGTTAGCTGATCGAACGTGGACCAATAAAAAAGTTGAAATACTCCTCAATAAAAATAAAGAAGGAATTCTCAAAGATGCTATCTGTCTCACAAAGTAGGGGGACTGGTCCGTTGGCGTCAATAAGCCGGATGGAGAGCAAGGTGTCTCCCATTAGAGGTCTGATGCTTGATCCCTGTCCAATGCTTTCAGTGTATTGAACACTGAAGGAGTGAGGAGAGGAACCGTCCACACTATCACTGAAGCAGCAGAGAAAGCCTCAAGATGGCTGTGGCTTCAAATGATGCTGTTGGCGCAAGATGGCAGCGTTTGTATGCAGGCTATTTTGGCTTAATTTCTGGACAGTGGGAGGAAGTGAAGATGTGCTTAACAGTGTTACACAGTGGTAAATGCCAGCCAGAGGGGAACAACTAAGTTATTGCATTCATCCTGAGGGAGGAATGTCTGTTACGAATTCCGTCTGGTAGATGTTAAAGATATTTGACTGGATGAGGTCGGTGCTGCTGAAGTAAGAGTACAGTTGTCTGGACCACGCACTCAAAATAATTGCTGGTATGATGCTTTTCATTAAGTTATTTGTCCGTTTCTATTGGTCTTCTAAATTCAACGATAAATCGAATTGAACATTATGTTCATAAACAATTCGCGTCAGACGCCAGACCTCTTGCTCACACGCACACACACAGGCCGATAAAGCTGTGCTGGAGTTTCTTTATCTTGGCCACAAGTTGAGTCACAGCGAGTTTTTGTGGTGAGGTGCCCTTTGTTGTTGTGTTTACCTCCTCTCTCGCTGTTGTTGTCTCCCCCTGGCACATACACAAAGTGCCGTGTTCTCGTTTTATCTGATACTGCTGAGGCCGAGCATCCTCCCAACTCATCTGTCCTCTCATGGCACGAGTCCATTATCATCGGGGGGCTCCGAGGTTCAAGGTGACAATATTCTATGTGAAGTCCACCACTGGACGGTGCTGCAATGCTTTGAATAGTATGGATAGTTTACATATAGTTTAACACAGTACAACACAGATTGTAGAGGAAGTGGACCTTTATTCGGGCTTTTTTTATATTAAACAAGAATCGTAAAGCATTTTAAACATATTAACTATAAATAGAATAATGCCTTTTTCCTTACTAATGCTTGGAGGGAAGGGTTGCATTTACTGTACTTCCTATTTGAAGGTGCAGTCTCTCCTTATCCTGCCAGTGAGTTCCAGATTGCGGCAGCGTCACAGTGCTCAGTGCAGAAGGCTAAGATAGAATCAAGCCTGTTTAGACATGCAGATGTAAATGCCCCCCTACTTGTGTATGTGCCTCAGGGCAAAAAATAACTCGACAATGCCTCACTGTTTGATGTTCTTTTTCGCTCCCTCATTGTCGTTATCTTCTAATGTCAGTTTGATCGCATCGTGCAGGATCAACCTTTGCATCTGCCCTTTAACTGTGTCTTGTGATCATTGCCCTATTCACTCCCATAGCTATTTTCAGCCTAGATTTGTTACAAGGTTATATGCTGAGGGTTGATGTCAGAGTTGATCAGCAGCTTTGTACTGTCTGATTTTCTTCAGGCTCAAATCCAAACAACAGTTTTGTTGGAATATGTGTTTATTTTGCATGTATGGATTTTGTTGGGTGTAGTTCGATATTGGACTTGACTGGGATTCAGTTTTTTTGTTTAGAGGTCTGTTTTTCTAGAAGTTTAAACCAGAGCCATCACAACTTAAAGCGACGCAAACATAATCTTTTTGTGGCAGTACTTTAATAGTGCAAAGTTTAAACCATACCGCTATAACTTGACAAAACCAAATTTGAAGTTGAGGGCATTTTTGAACCAACTTCCCATGTAACAGATCTGTGCAGCTTCTTGTGCTGCGAGTAGTCACTGTTAAGAGAAGCTCTTACTAAGCAGCGGAGGCATCAGCCAATCAAATCACATCCTGTCCTGCCTGACATCAAAACAACAAAAGGAGTTCGGAGGCAGAGGCCTGGTATGTGTTTACCTGGTTTTATTTCACGTGCACTTTCTTTTAGCGTTGCATGGCACACTGGCATGAAAGGCGGACCCGATGTGTGTCCCAAGTGGGAAACACGTGATTGTTTTGTTTTTGTGATGATGATTTGGCCACCACCAAGTGTCAGCCTATTTGCTGTGTATTTAATTTCCCCCCCCTTTACACTAACAAAATTACACTGCAGGCCATTTTTATAATCATTGTTTCAGCAGTCATAGTATGTTTGATGTTTGATAAGCTTTTTTCTTAGTGAGTGTAGGTAAACTTCCAATGGTGCCGAACAGACTGTGAGTCGAAGAGAGTGGGACTAAATTAATCATTCAGTGTCTATTTGTTGTGACTCCAACATGGCAGCCTGCTCCGCCATTCCCCCCCTCATAGCTACTGGCACGCTAACAAAAGAAATGAGAAAGTGTTTCTAAGATAAGGAAAATCAAATGTGAATGCTCTGCTTTACATTAGAGATTTTGCTGTATGACCTAAATGTAATCATATTTAACACCCCATCGCCCAGCAACTAACTGGTACATGTCTCAACAGTGACTCAGGGTGGAAAAATCCTGCTTTGGCACACGTGTTAGTGTGCAAACATTTTTTTGAAATGAGACTAATCACTTCATTCACATTTGTTAGATAAACATGTGACTCCTGCATGCACATATCTACAAAATTTGAATTTCCTCCTCTTCTTTACTCAATTTTATTTAGAACTCTCTGGTATAGCGAGTGAACCGTTTATTCCAGATTACGCAGGGATTTTGAAATTACTTACGTTATTATTGTAAAATATGTGTGTATCATGCCCCAAGGTGGTTTGGGGCATATCCAAGTGCTCCTGTACCGGACCGTGTTATTATTTGGCTCTTATATAAGTAATGAATCTGCTTGGTATTTAAATTGGCCCTGTGGCACTTTTCCAAAAATGACTCTTGCCAGATTTCTGAGAGTACCGGTTAATCCAAGAAAGGCTGAGCGAGATCAGTATCTGTGCTTCTCATAAGAGGGGAGGAAGTTGCCCATACGGCTCATTGAAAGTACAGAATCAGAGGAAAAGTGTACACAGGCTGTTTCACTGTTTAGTCTTGAATGTAATTCTTTCTGACACACTCATATTCAATACCTGTCATGAGGTGTTAACTTCTCCTTGTTGAGATGCACGCATAAATTAATTTGAGGACTAAAAGGAGGACACATCTTAACCTTGGGGTCAAATTTGCATACAGGTGTAGCTCCAAAGCCTTACATATGCTAGATACATACAAGGAGAAGGATGGAACCCTCTGCCCACACTCTGTAAAATCTTAGCACATCTTCTTAAAGCTTGTGAATACAAAATGATGAAACAGAGCAGTACCACAGGAGAGTGTCAGGGGGCAGTGTAGCCAAGAGTTCAAGCGAGGCTAGCATTCAACACGAGAAAGAAAGAAACCACCACATCTATATGATGTGACTTCGTTCGGACACAGGGACAAACAGCTGCTTCCGCATTATCGCTACCTCTCCCCGCGTCGATTTGTTTGTTGTTTTTCAGAGACTCTTGAAACTGCGCTGCCCACTAGTGGATGTATAGCTTAACAACAATGCCAACGTAAAGGACGCATGGAAGCGTTTGGGCAGTGACGGTAACCTTGTTTGAAACAGACGTTGTCATATGTAAAAGCAGCATAAATTATCTTTATGCCTGATATATTGATCAATCTAAGTATCAAGTTAAATTCCAGTTTAAATGTTTCTAAAAATGACAGAAAGACAGAAGTGAGGGGTTTTCTGCTTTGCTGCAATGTATTGTGTGGTCACTGACATGTGAGGCAATCTTTCATGCTTCAACATTTCCACCGTCACAAGATGTGGTGTAAACACCATCACAGACATACTGTATTTACTAGGCCTGTCAGCACCAGTGTGCTGATGTCAGCCAAAGAGCATGCATCATCACACACTGTGTGACTGAAGACATCTGATAATAAGACAGCTCCGACTGCGCCCCCGCATACTAATGACTGGAGTACATAGATCTCTGTCTCAGGCGTAACTCTGAGTCAGATGTTAGTATAAAACTCTGAAATTGGTTAAATTGCTGAAATTATTAAGGCCTGCAGACTGACTGTAATGCTCTATAAAGAAACGCCCGTCTCTGGCACAGCAGTCCACACATTAAGGGTTTATTTCCAGCGAAGCAGATAAACAAAGGTTGGTTGCACAGTTATTAACACGCCAGCCTGCTCTTGTGGGGAAAAGATTAACATAATGACAAAATACCTCAAAGAAAAAAGTGCATATTACTGTAAGACCAGGTTGAACTCTGTTTTCCTCCAAGGAATACGGCCGGATGACCTAGTGATAAGCAACCACGGCATGAAGGCCTTGTTTTGTAAACCCTCTGGTGTAACATTGCATGTGACAGAGACTGTCTTTATGTTCCTACACACACATAAGGAGAGTGCTTAAGCTGGACCCATTGGGCCCGCACTTCTGTCAGGATAAGGGACAGGTTTTTAAACGCAAAACACTTTTTCAGCGCTCGACAGACAATGTTGCTTTTCAGCAAGAGTGAGGACACACCAGCTGGTGGTGTTGCCAATTCAAAAGGGAGCAGGGCTTAAGCTGCCAGTGGGGACGCATAAATTAGCATCATGAAAGACACCACCTAGATTTATTTTCCAACTGGGAGAGTAAAACTCGACAGGGGTCACTGTTCCCTAAAGGGGCAACCTTTAATTTAAACCCCATCTTCCACCCACTGTCTGCAGATACACAGAAGGACAGCCTCCTTGGCAGGGAATATTTGTTTGATTTGAAAAGCAGTTCCCCCTGTAGCCTCTAATAAGTCGGTTTACATTTCATTCTCTATCAATAATGTCTGTTGGCCAATGACGACTTCCTCTGATTCAACTGCATAAAAGCTTGATTTCCCTTTGATTTCCTCGGGGATCTGTGCGATAAGAAGTCAATCTTGGAACGAGGCCGCGTGGTCAAAGTTAAGAAGTGTAAAAGATCAAGTGAAACATTGCAGGAGGCGTAATGACTCTGACACTAACAGATATTTTGACATCACGAGGCTCAAGCACTAAGTAAACACCCGAGCTGTTTTCATTACATGACGCAGAGAGTGGGATAAATGGACACGTTTTGCTGGAAGTTCGACTTCCTGAGATACCAGAGAAGCAAAGCTACATTTCAATATTTCAGCACATTTTTACAGCATTAAGCTTGTGATGCTAAACAGCACACGTCTGACCCCAAAACAATCTATGTCCAACACGATGTTATGACAGCTTTGTTGTGGGGAGCAGGGGAGATAATGGACAGTAACACGACGTTCCTCTGGTTTCTTGATGATGACGATGATCTTGTCCTCGGGCCAAGTCAAACAGAAAGCATGGCGAACCTAGACCTTGGCAAGACACCAGCGGCTCCCCTCCCGGCAACCTCCCTTCTTAGTTCCTCCCTTCCCTCCCTGTCTGATATATAGTCCTGTTAGTTGGACTCTGAGAGCCTGGGGAGGGTCTCGCTGCTCCAGATAACTCCAGACAACGCAGACATCCTCGCCTCCCCTTGTGTCAGGGAGTCAAAGCCATATCTCTGTCTAACACAGTGGTCTAAATTTGTGTTTTTACTTCAGCAAGGGTGTGACAGCGTCCTGGGAAACTCTCTTTTTAAAGCAGGGATCAATTAATCCAGATCAAAAGGAAACCACCCAAATACAGGTGGGTGTTTTAGAATCTGAGCAACGAAAAGAACTGGTTGCAGCCCCAGAGAGATACAGCTATGCATCATGCAGAATTTGTTTGGAAGCTAAAATGTTTATCTTACATCGGCAACAGTTGTCCATGCAAAGGTTATATGGCCAATCTGTTTGCTCTTTCTTATCGACAGTATATGTTTAAAGTGTGTTATTGCACTGCAACCTGAACGTTTGAGAAAACACAAGAGTCCATTAAAATAATAGTTTTTTCCCTAAGGGTGGCACATACTGTACCTTTTCTGTCCTCTACGGTAAACTGCCGGACAATGTTTGCTCTGTTATGGGATCTCACTCAGCTGACCGACTGTGTGCGTATTAAGTGTGTGTATGTATGAGAGACACAAAGGTAGTATGTCTGTGTACATGGGCGAGTGTATGTGGACGCATGTATGTGTGATAAAGAGAGAGCCTGTTTATGCTGCATATCAGCAGAGATCTAGCAGGACCCATGAATATAGATCCTGAATGTGGAGCTTGTTCTGAGGCCTGAGACTTACCTCTCTTCAGGGCCACGCAGCTGGATTCAGACAACACAGCAGCGTGGCCCTGACTCTCTCTCCAGGAGGAGTTTGGTCTCTTTGTGATCCTGCTGTGAAAACCATGAAAGTCCTGGTTTATACCTCGAGCTGATAAAAATCAGCCTGGAGGTTCCACTGTCCCCCTTTAGCATGTTTAGTAAGGCTTGATCCCTGTGAAAATTTACTTTTCAGATATTTCAAACGTGAAATGGGGTTTGCCATGACCCGAATTCACAGTCCATAACAAAGATACAAGATGAGAATCGTTCAAAATGCAAAGAGAATGTCTACTGGCCTGAAGTGTAGATTCCCCACATAGGGAGAGTCAGCCCTTTGCTGCATGTCTTCCCTAGTCTCTGTCCACATTCACACTTGCACTGTCCTGTCGATAAAGATAAAATGCCAAAATTAAATCTTTTAAATAAGGGAAGTATAGTATCCTCTCTGTTTTTAAGTTCAGGTCCTTAGTGGTTTATTCTTTATAGCCAGAATCTGGAGTAGGGTATAATTTTACATATTATTGAACAAACTTCAGAAAGGATTCAGTCATATTTCCCTATCAAACATGATTAAGATCGGTTGGACAGAATGCAATCACAATGCGTATTGATACTGAAGTGCATCTTCCTCTGCAGGTATTGAGGCTCTGTGTGTAAGACCTGGACAAAGTAGGGCATGGAGTCTGGATTATGTGCTCCCAGACTGAAGCTCACAGGAGCATCCCTCCTGGCGGCGTGCCACGGAGGGATAGTGGAGGTCCTGCTTGCCGAGGGGAGTTTTTTCGCTACGCACACCTTTTGTGTTATTTTAGTTAAAGCTGCAGCGAGAGCAGAAATAGCCATCTTGTTTGAGTTACAGTTGGCTTTCTGGCAAAGCTGAATATCAGTTTTGTCAAAATACAGGGATAGGGAAAGAGGATAACAACCACAATCACTGTTTTCCTTTTTGCTCCATCACTGATCCCCCTCACTGACTTGCTCTGTGGCTAGTAAGCTTAGTTGTACCCTCAGAGAGGAAATTATACTCCACCGAATTCTTGGTTTCTGTCAAGTGATTCCAAAGGTCTGGTGTTGCTCCTGAGTCTCGCCTCCTCTCAGAGCTACAGCTCCCAACCCACTTCCCTCTGTCTCTCTGTACATTCAGGATTTCGTTCAGCAGTGTCGATGAAAAGAGAAAACCTGTTCCTGGGGTTTATTGTTAAGTGGTAAAATGAATAGATCTTGTAACTTTTTTCTGGATTTTTCCAATTATTTCAATAGTTCACATGGCGTGTGGCTTTTCTGTCGACCTCAGTTAATAAGATAATTTGGGGCTTTTGCTATTTTGTGAATTAAAGCAACCGTTTAACACTTTGGGAACTGTGTAATTTTCTTGCCAAGAGTTAGATGAGAAGATTGAAACCACTCTTATAGTTAATACACAGCTGGTCTGCAGCACAGAGACTGGGGGCAGAACGTAGGGGGAAAAGGCTCTGTCCAAAGGTAACAAAATCCAGCACCATCCACTGCGAATAGCTTTTTGTAAAACCACAATGTTCTGTTTATACACATTTGGTTTCTGTATGGATTAACTGAGCAAGACATGACTTCTTACTTACAGAGTTGTAGAGGTGCTTGTACGTGGAGTTTGTTACCTTTGGACGGAGGCATGCTCGCTGCTTCCCCTTGTCTCCGGGCTCCGTGCTAACCCAAACTAACCGGCTGCCGGCGATCGCTTCATATTTATTGTGCAGGCTTGAGAGCGGTTTTGCTCTCCTCATCAAACTCTCTGCAAGAGGGAAAATAAATGTATTCAGCACATGTCAAAGGATTTTGTGCGACTAAATCCGTACAATATACATCTGTGTGCTTGTTTTTCTCATGGTGCATATTCATAAAGCATTCAGTTTATAAAGAGGGCAGAGGATTGCCAGTTTTGATGGTGTATTCATCATCCCTTTAATGATATCCACCTGTAAAGGGAGTGGGTTGGGGGGGGGGGTTCTCAGGGGTTATCGATCACATTCAGAGGCAGGAAGGGGGGAGTAACACCAGTGAGGCTGTCACATGAGTGGGTGAGGAGACAGATAGGCCTTCTTGACAAGTTGCAGACCATGAAAGCAATGCACAGATAAAGGTAGAGAGAGAGAGAGAGACTGGTTTGAGCCAAAACTGCAAAAAAAAGGAAATTCACAGAAAAACAGCTGGTTAAATTTGAGCTTCAACTCTTCTGAGGAGGGAAAAATAATGAGGGTCAGACTTGTGTGTGCAAAAGAATTGTTGTGAGATCCTTTGCGAAGGGCCAGATGGGTGTAATTTCTTCTGAAAAATAAATGAATGAGAGATGTTTTACTCTCTGGACTTTTTGACTCTTTTTTTATTCAGATGTGGAAACTATAAACACTTTCTTTCCCAGGCAAGCTGTAAGAAAACTGAAGCAGATTAAGCCCCTTTGCAAATCCTTCTTCTACATTGTGCAGTTTAGGCAAACATGATCAATTTAACATTTTACAGTTATTCTTATTAAGAAACAAACAAATGGTATCTCAGCATGCAGCACACTGTGATACAACTGAGATCATCTTGGCACAAAAACCAAGATATTCTAACTGAGACCCACACATATGTGGAGTTCTGAGCTCGAAGGGAAAAAGACTCCACAGGCTCAGGCTGTAGCTTTTAATAAAACTGCAAGAGCTGAGACAGCAGCAATAAAACAAAAGGAGTGTTGGCAGGGGCCTCGAACTGTTGTCTCAAGGTTAGCGAGGTATCTGCTGGAACGCCTGTGAACAGGTGTACTGATGCCCTGTTAGCCATGTTAATGAAATCATTAGTGCCAGGCTTCTGGATGCGAGTGTCTCCACAGGATTGGGGGGAAGAAACCCTCGACCGTCTGTTTTGCTCACCTGTCCCACTCGAGACGGCTCCCGTGATTTAATTAAGTAAACAGACGCCAGTGAAAGCCTCCCTTCGACAACATGGCTGAACCCACAGTTGTATCCATTCATTAAAATAGATGAGGCGTTCATTAAGCAAGGTGACATTCCCGAATAAAAACTTTCCTGGGTAATAAGCTTTGCTTGATTTAGCTACAGTGCCAAAAAAACACACTTGTTAATCTAACTTGGAACTGAAAACTCTCCATAAAATGCAAAGCTACTCCCTCTACCGCCATACTGAAACATTGAGAATGTGTGTGAGTTTCTCCAGGTTTTGTAATTAATTAAGTTTGGCTGCATAACAGGGGAAATAGGAATGAAAGTATGAAAACAGAGCAATAATGTTTAAGTTGTACCAAGCTGGGGCATCAAATGCACTTTACATTATGACTGTAATGAAATATGAAGTAAAAATGACAAGCAATTATTGTGGAAACCGCTGAACTAAACGGAAAAATTTCACCTGAATATACATCAAACCAGGGATTTACAAATTTCGTGGATTTTGACACACACGTGTCATCGGATCCCAGACGTTAAAGTATTACTGGGTTGACTGGGGAATTGTGGGAAGGCGTGATGAACAGAAGCAGATGGCTGTGCTGATGTATGATTCACTGGGACCGGACTACACCCATTTTGACCAGATTAATTATTTGACAAGTAACAGGTGGAGGACTGCTCCGAACCCCAACTGCTTGAGCCATTTAGCTTTACTGCACAGTTCAACGAGTTTCCTAACACTGCTCTTTATTACCTGTGCATGTGCTGCACAGGCTGGTGAAGTAAGAGAAAAAAACAAATTAATTTTTGATGTGGTGCTAGAAGGAGACTTTAAAGACTGTTTCTTGCTACTCTCAAATCCTCAATTACTCCCCAGGATTAGTACCCATTGGGGCACATAGATCTGGCGCACACACACACGCAAACACACTTTTCATGCAAAATTACAATTACCCTAAGTTGCCTCAGGAGTTTGGGAGGGTGTATATACACACAGCTGTCACACACACACACTGGCTTTCACTCCTATTCATGAAATGTTTGTCAGAGAGCTTTTGACAGCCAGATTCACATACCCAGTTTATCTTGCTCATTTTATTGAGCATCTCCTCCAACTGAAGACAGAAAACACTCTAGCGGAATTGATTGGTTGTCAGCATGTGGAGTAATAGCTCTGCTCATTTTGCATTGAAAATACATATCCCCACCCCCTTGCTTTGAGAGACTGATGCAGTGATGAGAGGGAACAGACTGATCAATGAACTGCTGCCTTTGTTAGGATGAATATACAGAGGATGTAGCATTGATTTTCACACTGAAGGATTCAGCGGAGCATCTGACACCGAGATGGGGTAAGTCACGAAGCCTTCGGTGAAACCTACACCACCTGACGTCCATTTTCAGGGTGCACGGTAACACCTTGGACATATGATAACACCATAGAGGGGCTAAGAGGAATTGTTTCAGGTGTGTGGCTGACCACACTTCTGAAACAATTTCTGAATCCCTGAAAAAAACGTTATAAGATACATTTAGTAGTCAGTGACACACTCACACACACACACACATGCTCTTCACAGTTCTCCAAGCCCAAGTGTTGTTTTTCTCCGCCGTGTCCTGCAGTCAAACAATGCCACATTCATTCTGCAGCCTGAAACCCTAACAAGGGGGTGATGCAAATTAAAGTGGCATTAATTTCATTACAAGCGGGGGAACAGCGAGGGATAAAACATTAGAGTAATTCATTTGAGAGGATGACAGCAAGCTGAGAAGGCAGCAGTCCACTTGCCCGCAGCTGGTACAGTAGCCCCGGAAAAGGCGGAATATTTTTTACTTTCCCTCACCAGCTACTGGCTAATGTGATGCTACAAAGCCACTCTATAAGCTGACGGCACTGATTATGCATTTGTAGTGGCACTTAAAAACACTGCCATCCGCCAGCGAGCCATTTCTCAACAGCCCCTTTAGAATAATATACATCCATTACTCTTAGACAGGTAAAAAGAGAAGCAGAGTTTGGTAAAGGTTTTATAATAAAAAACTGCAGCAGCTAATTAAACTAGCCAGTCTCCATGTGTTTCTGTGTGTCTGCAACACTGTTTATGCTCCGGTTGTCTTGTATGCTCGCCTGGCAGCTCCTTGCTTGGTCACTGTGAGAGGGGGGGTGCTGCACCAACCTACTCGGGTTATTTTGGGTGGTTGAGTGAAATGCGTGTTGGTACTTAAGTCTCAAGTAGACTGCTGGCTCTGACAGGACGGGAAGCTCACAGACATCCTCTAAGTGTCACTTTACAAAGCACATGGCTCGGCGCAGCGGAGGCCTCGTGTTACTGCTGCGTTTCCAGGTGGAAACATATCCACACTTTGTAAGACTAAACTCGCAGCATGTTCGCCATTCGAACACTGCACCTGTGCTATTTGCACTGTAAGGTGTTTTGAACCCAGATGCTCGTTTCCCTTTCTGTGGTGTCATGTTAATGCCGTTTCGGAAGGAGAGTCGGTCCAAGTGCATGGTTTGTCAGGCTGAAAAGGGGGATCGGTCTCTTCAGATAAGGGACGAGTTGTATGAGGAGACGGGTAAGTCAGTAATGCAGACGTTGTACTGGACCATTGAGGTACAGGAGGAGCTTTCGATTAACTGGTCAATCTATATTCTGACCCACTTGCCCCACTGTGAACTGAGCTTGTTCAATCAAAAAACATAATCTTGCAAATGTAGCTGCTCAATATCCAATCATAAGCAATGAATCCGTGCTATGGGAAAGTGTATGTGTCCAACCTATAGTTGCCTTATCTTATGAGTGTGTTAAAGAATGACTAAGCCACCCAGAGCCAAATACTCATTAGCAGTCTGACAGCTGAGGCTGAAGAGTGGACAGACTTGTGACATCAAAGACGCCCCCATGCTGTGAACACCCATGCAGCAGTTTTCTTTTATAGCACAATGCTGAAATAATTAGCGTCCCGTTGTTGCGTGAGAAACGCAGACAGTATCTGTTTAGCGCGCTTTTATGAACCCTCCCAAGCAACTGGGCTAGTTATTATGTGCGCTGTGGAGTGTTTTTTACATGTTTATGTACAGTTCCAGTTTGATCATTAGCGACTTTGCCTCCGACTTCAGCAGAGAATCATTAAAATGGAAGGGTAATCAGGGTGATGATGCCTCTACGTGACTTTAAAGGCCGTGTACAGTGGGTTACAAGCCAGTCTGTTGCTTTGTTGAGGCCACTAATTGCTCTGTCTGAGGTCCCTCAGAGCGACAGGGCTTTAAATGTCGTCCCATTAAATACATACATTTTTTTATGTTTACCTGTTACCCAACATATACTCTGATTTATCTCCGCCAGACCTCCGCTCTTGATGTTTGTGATTTAAAGAAGTTACCCCCCCTATGGCTTTGTCTGCTTGTGGTTGCAGTACCTTCACGATGTATGATTACAGAACATGTGGCCGATTCCAACTTGAAGGGGGATCGGCACTGTGCCACAAGGCAGAGACTAAACAAGATAAGGAGTAACAAAGTAAACACAAAAAAGTGTGTGATAGTCATCAGAATGCAGAATGTGTTTCTCATTTATCAGTTAAGATTTTTGACATTCCTTGTTTCAAGCACTGGCACGTGTCAATCTTGAAGAGCTAATCGCACGTGACACATCCACGTGCACTCGGCCTCTTGGTTAATCCAGGGGGGTCAGCCCTATGTTCCCACAGCCCTATGTTCCCACATTTCTAAGGATTTTTTTTTCACTGACAATTTTGAAAATCAGGCCCTATGTTCCCACAGCCTTATGTTCCCACAGACCTATGTTCCCAGATTTATTTTTGAAAAATTAGTCCCGATGTTCCCACAGCCCTATGTTCCCACATTTCTAGATTTTTCTGAAAATTAGGGTTAGGGTTAGGGTTAGTGGTGTTGAGCTCAAGAGAGGGTTAGGGTTAGGTTTAGGTTAGCGGTGTTGAGCTCAAGAGAGTTTGGAAGCTAGCTAGCTCCTTCAAATCGCCAACTACGGAATGGTGAACCCTTAACTACCAGGCAGGGGTAGAAATGTGGGAACTGTAGGAACATAGGGCCTAATTTTGTAATGAATATTATAAATGTGGGAACATAGGGCTCTGGGAACATAGGGCTGTGGGAATATAGGGCTGTGGGAACATTGGGCTGTGGGAATCTAGGCACGCTCCCCATCCAGGATGATACAACAGTTCCACTCACTTGCCCACCTCTTCAGCAGGGTACACATTAATATTATTATTATCATCATATTTACCAGTCACAGCCCCAGTGTATGACATTATACACGACCCAGGGTACTTAGTGGGAGACAAAATGACTTCACTGCTGAGTATGAAAATTTGTGGCAGTGATACTGTTAACGTCCCCGATTGGATGAGCTCTTAGCCGAGCTGGTTCTCACTGGGTAAGCTTCATTAACCACGTGCCATCAGAGTGTGTGTGGCTGAGCGGGACCCATTTATAATGTGTTTCAAGTTGAAGTGCAAATTGCTGTCAGCGTTGCGAAATGGAGGAACTGAGGCCGTCAAGTTAACATCCAAAGCTCATATGAGAGACTGGAGTGTTTTGCAGGACTATAAACAGCAGGCACACACAGGGGTCCTTCTCAGCAGGTTTCTAAAATTATAAAAGGAGGTTTATTTTTTTCTGTCCCTCAAAAGAAGCAAGGATGCAGAGACTCAACCCGGCATTACATAACAGGAGATGAGAGGCATCAGAGACATGGGGAGGCGGAGAAGGTAAAAAGCTTGACAGAGTAGTTGATGCGAAGAGGAAAAAATGCTGTACGGAAAAATTGTAGCTAGAAATGATTCTGTTACAGTGCCGTGTGTCATGTTGACAGTGGCTGAGACAAGCCTGGAAAACGGCAGAAAATCACCACAGAAAGAAAACGCATATTTCCAGGCGGAGCTCTGTAGCTAATTGGAGATAATCGTCAGTACTGTCCAGGGCAAAGTTGAGATTTAGGTCATTTCAAGGGAGGAAAAGTGGAGCAGTTTGCTGTGAAAGAATAAAGGAGACAGTGAGACAAAGGGAATATTCAGGCAGTAGACGTGAAGGAAAACACATGAAACTCATTACACATCGGAAATCTAAGATCATACCGTATTGTACCTGGAATCCGGTGAACGTGATATTTGATAACTCCACCTTCCTTGCACACAAGCCAAACTACAGTCTGTAACTGACCTTGTTTTACTTAGGCAGCGCCGACAGCCCTTACTGTACCTCAAGCCTTCATTATCATACCAGGAGTGAACTGGCTCAAGTAATGTTTTAATAAACAAATGAAAATCCCAACTGTTGTAAAGTCACTTCCTTCCTCGGTTTTCATTCTATGTGCCTGACCAAACAAGTTGTAATTGAGTTAGAGCCTGAACTTGAACGGAGGCTGTTCTCCAAAGTTGGATGTTTAATTAAACCATAGATGGGTGTTAGTGATTAAAATCATCTTTCCAAAAAAGAAAGAGAATGCCTCCATGTCGGCTGCAAAAGTTTGTCCAAACCTCTAAAACACAACGTGGAGGCTCCTCTTCCAACTGCAGTGTCCAAGTCAAAACCCCCTTTTGAAAACCGACTCCTCTGTTTGGAACAGGTGACACCAATGCCAGTTCGACTGCAGGCTTCATTGAATCGAGCACAACAACATCCACGAAGAAGCGATCAATTCTGAATAACAAGAAATGAATCTCGCGAGCACATTTCACTAAAGGACTCGAGGGAGCAGATTGCTGTTTTCAGCCTCTCGAAAGAAGTTATAAACATTGTCCAGACGTTCTCATTCCAGCGCTCCATTCTATACCCATGAGGGCGGACTCCATTCACTCTGATCCACTCAGCAGATTCCATCCCGTTTTCCCATCGATTTCCCCCAGCGAACGCCCTCCAATCTCACCTCCCAAAGAAGAGCAAATTAAAAGCCCGATACGTGGTGTTCGATTTCGGGGGGTTGAGGCTTGAAAAGAAAGAGTGACACGACTTGAGACCTTGTTGCTACAGTTTTGTTCACAGCATGAATTAGTAAATTACACCAAGTACAGTAATTAGGATTGAATTGTCAGCAGATAATAACAGTGCTTGCCATTGACGGGGAAAGGCAGAGCAGGCCGCATTCATGAAAACACTGGAAAATTGGGTTGAACTGTTAAACTGTACAGTGTCTGCAGAGCTTCACACCAGGACCTCCACCGTGATGTTGAATATGATATCTGTGCCCCATCGGCTACATTATTTCCTTCCTTGCCCTTTCAAAAGATCCTGACTCATTTCCCAAACTCAAGGAAAAATTCCATTCTTCTAGTTTTTTTGCGGCTGATTATTAAGTCAAACCGTTCAGTCAGGGTTCTCCAGGTCTAGACAGCCATGACCGTTCACGCCCAATCTACCAGCAGACATTTTAAATGATTGAATATGTTTTACACACAATCAAAGGTGTCGCGCATGTGGTTAAGTAGTTGCTTGCTTCTAAGGATGTGTATCTCCTTATCAGGCGGTGGCAGGTTTACATACATTAGTCAACTACAACTGACACAAGATCAAACGTCAGATTGAAATCATGAATAGTTTTTTTATGTCGAACACTTCGGGCGGCAGTCAGCAAAGCATGTCGCTGAGTAGACTTAGATGATCCCATGGGTGTAGTAGATTTTAATAATAGTAGCATTAAGCAATATACTGTAGATTAAAGATTATGAGTATTTATGTCTTTGGAATTATTTAATTTGCTTTGAAACATCTACTCTGTGGAAAAGTTGTAGTTTTTCTAATAAGCAAGTGTTTTCTTGCATGAGCTGATGTTGATGCGAATCAATCAACACAAGTCCATGCTTTCCATGTCTCTGTACATACACACTTACGTGACGATTGAATCTTCAAGTAAATCAAAATATATGTGTATTTCAACTACAAAATGTGACCTGCAAATAGGCATATACACACAGCTACACCTTTTTTTGCTTGACTACTTGTTAATACACAGTTTAATTGTGTAGAACCTGTAATTACAAAATAATTGCACTGTAATTTGTGTTAACAAAATATATTTTTTTAGATCATCTCCTTATTGTGTTAGAATACCAGCAGTTGGCTGGTTTGGGCTCTGTCAACTTGCCAGAACTCAGTTGGCGGCGGCCCCCTTTTTACTACATCAGTGAATCATCAGTCTTATAGCTGTGAAAGAAAGGAACTCACTGGAACGTGTGCTCCTGTTTGTCCTTCCATTCAAACACTGCTGGGAACAGACAGGTTAGAACAGCTCTGTGGTTCTGTTTAATCCTGGAGGGCACAGAGTGCATTTCCTTTGTTGCAAGAGGTGATGAAATGCTCTTACCTCGCACCCTTATAGCAGAACCAAATATGCACCACAATGCTCGATAAATACAGGATCAGAACTCTGCTTTTGTTGATCTCATTATATTCCAAAGGAGCTCAGGGGAGATCGTTTGTTTACACTAACACGGCCAGGACAAAATGTTTAATACAAACTGTGAGCTTAGCAAATTGTTTTGGAATAACTTAAAGTTAGATCTTTGTCAGACTACTCCAACATGAAATATGAATTATAGACACTTTGAGTATGAACTATGTAACAAATGAGCACATGAAAGTACAACTCTAAATGTATCCAAGACACATAGAAGGTGTTTTAGCCAGACTGGATCACATTTCTTCTTCAGAGTTGCTCAGGCCACATTGGGACCCATATGAGCATGAGTATGAATGCAGTTTCGTTGTCAAACAACAAACATGTACATGTGGGGAAATAATAATCAAAAGTGACTGTTCTAGACCATATAGCAACTATGCAGCTCACCGCTATTAGCCACACAAAGCAGCCCTCTCCTCAGTCCTTAGCTACAGACATTATTAAACACTGTGGATGTAGTGAAGACGAGACAAATAGAAAAAACTATGAGAGACAATAACGCAGATGAACGATGACTACCACCTTACATTATTGTTCTTTTATCTTCCTTCTTTTGTTTTTGTTCTTTGTAAAATAGCATTTAAGTGAAATCAATAGTTTAGACCCTTTGGTAGCAAATTTTCTTACATTATGCAAAAGTAAATATTTTTAGCTCCTTTATCTCATTGAACTAAGCCAGAATACGTTGACTTAGGTGTACAGGAGGGAGTTTATTTACTTAACTTTACAGTAGGTTCACCTTTTTCTATTCATATGTAAAATTGTTGTATATTAGCATATCAAAGGAAACACACGCTCAGTGAAAATAGATTCATAACTGTGACCTCACCATGATCCTGTATGAACTTGCATCACTGATAACCACATGCATACGAGTGCATTCATTACGGATACTCTTTTCAACGTGAATTTTCTAAATCTTTCTAAAAAAATTCCTGTGATCTTTTAGGTGGTGAACAATAGAGGGTTTTTTTCTATAAAAATCTCACAGAGAAATAACTTGCCATATGTGAGTCATAAGCCTGGTCATTTCAATTTATGAGGCACTTAATGTTTTTGGAAGGCAGTGTTTCTGGTTTGGCTGGTTATGAACCAAGCCCTGTTTTTCAACAGTACTATATTCTGGTTTTGCTCCTGGGAGGTAATTATTGTCTATATTATTATTATATTATACGATACCACCTGTGAATACAGCATAAATGTACTGTACTACTTATTGTTGATGTCATTCTACTCTTCTGATAATGCATGTACCTCTGGATCGATAGTTTGGTTCAATGGAAGCACCTATAATCAACTTTCTTAATACTGAGACAAGACAATATCATAAATAAACAACATAAGACACATATAACACAGCCATATAACTACATTTTATATTGACTTCTCCTAATCAGTACAAATTGGGTCAAAGTTAATAACAAGCTTTATCAGGTGAGTCAGCTGATGAGCTTTGTCTGTGATTATCACTGGTGTGTGTGTGTGTGTGTGTGTGTGTGTGCTTGGCAAGGAGGATGTATGCGGGCTCCCTGAGTGAAACACGGAGGATACATCATGCTGTTCTCCGTCTGCTGATGATATCTTGATCTCTCATCTCATCTCTGTCTCAGCTACTCGTCATACTTCCCATTGGTCGTTACAGGCACATCATCAATCTTAGTTTGTGTTTCTGTGTGTGTGTGTGTGTGCGTGTGTGTGTGTGTGTGGGTGAAAAGCTGTGTTTGTGGTATTTGTCAGGACTTGCAATCGCTTGCTTCATAGGGACCCTGAGAGCAAGAGACAAAGAACTTACATCTCCCCAGTGCATGCTAGATTTTAGTGTTGTGTTCTATTTTTTTCTTTTTCTTCACAAAGACTACACTTTCACCTGATATGTCAAAAATGTCACACCAGAAACTCTCTTTCTTAAACTAACTTGTACCTTTTTCTTTTTTAATATTTTAGCAAATTAAGATCTGGAAGTAAACTTAAATAAGAAACTAATGATAACAACCTCGAGAGGCCATGTGTCCACGTACCTCACAATCTGCAGCAATGGGTACGTCTATCATTGTCCCCAAATATTCAACCATATTGCAAATTTTAAGCAGTTAAAATTCACTGATGTTTCTCTGCTATTGATTACTGGCAGCATACATGCCATAAACATAAGCAGAATGGAAGTGGGAGGCCTCCAAACTGACAGTGCACCTTGACATTCAAAAGACGCTGAGTAATTTTAATACCAAGGTTAAAACAACTCATAGTACAATATTTTTCTGACCATATCGAGAAAGAACAGACACAAAGCCGGGCCTTTGTTTCATGTTATTAACCGTAATATAGAATCTCCTCAAAATGTCAACAGCATCCTCCCTCAGGAAATGAAAGGAATTTTTAACCATCAATAAAATCTATCAGAATAAATATTCCTCCTAATGCAAAGTAAACATCAATTTCTTTTAAAACCATTGCCCACTTTGAGTCCCTTGACATAGTATCAATAGACCCTCTCACTGAGGTGATTAGAAGAAGCCCTCATTGTTTTCTCTCCACCTCCAGCCTGTGGGATTTCTGAGAGAAGTATATGGATGTATATTCATCCACGTTATTAACATCTCAGTGTGGACGGATTCTGTCCCTGGGAACGGGAAATAATTAGAATACAATTGTAGACCCTTACTTTCTGGGAGAGTTTAGACTAATTTAAAAGCTGACTATTTAGCTCAAGATTTGAGGAAAAGTTGTTGCAACAATTTACTCCCTTTTTTAAACAGTAGCTAACTCTTTGAGACGTTTCAGTTGGGTGTTAAGGCGAACCCTAGTACAGAGACAGCAGTACTTAAAGTGATGAATGTTCTGCTGGTTGCTGCTGATGCTGGAAAATCTTCAGTTTCTGTTCTAATAGATCTATTAGTTATCTATTAGAAGTGCTGTGTTCAACATGGGTGATCATTCTATTTTATTGGAACGTCTCCAATACTGGGTTGGCATCTCTGGTTCTTTTTTACAATGGTTATATTGTTACTTTAATTTTGGAATTGAAGCCAATTGGTAGTGTAGCCTTTGGCAAGTCACTGTTGTCCTAGGTGAAGATGACCTGTGGGGTTCCTCAAAGGTGTGTCTGTGGACCTATCTTGTTCACTGTACACATGCTATCTCTAGTCTCCATTCCTATGCACATGAGTCTCTCTCATAACCCAAATGATTCTGATCAAATTAATATACTCCGTGACTGCATCCTTGACCTGAAATGCTGGATAGCCCAGAATTTCCAGTAACTAAATATTGATGAGACAGAGGTATTTACAATTGGCCCAAACACAGCCAGTAATTATCTCTCAAAGCAATTGGGCTGTAGTGCATGACAGTAAAAATGTTGAGAGCCACCAACTCGAATAAACATGAAGAAACAGTTATCTAGTCGGCTTTTGTAATTCAGGAGACTCGAAAATCAGTTTCACTGTATCCAGTAAATGTAGAATTTCATATTTTATTGTCATTATTTCTTCTTGTTTTTATGTACCTCTTTGTTTGTCAGAGGCAACAGATTCCAAAATGGAGCTGACTTTTTAGATATACAAAAAAAATAGGACATTATCATCATTATTGTCCTTTTTTTCCCCACCAAACAATTAATCAAGGCTCAAGCACTCAGTTGCCAGCAGGCACTGAGAGAGACCATATTAACGTCCAGGGAGTTCACTGTCTAAATTGCACTTCCACAGTATCAAAAACAGCACCAGATAAGTGATAAGACAGGGACACTTAACTGAGGCAATAGAGGGCATTATCATTCATCTATGCCTAAGGGTGGTGACCTCCTAACAGCTTACAGGTAATGTATGAGTTGCATTAGAGGGGACCGTTTTACCTGCCCACCCCCAGCCTGGAAGATGGCTACTTTAATGGCCTCTGTGAGACAGCGGCTAACACAAACACTAGCTATACACATGTCAGGAATGATTGAAGTGGTAATGAACCATTCTGTCCATTAGCAGGCTGTTTTTTGCTATTAACAGAGCCCGGGATGGTGTTTTAGCTTGTCAGTGCCTTCAGCGATCCCATATTACCTGAATGAATTGGTGGGTGGGTGGAAATTGCTGGATCTGTGTTAAAAATACACAAGGGGGTGATATGGTGTTTAGTTAGGGGGTGAATCTCGTCTGTCTTTCTCCCTGACGTATGGTATTGAAGGAGAGGGGGACAGGATGCTGACAAACACGGCTGAATGTCCTGTGTGTTGGTCGTCCATCCTTCACAACAGTGATCCATCTCCCTGGTGTCAAACTGAGTTGAGATGACTCCCAGGCCATGTTGACCCACAGGGAGGCTTCCCTTCAGAACGTACACACACACACACACACACACACACACACACACACACACACACACACACACACACACACACACACACACACACACACACACACACACACACACACACACACACACACACACACACAAAGCGGCCCCCAAACCTCTGGATAAACACAATTAAACCCCACCCTCTGTTGTCATTCTTATCTTATCTTACCTTCTAACCTACTAACCTAGACCCATCCTCCCCAGCACACACATACTGGAAGAGGCCCCAGGGTGGCCCCTAAATCCCCACCTTCCTCCAGACACAAACAGAAAGACAGCCAAAGCTAATTCATTCCCCTTTAGTCAC
Organism: Limanda limanda; assembly: GCF_963576545.1. Classification (NCBI taxonomy): domain Eukaryota; kingdom Metazoa; phylum Chordata; class Actinopteri; order Pleuronectiformes; family Pleuronectidae; genus Limanda; species Limanda limanda. The sequence goes on along the minus strand of NC_083644.1, from coordinate 11,949,059 downwards.
TCCATCATTTTATTATTCCCTTTCCCTCCCATTTCCTTTCTTTAACCTTTCTCTTTCTCTCACACCAAAGTGTTACAATATAAGGCTGCCACTGGGAATAAGAAGAAAAAAAAGATTTTCGGGAAAAACCTGTGACACATGTTCCAATAAATTTCACTGAGGAGTAGAGCATCACAGCCAAGTTACTGTATCCTGTTACTGGAAAGGTTTGCTCCATGTTCATGGCTCATTGTTCTTAGCTCAACTTGTTCCCTATGTAAATCCGTCAAGCCATTGCATGGAATGAGATGCTGTGATGTCAGGGGACACAGGGGGCAGAATGACAAATTTTGTGTCAATTTCCACTGCTCTGACTACATAATGGCCAAAGCCCGGCCGCTCTCGACCTGCTACATCTGATGTATCACACCTTGGGGTGCGTTGGTGAATGTACGAACTACAAAGCACAACCGGTCTAATGCTTGGTCGCCTTGGGTAAGTAGGTGGCACAGTTTTTGGGCACCAACTTCCGAGTTGCCTGGGAGCCTTAATTTATGACAAACAAAACCGAAGGTGTTATCATGTGTCACGGCTCTCCAGGTAGCTACAGGCTAATAATGAATTGTGAGGTATATGGCTGGTGACTCATTCAGCCCCTCTGCCTGCTCCTAGGAGAATGGTTTCATCAGTCAGTCGCTGTTTCAAGAGGAGGGGAAGTGAATGATTGTGCTGCTGCTGTGAATCAGTGCACGTCAGGCGACTTCTGCCCTGGTCGCGGCTGTGTGCTGTTGGAGGATGTAATTGGATGTTTAAAATGGCCACTCGTGTTGCACTCAGTATAAAGAGCATCTAAATAAATGTATGCTAAAGGAGCAGTCTCATGTTGTAGCTTCAGGCCACAGCCAGTAACAGGTTAGCTTAGCATAACGACTTGGGCCGAGGGGAAACAGAACACCCACCAGTGTCTCCACAGCTAAAAAGGTAATGGGTTAAATGTTTAAGTATATGTTGTGGGTGTTTATTGTCTTTTTTAGTTTTAGAGGGCTTATGTGCCTGATCATTTCTTGGGCAGATGAAGTCTCATTTTGTTTTCACTGTGAAGTTACTGGGCTGCATGCTGTACTTTTGAGCCATCCATTTATTATCTGTTCCGGTTGTCTTTTTTTAGGGTTGCATGGGGGGCTGAGATTGGCACTGGTAAGCTGGTACTGGTGGGTTGATTTGATTTCCTTCAGGCAGAGCCAGGGTAGCTCTTTGCCCTTACTGCGATCTTACCAGCTGCTGGCTGATTCCTTCATGTTTTTATAAATGTCCTTTTGAAACTGGTAACTTTTGTGTTTTTGACTTCAGCAAAGACTGTTTAAAAATGTTTCATTGGCAGAGTTTGAAAAAATATTCAAAGCAGACATCATACAAAGCCATAATAAAACGTTGAGTTGAACCTTCTAAGACAGTAACTTAGACTCGGTTTCACTTCTAGTTGGCCAAGCTAGACAGGACTGTAAGGCTCTCTATTGGAATGTAACGATCTCTACACCTCCTTAGAACAAAGACCCTTATCTCTCTGTGCTTTCTGCCATTTCCTTTACCCTCAGGCTCCTTGGACATGAAGACAAAAAAGGACTGTAAATCACTGTCTCAATATCTCCTCTCCTTTTCCTTTCTTTCCTTCCTTCCGTCTGCAGCGTCACACTTCTGGTGTCTGGTGCCACGGGGTGGATCTGTCTCCTGCAATAGCAAGAAATCCCACATTGTTTATTTGCTTTTTTTATATATATATTCAGCTCCCTGTGGCTTTATATTTTTCCTGCACTGCAAAACAATGCTTAATTTCCTATTTATATCAACTCAATCCTCTCCCCCTTTTTTTGGGGATATATCTTCTAAATCTCTCTGGCTCATTATTCTTCCCCTCCCACTTCTGCTTCCTCCCTTCCTCGCAGTAATGGTTTAATTGGAGTCTTTTAACTTGGTTGTGGAGGATGCAGAGGGCGGTGAGGGGGAGCGTTGAACTGTGGAGGCTGCAGTTACCTTTGCTGCTGCCGGCCTGTCTGTTACAGCTTGGTGTGGCCGGCTAGAGATAAAGCAGCTCTGGGTGTTTGTGTGAGAGAGCAGCAATTAGGGCCTGCTGCAATACAGAGGAGGAGAAGAGCCGGCGTCAGCCACTGTTCCACCACAATGGATCTGGAGCGAAGTCAGGATACTCAGACCCAGAATGAGCAGAACGCAGATAGCGAGAGAGAGTGATGGCGAGCGATGGTACAGAAGTGGAGACATTAAGTGAGATGAAGGTTTTGGAGGCAGGAGACTGACAACGGAGGAAAGATGATAAATAATTCTCATTAACAATAAAATGATAATTTAAATACAAGCATCAGAGTCAAACAAGCCAGTGGCACACTGAGAATGATTTACTGCTAAAAGCAAACCAATGCGTGAAGGCTCCACTGAGCTGGAACGTGTCGGTAGACGACTCAGAATTAAACATTTTCAATTATCTTGCATTGTAATGACTTCACTACAGCAAAGTGGCAACTGAAAGGCTAACCCCCTTTTTCTGACATGCCTAAAAATGTACCTGTGTATTCTCGTCAATGGTTACATCTGGTCTTTTCCCCTTAACTCATTTCATGTGACCATATATGGAGGGTTGAAATTCAGAGCATCACCACAGGGTGATGTCAGATCCCAGACGCATCATTTACAGCTGAGTTGACTCTGTAGGTCAGTGACTCATGACCACAGACCATCGTGCGACACAGCTGCGCAGGTTGAACAAATAGTGTGTGAACATTTGTTTAAATAAATGACTCCTTCGTACCACATTTATAAAACCATTGAGTCAATCCATGCCCGGTTAATCAAGGCTTTGTAAACTCATCTCTATAATATTCATTCTTCAGGGAAACAGCAATCGTTGTTTTGATTTGCCTGCTATGATCACACAAATGTTTCATTCCCAAATGGCCCCATACTATGAAATTTAAGGATTTGGTGTATTATAAAATAATGCAAATAATGTTTAGAGTAAAGTCAAAGTCACATTCAGACTAAGTACGAAAGTTATTTTCAATGCAAGAGAGGAATTATGATTTCAGTTTACGGTACAAAAAGCCAACTGAAGGATTAGAAGGAGACATTTCTCCATTGCTGAGGTGAATATAAGGAAATATGAACTTAAAGATGTGTAATTCCCTTTTGGTTTATAAAATAATGATTTAAAAAACAACTTTTGAGTGTGATTGAGTGTTTTTGCATATTTCTGAAGGGTAGTTGTTTTGACAAGAACATAGGCAGGCATATGCAAGCATTTGCCTCTGCCTTTTTAGTTACAAAATAATTCAAAGACAATTTGGACTTTGTTTACACTGTCTGTATCTGTATTATTGTACTAATTGTACAATTGTTATTGTGACTGTATAAGAAGACAAATCAATCAGTCAGCATGCACAGTGGACTATGAGACATCAAGGACAACTGCACCTATCAAAGTGCTGAGGCAGCACACCCGCACTGATCAAGCTGTGTGACAGGTCATCTCAGGACACTGGGATGCAGAAACCATATCCACCTGAACCCATGGTACCACTCTGAAGAACAGCCACTTAGCAGGTTTGCTCCATTTTATCTCATGTACCATCACTCCACTTCCATTACCATGTTCATTCTGTAATGAAAGCAGCAACAGGGCGACTGCAATGATCCGTACTTCATCGACTTCTCCTCACCACAGTTAAAGTCATTGGCTGGGGATTGATAGAGGCTACCGCACCGCACTGATTAGTATAGTTTGTTTCCCACAGTGATGATAGACTTAGTGACCTGCTGCTGGCTGTACACAGAGACTATGACAGACTGTGGCACAACTGTGGGGAATTCCACAAAGAAACTACGCACACAGATTGAATCCACTGTTCTATATAGCACAGTGGATTCAATTATATCACAAAGCCAATGCGCCAGAAAAGTATCATGTTCGAGGAAATGAAGGATATTTGTTTGACATTCGAGCTCTAGATCTGCACCTGAGCTTACAACTTACCTCACTGTACCATCACACTCTTCTCACAGTCTCATTTACATATATTATATATCATGTAAATAGACACAAAGGCCTGGCTACAGCTAACCTTCATTATAAAGAAGTCAGTACATCAAATATGTCCCTGCTGTGTTGACTGCTTGATAACACTTCAGTGTGGTTGTGATGTTTATGGTCTGACAGTTGTATTTAATAATAATAAACACTTGGCTAAACTCTGAGAGGTTAGTGCACAACTAACTTTGTATAGGGGAATAATTCAGTTCTGCTGACACTAAATGATCAAAAACGTTTATTTGTACTGATACTGTCTATATCCTGAATCTTCCATTCCTAACCTAACCTTCTAGGTCTGATGTTTTTGTCCTCCTTTCCTCCAGCTGGCCCAAACTCCTGCAACATCATCCAGCTTGATCTGCATGTTTATATAATTCAACTGAACATCCATCCAGTATCTATACTGCTCATCCTTTGAGGGTAGGGGGGGGTTGGCTGGAGACTATCCCAGCTGACATTGGGCACATGGCCGAGAACACCATGGACAGGTCGCCAGGGTATTGCAAGGCCAAACAACCTCTCACTGTCAGATTCACACCCTCCTGCTAATATAGACTCTCTATTTAACCTAACCTCAGTTTACATGTGTTTGCACTGTGGGAGGAAGCTGAAGGCTTAGGTTGTTTCTCGCGGGACTTGTTTCCTAATTTGGACTTTTGTGTTTTTTAGATTGTGTGACCAACAAACATCTGGTTTGACCCCGGTGATTTTCCTTCCTCTGTGCTCAGCCTGGTAGTCATGCCTCAGCCTTGACTGTGCCTGTGTGGGCAAGCTTATTATGTCTGTATGTGGGTTTCACCACGTGACTCACTGGCCTCTATTATTTTGCTGCCTTCGCTCTGAACAGCGAAATAAAAATGTTTGTTTATTTCCACAGCAGAAATAGCTTTGGGAAATCCCTTGCAGGTCGTTGCTCAAGTTGGCCATAGCTCTCATACCTCAGTATGTCATCAGAGTTATCACGCACTTATGCCCCAGTGCTATTACTGCAGAGGTCTGGTCCTAATGCAGGGTATCAGTCAGAGGTGGTTACAGCAAGTGAAAGCAAGTAGTTAGCCGGAAGTTGGAAGCTTTGAAGGAAATGTGCCACACATACTCTCACATGCACTCATGCGTGTATACACATGTGCAATATGGCAAGCCCACTGCTGTACACAAATGCTCATTCAGTCTCATCAGTGCACTCCCGTTTCCAACTTCTGACTGAGGATCCAGATTTGATTTCCTTCTCAAAGGACTCTTTTGTCAGGCAACCTTTGCCAATGAAATAGAGTACGTACAGTACTGTGACTTAATTTGAATTTGGGAATTAAATGTTGTAATGAGGCCTGTATTGGATTACGAGTTTAACCCCTATTGACTCTTCTGACTGATGTTCTTTCTTTGGATTTAAATCAAATTGTTCTGTCTTGTTTTGTGAAAGTCATATTTTTTGCCCAAGGTCTAGGCACAGGGAAACAGAACACTGTGTCAGGAAGGAGGTGGCAGTGAGAAAAAGTGGATACAAGGAAACCAGCAGTAAAAATAGGGTTGAATCACTCAAATCTGACCCGAACTGGTTCAATACGTCATGGTTGAGATTCTCCTTCACTGATTTGAGCGAGTAAAGAGCCTGAAATCCACCGGAGGCAGGCATGAAGCAAAAGCCAACAAGTGCAAAGGAAGGAGAGCTGCAACAATCCTGTCCTGTACATAAATCTGTGATTCAGAAGATATGCTCTATTCGTCACGGATGACTTTTTGCCCTCCTGGAAAAAAAAACATCCGCACTTCCCCTCTGCCTCACGATACAAGCAAATGAAAAGCACGGGTTTGCCAAAATTACTTTATTAAAACCTCTTTAGTTCCTTTTGTTTGCAAAGGATAACATTTAGAAAATGGCCTTTTGAGAATTGAAATTGAGCTGAAATAGCTGAAAATAATTTGCAAAGTAGGGCTGACCTGCAATAGAGGAAGCAACGCTAATGAATGTTAACTTAATTTAGTCTCACTCCCATTGGCCCCACACAGCAGAGCCTCAAGATGGCTGGTCACGTTTTCCTCTTTCCCAGAAGTAAACATCTGTTAAGGCCTCTGTGACACATCACATGCCATCTGTCCTTTTCCTCCTTTCCTCCCTCTTCCCATCCTCTGTCAATTCTGTGACTGGCAGCTTTTAGCTAGAAAGGTATGATGTGACTTCTTTCACCACCGTGTCACTGGAGCTGTAATAAATGTAAATAACTGACAAGAAGTGAACTCCTCAACGCTATAGTGTTACTGTGTACACTTAGCTGGGGACAGTTACTCCATCCTGGACACGGCTTTGTTCTGGGTTATGCCCAGATGAGTGAGGCCCGGTTCCCCCCCGTGCAGGGACAAAGGCCTCTTCTCTAAGTGAAACTGGAGATCGCCAAGCAGGGATCTGGCAACCTGTTCGCTGGGCGCGTCAGACAGAAGATCAGGAGATGAAAAATGCCAATAATGCGAGCCTCCTTCAGGTCTCTTGGCAGGACGGGGCAAACCTGATACAATCCTTCCTCAATGGTTCTCTCTCTCTCTCCCTTTTTTTGGCTTTGTCACTCCCTCGCCCCCTGTCACTCTATCTTCCCCACTCTCTCATTTGTTCGTCACCCTCTCTCCGCTGGCTGGAGGAGCGAGAGGTGTGTGCCGACGGAGACAGGATACGCCGTTTGTCAGCCAGCGGCGGACGTGGCTGCCGGAGCTCCGCTTTCAGCCGAGGTGTCAAACAAAGAGTCACTTGGTCCAGGAACTGCAGGACACGCTGCAAGGCTGTCTGCCCTCCAAGTCCGCCCCCCCACCCCCCTTCTGTGATAGTGCTTGCAGTCCTCTCGCCCTTTTTGTGCCTCACCCCCTCTTCTCTTTCATTCTTCGATGGCGAGAGCCGCCTGAAAAACAAGAAGAGGCCGAGCAATAATATGGCACCGTCAACTCCTAACAAATTGCTTTCTCGTGAATTTCGCTTCCACCTTCCCACCCCCTCAGAGAGCTAAAAGGTGAGGAGTCAAAAGAGCCACTGTGTGTGCCTTAATGCATGTGACCGTGTGTATGACTGTGTGTGTGTGTGTGTGTGTGTGTGTGTGTGTGTGTGTGTGTGTGTGTGTGTGTGTGTGTGTGTGTGTGTGTGTGTGTGTGTGCGAGCATGTGTTGGAAGCACGCAGGGCAAACACAAGTAGATTTCCTCTCGGACACAATCTCATCATCTTTTGTAGTTGCTGTCAGGCAGATGGTGCAGCCTGGATCCTCATTTAACACCACACGCACACACACACACACATGTGCTAACAGACATACAAGCACACACACTCCCACCTGCGCAGTAAAAGATCATACATCATTTCATTACCCGTCTTCGGTTTTGTACAATAACATCCGCTGGGGTAATAACCGCATACTCTCCCAGAACATTTCATCAGGGATATCAGCCCGTACTTCTGGGCCGTGTTGCCAGGTTTCTTGTAAACCTATCCCTGCGTTTTCCTTCCAAAACCGCCAAACCACCGTCAATCACACAACATCTGATACGTTAGATTAAATCAGAATTAACCTCATTCAGGCCGGTGGCGCCACTAGTGGAGAACGGTGGTACATGTTTCCCCCGTAGACCGTATTGGCTGCATGTAAAGAAAACTATAAGTAATGTAGATGAACAGAAATTGTAATGTTCAGATTTACATTATAAATGTTATATCTTGTTCAAGAGACGCCAAATGTAATTCACATTCTCTGCTTATATTTTAGCAGAGATTTTAGGTCTTCAAGGCTACACAAAAATGTTTGGCCCCTTGATGACAACATGAAAAATGTGAATACAGCAACTGACATATTATCAAAATATGTAATGGTAAACATTTCACAGTTGCCTATTTACATATCCAGTAAACTCATATAAGACAAATGTTAAATTGGAGGTATATGTTTCTGTTATGTTAAGTTCAATAGTCAGTTTGTCTTTGTTTTGAACAGGTTCTGTATTTTTGGCAAGCCTTTATTGATATAGGATGAAATTAGAAGAGAGTGGGGAGGACCAAAGGGCTCAGGCCTTTTGGGGGCGCTACAGGCTGACCTCGCTTGTTTTAGCTTCTAAATGCTCCACTACTCTCATCAGCTGTAGCATACTGATTAGCAGAGCTTTAATGTTGTATAAAATGTAAAACGCCATTAAACCCAGTTGTAATTAACCCCATCTGATGTTATGTCTACATTTGCCTCTCGTTTTACACTGGTTTTAAAAGTATGTTTGCGTGCGTGTCTTCATCTGTTATCACCGATCCCCCTGTGTGTACACGCCTGACCGAACACAGTCATGTATGTGCCTGTACATGTGTGAATTGCTCTGATATGCGTGTAGGTTGTCGTACAACTCATGCAGGCATGTTCTGTTTAGCTTCACACTGTTTGTGTTTGTCAAAGCTTTCTCTAATACCAGCTTTGACAACAGGGCTGTCACAGGAAGCACATCGTCATCACAGAGAGTCAACGGTCGACTGAAAACATAAAGGAGCAGCATTGATACGTCAACACTGTACCGGGTCACCGTGTCATAACTGTTTATAAACCTCTGGCTGCACAGCTGCCTCCTTTACAGCCTTCTCTCATCGGTACCCAGAGCCGCGCCGGGGCAGGAACACTGATGGTATGAGTGACTTCCTGCTCGTGTTAGGATGTTTGCGAACGATCCCATTCCTTTCAACGGATCTTTGTGCAGGTTGCGCCGAGTCGTACGTGTCTGAGAGCCGTTCTTTTTTATCAGTGTTCCCAATTTTCATTCTCTGTCTACTCTAAATAAATCAAATTCATGCCAGTGACGCTCCTCATCTTTATCTGAACAGTGACAACATGAGAGGATTTTGAGAAATTAAACTCACTTCAGACTGTGCCGGTGTTGAGAGGTCGCCTGCTTTGAGGAAACTTTGAATAACCTGAAACTGGTTAAACAGCAGAGTTTGCATGAAATGCTAGTTAGTTATACAGCTGATGTTAGTCTCCTTATTTCTGTTTGAAAACTGCAAAAGTGCACGCTTCCCCCCTGTGTCTGCTCTGTGTGTGTGTGTGTATGCTTGTGCACGCACACGCACACAGAGCAGCATGAATTGCATTAAAGGCAACCTTATTAGCATAACCTGTTTCATACAGAGGGTTAATTCAATGTGAGGTAAATTCATTGACAAACAGAGGCATATGGCGTCACCCTGTGTATTGTTTACAATGCAGATCATTGACATTAGGTCTGGAAATACCAGTTATTTAGTGCCGCTAAACCAAACATGCTAGAAGAAATTATATCGAGATTTAATCTGACCCAAATCTACGATATCATCATAATTTTAGTGGTTAATTTGTGAATAAACTGAATAACCCTGTCCCCTTAAAAAAGGAGGCCAAAAAATGTGCCATCCCTCCAACACTACTTCCTGCCGCCTCACAATTTACAGCTTTTCAAGATACTCTCAGTTCAATTTCAAATTCCTCTCATTCGTGAGTCCTTGTTGACAGTTTTGAATTTCAAAGGAAGATGAGAAGCTGTGCTTATAATAATTTCAGGTAAAATGTCATACTACATTGAAAATACTGATACCTCTTTGGCTTCCATCAAAATAATTTCTTGTTCATGCAGCAACAGTATGTCCAGGGTTAATAAGTGTTTTCTCTGCTCAAAAAAACCCAAAGGTCAGGGGTGAGAAAATATGTTATACATAACTGTAACAATCAACTGACAGTGTGTATTAAAATAACTATTTAACGCTTAAAACTATTAGTGCTGCAACATTAGAATATCCGTCACATGCCTTGGCAAAACAGTGGCTGGAGGAATATCTCTTGTATTCTTTTTGTGCATGTAATTAGGTGTAAAATCATTAGTCAGCTACTTTTTTTTACAAAGTGCTGACAAATAGAAAATATCAATGGTGATGAATCACCTCTCACGGGAACCTGGATTACTGAGGAGAATAATGGAAAATGACTCAATGAACCATTGGCATCCTGGTCCTTACCAAAAATGTGTGTGTGCATGTAAATGAGTACGACAAACGTGTGTGTGTCTGTGTGTGTCTGTGTGCTGTACATGAGCCAAGCTTGAGCCACACAGCAGATGGACAGTTTGAATAAATAAATGTTGCGCATGACATGATTGCTCCTTCTCCAATCTCTCTCTTTCTTTCTCTCTCTCTCTCTCTCACACTCTCTCTCTCTTTCTCTCTCTTCTTCTTCTCATCTTTTCCCTCCCTCCCTCTGTCCGTTCCTACATGAAGGCCAAGTCATAAGCTGACTCTTTGCTTTCAGAAGCCTTTTGTCTGGCTTGGCAGCAGAACAGATTCGATCATGTCTGAAGGTCAAGAAGTTAAAAAGCCCCAAGTTGCCTCCTGTTTCTCTCTCTGTGCGATGGATACAGGGAGGGGGGGGCGGGGGAGAACACATTCAAACCAGAGGAAATCATTCTGCAAGTCAACATTGCCTCATTTTCCTGGGGAAGCATGCATGCAGTCAAAGTACATACATATATATAATATACACCCAAATACGTTCACAGTGGATACACACCATTCCACACAAGCCTCCACACAGCGCAGCATAGGAAAGAAATGAGCTGTTGCCCTGAGGGGAATTTATCTTGTGTTTCAGGAGCGTTCAGTGCACAGGCAGACACTGCTTCCATTTATACCCATGCACACGCAGCACTTACACGCAGGAACAGAAATGTGTGTGTAAGGTCGTAAAGGAAGTGACAGTTTTTACATGTGAGAATGTCAAACAACTTGCGGCTGTTTGCTTTAAGCAATGGATTATTAGCCAGAAAATGAAATAGGCTACAATCACAACATTTCTACATATACGTAGTTTTACAGGCTGCAGGTGTGCCGGGAGCATAAATGAATAAAAAAATATTTTTTGTATAAAGAAACAATTTTGATGTCCGTTTAGTTGTGAAAATGCACTGTAAGAAACATCACTTTCACCGCTTTAACCACAAGTTTTCCAATTTCCTTTCGATGTTTTACTCTTAAAACAGACATAAGGAACAATAATTGTTTCCACATTCTGAATATCTAACTTCGAAGTGACCCGCCTCTTTCACAGAGAAACTTGTTCGACTAGATTTATTATCCTTCACCAAAAGCAGCAAGAACAGGAAGTAATTAAATGTTCTGATTTGTGTCCTTTTACTTATTTCCCTCATGATTTAAGAACAGAAGTAAATAAATAATTTAGACATAAAAACATATTCTCCTATATATCAGTGTGTTAGTTTGGAGAGCTGATAGTTTGGGGCCTACGGAGGAAGGGGCGTGGTCTTAATACAAGTAGTAGTGGCGCACAACCAAATCCGTTTTAAGTGATAGGGTTCGGGATTATTGAAGTGTGTGTGTAGATGGGAGGACTGGACAGATTAACATTCCTGGGGGAATTTTAACACTCGGGGCGACAAATTTGCAACACTGTTCCCCCTTGTGTTCCTCCTGTGTGCTAAGCCCAGGATTCAAGTTTAGGGGAGGTCATCTGGAAAGAGCAGTGGAAAAAAAAATCCCTTCTTCCCTGAGAGCTGTCGAACTCCACTAAAGAGTGGTGTGTGTGTGTGTGTGTGTGTGTGTGTGTGTGTGTGTGTGTGTGTGTGCGTGTGTGTGTGTGTGTGTGTGTGTGTGTGGAGTGGGGAGGAATTAATCAGCAATGGGAGGAGGAGATATGTTTTTCAGCCTCCTTATTCCCACTGGCTGAAACTGAGCCTTTTATTGGAGGTGGTCCCTGCCATTGTTTTGGATGCTGGCGCACGAGGAGCTGAGGATTTGATAATGGAATATAAATGGGGCAGTTTAGACTTATCTCCACTAGCTAATGCTCTAAACACTGAAAATCTATACACAAAGAGGCAAGTCAGGGGTTCGGAGGCTCGGTCTGGTCATCTTACATGTTATGTAATGACAACATAGACACAACAGTGTCATTGTGTCCTAACAGGTCAAGGAGGAGTAAGGGCTGCTGTATATCCACATGTATATACACAGGTTTGTGTTTTCAATACTTACAAAGTTGTTTTTCATGATCAACTGTAAAGTAGATCATTATGCATGACCTTTAAACTAAACACTCTATCGTGCAATGATCTAATTTTAAAGGGTGAGTTCACTCAAATTCTAAGAGAGAGCAAATGTCTGCCAGGCTCAACAATTTCAAACAAGCCTTTTAGCTTCGCCATACAAAATTGTTGAAGTAACTTAGATTAATGTTTCAATTGGTACCAGACAAATTAATTAAGTTTGTTCAAATTAAACAAAAATACTTAAATTCGGGGAAAAAAGTATACATTTGTGTTTATTTCAACTGTTTAAGTTTGCACTCAATTTTCTTTTCCAGTTAACATTGTCTTAGTCGCCAGTTGTGGAAGTTCAAGGTTTGTAGCCCTATTTGTTACCGGGCAGTGGCTAAAAAACCCCAAACCCCTTATGAAACCTTGTTTCATGACCTGCATCAAATTGCACACGCTCAATGATATCCCATACATCTGTACGATTTCCTTCATCAATCATCATTCCCTGGGAAGTCGGTAAAATGTCAAACGCACCATCTCACAATGTTAACATAGCTGAAAAAGATCCTGGGATCCTCCCCTTTTCCCTGAGCTGCCCCAACATATTATTTACAATAACCAAGTTAAACCAAGATTAGCATAAAACCAATTCAACAAGTTTCATATCCAGGTCTAGAGTAAAGTTGCCAGAAGAGCTATGTCCTTAAAAATCTATATTCACATAACCTCCTCAGTAAAACCGACCTTGTGATATTTACAGTAATGCACTCATCTCCGCTGTCTGTGGGTAAATGCGTCTAAATGGAGCCGGTGAGGAACATCAGTGTGGCTCCCCCACAGCTTATCTGTTAACGGCTCTTGTGTGAGTCAGGGTAGGGCAGGCGTGGGAGACAAGACACCGCAGTGTCATCAGCGCCACGCCGGAAAAGCCAGGTATCTAAATAAAGCATAAAGTGTTGCGCCGGCATACACACAGATAAGAGCTCTCACTCCACTCACACTGTCACGCTAACATCATCCCGTCTGTTGGCAACATGTATTTGTGTCTTTGTCAAGCTGTTTCCTGCTGCCGGTGTGAACATTTGAGTTCATGGATTACACGTTGTGTTTGTGAATGAAGTGTCTCTTTTTAAAATAGATATTAAAATATTCCTAAAGAGCATAAGCTTTGCAGACGTGGTTTTCAATTGTTGTGTTAAATATGTAAACATCAAGTTAGAGATGTAATAAAATGGGCAACGACTGATGACTAAAGATGAACGCACACGCAGTTTAAACTAGACAAGTGTGGTTTAATGATCCATCGTCCAAACGCAGACACACATGTTACTAGGACTAAGCTAACTGCAACACATAACTAATTCCTAATCAAACCTTATCCCTGACTCTAACCACGACCAATTCATTACTAACCTAAACACAATTCACTCTTTTACCCTAACCTTAACCATGACCTCAGAAATTAAGTTGTGCAACATTAAGACCACACACACACCAGATATTGTGTTGATATCTTTGCCTGTTCTTATAACTTAAGTCTCGCAGTTGAGCAACACAAACCAGTGATGGGAAAGGGAGGCAGAGTGAGGGTCAGCATCTGGTCCGTGGGCTGCGGCACTACTCCCCAACGTCCCCCCCCCGAAGAGACGGACAAGCGTCTGCTGACAGGGACATAAGAAAGACTGCTGATCTACATGGAATACCTGCACTCAGAGAGAAGTCAAGGTCTCTTGTGATGACAAACAATGTGACATATGGTTAAAGATTTCTTCTTTCACTGCTATTTGGTAGATATGTTGAAGAGATCCCAGTGACTTGCAGTATAGTGTGTGCTAACCCTACCAAACCAGTATGTTTGCATAAGCTGCTCTCAGTCATGCACTGAACTCTGCAGCTCCTCCGTATTTTCTCTGGAGGAGGTGGATGTGGATGGTGGAGGTGGATGGAAAGGAAAACAAATAACCCAAACCCGTAGAAGACACGGACGAATGTGTCATAAGGGTTTGTGGTGAATAAAACCGACGCCGGTGTTTGTGTGTTCACGAAAATCGTATGATCTCCGCAGCAGAATGAAGACGTCACTTCCTGCCTCTGTCTGCTGCACACGGCTTCTCCACTTCTCGCCTGAATAATTTGGAGGATTATATGCTGTTGTGACTTTGCAGAGAATCAAAATTTACCAATTCAAATGAAAAGAAAAGAATGAATCATCTTATGAAATCAGATATCAAAATATCATAGAAAGTAAATTAAATAAAAACAAAAACATAACTCGACAAGCTGCGTAAGTACTGTTGGTTGGGGATTTCTATTTGTACCTGTGCTCTGATTCTGTCACTGTCAGATAAATAAATTCTCCACATCTACAAAAGCGAATGGAGAATAGTGAATGGAGAGACACAGAGAGAAAGAGACACTCCCTGTTCTCCACACACATCAGCAGCTTCGTAATGATTTAAATGTTTTAAACTTAATTTCGTAGGCAAAGACGATTTACAGGCCGAGGTTCTGGCAGAGTTCAGCGGGGGTGAAGGTTGACTTGAAGGTGTCTTCAACCCTGTGACCTGATGACCCAGCTCACCGTGAATGAAAGACAAACAGGCGAGCCACTCACATCCTCAAAGAAAAGAAGAGTTTGTAAAGATAGTGTGCAAACGGATGAAGCGCTCGCCGACACAGGGTGATAAAAGCCTCTTTCTTTTTCGCAGGCCGGTGGAGAAGGCAACCTCGTGCACACAAACACCAATGTGCACCCACACGCACCTGTCCAAACATGGGCTGTGTCGGGCCGCTGTGTGGACACAACATGACTGATGGGTCATTCATTTCCAGGCCCAGTCAGTAAACTAGAGAAAGGCAAACTGGGGTGAAGGAGCCGTCTCTTTACACGATTATACATTATAGGTCGTACGGTTTTACGAACACATTTTTATTTTTACAAGAAAACAAGTTAAGTTTCCCTAAATTGTCTTAAATGGTCAAAACATCGTAAAATACGTTACAAGAACTTAAGAAGTTCAGAATAAAAGTAAATAACATTGCAGATTTTATAGGTCTTTCAGAGGATACAAATAAATATATTGAAATAACGTGGTTGAAGCTTGAGAATATTCAAGTGACATCCTGCATTAAATGTTCACCAAGTTCACCCCCTTTTGTTGATATACAGTCTCAAATGAACATAAAGACATTTTCACTTCACTTAGACTTGTGTTATTATTATCTCTTTGGGTTTTTAACCAATTAAAAATCAGACAAAAAAGGAATGCATAATTAATGCCAACAGAAATGACACATTTTAAAAACAGTTGTTAAAACTAGAATTATAATCCCACCCAAAATTAACACTGATTGAATCCAGAGCCCTATCATAAAGTGAGAGCCGTGAGATGGAGTCAGGGTCTTCTTACAGAGTGAACCTCTCTCCTCTTCATAATGCATTCCAGAGGATACAAATAAATATATAGAAATAACAGATGAGAATATTCAAGTGACATCCTGCATTAAATGTTCACCAAGTTCACCCCCTTTTGTTGATACACAGTCTCAAATGAACATAAAGACATTTTCACTTCACTTAGACTTGTGTTGTCCATTAAAGCTGAGCCGAGGACACTGGTTTTGTGCTTATTGGAGCTGAGGTGGCGACATTGACTTCACTGTGCGTCTTTGCCAACTCTAGTCATGCAACAAAGACCCAGGTTCCCAGGGCTTTGAAAGGAAATGAGAAAATGGCGAGGACAAAAAAAAAACCTGAGAGCAAAGGGAAAGATATACAAATATATTTCTTTCATTAAAAACCAAGGCAAAGTGGCGGCATCACTGGGGCCTGCTTTGTGCATTGCCAAAGTGAATTAACCTCCGTAGCAAATAAATAAAACTCAGGAGTTTTACATATTACCCGTCTACCAGGATGAAATGCAATTTTACAAACCAGCAACTAATTACCAAATAGGAACGCTGGGTGGAGTTTGTCCGTCCCCAATTGTGTCATCAATAATGTTTTACCTCTTGGCGTCATTACCGTCGTGCTAACACTCATATTACTTCACCCACCTCACTCTATTCCATTCATCAGCCGAGCAGGGGAAGATAAATAAAGGATTCTGGGGACTCGCGTTGTGAGTGTGAGTCGATGATGGATCCGTTTGGACAGAATCTGCATCGCACTTGTTTTATTCCTGTTTGATTTAACCCAACAAGCATCCTGTTCTCATTTTATTTCTCATATGGATGAAAAAGCTGACGTGGCTGTATGCACTAAATTGGTTAAAGTAGTGAAGATTCCTATATGCTGATGTGTATTCATATCACCCTTCCACGTTTTAGATGCTGAAGGTATGACAGGACCTGATGAGTTTCCTGAAACGCAGAATCACGTGATCAGGACCGACGCTGTAAATACCAGTCACGTAACACTTAAATGTTGGCATTTTCTATTTAAGTATTTCCAAAAGGTCTCCTCACTAATGCATGCCGTGTGAATTGCCTTAAAATGACTTCTGAGTCGTCCCGATTCAGTGGGAGCCAGCGTTTTCAATCTACCGCCTCCTGCGGGTGAGCTGCTTAAACCTTAACAACCAGCAAAATGTCAACCACTCCCCTGACTGGCAACTCTGCCGCCCCTCCACCTCATCAGAGCACACGTGTAATGGATTACCAGGACATAAAACAAAGGTTAACTAGGAGACTACGGTGTGACAGAGTCCAGGGCCACAGCGGACCCTGAGGAGCTGTTTACCTGAGAGAGACACATTCTGCACCAAACAATGTGACGGATGCTCTAAACACGGCTGATTTAAAGTATTCGGACGGGCGTGTGACTGTCTGTAGTGCATATGTGGGATCTGACTTCCCGAGATCTGTATCTGAATGCAGTCACGCCGCATTCCTCGCTCTGTTTACACGGGGAGTGTGGGCGATATGTCCATAATTGTTTGGGGGTTTGGGATGTTTTCTTCTCCATTGTGGTTTCTTCTTACAATATCACCACTAATGATTTTAACTTTGTTATCGGCCAGTGGTTCGGTGTTTGCAATTGCTGTAAGAAAATTGCAAATGGATACCGCAGGGGCTACGTTCATCGATTTGAGTGTGGGATGATTGCTTAAGACTTTCGCAATTGACCATAAAATAATGCACTACCAGTGCTGGGTGGATCTTTTTAGAGACCCTAACCAGAAAATTGGTATTTGGAAATCATTGTATGTGGTAGAGACACAGTTTCATATTTTCCAGTATCTTAAACACACTGATGTCAGATCCATCACGTTTACGTCTATGATTCATCTGATAACTACTCGGCTCAGGAGACCATTACTTTTTTCCCTCAACAAGCAAAGACTGCATTTTATTACTGGTCAAAGAATTGTTTAGTCTAAAAGCATTGCCCATGGTTGTATTATGAGGACTTATGAGGCCTTGTGTCTTGAAACAAATGCAATAAGAAAGCCAGACACATGACTCTTGTAGAAACAAGCAGGTAATAAACATGTCAGTGTCTTATAACGTGGTTCACATCCTGGTTGGTTCTCAAGCATGCTGGTGCCTGGAGGCCTTGCCTTTAAACAGCTAATGGATGTTTAAGAATTGGCCACAAGGTTTCAGCAAACTGGTTCAGACAGAAGAAAAGGTACTTAAACATTTTTACTTTAGGGTTTAATGGCGAGGGGGAAAGTTTAGCTTATGTTGGGAACTCAGAGCTTGAATCAACACTGAATTTTTTAAATCGTAGTGAAAGCTGAATTCTTATTTCATGGTGCCTGTTACCTTTGCATAGCCCTTGATATCTCTTCTGTGATTTCGGGGACGATCATTGACTGAGTTCTTTTATTCTGATGTAAGGAACGTTTCAGTTTTCTTCCTCTTGCCCATCATGTATCATTTGCGCTTTAAGACAGTGAGACCAGGTCAATCTGTACTTTCAATAACCAACTAATACCTCAAAGGACATTGACACCGATAACTTCACCTGTCGTGTTATTTCAGGACATTTTCAACCACAATCTCACAATCCATCGTGACTGTGACGTGCCGAGTAACTGAACCTGATATATCAGTCAGTCCACTACTCCCTAACCATGTTTATGGCCATTACAATTTAGAGCTCAGAGAGACTATGCCTTCCTCCTGCAAATAAAACCCCCAGAGGAACTCCAGACATGGTGCGACCTCCTCAGAGTTTTATGCTGGAATAAAACATGTTTATATGCTTTTACCCTCCTTGGAACCCAAGGGCACAGGGGTGAAAAGGTTATCATGAAAATGCCATCTGCCCCAACCTTCAAAGAAGTCCTCTTTTTTTTATTCTGTGGCCTGGGGCAGTTTTGATTTATTACAGTTTTACTGTCGTTGATTTCCCACCCTGTTCTTTAACAGAAGAAATGTTTTAAGAGAATCTCAGAAGGAGAGGAGAGGAGAGGAGGGCTGGTATTTGTGAGAAAGCAAGAGGATTTATTTTGCCCTTCTGAAACTGCTTTGAAGGATTTATAACAAAGATCAATACTTGGATTTGGATGGGAATCAAACACAGACCTTGACCTCTTTTGAGTCCTTCAAAAGAAAACGAAATGGTTCTGTCGGGGAGGTAGAAATCTCAACGCATTAGAAACCACCACTCAGCCCCTTTGCTGTTGAGTAAACTTGGTTTAACCATTTCTCTCTGTTAAGTCTAGCCTTCATTTCTTAATCTTTTCCCTCTTAGCTAGTTCTTTGTGACTCACTCTTTCATTTTCCTCCTTTCTCTCCCCTCTCCCTTTCAATCTCTCTCTCCCTCTCTCTCTCTCTCTTTCTCTCTACCCTGCTACGCATCATTTTGATCAACAAATGGTTGGGTCTCAGTGCCTCTGTTTCAAACTGGCTGTCTGAAGGGAGCGCACCGGTTCCCCTGCATGGCTGGGACCATCTGTAGTGTGGCATAATGATTTTTTCACGCTGCATTAAGTTAACACTGTGCTGCCAGCAAAGCGGGCCAAGACCCAGATTCTAATTGGACTAAGAGCGAGAGAGAGAGAAGCAGGAACAACAGCCTACAACACAACATTAGACACCTTTCAACTCCATTCATGTCAGTTGCCCAAATCTCATCCATTATGCTTGTGAGTCCAAGTTTGAAACTGGATGGTTGACTCATTTTGCTTTGTTTGTTTACAGACCAGGATGTTTAAAAATCAGCGTCAGGTCATGGGGTTGGTCAGATGTGTGTAGGCCAGGTTACAGGTTATATATCCAGCACATTTTTTCCCAGTTTGCCTCAACTAACTCTTGATGCAGCTTTTTTCAAGCCACCACTGAGCACTAACAATCATTTAACTCACTTCTAAGAAAACTAAAAGGGACAAATAGATACCTGCTCAAAGGGAGTATCTGATGTAATTTGGGCCAGTATTTATTTTGTGTAAATATGAATAAGCATCCCTTCAAAGGTATCGATCATATCAAAAGTACATTCATTTATTTGTATTATTTATTAAGTCCTATGAGAGCTCTTACTTTTTAGTTTTCCTGATAAAAGTCCCCTCTAGTGGACAATGTACGGCTGACGTGCTTATAAAGAGCACGTGAAAAAAAGGAACTCTTCCAATTAGCTGATATAAACCAGCTCAGAATTACATTACAATATAAATGGGGTTTTTTCCCCAAGACAACAATAAACATTTTTCCTTGAATCTGAGGTTTGTACAGTGAGTCCTCCTCACTTGTTCCGCACAGTCATGCGTGCATGCTAATAACGGAAATGTAATCATGACAGGTTGTGCAATAATGGGACTCACAGCTTTCTGCATGACTGCCCCCTGAGATGCCTACATTGATATGACATGCTTTAATTTGATCTGTTACCACAAGACAGCCTCTAGGACATACTTCCACTGAACCCATGAACCCATGAGGCCAATCCGTTTCTCCAATGTACCTGACATCCTGATTATAGACAGATGAGCAGACCTTGACAGGCAGAGCAGTATTCTTCTGTCTATTCAGAACTCTATTGAGGGGAATTGGATCTGCCCCTGAGCTGTGGCTTCTTCAACCCTTCCTTTACGTCAAAGTTTGACAACTGTTATATAAGGTTGTCTTCCCACCACTGGGACACAAAAATATTCAGTTTATTGTTTACCGACTGAATGCTGGATCTGAATACTGTGTATATAAGTGGATATTTCAACACAATCTGTATTTCAAGTTTTACCTGAACTTCAATGTCTCTTAAAAATATCAAACAAGATTAATTTTCAGTTTTTATTGTTGTGTCCACCATGGTAATGCTAACTTTCAATTCTATTCAAGCGGCTCCCTTTTCTTGTCGGATCAGATACAAAACATAACATTTCATAACAGGCCGCTTTATTACTGTCTGGTCTTATATTCCATTCAGTGGAGGGATCCTGTCTGCAGGAAACTATGCAGGCTGCAAGGCCTTTTCTGATTCCTTATCGTGCTCTCTACTTCATGAATAGCTGCCCTGCTGATGTCTTACAGTCTGACTCTACTAAAGCTTTTAAATGCAAACTTAAAACTTCATCTTGTTGGCTTTACAGTAGAGGGGATTGTGCGGCTCGGGTCGTATATGTGTGCTGGCTGCAGTCTGAAGTTTCTCAATGTCCTCCATGATCATATTCATAATTAATGTGTACTAGGTATATTTTTGTCATCCTGTTTATTTTGCATTTCTATTCTGTACAGACAGCTTCTATTGCATATAGTCTGTCCTGGAAAAGGGAACCCTCAATAGTAGCTTTTCATGGGGTTTCTTCAAATTTTTATTCTGTGTAAGACTTGTTGTTGTAGTGGAGATGTTTCATGTCTGATTCAAGGGTTCTAAAGACTAAAGAGAGACTGTTGCCCCTTTAGGGTAATTCGTTTTTTTGCGATATATCTACATAAATAGAATATTTCTTCGCTTGGTAAAGATTAACAATAAGTTTATGGTTTTTGGTTCAGTTGACAACCACAATAAAATATTCACTGTTTGATCTTCATTAATAAAATACCACATTGGCTAAAGATAATGTACATTTATAGAGAGAGCCATGCATGGTGTCAGTTGGCAGTTCCTTCTACTAACTCAACCTCCCTTCCCCTTCCTCAATCCCTCTTTCTCCAGACCCGCCCGGGGTCCTCATCCTTTCTTCCTTGTGAACACTGGTGTCTTCTTCAGGTGATGAATGCTCCTTACCTCGCATACTGCCGGGGATTGGACACTCTTAAATTAACCCAGACTGTGCAGAGGAGAGGAAAGAGGAACTTAAAAATAGCGTTCGGACTGGGCTTTTTTTAGGCTAATGGTTGCCCCTCTCTGACCCCAGCCCCCTTGTCGCTCTTCCTCCATATTCCCTTCTTCCCTCCTCTCTCTGTGTACGAGAAGGGCAGGTGGGTTATTGATGATAATTCTGCAGACCTCTGTTGCTTCCAGACAAACACACACAGTCGCACCCTTTCCCCCTCCCCATAGTCCATCTCTCCTCCGGCTGTCACATGAATAATGTTGTCCCCGAGCCAGAATGAGGTCAGGAACCTAATGGCGAGATATATTGTGCAGTTAAGGTTGTCCGCAAATGGCCCATCAATAATCAAAGGGCACGCATTAGCAGATGCAACATTGTGTCTGGGTGTGCATGTTTTTTCATTGAAAATAGATGGTGCTATTGATTAGCTTATCAATTATCCTTTTAGCTTTTAACATAATAATTGTGTTTTTTTAGGAATAGAAGAAAAATGTTGTTAGCGCTAATGGAATTTATAAGTGCAAGAAAAGTCATTGAGACATTTTTTATGGAAAGAGCTCTGTGATTGTTTCCACCAGGCATTTTTCACAATTAAGACACATACGAGGATGAAAATCAGATGTATTTTTCTGTTTTATCTGAACAAAAAAATAGAACAATAACCCTGTTTGCAGGTAAGTGTGTTATTGTGCCAGCCAACTGAAGCTCCCGATGTCCGGCGCTTGACAAATTGATTGTTATTTCGGCAGTTAAAGTGATAAAGAACCCACAGCTCCATCGGGGTCTGTTCGACCTCCACCGTTGGCAGATCAGCTACACAACTTGTCATCAGGGGTCGTCTCAGCCCAAAGAGCAGCAGTTAACCTTTGACCCCTCAACTCTGCTGCCCCATCCGTAAAGTGGGTACCCTTAACTTTGGAAGATGGACAGCTCTCTTTAAAAGGGTAGTTGGGGGCAGGAGGTTCTGGGTCACTGGTATTTGGGATGAGTGGGGGTGTAGGGCGCAGTGTTATTGGTGTTAACAGCCTTAATTGTGCCCCCCAGCTCTCCCCTTAGTCTCCTTTTACAACTCCCTGGCTTAAATATGTACAAACAAAGCAGCTCCGTGACCACATGTTTGTCTGTTTGCTCATTTGCTGGTGATTAGAGAGCTGTTGTTCCTGAGTCAAAGCCCACTTAGAGCCGGGCAACCTCCCCCGGTCCCACTCCCAAACTCCCTTTACCTATTACCCTCAGAACTCACGTACTGTAAATCACATTCTTCTGTTGTCTTTTTGTGTTCTGGCTGATTTATTTTGGACCATGTAGGTAACCTTGTTAAAAAAAAGAAGGAAAAAAAAGCCCTAGAATTCTATTTCAGCCGGACCTCACTAATGAACTTACACTCTAAGTCGTATTAATTCAATTGCCGCTTTGTGGGAAGGGTTAGACAAAGGTTACAGCCCTTTCTCAGCTCTTCCGGATAATCAAGCACACAACCGATTAAAAGTTTTAAACGGTGGAGAGTTTCCAGCCGGAGTGGAAACCAACGCATGAGGTTTGAGACATCAGTAAGCGTAGCGTGTCAATAACAGCCGGGGAGGCAGCCCGACCGGGCCGGTTGAAAGAATCTGACTTCTATTCAAATAGCCTCCAATGCGGCTCTGGTCCACTGAGCAAGCTGAACAAATCAATACCATTCATTTGAAGGCAATTCTTGGTCGATATATCAACAAGTACTGTGGAAGGCTTTCACCGGTGTGTGTACAGTACGTGTATATGTATATGTGTGTGTGTATTTGTGTATGTGGTTTATTGGCCCATTGAACCAGGCCTGCAGACGTTTAACATACATATTTCTCTCAGAGGATTTGCGAGACGTGCACAGTGTACAGAGACCCATGATCTGCTCTCTTTAAAGCCTAATGATGAGGTCCCAAAACATAAATTGTTTAAATGTATCGTGATGAAATGTGGTTTGAGGAATATGTCCTCTGCTGTAGAGCACTTTTCAAACACGCTGTGACCGAAGAGCAGATGCGTTTTTACGGAACATGTGGTTTTGATCGAGGGATCATAACGACATTCAAACTCTCACTGTGAAGGAAAGACAGACGGAAATACTGACCAGGAGACACATGAGGGGCGCTCGTATGTTATGAGCCCACTTTGGTGAGTTGGCTTCAGTTCTTGTTCTCTCTCATTCTCAAGTTGTTTGAATGAACAGTTGGAGCAACCACGACAAAGTGCTGGGTTATGTGCACTTTTAGTTTGATTGTCAAAAACAGATTGTCAACTAGTTAGTCACTTCTCACTCAGTCACACGACGTGTCTCATAACTGTTGAGCAGTTTCGTTGGTGCACGCCAAAGCTGAACCTGAATTCAGACCGGATTCTCAGTGTGCAAAGGCGACACGTATGTGTGAGGTGTGTCGTCAAACTTTTAAATGCTATTCAAGTTCAATCACGTTGGCTTTTTCCCACAGCACGTGCCTGTAAGTGGGGAAAACATCGGGCTTGGCTCAGGTTTAGTCACATAAGCCTTTCAGGTTCAGGTCGGGCTCTGTTTTAGTTTTCTCAAGCTGCACTCCCATATATGTTCAAATTTAAATGTTTATTGCATGTATTTTTGCACAGCTACATGTAGCCTAGAGCTACTTAAGAGCTGAAGTAAATAATGTTTTGTTTTGTTTATGTAAAAGTAAATCAAATAAACCTACAGTCACTTACGGTGGAGTAATGTCCATTATCTTAAATTGTCCCGCCCTGTACTGTGCGTCTGTCACTGAACTGTCAGATTCCTGAGTTACAGCTGACTTGTTGTGATGTGCACAGAAACAGGTTTGTGAGCTCATGTTGCAGCAGCCGCCGCCGCCTGGTGTTGGTTGAGCATGATTTAACCAAGACAACCAAGATGAATTTAAATGCATAATGTTGCTCTTCTTCATTACGCCACTTTTCGAATTTGACGCTGCAGATTTAGCAGGCATACAGAAGCAGTTCTGCTGACTTCACACGGCTGCTGGGGTTAATCAGCCGAAGGGGAAAGCTTTCGTACAATTCAAAATCAGCCGTGGATGGAAAATACTGTTGATATCAGCCATCAGTGTTTTGCTCATCATGGGAGACTGGTGCACTGAAACGGTTGCTTTAAACATGTATTTTCTTCTGTCAATCTCAGGTAATATCGATTAAATGTTTTATGACACACTATTAAGCAGTTATCAGCTTGTATCAGTGCACATGAATGTATTTTCAGCAGCTGTAAGTCATCCCGGCTGCACCCAGTACTGTCACAAAAAATGAATTATCACTTTGATACGAATCCTGCCTAAATATATCAATACCCGACTCTGAAAAGCCACCACGAGCCACGCCATTCGTCATTTTAAATGTGATTTGATTAAACAGAAAACAAAACATGTTGAGTAGAGTGCAGATCTCGACTTGCCCACTTGCCATCTGGTCAATGAATGATGGAAATGGGTAAATGAAGGTCAGAAAGAGCAATGAGCTCATTCCATTAGTAAGGTTTGTGTATATGTGTGTGTGTGTGTGTTTCAGTTGAGTTCGTTCGGGGTACTGTGAGAACTCTGCAGTGTCTGAATATAATGAGGCAAACAACACAGCTCCCCTGTCCAACTGCCAGCGAGAGGTCAACCACAGGTGAGTGCAACAATACCTCCTCTGACACACACAAATAAATAAATACACACCCACACAATAACAGCAAATGTCACAGTTTTTCTTAATACATTTGACAAACCCTAAATAAATTTTACATTGTACAGTTTGGTCGGAAAACTTTCATGCCACTGAGTGTGCTGCTCAATTTTTCTCCTTTCTCTGACCCACAAAAGTTATTTTTGTTTTTGTTTTTAATCCGATTACGCTAGCAGTATACCGTATATATATACTATATTGATTTTTTTTAAGGTGAAGATCAGATGGACTGCTGAGGAGTCTTAGGAATCATGCCTTTCCCCTCTCTGTCCTCTGAGGATTCAAAATCCTCCTTGACAACACACGTCTCAAAGCTGACAGTCTTGCACCTTTTCTTTCCTTTAAGAAGTACATCCAACTTTTTGATGCACCTCTCTCTTATAAAGGGTGGTAAGCCGTCTAAACCTGGGTACATATCATGGGATATATAATTCACCCATCGCATTCTTTGAAGAGTTATTAACTTCAAAGTGAAGGAGACAGGGACAGCCTTCTCAGCTTCTTTCTTCTCCTCTTCCACGATGGTGGATTATGCAGGAGAAAATGACTTTAGAATCTGCCTCTATCTCTAAACTACATGGAATGAAATATAGTCAGATGTTCATTTAAGTCAGAGAATGAATGTCATTTCATTCTCCACAGAAAGGGGTTTAACAGTGTTAACAGAATCCTGTTTTATTATTATTACCTATTATTGCTATGACTTTATCCGGGCATTCTTTCAGTCGCTGGTTTCAGAAATGCACCGAACTCTGGATAATCTCCTGAAGTTATCGAGAGGGGTTGCATGTGAGGATACAAATGTTCCAGTCAGGTGCTGTCAACATTCTCCAGAGTAAAAACTCAAGATAATGTCACAGTTTATACATATTATAATACAGCTGAGTTATGTCATTCACCATGAGCGAGTGGGCAAAAACCAAAACAGAGCCATGACCGAAGAAGGTGCAGAAGAAAAAGTCAACTCTGAACCTGGAAGACTCGAGCACTTTTAGTGATAAGGGCCGTCGCCGGTGTTGATGTGCTGTCAACAATACACATGATTTCTCCAGTGGAATTTTTAAGTTACGTCCGGACTCCTGCATCCTCAGTTGAGTTCACTGCAAATGTTCCTAACTCGAACACCTACCTTTGAGGCCAACTCAGGAAAAAGTCTGGACCCAGTTGTGCGGACATTCTCCGGAGTTCATGTTCTAAATCGGGTAGTGACACTGTGATTCCAGTCAATATGCCTGTGACAGGAACCTCTCATCATAGGGACTTTGCGGGCTGTGAGTGGGCTAAAAGGCTGAGTGTGACAGTCCCCTGGGAACACAATGATAAAATACCACTGTGCTGGTCCATTTAGCGCTGCCCTCCCTGCAGACAGCCATTGGGTCTTAGCAGCCATAATGGTGTTTACTGCATCAGCCTCTTAATCCAACTCTTGCCTTCCACAACTCAGCTCTCTGGTACTTACACCCCACACCCCCTGGCTGGGGAAAAGGGGACGTGACAGGGACAGTGTCTCAGAGTCAATTACAGGTCTCAGGCTGTCCCTGAAGAGCCCGCAACCCTGTTTGTGACAAAATGGCCTATCCTCATTCCTTCATAAAGATGCACTGTGCGAGAGAGAGGGGGAGGATGTTGTGGGTGGAGTGCAGAGTGCATCTCTTCGGAGTGGAGGATCATGGAGTCCCAGCAGACGGTGATGTTAGCCGGGATGAATAAATGATGAAATGGACTCGCACAGAGCGCTTTTATGTAAAAGTTGAGTGCAGCGCAATGTATTTAGACTATGCGGAGTGTCACAGGTTTAAAGTACGGTGGCTCTGCAGTCAAGCACGGGGCATTCAGGACGTCGGTGACTCAGCTGAGTGCAGTTCTGGAGGAGATTGTGACCGAGATGGAGCCGGAGAATAACAGATTTGAACCCGATCGACTTCACCTTAGGATAAAAAACTGAAGAGCGCGGCAATTATCGAGGGAAACAGTTATGTAATTACTGTGCGTGAATTAGAAAATCACTCTGACAAATGAGTTATTTGATTACTCAATTCATTCCCCGCAATTATCAACTATTGTTTTTGTGGCTGTTGGAACGGAAGCTGAAGAACAGATTACTGTGGCTTGTGATCAGTGAGAGGGGAGCGTTCAGAGTTAATAGGATCTCGAACTTGGCTTTAGCGCAACTATGCTCTCAAATGATTGAAACAAAATATTGATAATAATTATTGACTCCCTCATTAAGAGTTGTGACATTCATTCTTTGTCTCCTGGCACTGTCGTTTCCATACGAAATGTGATGTGAGACGGTCACTTTACAAAGCTCCTCTCTCACAGCTGTTTCAGTGTTCTTAGGTCCACAATATGTTGTTCTGCTCTGTTGATTCATCCATACATATTTATTATTCTTAATTTCCCTGTTTGATCTAATCCAGCACATCATCTCATTTCGATGTGTCGATCTAGCTGCTACTCTTCTTTTTAGACTTTATATTTTCTCACTTAGCCGACAGATGTATTGATGTCATTGTGGAAATGGTTGGGAAGTCACTGAGCCGCATCTGGATCACATGAGGAAACTCAGGATTGGGCATCGTCTCAAACACTCTTCCGTTTCCCCAGCAGCTGTAGTTGGGTCACCCTTGAGCAAAGCACTTAAGTGTTTGTGTGGATTGACTCTGTGGTGACTGGTTATCCTTCAAATCCCCTCCAAAAATGAAAATGCATGTGGGTTTCCCCATTTGCATGTGCTCTCTGAGGCCACTGAATAAAATCTAGACTTGTTCTGTAATTTTCGGTAGAGCCACAGAAATATTCAGTTTCACTGTACACCTGTTTTGTCTAGACGGCGTTTTGACCTTTGGCCTCCTCCAACGCAACACTTACTGCAAGTGATTTCAAACGGCTTAACGGCTGAAACGTATATATTAAATGAGATATAGTCAGACAAAGTCCAGATTGACTTACAATGACCTGAATCTATTTCCTGTATAAGCAGAGTCTTACTACCCAGAACAATGATGACCTCAGGGCCATGAATGTGTAGCTCAATATTGACTGTGCGCCTACATTATCAGACTGTGAGTTTTAGTTATATTTGAGTGCAATGTTTTTTAGAGTGGCTGTCAGAAACTGAAAGACTCAATCAATTGTTCTTATACAACATCTTGTTTGACTGTAAGGTTCAGCACTGTGGTGCTTTCTATGGCGCAAAGTGAAATGACTCCAGCAAATGGGGCCATTTGCAACATTCCCCTAAATAATTTGTTGTCCCAGAGCTACATTTCTTAAAGATCATGATTCAATCCATCAACTTTTGGAGTTATTTGTTTACATTTTGAAGCCCGGAGCGACGTATAGCTTGCTAAGTTTAATTCATTTACTGTAGAGGTAGGACGAGCGCATCATGGCAGTTTATTGGATTACCTGATTAAATGGAGACTAAATGATCGGAGGGCAGAAGGCAATGCCTTTCACCTTTGAAAGATGAGCTAAGAACCATCATGAATCAT
This sequence comes from Limanda limanda, assembly GCF_963576545.1. Lineage (NCBI taxonomy): Eukaryota > Metazoa > Chordata > Actinopteri > Pleuronectiformes > Pleuronectidae > Limanda > Limanda limanda. Next base: position 11,920,532 of record NC_083644.1, on the reverse strand, counting down.
GTGTGTGGATAATGTGAGGCTTGCATCAAATGGTTTTTTTCCCCTCTGTGTCCAAGTGCAGCTTTTCCATTCCAATTTATCAACTGTTTACAACAGGAACAAGTCATGACACAATGGAATAAAACATTATTCCCCAAAGGATATCATGTCATGCATTTGGCAACCAAGGAAGTGGTTTTATATTTGTTAAGACAAACCCCTTTAAAACTCTGCTTCAGTTTTCTTTTGTCATTTATATCCTCTATAATGAGTCCAAAAAATGTGTTTAATCGTCATGTGGCAGTGAACCGACAGTTTTTCAGCTGCCAAGGAGGGTGTTTATTTTCACAAGTCTCGGAGAAGCATAAACACAGAGGGCTGAGTGCGGGGGTGGTCATTTTCATGCCAGGGCTGCAGAGTTTTGAAAAGCTCCACCAGCCCTGTGTTGTTCCGCTACCAGACAAGGTATTCCCTTTCATCCGACAAGGATTCACTCCATTTCATGTCATCGAGGCCCTTTAAGCTCGGAAACTAGGTGGAAACGAAGAAAAGAGAAAAAAAAAGAAATCTTCGGAAATCACCATGACTTGTGGTTGACAGACAAGCTTCGTCTAGCCAAGGGAAAGAAGAAAAATGAGGCTCGTGTTGCGAAAACAAATCATCTGTGTCTTGAAAACTTGTCCTGGCACATTACGTCTCCGGCAAGATTCTAATCTGCAACCTCACTCCGAATCCTTTCTCTCAGCCCTGAATCTCTGCTATTAATGGTGCGTCATTAAGTAACAAAGTCGAACAGTGATGAACTGTTATTAGGCTTATTCCTCATTGTGGCGTGTGTGGCCCGGTGACGCCACGGCCCGGATGCAGGTGTGCTCTGCATGTCTCTCGGTCAGACTTGAGTAAGCCAGGACAGAAGCCACTGCCATTCGGTCAGTCATCCACTGCCCCTCCCTGGTCCTCCCCCTCCAGCCTTAAACGCCTGGGCTCTCTGGCTTAATCAATCACCTGTGAAAAGAGCAATGGCTGTGTGTTAAGGGAGGACCGTGAGGCGGAGGGCGGGAAGAGGGGAAGCTGGGAGGTGGGTGTCAGGGACAGGTGGCCAGGGTCAGTCTCTCTCTCACCTTGGCAGCTCCTCTCCAACTGCTCTTGACAGGCTTACATGCATCCACCCACCTGCACAAGAGGGGCCGCCGGCACACACATACAGAGTAGGTGTCTCTCCCACACACACACACACACACTCACATGGACATAGACACAAGGCTGCTCACAAACACAAGCAGGCGTGTGGTGTGAACAGCGGCGGGCTACTGGCGCTCCCTAGGGGAACACTTGAACTATGCTAATGCATGCCAGTTCATCAATTTAGCTCTGGACACGCAACACACTTTCCGGGCTGCCGGGGCCTGCATATTTTTCAAGGTTAAAAAGTTATCAGGCCTGAGCTGCTCACTTCTGTGTGAATGAATCTCCATATCATGAAAGGAAAATCAATAGCTGCCGCCAATAACGCGACAGATGGAGTTTGGAATGCATCAGATGCAGCCAATCCTCTTTAATGACTTCGCCTTGTGTTTTCTTACTGGGATGTGACAGAAATGCCTGAGTACACAATATACCGTTTGGTGGGATTAATATGTTTCATCAAATGTCATTAACATACAAAAATAATCATAAAAGCCCATATAAGCACACATGTAAATATGCAACTTCCTCTGGGTCTTTCAGATTAAAAAAATAATCAAAGGACGTGGTATGATGATGTCGTGAAGCAGCATGGGATCATGGGAGTTGTTGTCTTCACCATCCTTGTCAATGGAAATCCACTAGACCTGATTCTGGTGCAAATCCCTTATTTATGGATAAGGCAACTTAAAGAGGTTTTATTCACGTTACGCAGCAAATGAGGATGAATAATCATGATCCGTTATGAGTGACCAATACAAAATGTGGAAGTAAAGAACTGTCGACTGGCTAACTGGCTAACAGGCTAACAGTGTGTTCTAACTTCCTGTTGTCTGTCGGAAGATGAAGTCACAAAAAAGTTGAATCACAAAAAAAACAACAAGTAAAGTGGAACAAAATAGTCACCAAAATATATAACATAGGATTCGTCATTTTCAGACATTTCAATATAGAATTGTTAGATCTAAAATGTGGAGCTCGCCATCTTCAATACCGTAGGTTTTTTGTGGTGGTTATAAGTAACACAGATGTTCAAACAGCTGCATTTCAGACACAGATGGATGTTTTGTACAGTTAAGCGTCATTCACTCTACATTCGAGTCTGACTGTACTGCCGAATGAGATGAGCAATTAGAACCAGAAAGAGAAGGAGTGGTTTTGAGAATGATTGAGATATAGACACAAAATGAAAAAAAAATACATGCGGGGGGGGAAAGAGGAGGCAGAGCACAGAGGAGATGGGGATTAGGTAGGAGGAGGGAGTGAAGGGGAGACGGAGGGTTTGGATGGTAGGTGGTAAGAAATCTCATGCATTTGTAATTTTCATTTCTATATTCAGATTTCTGTCTTCTACTTTTTTTTTCCTCTGAAGAAACCTCATGAATATGGACGACTCTGTCAGTGTGATGCTACTGTTCCTCTACTTGGGCCAATAAACACTTTTACCCCTCAGTGAACACCGGGATGGGGAAAGTGACCGGACATGGCTGATATTCTCTCTGCAGCCGTGTGTTGCCTGTCCGATTTCTTTCAAAACAGTTCGATTTTATTTTGTTTATTTCTTTGCCAGAATGGAAGCGTGTTGCAATTTTTCTTCCTTTACACCGAATCCTGGCATTGTAACATTGTGGGAAGTGGAATTAAAGGGATGAGTTCACATGTTTATATCTACTTGCACACACAGACAAATTCCACACAGCTATTCCACAAACACACACACACACAGTCTGTATAGATATGGCAACTTGCTTTAAATAACTATTGGAAGAGGCTCCCTGCTGATTATTTTATTGGAGTGAGCTGTGCAGTTTTAACACTTTTAATTTGCATTCCCACATAAGTCGACATACTGTTTGCATGTGAATAATACGAGTTTGCACCCCCACCATCCCATCCCGATAACATGCCAGTGCTGTCAGCTTCCCAGTCAGCATAATTTTTGCTCTTAATTCCCAGTGATCACAGAATTTCTGTGTTAATCCTGTGATTTTACACTCCAACACTGGACAGAGCTGTTGTCATCCCTCCAGCTCTGTGATGAAGTGGATTTAAACACTGTAATGATGACGTAGAGAAGTACAGTGTAACAGAGGGATGTAAAGAAAAGGCAGAAGAGGGTGAAGAACGCTGGTGTTTGCTGTAAAGCCTGAGATCATTCTCTTGTTTCGATGCTGCTTAAAAATAATGAGCAGCAAAGCAGATGCATAATTTACAGTGTAGTTACGGGCATGGAAAAAATATATCAGTGGAAGAATTGGATGAGAAAAGGGAGATGTTGATTGTGAAGCAAGCAGCTGAGAATTTAAAGATCTGCTGAAACAGTACCATGGTTGACATTGTTTGATTTGGGAATGACTGACGAGTGCCGTGCAGAGTGGGCGTTATCATTTGTCACCGCCGCCAAACGTCGGGGTCGGTGGCCGCTGCTCTCAGCCTGTGCTTCAAGATGAAGGAGAAACAAGAAGCAGACCCATCTGGCTTCCTGTAGGCTCAGCTCAAAGCACTTAACCCTCGACACAGGTCTGGGTTCAGTTCCAAGACTCTGCTCCTCACAATAACAACCCCCATGTTCCCCTGCCCCAGTGTACAGCCTCTACCCAGGCCCCTAAGGGCCAAGCAAAGAATAGCTGCTGTCACAACGAGTTGGCCTTTCATTTGTTTTCTAACCAGAGGAGAGGAGGAGGTGGGGCGGAGAGCAAAATACAGATTTCCTTTTCTTTTTAAAAACTGAGTGGAAGATATTGTTTATATTATACAGTGATCCTGGAATTTTCAACCATTCATAGAAAGGGTGGTTCTTTACATTTATATGCTACAAGGTTTTCTTTCTTTGATGAGACAAGTAGCGCTCATGACAGATTGAGCAAACGTGGGTAGAAGCTGTTGGCAAGCAAACACTGTGGCCGGTGGCCCCAAGGGTAAATACCAGATGTGTCCAATTTATCACAGAGACAGGTGAGAGGTGGGAGATACAGACCGGTCCTGTGGATCTCTTAGTAGCTATTTTCTGTGTTTATATGTGTCTTTGCGTAGGAATAAAAAAAATTCCTGTCCTCTATGACCCACATATAAGACTAGTGATGCATCCTTTACCAAATAAGGAGTCTACTGAATCAGGTAAGACTTTCCCAGAAGAGATTATTTACAATAAAACACCCATTATCTATACTACTAATCCTTTAAGGGTCGTGGGGTGTGGAGCCAATCCCATCCGACGTTGGGTGAGAGGCGGGGTACACCCTGGACAGATTGCCACCTGAGAGACAAAGAGACAAACATGCACTATCAAATCTATATATTCAATTTAGACACGGAAGGCATATGAGAAGTCCACTCAGAAAGGCTCCGGCCAGAACCAGGGTTCAAACCAAGAACTTCCTTGCTATGAGCTAGACTGTTGGCTAGCATAGAAATAACATTACTTTTTTATGGCACAGCTGCTTCTTTGTAGTCTATTGAAAGCTATTTTGGTTGTTATGAACAACTTCATGACTGAAAAGACAATGAGAGGTTGTTATCTACAGACTGATGCAACAAATACAAATAACCAACACCCCTAAGTAATGACTGAAAAAGGTTCCTGCCTCTAATCAATATGGAAAAAATTATCTCGATCCTCACTCAGAATCCCACCACGGTGAATTTCATGCCAAATTATGTGGTGGAACAGATTTCTACACCTATTAGCCCCCCGATGAGTCTCACAATTCAAGTGTGCATTGTCAGCAAACTGGCCCTGCGTGCCCCCAAGGCTTAAGCCCTTTGCTGATGGGCGTCGCCTCCACCCAAGGTAGGTTCCAACAAGTTGCCTTCAAGAAACCCTTGTTTAATCAGGCGCTGAACTGTCCCCAGTGAGACACGCAGCTTTCAATGGGCTTCACACCTGGTCTGGTTGATCATAACCTGAAGCAAGGATTAAAAAACAACCTCTGAATTCCTGGAATGTCTCAAACCAGCATTCATGGAGCTGTCAGTGTCAGTCCTGTGCGGAGCATCACGCTCTGACAGCTGTCCAACTAATTAGTATTTGCACTTTACATTTGTATTTTTGGCACTAAGCTCATTCACAGTCACATAAAGGAATAGAAAAGGAGATGACGCTTGAATCCCAGGAGTGTCACCACAAGCTTAGTAAAGACTGCAGCAGGAATTTGATCGACGACAACAAGCAAAAGTTGGCAACGTTGAACTTCTTCCATTGAGATTTCAAATCTTACACGTAAAATGTAGCTATATTTATAGCATAAATTAATGGATAAATAATGGGTAGGTCTCTGTCTCTTCAATCTCTTTTAAACAGTGATCCTGCTATATTGTCATTACAATATTACATTTTCTTCTTTACACTGAAGCAAACAAATTAACAAGTGAGTGATTTTCCAATAAAGTGCCAGTGTGACAGAATCGGAGGCAGACGATGTCACACATCCCACCATGTTGACTTTTAAACAGATATCAATTATATTCTGTGCGTGTATCTTATATTTAAAATGCCGAAGTGGAATCAAGGTGCCAAATTCCTGTCTGAACTGTATCAACTACACACTACATGACATCACCTCGGATTTTATTTAGGTGTTTTTCTCTTTTCTTTTACATCTGCACAGCTTCCTATCATTGATTAGAACAGATACTTGTGTCATGGTGTTGACAAGGAATCACAAGTATTGATCTTTCTTTAGAGGAAGAGAGAGAACTAGTTATACTTGTTATATAGCATGACCAATTAAAACCTCTCAACCGAGACACAGGACCGGTTGTTGCCACAGCTCGTCATTCCTCCCATCGTGTGTACTCCAGGACGAGTATTGCCTCCACATCAGCTCGACATGCTAATTACAGAGCGCACCGGCAATTATGCGTGTTTTTATTTTTTGCCTCCCACACCTGGCAGAGCCGTCAAGAGCCCTTTGCATCATGCCGCTGGTCGGGCTCTGCCACATCTTAATATATGTTTAGGTTGGCACTGTGCCCAGCATATGGAGGTGAGTCAGTGTTTGCTTTAGCAAATGACAGTTTTCAGCAAAAACTTAAGATGTATTTTTTTTTTTTCTCACAGGGATCCAGTCTGGGAATTGGATGACTGAATGGGCTCATTTTACCTGTTAAGAGTTTGGCACGACACTGGGGAGGATGCCAAAACCTTTTTTTCAAGAGACATTTCTTACCTTTACCGTTTTTGACAATTTTCTTAACTGAGAGGACGGGGAAAGTCAGAAAACCTTCTAATTTTTCAATTCAAACCAACTTATTAACACTTTTAAAACAGTGTTTTGACAGTGTGATTATCAATGTGATGAAACAACTACACATAACATAGATAGATTTTTTTTCTTGCCATATTTTTTTACTTAGGACGGAATAGGATGAGAACTAAATTAAATTGACATTATTTAATAGTATATAATAATCCCCGGTAAAATGAATTTGGACAGAATATTTTTGGAGTACATTTAGGAGCAGAGCCGAATTTGGAACATGAGATATGTTGATTAACTCCTGGATCACAAGCTGATTGGCGACCTGAGTGCTGATCCTGGAGATCAATAATCCGATACTGGGAGGTTTTACAGATACAGGTCTTCCTGCAAGACAGACACAATGGGTCTCCTGGGGAGCGCTGCATTGAGATCAGCTTCTGCTGGAGCCAAGTCTGTCGATTGGCAAGACAACAAATCCGGCTTGGCCTTTCTGTTATCTTTAGCCCTATTCAAACAGCTGTATAAAATCTGAGCTGATGCCGCCATGTTTTAGGGGATTTAGTTTCTTTACTATGGATTTCACGTGGGTTTTACTGTGATAAATCAAAACTATGAAAGAAAATAGCTGCTCGGTAAAAAAAAAAGAAAAAAAAAAAAAAGGGAGTTCTCTGGAGGAAGATTGAAAAACATTACGCCTATGAAAACCTTCACTAAATATATGGGGGGACAGATACGCAGCTCGGTTCAGGATGATTTAATTGACCTTTCAGAATAATAAGACAAAACTATAAACTTAATCTCCTTAGTAAAAAAAAAGGGATTTTCGACACCTTTCTGACCTCTGACCTCTGACAGACTTGGTTATTTGCCTCTAACTACATCGTTCTCTAAGTGCAGCATTCACAGTTTGGACGGGGGGGGGGGGGGTCTGCTGTGCTTGACCGGACCTGACTCTGCATTGTGAAGTGCAGGGTGTGCATAGAGCACATAGCAACTACTGGATGGCTCTAAGTAGGATCATAATCTCGGGTGAAATTACTCAGTTAAGTGTCTATATATTTAACGAGTTTAAATAGGGTGTTAATTAGAAACAAACAGCCTACAATTTAATTGTTTTTTACAAACAAAAATGTCCAGCCATGTTTTGCAAAACTACATCCAATACAAAGTAAGACAAACCACACTCGGGATAAAATTGCATTTTAAGGTTAAATCTAGGGACTGTGGTTGTCTTTAAAATACACCATTTTCATAAGAGATGTTAATTGTTGAAAATTTTCGCCCTTCGCCCTGACTGTGTTGTAGCAGCAGCAGAAGTCTCTGCAGGGGATATCTCAAAACCAGGTGCAGCTACCTTGTAATGATTTCTCAACAATTCCCAGAATGTCTTCTGAAACAAGGTGCAGGAAACCGTTGCAGTTTGGTTCTCTATGTGTAGGTGGAGACAGCAACGAGACAAGCAAAGGTTTCCCTGGTCAAGAAGTAAAAGTGAATCTCACCCTTCACTTCAGACACATCATGTCTTGTCTGTGCTGTATTGGATTCTGTTCTCCTGCGGCTGCTGTGGGTGAAGAAAACTGGCATCTCTGCAAGTCTGACACTGGATTCTTCATGGTTGAGGGCTGAACCATAGAAAATAACCTTCAGAGGTTTATGTTGGATTCTCCTAATATTACACTTTAGAAAACTATGTATTTATCAGTTTTTTAACGAATAGTTGAGATGGTTCCTGACTTTCTTGATTGTATTTAACTGTCGGAAACGGAGTCAGCTAATGTGAGCAAGCAAAAGCATCCCAACACGACATTGACTCAGACTCAAATGCCACATAACCACAAAATAGGTTTGTATCCAATGAACCTCATCAAGCTAATGTAATGTAATAATAAAAGCTAAATGGGAATATGCCTGAGGTTAGGAAAAGGCTAGTTTCCGCAAGGGCTACAACATGATAATGATAGAGGAAGTGGGATTTATGACCTTTACTACAACAGCCATTAGGTGGCAGTCATGATGGTCTGGCTTCACTTTTGGTGAGCCGTAATGTAGTTAATCTTTTATATTCAGTCTATGGTGTCTCTACCTTCAGAGTGTTAGCATGCGAGTAAGCACAGCCAACAGAATACTGACTGCAGTTCACTTAATGGCCACTTGTGTCATCAAAGATTTACTTAATGCTAGGACCTTTAATCTCTTACACTAAACACTGACATGCCGTTGTTTGGGATAGTTTATTTTTTCATGTTTTTGTCACTTTTGTGTATGGAAGATATTTGTGTTATTATGACTGTGCACTGGTGTTGGAACCCCCTCTGAACATCTGCAACAATATTTTGGAAGAATTCCTGTAATATGACACTGAGGTTAACTGAGGCTCCAGTTAATGTTGCTTCTTGATAATAACACATTTCTAATCATTACCAGTCAGCGCAAGCACCACACATTCCACCCAAACGGATGATGCAGTGACATCACTATTTCATTATCAGAGATAGACATTAATACAAACAATAAGGAGTTCAAAGCCTCAATGGATTGAAGAGAGAGTCTCTCACTTCCAACCTTTCTGTTACTAATTTTATAATCCTTTCATCGCTCTATCATTGTTAAATTTCACTTGGCTTTAGTGTTGTTTGTTCCCCGTGCTGTCTGTGAGCAGGGCACATCTGACAAACACAGCAGAGCAAGTCTCTTTTAAAATGACACCGAGGAGACAGAACCGATACATTTTCTGGCTGCATACGATGTGCATGAATTCATTAACAGCATCTAAATCTGACATTCTTCATACTCGTGCCATCTTCTTCACTCCCCGTGTTCAGTTTATCTCCAGCATCACACACTGACATTTCTCTGCAGATAGAATTCTTAAGTAATCCTCTCATCTGCATGTTTTTCTCATCACAAGGACACACACACACACACACACACACACACACACACACACACACACACACACCCAGGCTAACACGTGTGCTGACAGCCACTCACATACCACACACTTGAGTTGAAAAATAAAACAAACCAGAGCGACATGATGAATAGCTGTGTGGTCAGACACAAGAATTGTCAACAACCTCGACAACTTCACGGTTTGCCACAAACAGAAATCACCACAAGGCACCAGACGGTGTAAACGGTTTGTTGATAATGAATCACTGGCACGTTACCCTCAGATTGCCGATTGATTAAAACACTCATCTCGTTCCACAAAACAATTAAAAAACTGATCTACTGCAAAGTTGATCTATGTCACATGTTGACTTTCTTGTTTCGTTTCAGCTCCTTTAACACGTCAAGCCAACATTGTAAACATGCTAACCCACAAAATGTTTTGCTTTTGGATATAATGGGATTTCTCTCCAAATAAAAGAAAGATAAACGAGGAAAAAAGCTTTTCTCAAGTGCCTCAGTAAAAAGATTGTAGAGTATAACTCTTCTCTCGGCTGTTTTATTTTTGTTTCTATTCACAGCCTCATGCTTGACTTGAGTTAACTTCACAACAAAGAAGTCAATGACTAAACTCAAAACTAGCTGTCAATCATTAGATAAAAGATCAGGTTGATAAGACAGGAAACATTTTATGCTGATGTGCATGCGGGCGACTAGTTAAGTATTAAAATGAAAGAAAACAAAAAGAAAGTTTCGAGAACATTGGATCAGTTAAGGTAATGATTAGGCCTATGAGGGTAACTGTTTTTATGAAAAATAATTTGAAATTCTAGGAGGAGGTTACATGGTACAAAGCCAACTTCAAAGTTAAACAAGGACAGTTTGGATGAATAAAATTAAAACATCTAATTCCAGTGGCACCTCATAGCACCACAGATAACAAAGTGGTATTTTATGAACATTTCTATTTGTCATAGATGTGAAAATCAAGAGCAAAACTCCACAAATACGTATTTATATCTTCGTGAAGGAATGTCTTTGTGGCTTCAGTTTTTAAGCTTCAATAAAATACACACATTGTTTTGCAAAGGTTTACTAACTTAAGATTGTGTCAGTAGGAATCATGAGGAAGTTTCCGTGTGAAGGAGACTGAGAGTCTGCACAACCAGTGACTCACTCACACACCTGTCTGTCTCGACATGGTGCAATAGGAGAAGGAGATTCATGTGTTTGCCCTCGTGATGCAGAAAATACTGAAATGATCATTGATATGGGCTGCTCACATATAATCAACTGATTGTGGGGACTGTTCGATGATAAGTTACATTTTATGAAGACAAAAACAAACATACTTTGCTCTCCCTAATCAGATAATGGGGATGCCTTTGCTCCGGTGCCTACGCAGACCTTCATGTTCCCTGGTCTCTCCTTGAGCCCTGATACATCAAGATGAAAAGGGCACTCGGTGTGGTTGTGTTTTCACTCGGTGTTGCATTACCAGGGAATGGGGTTCTTCTAATCGTTTCAATCATGGATTGTTATTGAAGTGTCAAACCCATTGCAGCTCTATTTTCCCATCTGTAATAATGTTTTTCTCCTCCTGGAATTCATCTTGACTTTGGAAAGTCACAGGAACTTGTCACACCCAGCTGCACCTGCCACATCTCATTGTGCTCGCCTTTATTCTTGAGATAAATCGCTCGGAGTATGTGTTATTTTGTCGGAGAGTAAATGGGATTTTGGGTTGAAAAGGCGAGACAATGAAAAAAGATAAAAAATAAATGTTTTTTCCCCCCCTCTAGGACTGTAACCCTGTGTCAAGACAATACTGATTTATCACCTTGATAGGGACACCGCTATTGCCGTTCCCATTCTATTGGTTTGCTTTGTATTTCGAGTCTCACACACTCTGATATTCGGCAGTCAAGATGACAAGTGACAACATTTTTTTTTTATTGCTCTTCTATTGTCTATCTGCACCTCACCAGGGATGGAAATAGGACAGTGTGGTTTACGGTGTAGCTTCTGTACGTAATTCATCCAGCCGGCTCCACCACCAGGTCTGATGTGAACGATACTGGCACGCTGGCCTCAAATCCTCTCATCTAGCCCTTGAGCATGTATCCATACAACTATCTATGCTTCAAAAACACCAATCCGTGCATTTGTCTGCAGCACATTTTCTCAGCCGTTTTATCCATTTTCACAACGGGCCATTTCCTTTGTTTGTGGAGGTGGAGCGCATCTCTGTCCTCGCCCCATCGTTGAACTGTGGTACCCATGCCAGCTTATTCCGAGACACTAGAAGGAACCAGCTCGCAGACATATTGTCTGAATCCTGCCACTGAAGTTGGAATGCCAGCTTTAGGCATGTCAGGCCTCTGGGCATCAGGATTGGGTTTCCCCAGACCCCCTTGTCAAAGGATTAGCTCACACTCTGATCATCGGGAACGCAGAACCGGTCCTCCTCTTTTCTCCGCTGCCACTGCCGCTGCACGCTTGCATTCCTTTGTACTTCTTTCACGCCTGGTGAAATTTTGCTAAATATGTGGCAGCAGTCTCACCGTATTCCCTCATTCCCACACCCCTTCCTTTTTTCCCTCCCTCGTTACTTGCCACTTCCCCCCATTCCTGCATTCTCTCTCTCCTTCTCCATCACTTCCTCCTCTCTTCTTCAGCTCCGTGCTGATGAGCCTGAGTACAGTTTTTTTTTTTTTCCCGGGGAAGGAAGAGGGATTATGCTAAGCCCTAACTCGGGGAGACCAGCCTTATCTTGCCTGTAGCAGCTCTGTGCACCAGAGAAAAACAGACTGGAAGAGAGCACAGCTACAGGCCAGGAGAAGACAGTGAGGGGGGAGACAAAGATGGGCATGGCCAGCAATACAGAACATGTCCATGTTTTCCTACACTGATGGCACTGTTGGCCATTTTCAGCACTCCACATATAAAAACAGATTCTCCAATTCAATGTGTTCAATAGTGGTGTTTGCATCCAAACCTCCATTAGCTTGTTTCTAATTTGTAAGGGTTAAATTTGCTCCAATCACACAAGAGGCGTTATTTCCTCTGCAGTGGAATGACAATGTGCCCCAGGTGATTGAGACTTCCCATCTGCACCAGACAGGCCCTCACCAGGACACTTCATCGAGCCGGACCCCACTCCAATCGTTCGTTTAAGGGAATATACAATTATGGCTGCATTATACTCAATTATGTCCACTCTAATTAAAGTCCCATCCCCTGATCCATTTCCTGAATGAAACATTCTCCCTCTTCCCCAGTCCTGAGACAATGGGCCATGCTACAACAGGGAACAAGGCCCCACTGTGAGCAGGCTGCTGGCCTATTCACCTGGCCTAATTATCCTAACCCTATGGGGGACTGTGCTCTTGGGAAAGGCTCTGGGGGGCGGTGGTGAGCTCAAATTTCCTCGCTGGTATCCGAGACAGACATCCGCACAAGGACCAATGGGAAAACAATGTCAGAAAGTGACGTCAGTGTTTAAATCTCATAAGGTAAATATCATTTGCAGTGAGAGCCGGCGTGACCTAAGTGTGTTCGTGCCCCCGTATCTCAGGAGCTGCCAGGCTCAAAGCCACTCGAATAAATACAAAATTTATGGAGACTTGAACTTGTTAAAAGTAACAGATCACTCGGGGGGAGGCTTACTCAGACATTAGCTATGGATAGCATTACCCCTTTGTTAGTGTTTGTTGTCTGGCTCCATTTACTTCAATGTCATTGGAAAAGCTTCACCAAGAAAGCCACCGCACCAGATTAGCGGGGACCTGTGGGGCACTGGAGCTAACAGAAAGTAAGCCCCCATAAACCCAAGGACGATATTAAGAGTCCAACCAAGGACTTGGTCTTTGAAATATGCCAGAAAGTCCAGTAGGCGAAAAAAACACACACAATTGATGAGACTTCAAGCACTTGCACTGTGTCCATGGGCGATGTAATTCTTTAGTGCAACAATGGCATTGATTCTCACATCAAACAGACAAATGGTAAACGTTTGCCTGTTAATGTTCTACATTACTTTGGTGTTTTGAAGGGAAAGTGTGCAACTCAATTATTTCATATTTGCTAAGGAAATGTTAATGAACGTTCATTTGCTCTAGCTCTTACAATGTCAGGGTTACTATGCCAATGTCAGAATGGCATCATAACGACAGGTAGGATTGATCGTTGTGTTTTCTTTTCTTTTAAAATATAACGTTTAAATCTGTTTGTAGCACTAACAGTGACAGAGATGAAACTGTCTAAACCACAATCTTGGAGTGACCTGAGTGGTCCTGGGGTTATTAGAAGGCCAGGGTGGGGTATCAGAGGGGGGAGGTAAAGGGCAACAAAGCCTCCTTCTTCACTCTTCCTCCTGATCCTATCACTCCATTCCTTGGCCGAGGAGATGAAAGACTAGCCTGTAATTGGAGAGGAGGGAGCAAGTGGAAGTAATGAGAAAGTAAAAAAGCGAATGGGAGAGAGTTCTTGAGCAGGAGGTAGGGGAGAGTGAAAGAGAAAATACCTTTGATTTCCTCAAATTAAGTGAATAAGAACAGCCCTGCCCCACTCCTCCATCAGGCCAGAGTTTGATTGACATTGTAGCGACGTGAGGCTCTCGGCTGTAATAACTTGGCTTTGTGGGGAAAACTCTACGCTTTGTCTTCCTCGTTGGTGGGGCCCAGGGTCCAGGGCTCAGCCTTGACTTATTATGACTCGCTTTTGTCCTTCAGGAGCTGTGGGAGATTTGACTTGCCCTTTCGTCTGTCATCAGAATAGGGATCCCATACAGGGGCCGTTCCCCAGGCTTGGGAATGTTGAAATGACAGACAAGGACAAGGCCAAAAACATGAGGTCTCCTCTGATATTGTAATACATGTGGTGTTGTAATCACAAGAGCGTTTTGTTAGGCCTGATATGTTTAAATGTAAACATTTCCTAAGTTTAAAGTAAGGCGGTATAAACACATACTAGAAGAGAAGACATGTAAAGGTCCTGTCACGTGTTTTGAGGCTGATATTCAGGATGGTTATGGAGAACGTCAGCATTGGTTGCTCTCATGTTATGTGATCTTTGACATTTGTTGCACATAAAGATGAACAACACCTGCACGTCCAGGACTGAATCTGACTGGACAATAGTTTCTATTAAAAGTCCATTATCTGCTCTGAATTGTAAATGGACAAACGCATAAAATAGTGAGCCGTGTATATATCACGATCGTGGAGGAGTGGAAGACCTTATGGTTGAATACATAAACACATGTATAGCATCCATAAAACTCGGTCTCTCTCACTCTGTTAACCATGTGACCTTGCAACCTTTGCAATCCCTCAAGCACCACCAACTTTATGTCTTTTCGGTTTTAGACAAATCTTTTGAAATGGAACCTAAACAGATAAAAACAATGAGCGCAACAGGCACAGATGACCGGTTAGGGATATGAGTTATTCTCCTCACTTTTAAACAGCCAAACAGTGGATTATTATGCCTGAAAGATTTATTCTCGTCTCCTACTGAAGTTTTTCAGCTGCTTCTACATGAAGGGGAATGTCTTCCATTATCCAGTTGGAATTTTTAAGGAGGGACCTGGTCGCTTATCTTGGGCTCGAATCTGCAAAGCCGGGGTCTCCTGTTCCCTCACCCTGACTTCATAAACTAGGGCAATAAAAGAGCTGTTAACCCCACCCACCCATACCAAGTGCTACACCTGGCCACAGCTGGGGCCAAATATTTTAAATAAAGAATGCTTCAAAGGGGACTGGGGACTAAGAGGGATTGCAGAGGAACTTAAACACCACGAGCGAGAGATGTGGGAGTGTAATTGGGACAGGAGGGCAAGGAGGTAGAGGAATAAAAGATAGAAAGGTAATGGGAGAGAGGAATTAAATAATTGCTAAGAACATTTAAAGCATATGTGTGGGAGGACACAGTTAGGTGATGCAAAGGTTTAGAAAAGTGGTGGGGAACTTTTTTCCTATCTAGGGCCATCTTCATTTTTAAAACTTTCTTTCCAGGCCAAAGTCATTTACTGAATTTAATGTCGTCTGATGTCAGATGGCAGTGATGATGCTAATGCTACTCACAGCTGATTTGGTCCAAAACAAGTGGCTAGACTATCATTTTTCCTCATATCGAACCCGCCAGTGATCTCACGCACAAAAATGGCTATAGTTGAGAAGTGTTTGTCATGTATCTGATTTCAAAAACGGCCAGAGACACAAAGTGGAAATGTCTTGTGCCATATTAATAAATGGGGGGTTTCAGCTTCTTAGCTATAAGCTCAGAAACTACAAAACGTACCAGCATAACATTGTCTGTATAGATATAGGAGTACTTGTCCTTGCGGCTCTCCTAGATACCAGCTGTTGTGACACTTGTGGTTTTCCTTTTCCATCTCTGTGACCATGCCCCATTAAGCAGGGACAATGGGTTGTCTTTGACTTCAAAAAAACATATTTTCTTTCCATTTCCCTGAGAGAGTTAACATTCCTCCTCTACTTTTCTTGACAGTCGTCATAATACTTGTCAACGGTGACGCGTAACAGCTATGAGTGTATTTAATTCACTGTGTGTGGGACCTGACTGGCAGATACACAGCCAGAGGCAAGGTTTTATTAGAGGTTTACAGAACACTGTTTGTGAAAACAATATCAGCAGGAATTGATATTTATGTTTCCTTCAATTATCTTTATTTATCCTTTGCATGCGGTGACATGCATTCATGTGAGACTCGCCCCAGGCAGAAACTCTTCTCATTCTTAAAAGTGTTTCCTGGAATCAGTGACTTTTCATGATTAGCGTCTAACTGAGATTACATTCTGTACATACAGTGCATAAACAGTACAACACACACACACACACACACACACACACTATGTTAGTCACAAGTGTGCCCCCTTGACTTTGAACGTGACATGGGTGGAAAAATATTACTCCTGGTCTGCAATGAAATTGGCACTTTTCCACCTGGCCACCCCATCTCATTTCCATTTAGCTATCTTCACATCCTATCAAGTTGAACGTTAAAATGTAATTACCTCTGAACAGAGTGAACTATCTAGTGGGCGGGGGGGGGTGCAAAGTTATAGGGACCCACTGGAAATAAACAAAAAAAAAAAAACACGGCAGCCTCGGAGTCACGACAGGTGTTTTCTCCTGGGCCGAACTGAAATGAACATGGAAGTGAATGTTTGAAATGCATTCAGCGGGCACAGGGAGGAGAGAAGGGGAGCGCCGGAGGTAGAGCCTGCGTCTGAGCAAAAGAGGTAATTATTCTGCGACTCCTTCACCTGTGACAAGAGGCTTAGGCGAGTTGGCGAGTTTCAAAGGGAGGCCGAGTCGGAACGGGGGTGGGGGGGGTGGCACGGGGTGGATGGGCGCTGTGCGGCTACCCAGAAAGCAATTGGCCCTCTTGTGCTGTCCCTGCTGACTTCCGCAGTGACAGGATAAGTCCTTTCAGTCTCTCTTTCTTTCTTTCTTTCTTTCTTTCTTTCTCTCTCTCTCTCTATCCGGGTGGCTGATGATGGCAGCTCTCTTTGTTCTCTTTAAAAAGCAAATAACAGTTAGGCCATTTGGTCAACCGTATTTTTTTTTTCACTAACTCTTAACAGTTAACCTTTGTCCTCACCTGAAAGTGTCACCCTGAGTCCAGGACACGAGCCGCTCACTGGAGGATGGAACTGAAAGGCCAGCTCTGCAGTGGTTGTTCCATAATGTGAGGTCTACAATCTTGCTGCTACGTCAGGTGCACTTTCAATTCTTATGTGCCCTCTCACTCTTTTGTTTTTTAACCAGCTCAGCAGCCTTGGGTCGGTCTTCCTGTGCATGGCTGCACATGGAGCTGAATGAGACAGAAACCATGATAAGAAAGCAGAGGGGGGGGAGTGGTTAAGGTGAAAGCAGCAAACACCGCTCAGCCTTTGCCGGCTAAGTCGGCACAGAGGCACATCTATTTTCTTGAAGTGTCACGGATCAATAATGTTCTGTCCGTTCTTCTTTATAAAATGATATCTCTGAGGCCGAGGGAGAGCGAGGGAGTTAGGGAAGGCAGAGAGAGTTATTGCCAAAAGGTGACAGTGGGTTGAACTTGTGACCTATGACTCACGCTGGAGCCCATCTCATTCAATTAGGGAGCAGCCTCCAGTTACAGTCCAAGACACGGGGGCAGAAGATCTCCTTGCACTGCACGCGAACCTGAATTAAACATTTACGTGTTCCTGCTCCGTGTTACTCAGGGTGATGGTCTTGGCAGCCTGCACATAACTCTCCATCCCAGTCCGACTTCAAACGAGAACCTAATTAAAGCAGAGAGCCTTGCGATGATTAAGAATTATTTTACATGGAAATTTGATACATTTATTCAAATCAATGTGAAAAATCACATTATATACAAAGTGCAGGTTTTAGAGGGGGGGGGGGGTGTTTTGCTTTCATTAATAGAAATGCTGAAGCCTACAATAAGTTGAGTGGATTCATTTGCAGTGTGGACTTAATTCCATTTACCCGCAGTCCCTGTGCGGTACTTTGTTCACAATAAACCTGATTCCCAGTCCGGCTCTGAGGACCGCGGCATATGATGTCATGATGCCATTATCAGCCAATTACATTACAGGGCAATTGCCTCTGATATATTGGCTATTCAAAACTATCACCGACATCCAGCGGGGCCATCCAGAGCAACGCCATAAATAAACACACGGGTTTACAGCCAAGCTTTGAGTGCATCTATTGTATTAGGATTTTACTCTTGAAAAAGCTCGACACGGCCGAACCTCGCTTGTTTCTTTGTTCTAAGTAACGAGGAGATATTACTACCACTGTGAATCCAAACATTTAAATGTTCAGGTAATCAAACGCTGAAAGTTGCAATGGTATCTGAGGTCGCAGCTGTGCAGTGTCACCCTCCAGTAGAAAAAAACATCTTGTGTTGCCACAGTCTCCTTCTTATGGGATCTTGTGAAAGAATATAAGAAAACACAGACAGTCGGCGGCGGGAGACGGACAGAGAGATGGGCGTGATCGAATGTCTAGAAGGATCAGAGAGCTTCTGCAGAAAGCAAAAACTCAAAGTGAGACCGCAAGGCAACCTCTGAATTAATCAGAAGAGAAAACACGAGAACATAAAACAAGAGCTTTTCTTTCTTTGCCCTCTCGGAGCAGGTTACGTTACACGGCTCCTGGTAACAAACACTGGAGGCCTTTGACTCCAGTGTGTGGAGAGAGCTGATCGATGCACTGTATCTGCAGGAGAGTTAACATAACTTTGTAGTTGCATGGGCGCTCCTCTGTTTGTATACGCGTGTTCACGCTGCGTGACCAAACACTTGAGCGTCGGCCTGAGTGGGACAAAGTGTCTGTTGTGAAGTGCGGGAGGCTGTGAAACGAGACTTTAAAGAAAGTCGGCTCTTGTTTAACATGTGCAGCTATTCGTCAGCACTGCGCACATCTGGACGAACTCATTTCATCTGACAAGTGTGTGAATAAACCGGCTCCGGCTTCATGTATTGTGTAAATACATGAATTGTGTGTCCACGTCCGTGAATTCCCGGCTTTGTTTGGATCTGGGTTTCTTCCATTCTTTTATCTTGCTTTCAGAGAATGTCGGCCTCAGCCTGCGTGTTTGAATGTTTACGTTCCAGATTTTGATTCGTCTGACTGTCTGCGAGAGAATGTGGGAGGTGGACTGATGTATCGGTCTGACATCTTCATATTAGCCTTTCGGTATTAGATAAAGACTAGTGCTGCCTCCTGCCAATTTGAGGATGTGAACATGGGATTTTTCGCAACCTCTTCTACGAGAATGAAAATCATTTATTTTAGGAGTAGCTGTAGATGAGGCCTGCCAGAAAAGTTTGGCCTGTGAACTTTCCAGACTCATCATTACAGATACAAATCATACGTCCTGGAATTTGAGATATGGCAGTGATTCAACATTTTTCCACTCACTGATAATGCCCTGGCCTTTGAATAATTTTAGTAACATTGCATTTAATTTCTACAACCCCTTTTACTCCAAGAAAGGATGGTATACACATTATTTTGTAAACAATGGCAAGACCCACTAAAAAAGGTGAAATACTCCTTTCACCTTGGTGTTTGCCTTTCTGTTTTGTTTCCCACAATGCATCATGTTCGGTTTCACAAATGCACTGAAAACTCGGGTGTCACGTTCCCATCGTATCCTATTGGAGCCGATAAAAACCTGTGTCTGCTGCAGAGTCATTTGACGCAGGAGAGAATGCCGATTGCCTCCATTCCCAATGCAGATGAAACCAGATGATAGTGAGTTTTTGCCCATTGGAAAAGGGGTTTAACCATTGTACATGAAGTAACCCTCATATAAACCCCCCAGAGAAGATATTACATAATTGAACCGGTGTTTTCTTTACTTTTCAGCTTCAGAAACAAGGAGCACATTCTAATCTGCCCAAGGAATCTGTAATATTTTCTATTTTCTATAATGAATAAAGAATGTCAGACCCCTGTTCATTCTTATAGTGTCAATCAGTTGTTAACATAGTCTCAGGGAAGCTTTTATCCTGAAAAAAGATGAACACAAGCATTAGAACATATTAAAACACTATGTATGCAATACAATGGTTGTTCAATCAAATTCATATTGAAATAATATTTAACTTTTAGAAATTAAACATCACCTTAAGTTGGTTCATTTTCCTCTCCCATAAGAGATGGACAAGTCTTTAATGAGAGAAAAGCTCCCAGAACCCGCCTGGATTGCCTTGAACTTCACAAAGGAGCCGCTGCCGTTTGCCAGCAAGTGCTCACTGTGGTGCAGAGACAGAGGGAGAGAAAAGAGAGGAGTAAGGAGCAGTAGAGAGGAAGCGACAGGACAGTGGAAGGAAGAGAGGAAAGAAAGGGAGCAAAGATAGAGAGGCAGTGGTGAGAAGAAGAAACGTGAGAGAAAAGGAGCGAGCACAGCTGGAGGGTGCAACTCAGAGAGATAGAGAGAGAGAGAGAGAGAGAGAGAGAGAGAGAGAGGAGATGACAGGAGTGGAAGAAGAAGGAGGGTTTGCTCTCCCCCCTTTTCTCTTCTCTCTCCGTTGCCATGTTTCCCAAGAGCAACACAGGCTCCCGTCTCGCCAGAACCAGGATGCTCTTAATCTTGCTCCGCTCGTCTCAGCCGTTGCCAACTGCACTGATTCATGTTGGCTCAGACACAGACAGACAAGTGTTTGCACCTTGACAAAAAAGGTACACAAACACACAGGCATGAAGGTCCTGTGCACACATCCAAACTCACACGTACAGTATATGACACATGTAACATGTGTGAACTAGACCGTCTTCAAACGCATCAAAGGATACATACCGACAAGCTTTTGAAAACGACGACGAGACCATGCATTTGAAAACTGAGGCAATCACAGAGAAACAATGTAAACAGCATATAGTGACGCACAAAGGGAACATGAAAGCAGCAAACACATAGAGACACATGGCAAAGATAAAATGGTATTGGCTGTATACATTTGCACATGTATACACATGCAGCCTGGACTGTACTGTGCACAAACAACACATTGAAATATCTAAATTAACATAAAAGTCTTGTTGGCACTTGCAGCATTTGCTTAAGATGAAAGAAACGATTTGATTCAATACGATTTGTATCGCGCCAGATCCCAGCAAACACGACCTCATCACACTTAACCTCATGAGGTCAATCTTACAATTTTATCGGGAGATTTTCCCACAATGAGAAAGCAGAGAAAACCATTCCTGACCCAACGAGCATCCTTCCCTATTAAAAGTGCAATTCGATTAAAGACACACTCAGCTTCTACTCCATTGACAAAACATTTGTTGAAGGTCACGTATAGTGACTGCATTCTCAAATCAACACAAACAGCCACATAAAGAATAAGATACATTTATTTGTCCCAAACACATGCACAGACATGCACAAGCACACTCATGCAAGGAGGGAAATTTAACCTCTGCTTTCAACCCATCTGGTGCAGGACACACAGAGCAGTGGGCAGCCATGTACGGCGCCCGGGGAGCAGATGTTGGGGGAGTAAGGTGCCTTGCTCAGGGGCACTAGACAGGGTAGGGAGAATCCTCTTGGATTTTTGGGCAGATCAATTCCAGGTTCGTCTTTTTGTTGTTTCTCCGTGGAGTCGAACCAGAGACGAACCAGAGACCTTTTCTACCCATAGTCCAAGTTTCTGCCACTAGTCCACCGCCTCTCCTCCACTAGTCCACCGCCTCTCCTAATACGTACGCACCCTTGTATTTTTTGCAAATCCACAAGAGACTAATGGATATGTGCACAGCAACAGGTGCACAAACACTTAAATGTACACACATACCTTGCCAAATAGGAACTTGCACCCAAACACACACACACACCCAAACAGCCAGGTGTGTGAATTTAAACCCATCCGGTTCCATTAGGCTGATCGGTTCAACGGCACCGATTACCTCTGATTGAGTTTCACAACATTGGCAGTGGGGAAGAACAACTGCTTCCCCGGCATACGCGACGCCGCCGACCATTCAATTGCAATTATATCCACCATATTAGCGGATTAGCACACACGCTGACCCCGGTGAGGAACGCTGCCAAGGCAGAACCCAGGTGAGTTAGGAGGCAGGTGTTGTAACTCCCTGCTGCACCCTCCAACCACACACCCTGCCTGAGGGGCTGGCATCCAGCTGGAGCAGTCGCACGCCATGCGTAGTGATGCGTGGCAGAGGGGCCCCGAGTCCCTTTATCAGCTCGGAGTTATGGCTGATGACGGCACAGTGTCTGCTCTCCGGTCTGTTTGAGGGAAATAGAGGAGGAGGAGGCAAATGTCTCTTCTGAGCAAATATGGACGTAATCTCAATTTGAGCAGTTACGAAGTTTGTGTTACTAAATGTGTGAATATAACAGGTTCAGGTCTCTTTGTTTTGGAGGATCCAGCACTGAGAGTCTTCATTTGTTGATGACACTAGTGCAGTGCTGGGTTTTATACCTGCCTGTTTGGAATGTTCTGTTTTCTTGACCGCTGCTGTTGCTCTGGAGCTACTTCAGTATTATTCCTTGTCATTACCAAGTCCTCCTCAAACAGTCCTACAATATACTGTCACTTCTTTGGTGTTTGTGTGCAGAGCTTTTTATAAACAGACTGTGGTACAAACTGAGGTTGGAAAACTTTGTGTTCATCCTACCTGGTTTGTCTGCAATGAAGATATAGTGTGTATAGTGTATTGTCAATGTTTTTCCTGAAAAGAAACAGAATTTGATTTATTACTCGACCCAAAGTGGTGGTCGCCTGTTTATTCAAATGTTTTCATATTGAACTTATCACGTGTCCAAATATCACCAGACTCTTCACTGCACTCCCCTGGGCCGTTCAGTACACAGCTGTACATCTTCCCGTCCTGCAATAACAAAAATTGACAACCTAGGTAAAACAAATGAATGGATTCTGTCAACAGAAACACTGTTTGTTGCTTTTGCTTCGAAACAAGTACAGGAATTGTTTCAAATATTTAGGTTTTTTACACATTCGACAGACATTGAAACTTTATTGAAAGATTGTTTTCGTGGTTAATTTTGCTGTGAGCCATGTGCGGTCCGCAGAGAAAGAAGCTTGGCTGCTCCAGCCTGATAACACGGTGTCGAAATGACATGCCAGATGTTCTTTGACGCACTCGAGCAGGTGAGTCACAGGTGTGCAGGTGAACATGTGGGAAAAGAAGGAAGGCCACGCCCTGACTGAGACATGCCTACGTAAATGGGACCAACAGGGGGATACACAGGAAACACGACAGAAAAGGAAAACAGCAGAAACACTAGTGATTCTGGAGAAATACTGCTGAACAACAACCAAAGATATACAATTTATTACGTTGTTACTACTGTATTTAGACAGCTTCTTCAGGAGGAGTGTGTTGCCCATCACTCATCCGCTGTTTCAGTTACAGTGAAGTGCAGCGGCACATCTCATCACTGGCGATTGACGAAAATCATCACCTTTGTCTACATCATCATCGCCGGCCTCCCTGTCGACATCGTGCCCATCATTTCCATCATCGGGCTGTGTACAAAAACACTTCCTGCCATAATATCGCAGGCGCTGGGGGAGCTCGCGTTGAGCAGTGACATGTGTTGATGCCTCAGCAGCTGGGTATGTCTATGAATGGGTTTCATGTCTCATTTTGATAATGTGTCCCATTCACGAACCTCCCGTCCCGTCTCTCAGCGCTTCCTTCCCCGTGCGTTCTGTCTCATCTTTCCCCCCCCCCCCCCGACCTCAGGGTGCACCCAGGAATGTGACACGCTGCCAGACGAGCCGACACACAGACTAAGTGGGTGTGCACGATATCAGTGTCCCGACAAGTGATGGGTTGGATTTGTTTTTTTTTTTCCGACGCAGTTCCTATTTTTTTGTTTGGCTTGTTTACAGGTGTGAGGAACATGAGCAATTTCATGAGTCATTCAAAAAATGCTTGGATTTATGTTTGAGGATAGTAAATCTCCTCCCAGAGGTCGGTGACACCTTGATGTATGGTGACACTCCGGTGATGAGTGAGATTACGCTGTAATTCTTCCACTGAGAGAGTTGAAAGCAGAGTAGATTCTGATGTTTCCCCCGAGATTCCGGGGTTTCACGGCAAGTCAAGTAATTAAGTGGTCTCTGATTAATTAAGCCACGATCTATTTTCATTCTTTCCCGTAACACCACAACAATGTGTTTAGATTCCCCGAGTGAAACGGCTGAGAGGGTAAATAACATAATGAACGGGCGCAATTTGTGTGGGAGTGTCGGCAAGGAAACGCGGTAACACAGATTTAAATGGCTTCCCCTCTCTATTAATATTCATTGCATTTTTTTTTTAAATAAAGGATCCTTAATTAACAGCCTTTTCTTCTTATTAACTAAGGCTGCTTAACTCTGGGAAGCATTGAGACGATATATACACACACACTTTAATTCAGATTTACATAAATAGCAGTGAAAAATGTACTGTGCTGTTCTGAGCCTACACACTTAAGCTGTCAAAACTTATAGAACACATCCACTTTTCTGATTGTTTATAAAATTGACATGCTATATCCCAGCGAAAAAGACAAGTAGAAAAATTATAAAAACAGAAACAAGGTATTTAAAATCCTAAATTGAATGTGTATTTTTGACAAATTCACCTCCAGAACAAAGTCATTTCCCACAATAGGAATCAGAAATATTCCAGAGGCTTCAGCCCAACACTGATACAGAAGGTGCACAAAACTTGTTTATTTGTGTTTGCTTTCAACACTCGCTGCAGCTCGTCCTAAAGCAACTCCATGGGGTTTAAAGTAGGTACAGTGGCTCAGTAACTTGTTTCTGAATCACATTTCTTAATTGTTTAAATCCTCTTCACGTCCCGATAGCCATCGATGAACAAAGTCGTCTGATAAAAGAAAAAGAAAAAAGTAGCAGACAGTAGTTATCATGACCAAGGATTTCTGTCTGACTGGTTGAAATGATTTGCTGGCGTACCCGTCAGGCTGGGGAAATGTACACCGCTGAAGCAGAGACGACAGACAATATTTACAGAGTCAGAGAAAAAGTCGGCTTCTGGCAGTTGTCAGTTGGCGTTCGTATGCTTTAGGAGCAGAGCCTTGATGAGCGCTCTGATGGGAGGAGTCAGGATGTGGCAGTTGCATTTTATAACTGTAGCCTGCTCTTGCTGCTTTTACAGGATTATCAACCCTGAGACAAATAAAATAAAGTATTTAGAAAAAGCTAGAAATGGAAGCTTAAATCCTAAAGATAATCAAATGTTTTCTCTAATTCATCCCAGCCCTGCAGCAGCACGTCCAGAAATGTGTTGGACTTGTTTGCTTAGTGCTCACATTTCATCCAGCTCATCCCGAAGCAGCTCTGTGGGGTTTATGTCTGGGGACTGTGCTGCGCCTCCATCATTTGAAGCCACCGTCTGGTTCTTTTCTTTTAATGTTTCGGGTCATTATCTTGCTGTTGGATGAGTCTCTGACCGACCAGTCTTTCCCTCCTCTGTTACTTGTCTTTTTCCTCACCATTCTATCAGCACTTTATAGTTGTACTTCCTGCTGTACACTGTTCTCTTAACAATGCATCAGACACGGTAGTTGCACAGTTTGTTCCAACGGTGTATTTGTACAAACAGTGGGTGTGAAACTGTAGACATTTTTTACATCAACCTTCAATAGTGAATTTACTTCCATTCCTGCAATAACGCTTTGTGTTAACTACCGAATTTGGTCTTGTTAAAATGGCACAGATTTAAGGTTATTCACTGGAATGAGACTGATTGTGTAAATCATTTAAGCACATAGATGGTATGAGTGTCTCTCAGTGTAAGCACCCTTCCAGCCTTGAACCACCACAGCAGCTGATATAATAAATTCTCATATTTTCTTTCATCCCTTCAATAAAACTGTGTTTCCAGTCGGGCCAGCCATCTAAAACGATCAGATTCCCCCCACCCTCTCTCCACAGCCCATGGGGGGACTCTGTCTGAGATCCACGGGGCGCTATTAAAATACATTTTAATATCGCAGCCTCTAAGACGAGTCTCATATCACCCAACAAAAATGTGATACGCTCCCTCGCTGGAGGAAGGCAAAGGGACGCAACATGAAAGGGAGACAGAGGTTGTATTTCATGTCCCGTGGCTGCTGTGTATTAAACTTCAATTGTAAAGAGCCAACAATGGATGCGAGTCATGTTTAATACAGTGTGTGTGATTGATGGGATATCTGAACCAACGATAAAAGGAAAAAGGCGGTGCAGGTGGTTGGTCTCGACATGGGCGCAGTGGACCATTGTGGTGCCCATTTCCTGCTCAACGTATAAAGGGAATATTGGGTTAAAAAAAAAAAAAAATCTGAATACCCTGTTGGTGTTTAGAATTACATTTATCATGGAGTACTTCTGAAAACACAGCATGTAAGAACTCAACTGTCAGTTTTAACAAAAGTTTTTAGTATTGCTAGAATATAAATTTGTTTGCAAGGTTCATTTTACCGATGCTGTCGCCGTCTTTTCCAATTATTCCTGCTGTCGTGTCCACTCGAGGCTTTAGCATTGATCCCCTCCCACGCTAT
The DNA here is from genome assembly GCF_963576545.1 of Limanda limanda. NCBI lineage: Eukaryota > Metazoa > Chordata > Actinopteri > Pleuronectiformes > Pleuronectidae > Limanda > Limanda limanda. Next base: position 11,894,189 of record NC_083644.1, on the reverse strand, counting down.
CTCCGTCTCCGTGTCTCGGCCCAGGCGTAATCTTTAACGCAGCTCCCCCGACACCTCGCCGTCCCTCATCTCGCTCTTCTTTTTTTTTTTACCAGCTTTGACGACACCTTGTGGGGTTGCTGGAATCATATTTTGTACACATTTGATGAAACTGTAAGAAACCTTCCGCTCAATTTTCTCCGTCTGACCTTTTCATTGAAGAGTCCATCTGCGTTGGCGCCTGGTGACTGAGGACCCATCCCTGCCAGGTTCATGGATCACTGCGTCTTGACAGAAAAAAAATAGCACTGTGAGATGGAAGTCGCAGCCTTCTGCATTTCGGTGAAATGAAGTGAAGTGAAACAGCCGGTCATAACTCGCCTTAATGACAGAATCGCTTATTTAGTTGTCACTAATAAGACACACTGCTTTTGTGCTGTGACACTGAGATGTGCTCGTTGTTTTGAGTGATAATGGTGCAGAGTCCTATAAATCAGGCGGAGAAAGCTAATGCTGTGATAAAGCACGGGGGTAATTACATGCTGACAGCATCGGAATATACAAAGCCGAGGCTAAAGCTACAAAATTACATTACGGCTCATCACCAAAACTTCAATGTCAATCAATTCGGGAGTTGTCCTCTCCCCAATGGCACCACCACCACAGGCCCCTTTTGATTATAAAAGAAAGTGGGCGCAGTGAAGCATTTCGGGAGCAGGAAGCTTTTAGCTGGGCACAAATCCCAGCCTGGATTCTCCAAAAGCCTGCTGGCCATGAAAGAGTTCGACTGCCTTTCTAGATGCCCACGCTGAGCTGATGGGGCCTGACACGGGTTGGCTGGTGACCACCGCCCCAACCAACTCTACTCGTCCCCCTCGACACTCACTAACCTCCGAAAACCCAGTTGGGTCAGGGGGTCCCGTTCTCGAGCCAACGTGGCTGACGTGTGAAAGGAGCCAGATGCCTGAGCAGAAAGAACCGTGGCATTGCTGAACTGGGCCCGCTCCACTCGGATACTGGGGGAGCGGCGGGAGGCGATCGCTGGGGGCAGCCAAAATCCCAGGTGACGGGCGGCTGGGACAATGTCACAGTGGTGAGCTCACAAAAGACGGCGGGCTGTTTTGTGGTTGCTGCCTACCCCGGGACATGAATGTAATTAGAGCACAGTTGAAAGGTCAGGGCTGTACTTTTAAGTGCCACTGAACGCAGCGAGGTTCGAATGTACCATTGAGGGAGAGATTGACTGGTGCCCCGGCCGCCCCTCGCACCCCCGACATCAGGGGACCCGGCCAGTCTTTGTCGGCCTGTGACACAGGCTAAGAAGAAACACAAAACATTTTTGATGAAAACATATATCGAAAGATATCTAAATGAACATTGACAATTTTATTATTTTAAATAATCAAACGCATTAGTGACAATATCAACCACAATTCATCCTTTGTTACCATTAACTTTTACCCATCACATACATACAGAAATGTATTTGTTCCAAATCCATGATGATGCAGCTGAGACAAATTGTATAAATAACCCTTTACATATATAATTGCCAAACCCTACATTTGATGTTCTTCTTCTTAACCCACTTTAACTTTCAACACACAAACTTTGGAGGAGCTGTGATTACCATACTGTATTTAATATGTTCATCCAATGGATGTTATGCGTTTGCATCAATTGGCCGCTTCCAGTGTAAACAATGCACATTTTTATCTTTTGGACGTTTCCCTATCATCAACACAGTCTGTTGCTGGACGCTGCCAGACAAGCAGCTCTGTTCTCCATCATCCGTATTGCACCAGATCTTTTTTTTTCTCTCCCTGTACTGTAGATCCATCTGGTCGGCAGAGAGACTGGGAGGAACTGTACTGGCTTCACTCTGCTGGAGCAACGATTCCAGACAGCGGCGACTCGTCTGCTCACTCATCGCGTCCTTTATCTCAGAGGTAACCTTAGAGGAGTCTCTGAAAAGGATCAGTCATGTTCTCTGACGTGGGGATTATTGTCACTGCGGGAAGAGAAGTGTAGCTCTCCTGAACAGCTTTTCATTGACTGCAACAATTTGGATCCTGCAGTGCTCAGCTTGACCCGTGATAACCAGTTGTGAATACTCATAAGTCTTCCCCGACGGTACTGACGCCTTAGAGAAGTGTGTAACTGCTCTTTGTGTGTGTGTGTGTGCTTTCACCTTCCATCTTTTCCCAAGGCTATATTGAATTATGTCTCTGTCAGATCCCCAAGCCCCCTATATTTCCTCCGCTGTGCAGCAGCCTTAGATTCAGTATCAAATTCTCCTCACGCTGGCACTTTGTGCATCCCTCTGGCCCCTCAGATCTTTATCCCAGGATCCCCTTCCCTGGCAATGCTGAATTAAAGCTATGTTCTGGTTTCAAAAGGACTTCATCACAGATGGAACATGCACCGATCGACGTGAACACTCCACACAGTCAGTTAAACAATTAAAAGTGCAGGAAACAAATTGTTTCACGGCACCGTCTCCTCTCAAAAAGGTCCCGTTAAGGCCAACAACAAAAGATTTACTGAAAAACAATCTCCATGCTCACTTAGTTTCTTTAAAACCTCTTTGGCTGCAATGGGGATTGGCTTTAATTGATGAAATGGTTCATTAGCCCTGTAAATGTGTATATTTATCATTATGCGGTAACAAATTGGATTTAGAGTCACACTGTCGATCTGATGGCCCATGGAAACTGGTGAATGGAGGCAGACAGAATGACGATAGAAGTCCCAGTCTTTGCTCCGCGGAACCCATTCTCAATCATCAATGGGGGAGTCGCAGGGAAAATGAGCCTGGTTGCTCCATTTTCTCCAATGAGGCAATTAGGAGGACAGCCTGAATGGAGATCGGCCTCAGCTTCACTATCCCACAATGGAATGAGTGAGACATGGGGATGAGGGGGGGGAGAGAGACGCTGGGCTATTTGCACCTCCATCGATTCCTTTTAGCCCAGAATCATCAAGACCTCTTGCAGATATTGATCAGAGCAGGGAGCCACCTTGGTTATCGATAACGATAAACTGGGAGACTCCCCAACACCACGAGTGCTCGATATGGTAAAGTAGTTGGAGCTGTGAAGACAAGCTGGTTGCCAGTGCAGCAATATAGCCCAACGGGGACCAGACTGGCAAGAGGCAAAGGCTTCAGACCAGACTGTGTCCTTTGGGGAGTTTGCTTTTACTGCAAGGTCAGCCTCTCAAGTGTTTGATGCAGAGGAAATCAAAGCACTACATCTGAGAGCAACCTCTGAGAAGCAAAAAGTGTCTCTGCTGCCCACACCGACAAGACGGATGATCAGAGATGTAGGAGCTCACACTAATGCTGCTAATTAGGAGAAAACATATTTTAACACTACAAACACAAGTGTGCGTGCCTGAAATTTCTAAATGTATGCCGGCCTGACTAGGCAGAGGCAAATATCCTGCTGGAGACAGCGGGGGTGTGGTGTCACACCTACTGTACTCTGCATGAAGGCTTGGATTTCTTAAAACAATTTCAGTAATCATTGCTTTGCTATCCACAGGTTGCTGTTACATAAACAAGGAGCAAAAGTTAAAAAACTTCACTCTTTTAGTCAAAAATGTTGGCTTTCCATACATATTTATATTTAAGAGTTTTTTTATTTTATAATTGGAATGATCCATTTCTCTAAAGGGGGTTTTAACATATTTGTTTGGTTCAGACCTTCAGACTTTTCAGTTTAGTTCAAACTAGAATAACAGGTGTGAAAGGTGTCTTGGACTATTGTCCTGACCAAAAGAGATGAGATCAAACTGAGTCATGGTCCGGTTTATTTGCAGTATGATTTTTTATTTTTTTTTAAGTTAAGACTTTAGGACCAGTTTCAGGAAGCTGGAAAGGATTAAGCAAAAGAAGAAGATGATGTCTGATGATGTGTTAGGACAACAACGGCGTGGTATTATATTATAGTGGTTACAAAATAAACAAAACCAACCGTTTCATGAATTTTTCTCCATTTAAAAAGGAAAGATGGCTTTTGCCATGGTCATGACTTTCAGGCGTTGAAGCAACACAATTTGTATTCTAAACAGATACTATAACCACAATTGGGAATCTGCAGAAATCTACAATCAAATCCTTCACCGACAACCACTAAAAATTTGATGAAATCTTGTCATCTGATTAGAACTATTCATCCTGTGTCTTCCCAAAAACGGTCCGGTCAGAAGAAAGTATTTGGTTCAGAGAGAAAATGGAAATAGAAAAACTTCATGTGCCAAACACAGGGGTCACTTCAAGACTGCAGAGGGCATCAGGAGTGATACAACCCAATGAGGCAAGTTGCTCAAGCGAGTCCAGCCTGTCTTGACTGCAGATGGGCCAATTAGGAGATGATGAAAAGCTCTGGGAAGGTAGGCCTAAACTGTGTCTTTGTAATTGGCTGGATTTTCTTTGAGATACGAGAACACCTGCTATCCAATTTTACATCAAAATAAATACACAGCATCTCCAGAAGCAGGAGCTGAGTGGTGGCAGACAGGAATTTATGAGGGGGAAAGGGAAAAAAACTCAAAATCACAAGCAGAAAGCTGATACACAATATCCAATCAGGTCTGGGAAGCCCATTGAAAGTAGGGAGACATTCCAAACTGTATTAAGCACATGTTAAGTCTTTTCCTGAGCATTACATTTTGAGGCAAATTTGGGGGGGCTCAAATAGCAAAGACTCTTGAGGGCACTGAAGACATGTCTGGCCCATTACGACCAATGAAAGCACTTTGACATTGGTAATAACTGGATTCTCATGAGCGGTGCTCGGGAGTTTGAGGGAAAGCGGTTCTCTCCCACACTTTTCTCTGCTTTTTTTCCCCTCCACAGGCATGACTACAAGGGAATCTTTTTTTTCTCCTTTTCTTCCTGACAGGCCATCCCTCTCTCTAGGTTTTCTCTATCTCTCACCTTCCAGTGCATCCTGCTATTTTTCATCTCTCCATCCAGCCTGGTGGGGTGTTTTTTTATGGAGAAGCTAGGGTGCTGAGTGTTTCAGCACTCCATAAATCTTGGCCTGTGTTGTCTCATTTGTTATCCTTTTAGGTTTATGCTGCCGCCCCCCCCCCCCCCCCCCGCCTTCCTATGTGGGCAGACTAAGACCTGATCCCGGGAGGCCGCCATGGAACTAGAGGTATCTCCTCCTGTGGTTCCACTAACAGTTACAGCATGTATGGCACTGAGCCATGAGAAGCCCCCATGGCCTTTAAGTACATACAGTCTACAACTACCAGGGAAAAAGAGGAATAGGTTGAGAGTAATATATGGCTGACTTGTCTTTTGACCTTCCAACTATTAATCCACCATATACCCACCATTTTGTGGTATCCCACCTGGACCTGGACCGCATCAATAACGCTCATCTTTTCTCGCTCCAGCCGATTGTCTGCTCAGCATTTTGTTCCACCACATCAAACAAGTAACCTTATTGAATTAGAAAAGAGTCACCTTGAAATAGTAGAAATGACATTTACTGTCAAATAATCCATTTGGTAATTGAATAGATTCTTGCGTGTAGGTCTGGGCCTGCAATAGTGAAAATATTATAGAACACAAGCAGGTTACTTGTGTGTGATAAATAATAACAGCAGATGAAGCCTGTGTTATGTTATTGTACATGTGGATATGCCTTGATTTTTAGGTGTGTACATATTTGCAGCTGTATGAAGCTCTTAACCTTTTGAGCAGTTTATCATATTCAGATATCACTGGGTCACGAAAACATGATCCGACAATTAAAAAAATACTCAAATCAACTGTAGGAACACAAATATACTTGTAGTATAACTGTTGATGAGTGCAAACAGTAAGGTCAGAATTTCATTTTAGACACAGCAGATTACATTACATTGCCTGCTGTGTTTGTTTATCTTCTGGTGTTGACATGGGTCGAATTGCCAAAATGGTGAATTACGAACAGAGTCCATGTTGGACACGTTTCCAGGGATGCCACACGGGACTTTCTCACACCCCAGGACCCTGGAGGGTTGTCAGCCATCACACTTGGCAAAGACAGGCGTCTCCTCCCTCCATGAGTTTGTCTGTCTGTAGTGAGTCCAGGACCACAGCCTGTCAATACTGATGGAGACCCCACTGACCGAGAGAGGCTGGTTAGCCACCAAACATATGTGTGTCTGTGTGTGTGTGTGTGTATGACTGTACTATAATTTGGGCCCAAGTTACATTCCAGGACAGGAGAAAAAAAAGATGCAGTCCAACCATCCTAAATAACATGATAATTCATTACTAATGGAATTTGTATAAATGTTATTGCTCTTTTAAGCTATAAATAGTATCACAGACAAACTCTATTATTGCAAAGAAAACCTTCTGCAACAACAGCAGTTTGCTTAGTGTTCTTTAACTTTGAGATTTTTAAACATTTTGACATTTGATTGCCGGGATTTCTGAGGGAATGATTCATGGATCTGATGAAAAAAAAGAATCAGACCACTATTGGGAATGGTGCACTGCTGCTGTTTTCAGGTGATAACTGTCAGATCAAGATAATCAATGTAATCAATAATCCGTCAAAGTCTGATAGATTCCAGTTTGGCTGTGTTCATTTAATTGAATCTCTATAGAAAAAAAGAAAAACAAAGGCCCCACTTCTGTATATGCGCTGCTGTGTGTCTGCATCGCTGTGTGGAAATCTGACAACTCGTGGGGCAGGAGAGAGAGAGACAGTGGAGTGAAAAGGAGTTAAAGAGGGAGCCTACCAAGATAATGAGCCGACAAGAAAGGAAGAGCAAGGACGGAGCCTCGCAACATTCGATGTAAGCGTCTCATTCATATTCACAGTCATCTGGCAGCCGGCGGGCGGACGGCCGGGGCAACAAATTTAATCAAGGCCCCGGCAGAGTACGAGTTTGAAGGCTCAAACACTGGGCAGGGGCTATGAGACTAGATTAGCATCCCACATCTGTAATGTTGTGAGCATAAGAATAATGGGTATGAGCAGAAATTCTGGGGGAGTGTGATGCAGTTGATTTTTTTCCCCCATCTCATTTACATTTGGGGAATTTAGCTGAAAGTCATTTGCAGAGCAAAGTTTAATAGGTGCAACAAAGAGGGTTAAATCCATAGATCACATCAGAAATACATTTCAGGGCTTAGTGGGTCATTGCACGTGACAATAGAGTTACTGCTGAGGGATCACTGAGAAAGAATAGAATAAAAACAAAAGGAGAGAGAGAGGGAGAGCAGTCAGGCTGTCAGCTCGGTGAATACTGTACCATTGACATTCCTTCTATAGTGTAACATGGTGTCCATTCATCTCCCATTTACTGCAAAGACACCATCTTTACCCTGAGGTCTGTGCTTCACCATTCAGCCACATTAACATGCTGGCTCACAAATATTTAAGCATAATACATTGTTATTGAAGATGTCTCTGATTTTTCTTGAAATGTGATGAATGTATTCCTCATCAGGTCATCACTTCCTATGAGGAATGGATACAATGTATTAAAACATGTCAACTGATTGTATTTGACATGAAGAAAATGTGACATTGACCACTGATTCAGAAAATATTGATTCCCATTCCCACTGACTAAAGGCATGGATGTGCAAGCTCAGAAAAGTGTTTGAGCTTGTTAACCCTGAGATGGGGCAACTCTGGGATTCCAGAAAATTAGGCAGTCAATCTGGTACTTGTGAGGATAAACTTAAAAAAAAAAGAAGAAATATTTTTATCTCGTTTGTGTCCTCCCTCCGAATCTTCCCTTCTCATTCGTCAATGTACATATCGATACAATTTGCATACGTTTATACTGTTGGACATTAGCTTGTTACTCAATACTTGTCTTTATTACTATATTAGTAGTCTATTATTAGTCAGAGGATTTATCAGGCTATGAATAAGTTCCCCTGCAGTGAAAGATTCACCATATTTTATTAATATAAGTGTAGAAAAACTGTGTGAAGCCTTAGTCACATAAGAATCTGATTTATGAGGAATCACGTCTCCTGATGTGATTGGTCGCACTGATGGGACATTCCCATCATAGTTATCATATCACACTGTAGGTTATGTGATATATCTGGGTGTGACTGTGCAGCACAGCTGAAAAGACTTTCACATTTATAAACCGCACTATACGTAGTTTAAGGATGAGTTTTTGATTATTAGCTACACAATCTGAACTTGTTTTAACAGCATTTCTGTAACTACGTTAACATTTACTACACGTTCAAATATAGTCATTAAATGCTGTTAATGCAGTTTCAAGCTATAAAATTTAATGAAAATGAACACCTAATTTTAACAAAGGCGCTCTTTTAATCTGCAAATCACCAAAATCATTAGATGTTAATGGGTCAGACTGGAATCACTGATGCATAAACTTATATCTCATCTATTTAAACTATATTTTCATCTTCTGTTTCCAGCAGCAGTTGAATTAACCGAATACTGTACATTCAAAGAATTATTCTGGAAAAACAGAGGTACTTTAGCACATCTATTAAGGAAGGTACAGTCTGCTTACTAATGTGGTCTAGTGCACAACTCTGAATAAAAAGTTATGGTTTTTAGTTTAACGACTCTGTTCTCTGACTCACACTCTTTCATTGCTGCTGTGAAGGTTTTTAAACACAATCAAGCACTGACACATCTTATAGCGCCACTAGATTAATACAACAGTTTAATTTACGACTTGTGGAATTCTTCCACTATAGCTGCTAGCCAGTAGCTTCTGCAGTTTGTTTACAATCCATGGCATTTTCTGTCTCTCCCTGTGAAAAGCATTCTAACTTGCACGAGGAAAGTGAACAGTGACTGAATCATCGGTGTTGATTTTGCATTTAGGTTCTAATTTAATTTGAAAGACTGAAATGTGGTGAGTCTGCATCTTCATTTCATCTTCAACTATTCAAACCAGTACATTTTATACAGTAAAAACTTTGTGAATAAGATTTTTAAGCACACTGTCAGATTTGTGATGTGCAGGAGGACACACAAATGTAGAGCAAGTGAAATAACAAAAAGTGTTCTTGAATTAAACAACGGTAAAACCAACAAGTCCAAAAGAATGAATCAAACAAGGCTAAACTGAAGAAAACATGAGAAAACACAACGATCAAGAAGAGACTGGAAACAAGACGGAGAAAAAACATAAACGGATAAAAGACAAAGGGAAGCACTGAGACCTATTTACACTCACACACACACACACACACACACACATGCAAACACACACACACACAAACGCACACACGGGCGCACAAGGGAGGCAGGGATGATTGCACACAGGTGAAACACATGAGGAACAGGTGCAGACCACCACAGGGGCAGGAAACAGGACAAAGGCAGGAAGTTAAGCCTGATGAACACAGGGAGCAACATTTCAAAATAAAACAGGAAACGCAGAACTCAGATTATATGAAAATCCAAACACAAGGAGAACACAGGTAAATTAATCCTTAATCAAAAGAGTCCAAAAAAAATCCCAAAACGTTTTATCTAAGAGTCCAGAGTCATGACTCACATGTCCTCGCAATGAATGATTACTTGAAAAAAACATTAGTCCCATTTTTCGCTTTGTTTACTCCTGCTTACACAAAATTGACAGTAACTTAAGTGCAAAAATTAATTTTTCAAAATAAGTACAACAGAAGACTTAGATGATAATATGCTAAATAACTAAATGTCAAATTCCTTGTAGATAAAAGTCTGTGTTGCACCGTAAATTGAGTTTGTGCACAAGACATAGAAAGCTCAGAGGTGTTTTAAAGGCCATTCAGGTAAACATTCATGTAGACACTTCATAATCTACCAACCTGTCCCACAGATAATCTTAATGAACCCAAACAAATGTGTAAGTAGTGTGTCTAGTATGAAGTATCAGTTACTTTAACCACTTGTCGCCAGCTAATCAGTAACACACATCTAATTGTAGCTGGTATGTTCAGAGATGTAATCTCCGGCTCTTAAATGGGACTCTGTTGAGTAAAGAGAGGGCGCTTTTTGTTGGAGGAGCAGCACTGAACCGGCTGATCTACAACGCTGATATCCCACATTCCTAACTTCTCTTATATCCCAAGCCAAACTGAAGCACTAGTCACTAACTATAAGCTATTCATGCACAAAGCATTTACCCTGTTATACAAGTTACCAGGTTTCATGTCGAACAGTATAACTCTGTACGAATAATTTAATTTAATCGCATGGGTGCCCCTAATTCTCCTGTTTGAAAATCTATACAATACACCTATTCAACATTATGAAAATATTTTAATGCAAATAAAATCAATGGCGCTATGATGTATATGTTATTATTTTGATATAACTGCATTCTTACCCGTAACCAAATAGAACGACTATAAAAAGAAAAAATAATAATTTTCCCCCACATCAGATATCCTCTGCTGGAAAGATATAACAAATGGAGGAAATGTTCCCATAGGAAGTGTATTGGCAGTGGAGAGATACTGTCCAGGTTTAACTTAATGTATAATGAATATATATATATAGATATTTAAAGAGTCTTGTCTAGTCTTGTGTGCTAACTCCAGTGTATTCCAATGTTCATCATCCCAGACACTTTAAGACAAGAGTTCCACTCCCTCGTTGGCCAAAAGCTAATTTTACCAGCATTTGGCTCTTGGCAGGTGGTAATATTGGACCTGGATGGCAGGAAATGAGAGTTGAATCAAACTATAATGATTTCATGGCCAATCTCCAGATTGCTTTGAGAGTTGTCAGTACAATCGGGATCAAAATCAGCTCTGTTTCACCAGTGGTGACTGTGCACAGGACTGGCAACTCTTCATATCCAGCACTGGGGTTTGGTGCCGCCATCACAGCGGGGACGAGGGACATCTTCCTGTCCATTGTGAAATGTATAGAGAGCTACTGCCATCTTCTCATCAATCCCAGTGCCCAGATGGCTTGGAGCCCTCACGTTAACACATTTACTGCCTATTCCAGGGTTCTGGCTCATCCGCGTCCACAGGCAGAAGCACCAACTCACCATGCCAGCGACCAGCAAGGACACAAGCTTCAAAATAATAGAGAGGATCCACATCCAAATTCCCTCCTGAGTCTTCTCGGCAATCATCCGTCAACAAAAATGAATCCACACCAAGGGGTGTCTGGGTTGGTTTAGGACCCGTTTTGGTCTGTAAACAAACTTAGTGGAACAAAATAACAGAAATCTGAACTTCTCTCCCTGACATTGGGAGTAAAACATGTATATAAATGTCATACGGTCAACTAGATTTCCACAATCCAAAGATTCTGCAGCGTGCAAATCAGTTTAAAATTAGGTGCAAAAGAATGATAGAATGGAATAAAACAGTCATGAAATCATAAGCCAGGACCTCTCCCAGTGGTTAGATGATCTCTCATGATGAAAAGGAGCGAGAGTTCAGCCAGGGAAGTCTCTTAACCCCGACGACTTATCTGCAACAAGGTAATTTGCTTAATGAGACATTTGCTTTCTCCTTAATTACTGTTGTCAAATGTAACATCCCTACAAGCGTCAAATGCACAATTATATTCAGAGCCGGGGGGGTTGATCAAATCATTCTTGAGCCTCATTATTTAAACACTGTGCTCTGTGGGACACAAGAGCACTGAAGATATTTAAAACCAGTAAAACTGATGTCTGTATCCTGCCTTTGTACAACTTTAGAAGTTATGGGCCAGACAATTTCCGAGAAGCATTTTTATTATGTCCCCTTAGTTTATTTATTATCTGTCCAGCCCAGTATGAGTCAAATACAGGTTTACTGGTGATTAGCACAGCAGTAAACACATCCAGTGAGAAAATTCAAAAGGATCCACTGTTTCTCACAACGTATCTATAACTAATTTTGATGAAACTGCACAAGGACAGTTTTCAGGAATGATATATTTTTAGCAAGTTTTCATTGGTATGAGGAGAACAACCTGAATTCCACTCACCTCCTATTTCACTGGAGGCATAGATTTCAGACACAGATAGTAAAAAAAACCAGGAGAGACAAAAGTAAAACAATCCTCACGCCACAAGGGTTACCTGAGACAATACAGATGTGTGCAAAAATGAATGGAAAAACCTGAAAAAAGGACAATGGCTCCGTCCTCACGGCACCACGGGTCACTGAAGGGTTTGGCCAGGTTCCCATCCTCTTACTGTCAGATGCCCTGATCTGCAACGCTGCTCTCATATGCTATAGCCGGCAGATTGGCTCTCTCATATTCTGGTCCACCATCTGTCAAATACAGGTGACAGCAGGATGATAACTTGCAGTGTAATTCACTCAAATACTCGCTTCTGCTACCTTTTAACTCGTAGGATGAAATGACTCTTGCACAACTGTCTGTCACGCACAGGTCTGCCTCAGCTCTTTGAGACACTTAAGTCAGTAAACCTGCTCTCAGGTTCCCCTCACCGCTCCCTCTGTTCGAGTCCACCTCACATTTATAAGATAACCTGTTATTACTTAAGTAAACCCCCTCTGCAGATTAGAGTGCGGCTTGAACCAAACCCAACGGGCATTTTTGTTTTATGGGTTCGAACCCGACCTGAGCCTGATGTTTTCAATGATTACAGGGCATAAGAAATCAACCAGATAGCCCCGACAACATGACCGAACAAAACTGGAACCCCGAATATAATTTAAAATGAACGGCTTTCAGTGCAGGCCCCTCGCATTTATACAGAGCTCAGTAGAACTGCGTCCTGTTTCTTTGCGCTAGTTTCTCTGCCTGAAACTCACTAAAAATTGTCTTAAAAATTAATACTTTAGTTCCCCCTGGGGAATTTAAACCAATGGTTGATAGCGACTTAGCTTTATCCCCTGTACGTCTGTGTTTTACTTGATTTCACTTGAATTATTTTATCTTCTGCATTTTTGATGCATCATATTTACTGTGTTAATTTATTCACTATATCTGTTTATCCGTATTATATTGTATCCACTCCCTCCTCTTCAATGTAAATGAGGGCCTCCCTCAGGGAATTTTGAGTATAAATAAAGGTTAATAAAAATGTTTTGTCGAAACTGGGTCACACTCATTGAATCCCAGTTGGATTGGCTTGGGTATCGACACTCTTTGCAGATCTGCTTGACTATGTTTAAAAGTCAAGTCTGAGACAAAGTAATACAAATACAGTCTCTAACAAAAAAGTCCATAAACAAACCTAGAAATTGGTTGAATACATTGATCCCTTCATACTGAGCAGAGCTTTCATGAGGCCTTTACATACTTTTACAAAGTGAACAGCTGCAGATTCAGAGAAAACAATGCAAACCTTGACATTAACGTTGACACATCTTCAGGACTTCAGCTGTTGTCTTGCTATTGTACAGACAGCTCGAACCTCATGTTAAAGTCTGTGATGGCAGCACAGAGCTGTGAGGAGTATGGAGGAGGCCAACACTGCAGCCACAGGGTCGCCACTCTCAGCATGCACCGGAGTGGACAATGGTGTTTGTGCATGTGTGTGTGTGTGTGTGTGTGTCACGGGGGCAAGTGATGACAAACGATGGCAAATTGGAGTGAAGGCTTCCCGCGGCTCGCTCACCATGCCAACAGAGAATCAGAGGCAAGGGAGCGGCTGAGAAAATGGCTGTCAAACACAAACACACTAACTGGCGGTCACAGAGGCCAAGTTTTGACAAAGGCGAGTGAGTTGCAAAACCTAAGGTTGGAAATCACAGTGGAGTTGTTCCGAAGAGCGCGGCCCATCTTTACATTTCCTTTTGACTGATTGAGTGATTTAATCTCTTTAATTCTCAGATGCAGAGCCGTCATCCGTCAGTTTACGTCTGGCAATCAAAATGCATTATATCGGTTAAGTCCTCCATCTGAAACACCTTCAAGAGCTCCGAAAAGTGGAAATAAAGAGCAGGCAGGTTCTTCCACTGGGTAAATCACTCAGTTTGACCTAAATCCATTTCCTTGCATTTTGGAAGATGCGAACATCAAAGATGAACGTAATCATCACCATGGATTTGCCAGTGCGCGATGCCTGGGCTGCTCTTCCACCTTTTGTCGTGAGCATTCTCCCTCTAACCGGATTATTCCCTGATGGCCTCCTCCCCCCACAGTAAAAGACATGTCACATCAGTTGGCTCCCCAGCGCTCCCCGGGAACCCCAAAAAAAGGGAGAAGGCGACTGACTAACAAAGGCACTTTTTCACTACAAAATTGTGATGTACCCCAACAACTATGACCATGTTCCAAACCATGGTTTGGAACATGGTTTTTAAAGACAAAGGTGAGCAACTGTCTGCTCATTCAGGACTTTAGGCAGAAGGAGATTTTCAATGGCTTTGACCTAAGGGACAGTAATGATTAATGATTGCAGTATACAAGTATTGATCTAGCATTCTACCATTTATCTTTCCTGATAAGCTGTTTAAGAACTGGCAAGATTATCTACGATGCAACCACACACCCTTTATTTTGATAATTTGAAAAACCCTCAGTTGAAATTCTTCACCTCTGAAAAAGAGATATCAAATTATAAAAAATATTGTCAGGGTTTAAATGTCTATTGACTTGAAATCATTTAACTTTCCAGGCTAGCGCCATTCCATAACCCAGAGTAATGGATTTATTCATGGAAGTAATTGAATCAATAGCAGATTCTGTATCTGGTGTTGCAGCAGTCCTTCCCTTTGAGACCCAGAGCTCAATACTCTCTTTTGGCTGCAGAGTTGCCACTGCTCTCACGGCTTAATGAGAGATGGCGTTTCAAAAGCTTTAATTGACAAGGCCCTTAAACATCCTTGAATGTGGAAGCCCTTTCTTGGCCGGGAGAAAGTCCATCGCGCAATTTATCGCCCAGCACCTCACCTCATTGTGGTGAAGGCAGCTACAAATCCAGTCTTGCTTTGGTGGAAAAAGAAGAAAAAAAATTTGGGCACACAGCTGAGCATTTATCACAAAAGACAAAATCGTGCAAAAACTCGTCTTGGATTCTAAACGTGATGTGTCATGACCTCACAAACATGGAGTTAGCATTTTTCAATTTGGATTGCACTTAAACCCAAGCTTGTTGCTTTAGATTGAAACGCAACCCATTAACTTTATTGGTATTGAAGCCAGGTTCGAATTACAGTAATCAGCAATCACAGTGCGGCTGTTGAAAAACAAGGTCAACAGTTTCCTGTTAACAAGGTGCAGCAGCTCATCTAAAGTGAATGCTCTGAGACTTCAAGGTAGGTTCAAGGCTATTCCAGGAGAGCTGACCTCTTCTGGACGTACTCGCTCACTTAAATGGCCACCAGGGAACTGTGAATCTATCTTCGCTTAATGGATATAGGAATCTCACTTCCCGCCTCGGTGATGAATGACTATGAATGGATGGCTAAAGTATCCCTCTCAGCGGGATCCACCGCTTCATTCATTCTGATAAGAATCATAAAGCCGGGCAGGCATGCTTTGCTTGGGTCAATATCTGTTTGAGTGTAGCCATTAAGCCATGTGCGACAATGGACGCTAATATCATCAAGGTGTACCACTTCCATTATGTCATTGCGTTAATCTCAAGGTGAATTATAAATGGCCCTCCAGCTTCCGGATCCTACACATGCCGGCCTGCTAGAAAGATAGTGATGATGAACTGAATCACATCCGTCAGTGTTGAAAGTGAACGTGCCGGATGACTCTACGGGGAAAGTGTAACATTAACCATTTCTTTTTGACAATCACTAGGACCGGCCTTTCCTAAGTCTCCTATTCAGACGGCAATAACGCTATCTCCCCATCCAGCCAAAGGAGCTGTCACTGTGATGAAACGCCTCCTGCCGCGGGACGTCAAGGAAACGGCGATATGGATTTTGCTGATACGGTCACTTGTTTTCCTTTGCTCCTAAACTGTGCGGGAACGATTTGATGCAACTAAAGAGCTGTACGGCCTCCTCTGACAAACAGATGAGTGTCTCGCAGAGAGGTGTGCGTGTGTGTGTGTGTCTGTGTGTGTGTGTGCGTGTATTGTGACATTTTCGCAATACTTGACATGAGCTCTTGAGGAGAGACAGATGATAACAGACGGGTAAGTCACAAAGCTGTCACTTTCAGGGTAAAAGGCCGGGAAGTGGCTGCTTGATGCCAGAAGTGGATTTACTGTAGGGCTGTTGAATTTTGAGTCCTTTCCCGTTTTTTTTTCTTCTTGAGTTTCCATGAAGAAAACCTTACAAACACTTGTTGTACTTCAGGTTTGCTTTGTTGATTGAAATTTAAACTATCTGTGCTACCTTTTAAATTGATGCTTAAATATAGTTGAAGTTTCACAGCACTGATTATTCCAGAATCTACATGTTGCCAGCGATAATATAAAACATGTTTTTTGACTTGCAGCAGAGTTGTTGTGAGGAAACATACTGTTTGCTTAAATCTGCCAGTGCTAAAAAATGTAAAATAAGCTTGTGCTGGCTTTGTTTTGTGTCAGTGAGTGAAACACAACCATACAAAGACAGATCCACCTTCATATTGCTGAAGTTGTTTTTTCTCCGTCAGCATTCCACTCTCAATGCTCTGAATGAAAAGGGATTTTTTCTAATGGTGAAGAAAACAGTTTAAACAAACAGTGTGATTACTGCATGAACAAACACATCAACAGTCGCTTCAATTCACCATCGAGCTACTAAGGAATGCACACACTGCAGCTAAGCACATGCAGAAATCTTAACCCCCTTTTTCCCCCCCTTGAGTGTAATGAGCTCTTAATCTAGTTCTCCAATTTCAAAATGTATCGGTTCATAACCCACTTTCATACATTGCCAGTTGTACATGAAACTTCCTGTGTCTGTGTCTCTTTCTGTCCTTGTCTTACCCATATATGTGTCTATTTAAGGACAAATTCAGAGGAATTTTTCATTTTCATCAGCAATTATTCGTTTTTTTTGTTTTTTATTTTTGAAATATATTCTGGCATATTAGGAAACTGATATCTCTGACTGTGTGGTGCAGTCTGAGTGGGACTGCAGCTCGTGTTTGTAATATTTACAAAGAGAATTTGGTCGGGCCGAGCTGTGGTTTCAGAAGCTCCACCTGCGTTTTTCTCAATCAATCAATCAAAATCTTGAAAGCACAAAAATAAATATACGTCCGTCAAGGTGATCGAATCTATAGAGCCAAGTGACTCTTTGCACAGCTTGTTCCTCTGTGAATGACTCCACTCACCATGAAGTGACCTTTGCGCCAGATGTTTTGACGTGTGTCCTGGATTTGCCGTGCACTGACAGATGTTTTGACATGTCGTGGATTAACTATAATCTGGATTTGTTAGGTTGCACTGTCTTGTGCAGATGAGATCAGTGCACCTGGAGTGTGGCTGAGTGCACCTGCGAGGGAGTGGAGCAGAGAAACAGGCCACGGTTTGTCCCATTTAGTCATTAAGCTGATCGTTAGTCTCTGCTGCTTTCATGGTTAGTTTGGCGTGAGATGGCTCTGCTCTGAGGGTAAATAGCTCAAGAACTTGGATTCCCATGCATTGTGTATGTTGTTATGGCAAAGTGCTCTGGTACAGAGGAAACAATATAGTTTACACGGTAAGAAGTGGTGGTTTGAATTGATGTTTGACCAAAAGAGCCTGTTAATTTAGCAAGAGAAAATCTGAGTAAAAACAATGTCACAGTGCTGAAAACCTATCCTTACATATCCTTACATCTGAGCCTGTAGCAGTCCAGTCCTGAGAGAAAACATTACATAACTTTCACAGCTCTAGACTCCTGACAATCCCAGTCGAAACCTGAGATGGTCTGTCCTTGTTAGCTGTCTCTAGGTCACTGGCTACTCAGGGTGACCGGGATTTCTCCGCCAGGGCTCCTGATTAATTCAGTCTGCAATCACAGGTTGACAGAATCAAATATTCAGTGTGACATACAGGAGCTGGGTGAATGGTCCCAATCTGGAATTGTTATTTTTCCTCCATATTTAAGAAAATTAAGAGATTCTGTGAACTGTTCGGGGCATTTGTGGATCCTGGTTTCTAACCTGGGACAGAACTTCCTCTGTAAAAGTAAGAATGAAATGTACCTTCCTGACCTTATCTAACCGTTAAATGCCCTATATCCAATTTAGGGAAACGCAGAACAAGCACAGAGGCAGGAACTCACTGACGTGCTGCCCCACATCCATCCTTTTGGCTAATAAAAACCCCCATCCAAAGACTGTCTGGAAGGAGACAGTAGCGGCAGCGTTGGGATTTTGCTCACGTGATGTCAGGGATTAAACTCGGTGGGATCAACTTTGAAGAGACAGCCGCCCCGAAGGGCTCGCTCCATTTCTGCTGCTCTACCCCCTTCTTCGCCCTCCCCCTCATACACAAACCCCCACAATGATTCACTGGCATTTTAAATTCGACAGTATGAACTCCTTTGTCGAACGCATTAGGAACTTCCAACAAAATTTGGTATTTTCCTGCACTTCCTTGGTAAGAGCTACCTGGCCAGAGGTGGGCAACTTCAAGAGAGAGTTGTCAGGACCGCGGCTGTTTCGAAGCATTACTCAGAAATGACTTCCCTCGCCTCCCTCCTCCCGGCACTTCCTCCCCCATCCAGCCTCCGGTGCACCTCCTTCAGCTCTCCTATAACGCTATTACACGGCACATTCCTCTGGAGCTGTGGAGATGTGAAGCCTTGAGCCGTAACTGAAGCAAAGTATAAATGTGCATGGGAGGTGCCGTGTATTTCACTTTCAGTGACCCTGTTTCTGTGGTAAATTGTAGTTGTATGTGTGTGTGTGTGTGTGTGTGTTCTGTTAGTATGTATTGGAGTTTTTGAGAATATGTTTGCCATTAATGGAGGAAGAAAGAGGGTTAATCCTCCAGCTACAACGTAACGTGTTTATTAATCCTTCGTTTTAATCCGTCAGACTTGAGGAAGCCACGGTATCTCGCCTCAAGGGCAGCTGGGATGTGAAGGTGTGCGTGCGTGCATTTCTTCATTTAATGTCACATGTCTTCGACCCCTCCTCATACGTGTGTATATGCATATTAAAAACCACAGGGTCTGAATTCACAGACGAGGCTCCTGTACATGATATACGTCCGCATCGGGACTCGGAGTGTTCTTTCAGGGTTAACATTACAACAATAAAAAAGCTTTCAAGATGAAGTGAGCAGTAAATCTCCACACATGTCCCCATGAATCGGGCTAGTAAACGCTGCAGAAGCACGAGTGGAAATCGGTTCCCTGGCTTCCAGGGTCTCCAGGGGCCACGGGATAGAGTACTTCTGATCAAATCCCAGACCAAATAAAGCATATATGGAGCAGTGATAGTGATCGCTGTTAACAGGTATATGGGTTTTGAAGCTGCCCCATTAATACCACATGTTACAAAGTGTTACTCCTCTTACATTAGAATTAATTGAGTTTATATTAAAGCAGCAAATCTTGGTGGAACTTGATCGGCAGGACGTCATCCCAAATCGAGTGGCTTTCTCTCCTTTTTCATTTTTTCCCTCATTTCCTGACTTTCTTTTTCTCACATTCTTATGTGTTTTTTTTGACTCATTCAAAAGTTTTAGCTACGGCAGGAGTTTCAATTGTCATGCGAAGAGCAACAATGTGCAT
The DNA here is from genome assembly GCF_963576545.1 of Limanda limanda. Lineage (NCBI taxonomy): Eukaryota > Metazoa > Chordata > Actinopteri > Pleuronectiformes > Pleuronectidae > Limanda > Limanda limanda. Next base: position 11,874,661 of record NC_083644.1, on the reverse strand, counting down.
TAAGTGCGTTAGCTCTGTAGCAAATTACTAATTCTCAGGTTGAAAGCCTGTCGCTCAAGCACAAATGGGTGATTTGTTGCACACATGGACTCATGCACGCTGTTTCCTGCACAGTAGACACGGTGTTCTGCTGCAGCAATGCAATCCAGAAGTGGGCAGTCACTCATCTCCATGATCTCACTGTCTTCATATGCCCTGAATTTCCCACTATCAGGAATAAAGGGCTCATTAAGAACAGGCAAAGTGCTGACATTTCGAGCAAGCTACTGGTGTTAATGGACCTGAAGCTGAGGTTCATGCTTGCAGACCCGTGTTGTGTAAGCTGTAAGTCTTGTTATGCTCCGTTTGAAAGGGCTGCAAGAAGCATTCTGACTCCCCCGTGCCACAAAATGGACAAAACGCCAGGTGGTGATGGGAGATATTAATCAGCACCAGCGACTCTGTGATTGCTTCCCCAGATTTTGAGATTTTTAGTGGATGAGGTTCTGCTTCAGAATAAAAACTCCCTGTCTCTTGGCAAGACGTGCTCACTACCTCAAGTCCACCTCTTATTATTCCAAGATTTCACAGATGGAAGACGAAGTTTGAGGCCAACAGTCGAGACTGAAGCTTCATTTAGAAAGACTGAAAACCTTTGTCCGATTGAGAAAAAGCAAAAGGTGAAATTACTACTTTCCTGTGGTGGCATGAGGTCATCAGTCAGTGCCAATCTGATCAGCTGATCCTTCTGAGCGTCAGCCATCACATTCCAGAGTGGTCCATTCAAATGCCCAACTCAATATATGTTGTCCCCTTGTGCACAACTGGTTTAAATAACATGTGTCCTCGAGCCTTGCATGGCAACCTGCTGCCACTGTGTGAGTGAGTAGGTGAATCAGAGGCAAACATGAAAAATGCTGTTGATTGACACACTATATGGATACAATCAATAAAAAATCATAATGTTGATGCTGATAATGAAGTACTCAGACTGATTAGATAAAAAAAAAAAAAAAAAAAAAAAAAAAACCTGTGTTGGCGTCTCATTAGCAGAGCCTTATAAGATTACAAACATTTAATATCTGCTGGACAAACATGCATTTAGTTTTCACCAGTGGCCTCTACATCAGAACCCTTGAGCTGTTGAATTGGCCTTTTTCAAATTAACTACTGGCCACTGCTACGTTACAACCTAAAAATGCTCCCATATACTATTGCATTTAAGCTAATAAATTTATCTTGACCTTATCACATGTGCTGTATTATCTATAATGTCATCCAATGTGTTAAAGACATCATAAAACAACAGAATAATGGCAGAATTAGAGTTGTTTTATGCTGTAGGATTATATGCGTTGAATTGAATCACGTCACATCAAATGTGGCTTATAAAAAAAGTATGTTTGCATTGTTGCTTAATGTAGGTATTTGTTGATATGGCAAAATGACCTTTTACTGTTCTGACTTGTGCTTGCTCAGCTGTGGTAGCACGATGGACGACAGAAGTCTTATCAAGTTTGTTCACTGATAGTAGATAGCCATAGATGATCTGTCAAATTATGAAAACACTGCAGAGGACAACATGTGGTGGCGAAGCTACTGTAGAAATTGTTCTCTGGCCTTTCGCAAACTGGGGAATTTCCAGCACATGAGAGCGCTGCTCCATTTGACACTGGAATGAGGGAATTAGGAGATTTATGATGGTCCAGGGTCACAGAGGGAAGCGCCTGAGAACAGACCCATGCCTCCCCTGACTCTTCACAATGCTTTACAGTCTGACAGCCCGAGTCATCTCCACACCCACACACTTAAACACACACACAGACATACAGTAATGCACAGTAAATGCACGGTGCAAAAAAAAGTAATAATAGCAGGGCACGCATGCACTCTCATCAAGGCAGAAATACCTGAAGGAGCTTTGTGCTGTAATATCTGTACTTGTGAGGACCCTCAATCACATTACACTGCACATTCCCAAGCTCTTAAACAGCATCTACTACATGCCTCTTGTCAACCTTAACCCAAACCTCACTGTACCGTTCAACAGTTATCGCCCACTTTTAGAACGGCTCTGGTTCCAGAAGTAAATTTCCCATTCATTTTCTACACTGACGTTTCAGAAAGTCCTAAAAGAAAGAGTTTAAAGCTGGAACCCCGGCCGACTGACTCTGAGATGAACTGCGAACTAAAACAAAATATATTGGAAAACTGAAAAAGCAAAGGTACAAGACTTGTAGAGAATTATTTTAAGAGAAACTGCCTATCCCATTGCAAATTCTACCTTTCCTATGACTTCCTTGAAATTGTGAATAAAACAAGTTTTTCTCAAAAGAGAAGTTGACACCATACAGACTCCTAACATTGTTTCACAATCACGTAGCTTGTCTACATTGGATGGTTACAATAATATCTGCATTCAGAAACTGAATGGGAACATCTGGAACCCCACTGTCGAACCCCCCCCCCTCTCTGTCCTCACTTTCTAAAATTAATTTCAATCCCAAGGTTTAAATTTCTAGTGGCTCACACACTCACATCTACTCCCAGAGTCAAGTGCATGCAGACATTTTTTTTAAAGATGTAAATAGACACACAGCACACAGAGATAGATGCACAGACTACATGCATCATCAGACTGACCCGGGTCCCCCCCCCCACCCAAAAAAAACCTGTGCAGACAACCCCTCTGCTGCTCCGCCGGCCGGCAGACAGACCCGGCCCCTGAAGGAGCCTTTTGTCCTGCGAGCACAGACGAGTTCATGTGGGAAATAGTGGGAGGGCGAAACAGACAGTGGCCATCCTGTATCATTAGACACACACCCGCACAGACACAGACACACACACACACACACACACACACACTGTGGCGCACTCACTGTGGAATTGTATGTCACAACACTTTCCTTTTAAACAGCCATATTTCATTCTTTGACAGCCTTAACCAAGTCCACCCACCTCCTCCTCCTCCTCCTCCTCCTCCTCCTCCAGCCCCCAAAACACTACTCACCCACTTACAGTCGCTCCAGCTCTCCACAGGGCCCATGACAAAGAAATGAAAATTAAACAAACACACACACACACAAACACACACACACTTCTTTACAAGGTACATGACAATGCTGTCAAATGATGAATTTGCAGATAACAACCACTCAGTGATTAACACAATGTTAAACAATCACGGCTAAGAGGAGCGATGATGTAGATTGTCGTAAAGACATTTGTTTAAACATGAGGAGCAACTCATGTTTCACTCATTGTCACATCACGGGCAATCTGTATTTTATATGTTAAATGATACATAAATCAGACCCCCCCCCCCCCTCCATTACATCCTGTTAGTAAATGATCTCCCCTGGGACCACCTCGCTCATAATTCTCCTCACTGTAGCATCCGTGGAATGTTAATCTCCCCTCTTTCCTGGGAATGCAGCGTCCAGGAGCCTCGCCTTCTCCGCAGACAACCGGCAGATACAGTAGTGGAAGTGTTTAGGGATCAGGTCGCTTTGTTCAGACTGCAGGGAAATGGCATTACTTTCTAAAAGTCAGATCTCTATGACAGACTGTCTGCAATGATATTTGTAAGGGATCAGATCGGATTTGTGTGTCCAGACGTCACTAACTTATCTGCGAGGGGTTGCTATGGTAACGACGTCGAGGCGTCTGTAAAGTGGTTCTCTGGGTTGGACGTGTTTTGAGGGACTGAGAAGAACATCTGATTAGAATCACATTTCTGAGGACTTCCCCTGTTTGCCTTGGATTCAATCAAATAATTACTCATATCTTACTTGGAACTCTTGTAACCGGGCGACGGTGGTTCAGGATTTATTTGATAGAAAAGTGTGGTGTATAAAACCATTGTATTATTATTTAGAAGCCCTTTGAGTGGTCGATAAGTCTATTTGACTCATATTATTTTGGCTTTCTTTTAAAATTCGCTGTGTAACTTTGATTTAACTTTATATACTTTTTTTTTATTAAGTTACACGTTATCATGCTACCTTTCTCATCTTGATAAACACTTTGTATTGCCCTGATGTTGAAGCCCTCTTTACAAATAAACCTGCCTTTCCCCACTTTACCTTTAAATCACCTTCAAATACGGCTTTAATCTAATAATTGCAATTATTGCGTTCAGGTTTTTTTGTTTTTTTTATTCAATCTGGATAAAACTTGGATATGCCAGGGAAACAGATTTGGGCTTAGAGTCTAAACAAGACCTGTAAGTCTTTCACCATAAGCCTCTGTCACACGCTTCTATATCCTTTTATTCTTTTAATCCCACACTGTGCCCCGTTGTCTCCTCAGCCCCACCTTGACCCCCCCACTTCCCTTATACTCTTTCCTGGAGATTGTGTTACTCATGGTCTCACCGCCTCACAGACACAAATATGCAGGAATGCATCACATCCATTCACACTGAGGCATTGTTAGCAGACCTTGATGTTATCCCCCCCCTTTGATTGATCACCTGCTTCATCTAAAGTGAGAGATGTCTCCAATCAGTTTCCTGTGCGAGTCTGGGTATAGCCGAGGTGCAGGCCCTCACCGTGCAACTTTCAAATCCGCTCAATGGAGTGACGCATCCCCCCCCCCCCCCCCCCCCCCGGAACACACATGAAAAAATCTGCACTTGGATGTTGTTACTGAAAAGCAATTGGCTTTGTTGGAACTGCCAGAATAAATTTCCATCCAGTGGAAGACCTGGATGTAGCTCTCAGCCAGCGATGGGAGTATAAATATCGCGGTTAGGTCTGTGAGGAAGACGGGGCAGGAAGTGAACGCCGGGATTGGCATATTTAACATCCCGAAATCTACTGCTTATCCGAAAAGTAGTGGTGGGGGGGATAAGAAAAGCACAAAAGGCCCTGTCTGGAAGGCAGCTAAACGGATCGATGGGGAACAGGTGCACGAGGAGAAAGGTCTCAGAGACGTACGAGTGTGTGTTTCAACAAATGGAGAGAAACGCGGAGGTTGGGTTTTCATCTGCTGATATCTATGAACAGGTTCACTTTGGTGCACAGTGATCCAGGTTTTTGTCAATCTTGATCTTTACTCGGTTACTGTTCCGTAACAAATATATTTCATCTTTATCAGAGGATGGATATTTTGCCTGTGTACAAAGTAAGCAGTTTGTAGAAAACGTCTGTGTGTGTGGTTTAAGTATCTGACCTCAATACAAATATATGCAATATGGTAATAAACTGGCCAACCAGCCTTGGCGTGGGCACACACTCTCTGATTGTCCTTCTAGCTCTTCCTTTCATTACCTTTACCTTCGTTAGTTAGAAGAATTCCATAAAACTACTGAACCGATTTCCATTAAAGATATTTTTTTAGGGGGGGAGGTGGCACAGGACTTGTGGAGGTACCAATTAAATTTTAGAGCTGATCCAGATAAACAGGGAGATCAAGGATTCTTTCTTTAACATGGCCACATGGGGTCTTAGCCCGAAGCAGTGGAACGACTTCTCCTATAGGCTCCTTTTAATCAAGTAATATGTCATCACACCTTTACCCTTCTCACAATACATCTTGACTTGAAGTTTGAGGTGTTTTTCCAGGTGAGGCTACCGAGAGGAACGCCCGCCTCGCTCAATGCCTTTTAAGGCGTGGTTCTCTCTGTGTATATTTATGTTCTACTCAATCAAAGCTGGATTCGGCAGAATGTACCTTGTCTGCGGTTAATCCCTTTGACAAGCTCATAGAAAGCAGCAGCGTACAAGGGAGCCGGGAAAATCCATGTGGACATTTGGACTTGAAAAGGCAACAGACACATTCGTGCTGAATGTCGATGCTCTGTTAAACACAGGGATGAGGCATCGAACTGCCGCAGTCACACGCTTGCCCTGCAGCTGACCTTCTTACATGGAGTCATGCACCCGGCTCCTGAAGTACAGCCACACTACATTTATCCAGTCACCCGTGTGCACATGGACACACACACACACACGCACACACACATGCACACGCACACAGGGGAGAGATTTCACAGAGGCACAGTTATGCAGTCTATCACACATACATTCACGTGTTTGTGACATCCCTGGGTCCCTCCTCCCCATCTGTGGTGCTACTAAGTGACGGGGAAATTAATGCTTCAGAGGAAAAGGTTTGTTTAGAGGGAAAGAACATCTGCTATTTATATTAGAGAGATGAGTAATGGACTTTGTGGCATTCAGCGAAATAACTATGGTTTCCACTATGTTAAAACGGTATTTCAGGTCATGCAGACTAACTGGGCTGTAAGCTCTGAAGCTCACTGGGCCCAGGTGTACCTATTGGACACTGTTGACATCTGCCTACATTCACCTGCAAGACAAAGGTGACGAAAAGCTAACAAGCGCAAACACTGATGCTCAAACGTATATATGTAACTTTTCCCTTCTGGGCTTTTCTCTCAATCAAAACAATTCAAAAGACCGAGTTGGATGACGTCTTGAAGCAGTACGGGATCATGTGAGTTATCTTTACCCACATTTCCAATAAAAGTCTCCCTGGCGCGTGTTAATACAGGTCTTGTCCTTTTAAGACATTTGAATGAAGTAATGTTTCATGTAATATATTTAAAAACATTCCTCCAACCTTCCTCTTTGTTTGGTTTATTGGCGTCATGATGCATTATCGCCATCGACATGTGTTGCTGCACTGTTGTGTAAAAAAAAGATACACAAAAATGTGCTAAAGATCGAGGTTTGTCACTCTTTAAATTAATTTCTTGCTTAAATTCTATTTGTCAATATCAAAATCCTGTACCACACACATTTTCAAACACAGAAAGGAAATCTCACGACAAAAGTACAGAGGTCATACAATGTTGCATGATGGTTTAGTGCTGGGCTATGTAAAAGACCTGGGCCTGAACTGGACTATACTGTAAAATTCCATTATATTTGCAATATTTCAAATACCACACTACACTTAATTTAATTTGGGAAGTACTGCCAGACTCAACCACACATCTTGCTTTGAAAATTCGCTCTAAACGGGGGGGAAAGGTCAATTTCAATCAAATGAAACTGTAACCTTTGTTGGTCTCTCTGAGCGGCTGTGGGACACAGTGCAGCCCTGGCCTGCAGAGTAACATGCCCTGGATAAGGCTTACTATCCCGGCTGCACCTCAGCCTCAGGGAGTCGGGCGGCTTGTGAATTCATAACCTCAGGCTCCCGAGGCCTCTGCCTCAACGATTGCTGTTTAATCCATCTTAGGAGCCGTACCTGCGGCATGGTTAGCCTCAAGGGTTACAAGGCAGAGGCTGCTCTGTGTACAGAAAAGCTTTTATGGTTCGGTCTGAGATATTGTGTTCAAAGTTTCTTGGCTGATGTAGAATTTAATCATAGGATTAGATAATTTGCTGTGTTTTTTGTGGTCAAACGACAACTAATCTCTCAAAGAAAAGACTGTAAAGTACAAATTTCAATAGCCAGCAGATGAATTCATCAACTTGGATTTTAAACATTCTTGTTCAGAAGTTCTTTAACGTTTGATTAATTGATTTGTTTCAGCACAATAATCTCTATTATAAGTCATGCACATAAATCAAGCAAACTATTGCTTTGTGAAAGATGTAGTGTGGGAAGACTCCGGATGGTCTGTCCTCCAGATACGCTGAAGAGTCCCCTCTGTCCGTCTTATCTCAACGAGGGGCTGGAAATAGTAAAAGGATGCCATTCCCTCTAGTGTCCTCTCAGCTCCGTGACGCGTCAACACTCGTCCGACAGCAAAGAAACCTCACCTCTCAAGCGCCTGCACTCTAATCTCTTTGTCTCCGTACCGTGCATGTTATCACAGTCTTCCACTGCGTTGCCTCCGGGCTCTTTCCCGATTCTCTTTCAAAGTTTAGGATCAACAGTATGCTCACTAGAAACCTTATTAGCATAATTGTGTAGGATGAAAATTGTTTAAAGCAAAGAGTGGATGCAAAAGATGAGGAATGACTAATTTGCTCTTTGAATCGAGTGATTAAAACAGTGTTTGGCTTCCTTGTTTGTGTTTTTGTGCTTGTTCTTTTCCCGACATTTGACCAGTGATTAATCGCAAGAACGTTTTCCGTCCAAGAGTCTCTAAAAGGATTAGAACTGATAAAGTCCAGCGGCACCAACATTAAGGACGAAAAACAGCCATTTTAGGAGTTAATGGACAAATCATTACAAGCATAAAAAAGTCAGTATGATTTACTAATAATGCTGTTTCTCACTCGACTGCCAGATAAATGCCATTAGTCAAGGCGTCTGAGTCATCACTTCCAAGAGAGTATGTGAATTCAAATTATTCTTTCCTGCCGCCCGCACAAAATGCAATGGCCCACTCAGGCTTTTCAATTAAGATGTGGCCTTGAAATCCACCGTGTGAGGAGGCGTGGTGAGGTTTGTTTGTTTCTGCACGGCGGCAGAACAAAGCCGGAGTTTACTGCTCATTTCACCGCGCGCATGTATCGGATGCCTTGTGCTTGCATTTGCCTGTTGACCGTAAACAAATAGATTTTTCACCATATGCACAGGTCAATAAGTGAAAGAAAAGCACAACATTGAATTTACAGCTTTACATTTTGTGTACATACACAAAGTGAGGGATGGGTTTCAATTTGTTCCATTCCAGAAACTACAAGTCAGCTAACAGCAGAGGTGGAGATGTAGTTCAAGTACAGTCAACATGCCCATGTGAACCGAAGAGGAGAACGAATCAGCATCATTTATTATGAGAGTGCAAGTCCTCTACGATGCTGTCCCTGTGTGAGTCTTCTTATATACAACGACAGTAACATTAAATGATTGAAGTAAAAATAAACAATCAGTAATAATTACAAATAGACAAACTTGTCTGTATTTTGTGTATTTTTAACTTAGCTGCAAGAATTGATGGAAATAGACATAACATATAATATCTGCTCAGATAACCTCATTTGTATTTTCTTTATTGTATTATTTTTAGTTTGTATCTGTTGATGTTTTGACCACATGAATATAGCTCAGTTCAAAATGTCATTTTATTCACTTATCACCTGCTGTGGGGTTTCTCAATTAAACTTTTGTAACTGTTAATGAAAATGATATGAATTCTACATCAGACACTATTCATTGATTTAAATGTATATTTGGCCAAAAAACAACAAACCCTATATGACCCTGGATTGAGCTGCTGACACAAGTACAGTTGTATTCAGATGTAAACACCAAGAGCTGCTCATAATTACCTATTTACTTACTGTGCATTCACATGCTCCTCCGAAGGTCCTTATTTCCCTGAATTTTAAAGTTGTTCCGTCGTCTGTGTATAATTTGGAGGCTGTAAACAAAATGTGATGTATTTATGTCTGTACGGTGTTTAAACAACACCTTGACAACTCTTCTCAGTATTTACATGACAACAAAGAGCAAAGAAAAAGGATCAGGTGTGACAGGCATATAAATCATTTAAAATGTATGTCTGTTTAACATAAAAACTGCTGGGCGCTAGTGAAAGATGGATATGAAGTCTGCGAGTGACACAAGTCCAATATTTGACTTGTTCATATTAAAAGCTATTATTTAGAGCCAATTTCATTTTGTGGTTACGTCAGCAACTCGGGAACTCATGTGTGAATTTCCCAGTCAGAACCTGATTGTCTCATTATTACGACACCACATGAATGCAGTTAGAGCCATACATTACGCCACTGCCATCATCTATTATAGCTTGTATTAGCTATTTTAAGCTAATAGTTAGTATTGCTGACAGTGTTCACTTGATAGGCAGCTTGGTACGGTAGCTAATAAGTGTACTGTGCCAGATCTCGCCTGTTGAGGTGACTGCAGAAGGACAGAACTCATCATCAACACCACACTCTTCAGCCTGTTCACTGAACATCTGCAGGCCTATGAAAAAACATTACTCATGCTGGGGAGTGTGCGTGTTTATGCTTTTAACACTCCCTATTTGAAATGCTGTAACACTTTCAATTTCAGATGTTGATTCTGAGACGTGCAGCCCACCCCTCCATACCCCCTGCAGTGGCATCCTGCTTAGACATGCCCTCATGGGCACAGTATGAATATAAATGTGGAAATTAATATAAGCGTGGCACCGTGGCATCCTTTAGTGGAGATTCTCTCAGTGCTGCTCTTTCTGTATGGACGGCTGCAGTCGACCTCAAGCTGTTTGTTTGCTCAATTTGTCGAGACACAGCGGAGGAGGGCGCTTCTCTGACGTTAATATATCGAAGCTATCGTATGTCGGGCTGGTAGGATCTGTAAGTTGTGTATCAGGGTTGTGTATCAGGGCGGTGTCTGCTGTGTTTGATGTTACCATGAAAGCTGCTTGCAGCGCAGGAAGCGTTGAGTGTCGGGGGAGCTGTGATACAACTTCTTAACTTACCAAGGCTTGGCAACACAAAAACACAGATAAAACATTTAGCACTATCTCCAGTGCAAATAGTTAATGGTTAAATAGAGAAGGAAAAACAGAGAGTGAACAAAGACTTATTGATTACATTTTCATTCTGATGATGGCAAACATGTAGCGTGTTTTTAGTTGTCGCTCACAAACAACCTTGAATTTCTTTGTCCAGGTGTAATAGAAGAAGAAGAAGAAGAAGATACACTTTTATTAATCCCACACACATGCACAAACATGCAAAGACACACTCATGCATTGGGGAAATTAGTCCTCTGCATTTCACCCATCTGGTGCAGGACACACTGCAGAGCAGAGCAGTGGGCTGCCAGGTACGGCGATAATAATTGTGTTGTTACTGTGAATCACAAGAATGTAAATGTATTAAACGTGGAATGTCTCTCTTGGTATGTTAAGGATCTAATCTTGTAAAATCTTACAACGTGTAGTGTGGGATGTCTGCAGTAGGTTTTTAATAACATGTAGAAGAAGAAAAAAGTGAGGTAGTTGTTATAATTATTATCATTAAAGGTTAATTATAATAGAAAACAGTGAATGCTTTGTCAACTGCTTTTTGTGATATTAACACTTGAAAATTAGATAAGATTAAACTAATATCTTGGCAATTATAAGCCTTTCATATACATAAAGGTATTTATAGCTTCCTAAGCTTGTTACATGAAAAACAATAAAGAAAATATGTATGTGTGTGTATTGTGTTTTCATTGTTATTCATAGTCATTTATGATAAATTGACAATTAAATATAGTATATCCATATGTATCAGAAGTTATTTACTCCCTAATATAGGCCCCCAAAAATCCAATAATCAGTCGGCCTCACTTCTAACTATATGTGTTTCAGCATTACTTTATCCTATGATGGCAAAACTTTAAACCAGTGATAATTAAAACACAGGACTGGAATTAAAACGAGTCTGTTCTCTCTTTAAACTCGTCAAACTCCCTCCACAGCAGGTCTCCAGTTGTCAGGAGAAATATTACCAGGCATGTCGAGACTCAGGGTGTGAATATAATGTCTCTAACTGGGAAATTAATCTCTAATCTCCACAGCGACGAGCCAAAGTGTCAGAGTGGATATTCTGGAGCATCTCACTGACTGGTGTTGGTGAGCAGCTGACATTACTGGCAAGCTGGGCACCCAGGTGTGGAATATGGGGCTAAGTAACTAAATTGTGATGAATGACTCACCGGTTTTCTTTGCGATGTTTCTTTTTATGGTGCTTTCAGGTTTCATTCCCCTGCTACTGTTCAGAAAGAAATCAGAGATAGAGGATACTCCCTCCAATTTCCTAACGATCTCAAATGTTCATACAGACATTTGCCTCAAACCCGATTACATTTACTGCTAATGAATGAAATACAACATTTCTTTTACTCATAAGTTGGTGTTATGGTTCAGGGCTACTGATGGAGAAGTGAAGGCGATATTCATTTCTACATCGACCGTGATGCAATGAAGAAACAAGATGTGTGTTCCTTTCATTAGATGTCACAGTTTTTAGTTTTATTTTCCAGCTGAAATAATCTTTTCGGTTTTAACAACTTGTTCAACCATTTCAAGAATCAAAGTTCAGGTCTATTCATCCAGTTTAAAAGGAATTTAGAAAGTCAGAGATCACTTAATGGGGCAATTGAAGATGAAATGGTGACAAGGGGTGTGCAGTGCGCACAAAACATCACAATCAAAACTATGTGAAGGTTGGTTTTAAACTTAATAAGTCATTGCAAAAGTGTGTCCCATACAATACACTGTACTAAACCTCCAACATCATAGAAAGGACTTACATCATACATCCTTTCTGCATATTGAAGGCAGTCAAAACTATTCATCTGGTGTTTCAAGTTACTTTCATAGGTCTGTCTTTTAAAGATGGATGATGTTTTCCACTTTTTCCCACTGTACAATAATGACCCCCAAGTATTTTGGTAATGATCTTGTGCTGGTGAGGTCATTTAGAGCTGAGTCTGTGCAGTATGGTTGTGTGGAGCTGTGGTATCAAGCTGATACCCACGTTCGACCAATCACGAGTCAGTCTCAACTCAGGCCTTAATAATGTTAAACACAGTTTTAATAAAACCAAACATAAATACACAAAAAATATATTGATACAAACATCATGGTGATGAGAACTACCTTAATTTTATGGAATACATTTTTGGAAAAACATTTTAATGCCGTTATTTTTGGTCAATGTCCCATCTGCTAACATAACATCTTTGTTATCTACATGTTGAGATATAAAGATACCTATACTATTGAAGAACAATATGAACTCAAACTAGTGATCCAGTAAATGCTGTTGTTATTATTATGACTGACATTATCGAAATATAGAACTGTGCTAACTTATGCTGCTGCCAAAAAAAACAACATTTTGTACATCTTAAATTCAGCAGACACAGTTAAATCCAGACATAGAACATCCTTTAAATTCAACCTGACCTGGATCACTTCTTATTGACAAATTGCTATAAAATCACCTCACCTGCCATTTTCCAACCACAAGCAGCAGCAGCTGAAGAGCACACGTCACAGGTAGTAGGTGCTCAGTCAGAAAATGTCAAAACAATTTCATGCAAATTTTTTTTTTTTAAATAATTGTTGACAGGGTAAAAACCAAGAGTGCAGACTGGGCGATATGCAGGAGAAACAAGTTAGGATGAGAATAAAATACAAATTAAACTCCAACCACACAACCTGTCCATAAGAACCACACAACTTGAACATTTGTTAAAAATGCGGCGTAGCTTCCATAGAATCGTTTTGTAATGAAGGTTATTGTACGAGGGAGAAGCATCATTAACATTTTGATCTCTTTAAACATACACATCAGTTTTTGCATGTCCGTCACAACATCTCTGTCGGAGTTTGAGGTTCGCACAGCAGGAATCAAACAGAAAGTTTAAGTGAATTGCTTTATCGTGTACATAATTATGAGGCTTTAAACTTTGCTTTTCACATCCTCTTGATTTAAAAGATGCTTTAACAACTTAATGCGCCTCAACTGTAGAAATATTGGTGACATGTCTGTAAATACTGTCAGAGCAGGTCGCAGTCATTCAATAAGGTCATGATGAGTTGTTAGTACAGTATAAGAATAAGATAGATTATTTGGAATTAACTGCTATTAACGGTCACAAATGAACAGGCCATTTCAGGTAATGACTGCTTGTTCTAAAGCTTGCAATGAGACATTCCTTCTTTGATCACAGTCGTCTAAAGTGTACAATGCCAAAGGCCATTTCGGTCAAAGTACAAAATCAACTTAGGCTTTGTGAGACCGGGACTGGAGCTGGAACAATCAGATTGTTGAGGTACTCACTCGAACAGGTCCTTCCTCTCTCAGGAGCTGGTCCCACACCGGGGGGGGGGAGGACAAAGGCGGATTAGCTGGCATACCATCCTAACTGTCTGGCCTCCACATCAGGACCGGACCCTGAGGTCCACAGATCCCACCAATTAACATGTCAGTCACTCTGCTCCTTTTTTTAAACCTAACTGAGACTTCATGGCTTCATTGGTGAAATAGCTTAATCTGCCGCCCCCCCCCCCCGCACCCCATCCAGAGCACTCCGGTATGTCATTACCTTTACACACAGAGTTCCCATTAAGAGGGACTTCTGTGAAAAGAAAGAAATATAAATGGGCCCAGTTGTGAGAGCTTTGCCCCGTCAGTTAGAAATGTTACAACCTAATGAGATGACAGTCAATTTATAATACACAATTTATACATGATGTTACAATTAACATTTACTGTACTTTCAATTTAATAATTCCCGAAATCCCTGTCTGTATGTGGAACGTATCTCCAGAGAACTATTCATCTCATCGGCCTCAACCAGGAAGTGCAGGGATGAATTTGGTGCGATTTGGACACATGATGCATTTCATATTAATAATTTTAAATAAAAAGGCTACCAGAGCTATGTAGTGGCGGCGTCTGGAAAAAATTAACATAACTACAACGGGTACATTCATGACAAAGCCAATGACAACTGATTCTCCATTGCTGAGTTGAGCTCAACCGATCTTTGAATGAACAGGGGACTCCATCTTTGTGCAGCAGCGGTATTTCGCGGCTTCAGGGTTCTGCGGACGGAGTTCCACAGCCGGTCTTCACTTGCTGCGGCTCAATTACAGCAGTTTGAGTTTAAAAACTGAGCTGCGACCAGAGGCAAGTTGAAATAAGACAACAGAAGAAGAGGCTTAAACATGTTTCAAGAGGCCTTCCTAATCTTAAAAGCCTTAATAATGTCTTGCGGAGACTGTAATTGAGTCGGAGTTAATTTACACAGTAATTAAGAGTAAGATGAAGGTCTTTCACTGCAGCTCCGTGTTCGTGGATATCATACTTTTGATAAGCAGGTATAAATCATCTTCCGGGGGACATGCTTTTCCTGACACTTACTTTGTTTCCTCACAAGCCGACGACACCGGGCCTCCCACGGTTCCGGCATCGGCTTTGATGAATCTCATTAGCTCTTCCCCTGCACGCTCATTTGCATAGACTTGTCTCGTGCTCACCAGCCCGAGGTTGCGAAACCTACATAAATCCATCCGTGTGCAGATGACCCGACGAGTGACTTACGGGTTTCTCAGCCGTTTGAGTCCCCTTCTTGGAGTTTTGTAAACGCCTTTACAATCTTTATGCAGTTTGCAGAAGGATAAAACATACGGTGAATCTGTCCCGCAGTTATTGTTGTTACATCCTTAAACAGTGACAAAGTGTAGGAAGGAATACAAAAAAGAAGGAGAAAGAGAAGCACACTTTGTACACAAGCAGCAGGCAGCTCCGTGTCCCTGGGGAATACACTGCGCTTTGTTAACCTCCGGAGCTCTCTTAAAAATCTCAGCCTTCTCGTGTAGTTGTTTCTCCGCCGTTCTCTGATCAAGCCAAACACTCCTCTATTATTCATTCGGTTCAATAGTGTGGTAAAGTGGAAATGCAACAAACTCCTTGCATCGCAGTGTAATATATGGAATGTAGGGTATCAATAAATTATACAGTAGTGTTTAATGATACAGTGCAGGAGCAGGAGAAGATGCAACCCCAGCAAGAAGAACAGGGAGTATGGACTCCATTAGAATGAGAACACGTTCTACCCAACAGAAAGACCTAGAGCGAGACATTTAAAAGAGGTCAGACATCCTATTTCCCAAGTCATACGAGCATTAACACCCATGTGGGAGTGATGATTATATTAATGATCAGGGTTTCCCCCCTCTGCTCCTCGGGAGGGGATGTCGGAATCTAGCGTGGGGGGAGGGAGGATGGATTTGAATATATTTTCCCTCCGTCTTTGTCTCCGACACTGTGCCGCGTTCAATGGAAGACGGTTGGGTTGTTGTTTGGTTTTCTCCATTTCTGCGAGACCTGTTTTAATTTGAGAACATCAGGAGCTATCTGTTCGTCGGCCACATTCCAGCACATGTATGACAACTGAGAAGAGAAAGGGATCCGGATGCTCCTGCAGTTCGGAGGGATTGTGTGTTCAAACTGCAGTTGCCTGATACTCTTTGTCTAGACTGTGGTGTGTGTTTCTCACTGTTGCAGGTGACTCCCCAAGCATTTATAACAATGCATGCAAGGAACAGTTCATAGATAAAGATTTGACACTGGATCATTTTATACAGTCTTGTGGTTGCTCTGTGTTTTTACATTACCATTGGATAATTTGTGCATGGCCCACATATCTTTTACTCCTCGAAGGTTGAATTTATATTCTAACTAGAACAGATAAGTATATACTTCCCTTATGAAACCAGATTTAAATTCATATTTTGATTTGCATCTCAAATCAACAAAAATGTTGTAAGAGAGAAAGATCTTTCATTGTTGAAGAGAATTTCTTGATCTGGATCTGCACCAATATTCCATGGGTTCTTCCCTGACTCACATCCCATCCTTCTGCCCAGTATAGTGAAAATCCATACGGTAGTTTTTGCAAAATCTTTTTATATGTCTAACAAAACCGAAAAAACATAACCTCCTTAGCCAAGCTAATACATCTTCCTCATCAATATGTTGTGGAGGAGCTTTGACTTCAGCCTGGATTATCTTCACTTGCCACATTTAGTTTTGTCTCCAAATCAACAATGTGTTGCTTTGTTGAGTCTAATGAAAAACCAGGAGACCAAGGATTGATCATCTAAAGGGAAACAATCCTGACTTTATAAATATTCAACAGAAAGCATGCTGCCAAAAGCTTGTCCAAAATTCAGATATCCAGGATGTGGTTATATCATGGATGGACATTTTGTAAACAGCACTTTGAAAGAGTTGTTAATTGAAGATGTTTACATTGTGTTTACAAATTAGACCTATAAAAGTCATTGGAGAAAACAGATCGATTTTTTTTTAATGTTATGATGCATAAATACATTACATGTATTTCTTGAACTCTTGAAATCCACTAAGGTTTCCCATTTCCCTGCCATCTAAGACTAAATGTAAGATCTAATGCTGCTTAAAAGGCTGAATCAGGCTTTCTGCTGATGTGTTTATCTGATTTCACACCCCACCAGTGTAGTTCAAGTCCAACAACCTTTCACTCGCGGACGAAGCTAAAGTTAATCCTCGGTTCCCCTCTAACTTCACCGTGCTTTGCTCCCACATTCCTGAAAGAAATAAAAATCCCTTTCTCATCCAGTCGGGAGCTGGCAGTGGTGCGCGGTGGCTGCCTGGCCTCACCCCAGCCCGTCGAAACTGTAATATAATTTCATATTGATTTCTTGTTGACCTCCCATGAAGCAGTCATCATTCTGTAATGTGCTCCACACGTCTTCTTAATGAAATCAATAGCCCCCCTGCCAAACAGAAGTCCAATAGGACTCTCTGGGAACTCAATGCTATCACAGAGTGAGTATGGGGAACATTCGTAAGTTAAAAACAGGATTTTCACCGCTTTGTTCATAATGAACACAGTGTTTTAGATTTTAAAAAGATAAGCCTCAAGAGTAGACATGATCTAGTATTCGAGAAAGTGGCTTTTCATACAATTTAACTACTTACATCAAGTCCATTGTTTTTGTTTTTGACAAATGATTCAGGGATTGTGGTTGAGCTGTTTTTCTAGTTGTGGTCAAACTTGAATTGTTGTCTTAGACAAGCAAAGCCTCTTAATCCGGATATGTTGTCAGCACAACCAGGCTGTTGGCGTGACGGAGTCCACGAGTGCGGTGTCTCCCACTCCTACAATGTTGGATTCTGACAGCTCCCATACACAGATTATGATTTATGCAACAGGATTGCTTGTGAGGAATTGTAAACAGTGAATTTTCAGATTGTGACTCAAGGGCCATTCATCACTGATGCTGTCACAGTTTGTTATGTCTGTTCAATCCTGCCTAATGTGACGGGGAACTTTTACAAGGAAGAATGAAGTGCATATTACGATGAAAAATCCTGTTGGCGAGAGTCACTAAATCTGTCAGCGCGACATGTGCATTGCATTGCAGTAATGTAGGTAAATCACTAATCCCCTATTGTGCGGGGAAATGGTGCATATCAGGTTGGGTGGTAGGGAGGTGACTTAAAGGGTTTAGATGAAAACCTATATTGTCCAATTTATTCTTGCAGAGGTAACCTACCTCTGAATACATAAAGGCTGTGATCAACAGAGCAAAAGAAAAGAGCGAAAATGGCAACAATGGCATATATGCACACGTACTGAACACAGTACACAGTACATAAATGTGATGATACTGCCCACAGCTGTGTCAGTAACAGGTAAAACGCTGGCGTCTTTTTTTTCTCTTTCAACATTTGCAGTGTCTCCTCTGGACTGTGAGCGATGTCCTTTAACGCGCTTAACACCCCTGCATCTATTTGGACGACATCGCTGCCTACCAATGACACCGCCGCTGTGGAAACTGTCAAGGTGACTTTTGCACATCCGACCCGATTTGCCAGTGGCGCTGGCTAAGCCAATGTTGACTGTGGGGCTTTTCCACAGTTTAATTTCCAAGAGGCGCTTTGGACCGACACCAGCGCAGCAAAACACACCAGGTTGCCCTCGAACCCGAAGTGTGCTAACGATAAAGAGTGGCAGAGGTGGGTTGTGTGCCGCTCAATGAGTGCGTGCAGCTTGAAGGTTTAGTTTTAGGATGCAGTCACTTTAAAGGTGATAACGCCATCACAGTGTATTTGTACGGTCTGAAAGATCTGCTAAAAATGGTGGTTCATTTAGAAAGGTGTTTTTTTTTTTCGAACTTTTATAAGAACAAATACCTTGACAGTGAGTCTCACACAGCAAGACATACAATATTACGCGTGAAGATAAAATAAAAATAAAACACAAATGGCAGAAGACTTATCCCAATGGGTTCACATAGTTTCACATTCAGTCTAGCTTGTCCAGTCAAATGTCAACAGAATTTTCATTTTAACAGATACATTTCACAGGTGTCCACTTTGCAAAGTAAATGTCCATCCGGAGTTATAGGCTTGCAGTTAAACTTTCCATGCAATTCACAGCTTGGAGCCTCTGGGCCCACTGGTCTACGGTAGGTGGGTGGGGCTTGAGCCAGTTTACTGTGATCATTTTGTGGGCAATTAGCATCATAACTCTGATCATATACAATTCGCTTTTCCTTAGCCCCCTTGAAGGTGCAGTTCCCAAAATCAGCTGTTGTGGGTCAATCGAGCTGTCTAAGTTCAAGATCTCACTTATCTCCCTCATCACCTCCTCCCAGAACTTCTTTAATTTAAGGCAATCCCAGAAAATGTGAGAAAAGTCGCCTATTAGACCTTTTAGAAGGTGTTTAACAGACTGAAATCACAAGCAGCAGAGAATCACATCTCCACTAAGGAAAAGTATTTCGTCTGAATGTAAATTGTCCACCAACAGGAAGTGATCACGGCTTTAGCTGCCACTGATGACGCTGACTTTAGGGATTTTTAGGTTTTACTCATGTCTCACTGTTTATTTTTCATTCATCTTTAAGTCCCATTTAAACCTGCTCAATAATCGTCAAATGTTGAGGTGTTAGCCGAGACACTGACTCTCTCAGGGTGAGAAGAGAGTTGGCACAATGTGGATACAGGGCTCTGGAGCCGGTGATTGGCTGCATACACACAGAGTGAGAGATTTCTTCAGGTGCAGTGCGCAGAAAGAAGAGGGGACATGTGGGAAAGGGTTCTATACCAGAGAGAGACGGATTTCTGCCCTCAATGGGTTTGGAAAAGCTGAACTTCTTCACTCTGACATGAGAACACGTCGCCTCTTTAACTGTGATAACTAAACTTTATGCAAATACACATACTTCATATATCCTCTAACTGTTGAGTATTTTGTTGAAATCCCACATTCAAAGTGTCGCAGTATCAATGCCTGCCACTGCCATGAAGTTCACTAGACCAAGTCCCTGAACCCCCCCCCCACCTCCACGCTGATCGCCCTTTGTAAGTCACTCAGGATGAGAGCTTCAGCTAAATACCTCGAATTCAAATGTGAAATGTGTTTCATATTCATGTGCAATCGTGTGTTAACACCTGGAAATAAGAGTCGAACACTGGCTTGAAAAAGCTTCCAAATGAGCACCAGCAGAGTTGATAGACAGAGACGAGAGAAAATATTTTAAAAAGGAAAAACATAGAACTGAAACAGGTAAAAAAAAAAAGCCTTGAAAGGCTTAATTCCTCTCAGATTTGGTTCCCAAACAAAAAACAAATTGTAAATCTGTTTCAGTGAGGAAAGTTAATTCATACACCTGAGAGTTGTGACATGTCAAGCTGCTGTGTACCTTGTTCTGGCCCCAATGAAAGGGCAATACAAGATGTCAGATTATGTCAAACACAGTGTAAAGTAACGAATTACATTTACTCACGTTACTGTATTTGAGTAGTTTTTTTGTGTACTCTGTAATTTTTTGAGTAGTTTTTGAAATGGGTAATTTTACTTTTACTTAAGTAGATTTTGACTGAAGTATTGTACTTCGCTACATTGGAAATTACATCGGTTACTGAGTAAAAAAAAAATATATAGTTCAAGTCGCAAGGCAATTCTCACTGCTGTGGTAGACAGTGTTGTGCGCGAGCCACACCTGCCAGTAGCGATCTTTTCCGTATTTTTCAGGAAGTGCCTTTTCAAAATAAAAGAAACCATTTCAAAATAAATGTATCAAAACTTTGATTTGTTGTGCCTTTTGTTTGCAGGGTATGAATAAATAAACACGCAAAATTAGCAATAATGAAACAAAATTTAAAAAAAAATGTATTTTAGTAATTGATACATATGAAGTACAGTTTAAGGCAAGGGGAAGTGATGGATAAAGTTTTCTCTAAAAAACAAGTTGTCTTTCATTCTCACCTTCCACCTTATAACTATGAAATTAACTGAACTTGACATGTCCCCCAAAAGTTCTTAAATGTTGTGTTGACATGTTAAATGCTTGACATGTTTAATGCCATTGCACTTATATTTGTAAAGATTCTCCTTTTATTAAAAATAACTGTTTTTGGATTGGATTTATGACCCCTTTTCCTTTTTTGCACTGTATAAGTACGGCCCCCATCAAGTTGTTGGAAGTAACTAAGTTACTTTTACTTAAAGTACATTTTAAATGAACTACTTTATACTTTTACTTGAGTAGATTTTTAGAATTTCATCAAAGTACAGGTACTTTTACTTGAGTACAATATTTCAGTACTTTTTACACCTCTGGTCAAACATCACAATTTCTATTTCTCTTCAGTCAAACCAACCAATCAAAGCAGCGGTCCCCACCCTAAAGTCTGGTTCTAGAGATTTCTAACCAGGTCTCGAACTTAGTAAAAATGAACGTTGTTAGCCATGAGACTGGAGATTGCAGGAATGTCCAGCCGAGCAGTGTCTGTAGAAGTGAATGTCCATTGTTGAACCATCAGCTGCCTGAGTTCTTGCTGTCCAGGGTTTCGCAGCACTGTGAACCATCCGCACGCCTGCCGACCATGTGTCACCACGGCAGCCACAAGATCCATACCAGATACTGAGTCGTGAAATCGGACCACTGACCCCCATGTTGTTCCATTGTCCGTACATGTGCTGCAGATGAAAAGTTTATTAAATCCTGTACATACGTGTAAAATTGTAGATTGCCCGTTATTCCTAATCCTTATAAAAAAAGTTAAAAGTCCGTCACAGTCATTGACGCATGTGTTGCTTGGCTTGATTTGCACTTGGCTGAGACAAGTGGCTAGAGAGAATGAGAGCGGAAGGGGTCGAAGGGGGGGAAAACGGCTAGAGGCAGGCTGGAGTTGAAGGGGGGGTGGAGGTGATGCGGAGGGCCTCTAGTTAAAGAGCAGGCGTGAAAAATGAAAAGCACAAATGGTGTTGACGGAGCAAGCACTAAAGAGGATAGGGCTGACGTCTGCACACCTAATGAGTTCCCTCCAAAGACAAAGAGACTGTCCTTCAGAGTACATTCCTGCAGCCGATGTAAATGCAGACCTGCACCGTGAAGGGATGCAAACACTGGAGAGGTAAAGGAAAACACTCTGTGGACAGTTTTTAGGATCCTGTGCAAAAAGCCTTTTACAGTAGAACTCGTATCATCACTGGAATGCCCATGTGTCCTGTGCACATTCGGGACATCAGTGAGGAGCAAATGCAGCAGAATGAATTTTTCAGTTAGCAGTCAGAGGCTTGTTTTTTTTAACAATCAACCAAAACCAATTACGACACATTGCCTGCAAATTGGGTGTCGGCCAAGTATCCTCTGCGCGGCACACAAGAGAGACGGAGAAGGAGAGGGAGAAGGGGCAAAGGAAGGAAAGCAACTAAGTAACAGAGGACAAAGACAAACAGATGGAGAAGAAGAAAGAGGGGGGATGCGAGTGAAGGTGGGAGGCGGAGAGAGTGAGGAAGATGGACAACGAGAAAATCCTTAAATCATGTCAGGTAACAAGCTCCCCCGCGCAGGCCCTGGCTCCACAGGGAAACGATTCTGTGAAATCTCACCGTAGATCATTTCACAGACGTGAGACAACGGAGTCGATCTCCAGCACTGAGGCAAACGCAATTACACATTTAACTGCTCGACACCTCGGCACCGAGTTCTGTGCTTTCCCTGCTCCGCCACTGTGATGAATACTCTATTCAGGTGTTCAATTTGAAGGCAGGTTGCAGGGCTGAAATACAATAACTCTTATAGATAGTTAGTTCACTACTCTCGCCTCCACAACAACAACAACAATGCAAACAGTCCTGAATTAATCCTCATTTTCAAATGCAAACAAATAACTGTGGCATTCCGTGATCTTTTTTTCTCTCCTTCTGCATTTTATCGCATCAACTCATTATTTACACGGAGAGACGGCGCAACACATTGTCTACCCGCTCTCTAATTATCTGAGGCAACAACAAGAGGAAGAGAAAGTTAGACGATAACTGCGAGAAAGACTCGGGGTCGTTAGAAAGAGTGCACTGGAGCCTGGTGAGAGATTATGCTCTTTGCTGCTTACAAGGCGGTGTGTAGGAATCCATTTAAAAAATAGGCGAGCATTTAAAATGGGCCAGATAGTAGATAAAGCAGCCTCTCTGTGGCAGAGTAATGAGCTAGGACCCACTCGCTCTATTAGTGGAGACACGCACACACACACACACACATCCGTGACAATTATATGTTGACATCCATCAGATTATTATTAAATATACAATAACTTTACTTAAAGCATAAATACTTGGCTGCATGCAAATGGGATACGCCAGGAAGAGTCTGTGCATGTGAGTGTGCGTATCTGTTCACACCTGCATGTGAGCACGCATGTTACAGTGTGTGACTTTTGATATTTGTGTGTCTGTGTGGACTTGCAATTATAAATCCGTGGTCAGTCCATCCGCTGTAGCTGTGGAAAAGATGTGAGCAGATGGGCACACAGCTCTTCCTTCCTTTGTTGCCCACAGTGGTGCGGTCCACTGTGAGCTGACGGGCATACTGTCAATTTCTGTGTATCCAGACTGCCACCCCCCCCCCCCCTCCCCCACTTCAGTCCGCCACACAGGTTTTTGTACGTGTGTGTGTGTGCACATGCAAACACACACACAGCTGAATAAACTGGCGCAAGATAATTAATATGCATACACCATATAGTGGGATCACATTGAAATAGATTAACCTGACTTCAAGGACTTTAAATATTTGTGCTTATGCTTCTGTGTTTCAATACTTTGCATAAACAATAGGTTGAATGTATAATTTATTTATAATTGATATGTTTATTCACACCTCCACAGTGGACGACTCCACACCTGGGAGACAGTGCATGATCCTGTGATGTAGTAAAGTGGCAATAAGGGCTTGAGGGACTGGGCACGTACCATCTTCACTTATTCACTTTTCACCAGCAAAGGGGGGGGGGGTTCCATCGTATGTCTTATACCATTCGGTGCCCAGACCATGAAACATGTTTGACTTGCATGAATTACTTTTACCAAGTGTTTTGGTTGATGAACCCAAACCACATCACGACTGGTTTGTATGCCATGACTTTTCCATCGCTATAATCATGTTGGAGCTGCCACTGTGGTATCTCCTGGCAAGTAGAAATCAGAAAACGTGCACTGATCTGAAAAACATGACGCACTGATCATATGATGAATCATTTTGCCCCAACCAGTAGCTGGTGGTAAGGTAAGGGCAGACACAAGATGGCTGATGGGACAAATGGGTTCCCAGCTCCCAAAAATTTAGATTTTTCAATTTCTCCGCAAAATAACTTTATTCTCTTTAGAAAACACAGTATCCACAGTACATTCAGTTTTACAGTAGCCATGATAATATTGCTTCATTATGTTATAGACAGTATCCACTGGTATAAACTGGCAACGTTGGTGTGAAGATGCTTTGATTAAGAGATTAAGATACATTTATTTGTCCCAAACACATGCACAGACATGCACAAGCACACTCATGCAAGGAGGGAAATTTAACCTCTGCTTTTAACCCATCTGGTGCAGGACACACAGAGCAGTGAGCAGCCATGTACGGCGCCTGGGTGCCCAGACCAGATGTTGGGGGAGTAAGGTGCCTTGCTCAGGGGCACTAGACAGGGTAGGGAGAATCCTCTTGGATTTTTGGACAGATCAATCCAGGTCCGTCTTTTTGTTGTTTCTCCGTGGAGTCGAACCAGAGACCAACCAGAGACCTTTTCTGCCCATAGTCCAAGTATCTGCCACTAGTCCACCGGCCTCTCCAACAACAACTTATTTTTGAAGCACCACTGGGAACGGTAAATCTATGAGTAAATCTATGAGCCCCACTCATGGATTTACTCTGTATTCTTAAACACCAAAAAGTTGCTAAACACTTATTCATATGTCATGAACTTGAGCTATTTGGAATATCATGGGGACTTCTGAGGTGATTACACAACTAAGGCCAGTAGGTTCATAATGAATGCCCTCTGTATCTGTATCAGTGAGCCTCTCTGCCCAGCTGGAACATATTGTCCACCCCAGAGAAATGTGCTGTGAGATGTTTAGGCGCCGCTATGCACAGCTGACCCCGCACTTAACACATGAAGCAAAGCGTCACAAACATGCTGATGTATACCTCGCCTCAGGCCAAACAGTTTCTCTTGCATGAAGGTCTGTAAACAACAGCCAACATCCTGCCAATAGCTTTATGTCACCCAGTCCATGGGGCGCATCACTCCATGGGCATGTGTAATCTCTGGGTCAGGCCAAACATCAACAGTGTCCTCTTTTTTGTACCCCCTCAACGTTTAACGCTTCTGTGTTCGAACCAACACTTATCTCTGGGAAACAGAGATCCATTGAATAACTCCCCCCCCCTTTGTGTTGTTTATTCAGAGCGCACGGCTGATGTATTTGCCCTGCAGCTCAAACAGGGGTCAGAGGAATGGTGTATTCTCTGTAGCATTCAGCTTAATGCACTTACATGCACACTTAGACATTGTCTGTCTTCGACGCTCAAGCACTGAGCAAGTTTACAGGGTCCAATGCAAATAGGGTATCTGTTGTCCATCAAGTCCTCTCGTGGGATCTGGAAAAGTCTGTGTTCTCATGGATTATTTATTTTATTTTAACGTAAGGCGGGGTGAAGTGGTTTATATGAGGGCAGCTGGCTTTCCTGAGGATAGGATGTGTTATAAAATAATGACAAAATGAATTAATACAACTCATGAATGAATTTAAAGCACAGAAAAAAATGTTTGTTTATTTCTATTTATGTTTTTCTTTCAACAGTTCAATTCATCAATATAAATAACTAATACTTAGTAGAATTGTGATGCAAGCCGTCATTGTATTGTATAAGAAAAGGTTCTGGGTTTGTCGTATCAGCTTTCGGAGGCTGCTGGCTGCACACTCCTGAGATACGGCTTCTCTCTGTTCTGTATCCACATATTTTAGTTGCAGTAGCGCAGCAGTAAATTGGACTGACAGTGATATCTATTACTCAGCCACCGAGGCCCATTGTGCAAGCGAGGGCACATAAATCACATATCATTACCTGCTGCATGTTGCTGCCCGTCTGTCCCTGCACCAAGTCGCTGTGCACGACGCGTTACACTTGATCAAGGTATGTTCTATTTATGATGTGCTGGCAGAGGCCAAAGATGAGCCTGAAGTTGTTTTTAGGTACAGCACCGGAAGCAATGTGAAGAAGCAGAGGATGTGGAGCAGAGGAAGAGCAGGGCGGCAGGAACGTGAGGTCATGGCTCCCCCTATAGGGAAACAAGGGCAAAGCAAACTGTACAGTCTTGAGGAAAACCTCCTGTATGATTTTTGCTCCACTCGTCTGGATGTCTGTGAAGCCTCATCCTGCACTGGTGAGCCCAGACAGCCATTGGCACGTAGCACACTCAAGATTTAACAAGCAGGAAAAATACACAAAAAAGTACTTTGGGATTGTATTCCCCAATATTTCCAGCACAGAGAGGAAGGATGCTCAGGACAGGAGTAAAGGAAGAGTGTCATTCTAGTGAAGCAAAGGTTTGTTTGATCCGCCGTCTGCAGGAACCTCGCTGCAGATGGAAAGTTCCATAAAGACGCAGAGTGTGTGGGATGGAGATCATAAAGTGTTTTTATGCAGCCGGCCTCAAATGTGAGCTCGACCATGAGTAATGATCTCAGACCTCCACTTGACCCGACCGCCATGGATTAGAAACCGTGTGCATCAAAGTCATAAATGCAGACTAGGGCTGCCAGACGCTCGGGAAAAGAGTCGGAATGACCAGAACTAAAAGAAAAGGCATTAGCACCCTGTTTGGGATATGTGGAGCCTGACTGATTTATCGATTGGCTGATTAAAGACAGATAATATGAGTCTTTGACAAATCAGTATCTGTGTTTATGTTTGCTTATGGGCACAGACAGGCAATTCTTCTATTTTACAGAATAAACAACGTGCATTTATGTTGACATCTCACAGAAGATATATGTTAATTTTAAATTACAAGTTCACAATTTAAAAAAATAATTAAACTGTAAAATACCCGGCCTGAATTACTTTTCTTAGTAACAGGGTTTTGATACCTTCTTAGGACTATATATAATATATTGTATCGGTATTGGCATTGGCAATGCCAATCCACATTCTTTATATTTGGTGAAATTGAATTGAAGTTTTTTCTTTTTTGATTATAGTTATTTATAATAATATATATGGTCAACATGTAAAAGATAAAGCCTCAAGCCTTTTTGTCATAATTCTCTTTTAATGTCATAACCTATCATTGCCACTTGTTGATATGTATATATATATTGTTTTAAATGTTTTTTTTACTGTTTTTACATATCAGTCACGCTCTAGTAATATCGTTATTTCCGGTCGTGTAGTATTCTAGTGAGCAACCAGTGGGGAGATCTTTGAGTTAGGAGATTAAAAATTGCTTCACTAAGCAGAAGAAATCAATCTTCTTTGTAAACCTCCACCGAGTCCTTGTAAAGATCGTAAGAATTTGAACCGCATGTTGAATAGCTTTGTGCTTTTATCGTTCCTGAATGGAGCCTTGGTCCAGGATCCGTCGTTCCTCTCTTCCAACAAAGTAGGGTCAGGAGGTTAGGCAGGTTGCCATTAAGCCACCTCCCCCTTTTATCCTCTGACCCATCCAACCCCATTCCCCATTCAGGAGAAGGAGATCCAGGCTTTGTTCCTGCTTCATCACCTCCTTGCCTTTAAGACTCTGGAGACTTTATCATGTCTCAAGTAACAGGCCTGGGGAACTGAGAGGCATTTCCAGCCCCGGTCAGGAGCTCACTGCCTCCACACAATCGGAGCAGACTCTCACGAGGAGCTGAAGGGTCTGTGAGTGCCACCGGTACCTTGCTAAAGCTTGGCAGGCATCGGATTTCACCAAAGTCGAGTTATGATGACTCAGCTGGGAAAACTGGCTCAATGAGTATCAGTCTGACTGCGGAATTAGGTCAGACTCCGGTGTGCTGAACCAGTCGAATCCGTAAGTGTGGGAGTGCCAAGGTTTCTCTCGCTTCTGAGATCGGATTTCTCTGTCACGTTGGCAGTAACAAGAGTCAAGAGTCATAATTAATGACCAGAGCAGAAAAAAAAGACCATCCAGAATCCACAGCATTAAAAGTTATTAAGAAAACTCAAGAGGGGACTGACAGGGAGATGAAACAAAAAGAGCCCCTCCTGCCATTGAAAGCAGTGATGGGCATAAAATATTCGCAACTGTAAAAATTCAGAGAAGCTACTCAGAGGGAGTCTTGCTGTGCGCCTGACAGATCGGCACTGACATTAAGAGATATAAATGAGAAGCTGTGTAGTTTCTGGGAAGAATTAGATGTTGCAAACGTCTGAAAGAAAAACAGTAATATGAACAGAAGCACAGAGAAGAACCAGTTTTAGCTGATTAAGATCCGCCACTCGCCGGCTATTCCAGCGCATCTAGAGAGGGACGATTTCAAGGGTGTTACATCAACACATGAGAGAGATAGAGGTTTCTGTGAGGGGAGCAGAATTTACTGCTCTTATGCTTCATCAGTGTGCTGCAGTTGTAGCGCCAAATCTGCAGATTGATCAAACTGCAGGGGCAAAGGGATCCGAAGCCTTATCTCAGAGTAAGGGCTCAGCAAAGTCAAAGGATGGCGTGAAGGATGGCAGCGACCGTTTGGCTTCTACCTTCCACCGCTCTGCTTATAAACACAAACACACACACACTAGTGCAATCCCTCTCTTCCAAATGCACATATGGAAACATACACCTCCACATTAACCTGAGGAAGACGAGACTGATAAGGTGGAGAGAGATGGTTGGTGCTCCCAGGGGAGAGCCGAAGTCTTCCTCTTCCTCCTCTCAGAGCTCTGCCCTGCAGCACAACACTGCTTCATTACAACCTCTGCAGGTAAAGACTGACCTCATCCCGGTCCAATCCATACCCTCCTGTCAGCCGACCGTCCGCGGCTGCCAAAAGACACTAAGCCAGCCACTCAACCGTGTGTGTTGTTGAGGGAGGATTACCTTTATTGGACGTCTGAGGCCTGAAGGCTGAGGAGACAGACGGACCCGGAGTGCCTGCTGGGCCCGGGGAGGGCGGCTCCCCTGGTAATACCGCAGCAGCCTTTGCCTTCAGTAACACATAAAGGTACTGATCCCCACGCAGCAGATGCTGGGGGAGGGACAAGGGGAACATGCTCGGAGAAAGGAAAAAGACTGAAGGTGTTGCATTTGAAGTGTTACCCTCTCAGCTGGCAGGGACCCCCCAAAATAGCTCACAAGGATACTTGTAGAAGTTAGAAACACTTTCTATTTTTAGACAAACACGTTTGTGTGTGTGTGTGTGTGTGTGTGTGTGTGTGTGTGTGTGTGTGTGTGTGTGTGTGTGTGTGTGTGTGTGTGTGTGGAGGCATGAACATGGAAGAAAAAGGAGTGTGAAGAATAACTTCTTTCCACCTTCCAGCTTTTTTCAGGATTTTACAATCTGACAACTTTACATAAAATGTAGCTGATGTGATAATTGATCAAATATTTTACCCGGTAGATGTTTTTTTTTTCTTCTTCCCCCCAACTCCTTCCTGAATTTGTTTCCCTGAACACAGGAGGCCCAGATGCTTCTAATCTTTGTGATATATGGTCTTCATCAGCTTTTTCAATTAATGCTCAACTAATCCAGTAATCGTTTTGCTGGATCTTAATTAATTTTGTACTGTAATCTCGCTTCTCTTATCGTGCAGCCTGGATCTCTCTGAAGAAAAGGAAAAAAAATTGCCTCCCTGTGGAAAAGTAGAATTCCTGCAGCCTACCTTCTGTTTTATTACTGCATACCTACAGTTCAGACTTTAAACTTTTAACTTTTAAAAATGCATCACACTGTCACATTGTTCTTAGTGTTTCATGAGCACAGAAAGAGATACTCTAAAAGCAGATAACTTTACTAATGGTTATGGTTGACTGGGTTTTGTAAGACAGGCGCTGATAGCTTAAATCAGCCACATCAGCAGATATACAAAGATTTGATATGTTGATTAAACTGAGTGATATCAGGCAAAAAATTATCACGTAGTATTGGGTCTGAATAACAAAATATTGTAATACATTCTTGATTGAAAAGAAAGTGATGGTATTACAAGAATAAATGAGAGTTGCCAACAGTAACTTTGCAGAGCAAGATGTTCTCCCTCTCTTGTTTAAACACAGGCAACAGGCTAGTCTTCGAAAATCACCCCTCGAAAATGACAGCCTAAAATTAACACTTTAT
This sequence comes from Limanda limanda, assembly GCF_963576545.1. Taxonomy (NCBI): domain Eukaryota; kingdom Metazoa; phylum Chordata; class Actinopteri; order Pleuronectiformes; family Pleuronectidae; genus Limanda; species Limanda limanda. The sequence goes on along the minus strand of NC_083644.1, from coordinate 11,844,622 downwards.
TCTTAATATAGAATCTATATATTATAGAGGATTTTCTTCCCTTTATGTGGCACCAATAGTTGGTGGTAAGGAACACTCATAAGTTACGATTAAAAAAAAGCAGAACATGGTTTGAGGAACACACATTTCAACTTCACCTAATTCCCTGACCATGCTGTCACAGCATAAAAATATATCAGCATTTAGCAGTTTATCTACATGAACAGTTTCTAATGGACACCCACTGTGGTCCTCGTTCGCAGCATCGTCTCCAAATCAACATGGTCCTGAGGGCCAGACGCCTGCCTTTCTTGTGGGCGAGCAGTGACCATAAGTCTTTCCAGATGCCTCGCTGGAGGACGTGGAGAAGCGGCTGCGCAGGGCGAGAGAAAGTGAGGAAGGAGGGAGAAGCCGAGGGAGAGAGAGAGAGGATGAGCTCACTTTTCATTTGTGTCTGCTGTAAATAAAAAACACATGCAGTCTCCATGTTTGATTCTCTCCCTGTGTCCGCAGAGCCATAAATCAGAGGGAGGCGAGGTCTGCTGCAGCTCAGACACATGTACATCCTTAGCAGACATGGGAAATGGACGAAGAGAGTGTAACTGGAAATCATGAGGAGAAAGCGCAGGCCTGGATCTTCTGATGGATAAGATATTGCAACATCCACGCTGCTCTTCCATTCCATCCCTCTAAAAGGTGAATGCTGGGAGGCTGCACACTTCCACACTCCATATTTCTTGCCAGATACTTTGTGCTGACTCTATAGAGCATATTTCCGGGACTGAGAAGGAGGAAAAACATGTCAGAGTTGGACTTCTGCTTGGCTCATGTGTGCCGGCCGTGCGATGGTCACTTAGATAAATTTCAGCATCATCTGCAAAAAGAGAGAACTTTTACTTAAAAATTGCAACTTTCTCAAGACCTTCAAGCCCCGTGGCTGAGATGCAGCCGAGAGCAAACTCAGAACGTGGTCTCCAAAAAGACGCCCGGGCCATCTGTTGGTGGAAAAAAGGAGCCATGTCAAAATGAAGCATGAAAAAGTCCAGAAAAAAGCTAAGAGATGGAGGGAAAAAAAAAACGAATTAGGACTGGATTGGGTGGAAATCTGTGGGCGGATTTTCACTGTTTGTTGAGGTTGACGTGTTCTCTATGATCTCTGGTGTAGCGAGAAGCCAGCGTCCGATAAACTGAACATTCATCACTGTAACTTTCCTTTCTTTTGTGTCGTCCTCTTTTTCAAAAGAGCGTCTCAGTGAACCATCCGTCAAATTAGACACCGTGTTACCAACGAGCGCTCGCTGGCAGGACATGTGAGGGGGAAGCGAAGGGAAAGGAGCCGAAAAAAATAAACGGAGGACAAGTTAAAGGGTAAATATTATGACTGATGGCTTGCCGGGGGTGTGTGCCTGCGTCAATTGGCACCCCGTATTACTGTTAGGGTTTCAGGCATCTCCAGGACCTGTTATTTGGTTCCACCACACCGCGCGGATCTCCTATTTTAGTTTCTGACAGCATTTGTGTCTGCTAGGGTTTGTGTGAAAACGTGTGTTGGGTTAGTGGAGTTTAGAGACTTTCCTCTGTTCTGCCACGAGAAGAGACGACACGCCTCGCTGTTCGGTGCCGTGTCGGAGATGAAGGGACAGGAACGTGCGAGCATGAGAGACAGACGGGTTGAAGACAGTCAAAAGGGAGAGAAGTCATCTTTGAGGCTGCAGCTTTATAATGAACACAGTCTCACCGGTTTCTACTGATCCACATGTTCCTATTCAAAACAGAAAGAGAATGGAATTAGAGGGAAACGACACATGCGAGAACGCTATGCTGTGGTAATTGTGCCGTGGGAAAGATGCTCTCACGCGCTATTTATGTTGAGAAGCAGCAGCTCTGTAAATATCACAAAGTAGAACTTCACATTTATCTGCTGCTTTGTTGCAGGTAACTGTTTATGTTAAGTCTTTACATTGTTGAAAGTGGACTCACCTAAGCAGCATTCCCACCCCACAAAACAAATATCCTAGCTGTATATGTGTTTTTCAGGGTTTTAGAAAAGATCAAGATGGAGGATTCAGGTGTTGACAGTTGACTGAACTGAACAGCTGGCTGGAGCCTCCCTCTGTGCTGTTCCCGATGCCTGCATCCATCTTCTGCAGGTTCTCCAGCTTAGTCTCACGGTCCAAAAACATGACGGTGAAGTTAATCCGAGACTCTAAACTTTCTAAAGTAACCCATGGGTGTGAATAGTTATTTGTCATCTTATGTTTGCCATACAATGGAGACATGGCCAGGTACCCTATCTTCCTCTTATTGCCTTTGGGGATTGGCTCCAGCCTCCTGTGAATCTAAAAAGATGAGAATGAGTATAATAATAATGATAGTAATGATAATAACAATAATGTTTTTTTAGTTTTACTTATATCTGTCCAAATTAACTACCATACAACAACAACATATGCTGCAAGAGATCGTGTCTCACATGAGTAATGTGAGTTCATACGAGTTTAAAGACTGTTTCACGTGTTAAAGCTTATTTCCTGTCAAGTGATGTTCATTTTAAATATGGCCAGAGTTTCGATTATGAGGTCAAGGTATGTAAAATGTATTCCTGTGAGAGAGGCGCTCAGGACTCAGACTCCTGGAAACCCTGGATTCCCACTTTTTCTACATTTTTAATTCACTGACATTTGTTTGTCACAGATTTCTTTATACGGCCATTTGCACCGAGCATAGCTCATTCTTTAACAGTCTACTTGAGTAGTATTATGACATTTAATGTACTCCAGCATACAAATAACTTCCAACGCGTGTAATGAACAGTCATTTGACAACAGCAGAAGAAAATAGACATTTTACTAGCAGCATTAGCTTTTGTATTTCTCATGTTCCACTTCAGTTAGTCAGGAGGCCTGAGGAAGCATAACAGGGAGTTTGAGATAAACAAGGACTTTTATAATACTGTGACTTATACAAGGAGTCTCTGAATAAAAAAGTGTATAATAGGTCCCCTTGAAGTATGTTTCAGTTGGATTGGATTAGTGATAAGGTCACGTGTATAAAATAAAGCAAAAGCTGTCATTCCAATTCTTTGCTGAAACAAAAGGGAAACCGCAGCCCACACACAGTCCAAATGAGGCCTGTCACACTCGTCTAGGTGTTAAATAGGAGATGGATGTCAGTGAGAGCTTATTGAAATATGTATTTGAAAAACTATGGATGGTGAGTGACAGGCAAAGTTGTTTTGGCAGATTGAGCAACTACAGAGTAGCCCGGGGAAATGCTAGCAATGTTCCTTCACTGAGATACAGCAAGACACAATAACGACCTCAGTATTAACCTCCCTCTCTGGCCTCGACCCGAATTCATCAAGAGTTTGCACAAGAAGTGTGATTATGCATATGGGAATGTAAAGTATTCCCGGAGACCTTCATGGATTCCAGTAGTCGTTCAGACTAACAGTGACCTCCTTTAACAGGGAGTAAAAACGAAAAAAAATTATGACGTTTCTTCTCCTAATTAAATAATACATGTTTCTTTTTTTCATGTGTCCAAGTTGAAGGTATTCGTATGACTTCCTGAGAGAAGAAAAACCCGATGAAATCCATCTCCTCCAGCCAGATGGCCGTGTGGCTGCTCCCTCACTCCCAGCAACTCCCTTCATCTGCCCACTCTCCCTCTCTGCTCTCTTTCAAATGTCACTCTGTTGGAAGCACAGGGACGAGGGCCACGGGGAGGAACAGGCAGACAGACACACACTTTGCTTTATCATAGATTTGTTTAATCCAAAACCGCTCCTCAGTGAAACCGTGCCAGACTCCCCCGGATCTATTCTTTACGGAGGCGTCCTGCCAGTCCATTCCAACGAGCAGTTCGCCGAGGCCTGCAGCCAGTGTGAGAATATTTGCACGGCACACGTTTTACAGGAAGAAGCTTAAGTGTTGCAGTAAAAAGAAAAAGCAGAAATGCCTGGTATTTGATAACAGTTATCTCAGTCCACACTGTGAGCAGAGCTGACGTGAGCTGCGCTTAGCTTCGACGTGTTGCTCCTTCCACATCTCTCTGGAAAGCAATTAATCATTCACCTAATTGAGTCACGGACCAGTAATTAGCAGTGATTGGGAGCATGATGGTTGGAGTGGTTCTCTTTGATTTCCTACCCTTTCGCTGTGGCACGCCAACCTTCTGCGAGAACATCCACAGCGCCCCCTGTTCGGGCTGACAGCTCCCCAGCAACATTAATCTTCCGTAGTGATCAGAGCCCAGAGCCGGAGCCTTTGACATACCTGATTTCATTTGTTCTTCTGAGGGAAACCGACACACATCTGCCCCGTGTGATCCACATGTGACCACACTGGAGGCCTGCGGACACAAATATTGACAAATATACGCCATTTCCAGTTTTGCACAATGTCTTATGAATGAAGCTCAATTAACAGACATTAGTCGATGTTTATGAAGTAAAGAGGATATTCTGGCAAATAGGCAACTCTTCGCTCTCCTCTAATTAAAATGATAACAACTAATAAGATTAGTGTCCTCCCTCAGTGGTCACACAATTAACTTGTGTAAAAGGGGAATTGACTTATTCCCCCTTTGCAATTAATCAGTGCACCGAGGGAAAAACTCAGAATGGTCAAATAGAGCAAGACGGAATAAAACTCGCCCGATGTCCGTAGGTATCTCTTGCTATGCACATTTAAAAAAAAAATTTGGTAGAGATTGTCCTGCTAATCTTTAAGCAGTTTTAAAAATGTGTTTTGATTTGAGCCCATATAAGAAAGTGTTTTTGATCTGTTTCTCGCTAATTCTGAATTTCTGCCCCTCCTTTATGACAAACCTGGAAAAGTCCCTCGGTCTGCAATTTTTATTTCATTTCATTCTCAGTTTTGTGGAATAATCAATGCTCTGTTTCAGGTGACATAAAAAATGTCACTATTTTGCAGAAAAATGGAAAATACGGGAAGTGAATTACAGTGTCTCTGTGTTGTCCAGACTGCTGAGCTGTCCACAGCGTATCCCTCCACTCAGCCAACGCAGGATGGCAACAGCAGCGCCAGCCTTTATGATTAATCATAAATCCTGGTTGAAAGAAATGGGATGGAAATCTTTGTCGTGCAGATACTGAAGGTGAATAAGAGTTGTGTGACATCTTAAAGACGGTTTAAATAAGCAAACTGAGCCGTTGGGCGCATTAAGCCTTTAGGTTCCGTGCTTGAGCTTCAGAACAGTCTCCATTTGGGGATGAAGTGGGTCAAATGAATGAGAGAAACACAATGAGAGAAACAGAACGAGAGAAACAGTTGTGTTGTAGTGAATCAAAAATTCAGGCTGCCATAATATGACAGGGAAATCTTTAGATGGTAATTTTCTTCTGAATGCAGATGTGCAAGACTGCATTCAGTTCACTGAATATGAGCAATTCTGGGCGCAGCGGTGCATTGTTTGCAAACACATATTCTTGAGAAGAAAAAACTGACTCACACACACACACACACACAAGTGGTAATCTGGGAGTTGACCTGGTGAGCACTGCTCGGCTAGATAAAGGAGATTATCCACACTGTGTTGAGCTGGAGCCTTGGTTTAGTGCATATGTGTGTGTGTGTGTGTGTGTGTGTGTGTGTGTGTGTGTGTGTGTGTGTGTGTGTGTGTGTGTGTGTGTGTGGTTACTGCGTGAATGTACACATGCACTTGCTGTGTGCTTACTGCTGATGCATCTGCGCAGTGCATGTGTTGTGGTGTTTGTGTACCAAGTTGTGTATACAGCATTCTAAGCAACAGAGATGAGGGATTATCTGGATATTCCAAGTGGGGATTTTCAGCATGGACGCTGAGAAATTCCACTAAATCCCCTTCACCCTCTGACCTCATGGGTGATAGGGTGGCATGCTGGGCTTTTGACGCCTGGTTTATTGGTTCCACCTGCGGTCTTCACCGACAGACTGCCCCAGTATGTCTATTTCATCGATTAACAAGAGTTATTCATCGATCTTGATGGAAACAATTCAGGCATGTTAGGGGTACGGATATTTAAGAGTGAGTGCAATTTGGTGTAGATCCAAATAAAAACTAGATCTAGATACCCTACTGAGTACCATTCTAGTTCTAATCAATAGAATTACCTGGACACAGAAACCTAAAGCCGTCCCAGAGTAATCCTGCTACTTAACAGAAATGTGCAAATCGAGGATGAGTTTGACCATCTGTGAAACGCTCTGCATTTCGTTTTGAATCTCACTCAAACACTTTCTCCCTCCGAGCAGCAGCTGCGTCACTAGAGGCTCTCACGCTCTCCCAGAAACACGCTCACCGACGTGGAGGAGCGGCGAGACAACCACACAGTCCGAAGCATGATCTGTGGAGCGTAGAGGAGGAGCTGGAATGAGTCTGGAGCTTTATTAAGTAGACTCTCCGATTGATTTCCTGTCAGCGAGCCTCCATGCTGATGAGATCAATGCACGCGGGATGGGAGGTAGAGACGGAGGAAGCAGGAGAACAGAGTGAAAGATCTCTCCATCCCTTGGAGTTGCCTATGGGCCCAGACAGGCCGTTCAGCAAACTGTCTTCTTCTTAAGTAATTAAGACATTACTGGGAGGTCTCTCTATCCATATTTGATGAAGACCCAGGCCTCAATTAAGATGAGCCCTTCTTCGAGGGCTGCGGAGGCCTGATTGATAGTTCCCACACCACGAGGCTGACGGGTGGTGGGTCAGTGAGCTGGCATCTTCCTCTGCAGAAGACCCTGTAACCCCTTCCTGGGTTGGTGAGTCCCCACCGGGAGCCGAATATGGATGGTCTTCATCTGCTTGTTAATTAATTAAAAGAGCAATTTAGGTCTCCGCGGCTCCCGGAGGAGTTGATTTCATCTCCTTAACGATTGGCCCCCGTGAACCCGCCTCGGCATCGCTGCATTTCATCATAAGTTATACCATCAGGGAGGCTTATTAACAGTGGCTGGGAGTGAAAGGTGTTAGTAGGTGCGGAGAGGAAAATGCCTGAGGTTAGAATTAGCCTAATTGTTCACATGAAACTCCTGAGTAATCGTGTGAAAGAAATTGCTACGTTGTCATTGACCTCTGCCTCCTTTTTTTCCCTGCTTCTGTTATTATATACTTAAAAAATTGATTGTATCCGCACACACGTGATTAAAACTGACGTGTACATACTGGGGAGTTTCACTATATAAAAGTGTTTTTATCACAGCGTTCAAGTGCAAATGTTTGCTTCTGTTCATTCAGACATGTCCTAAATGATCTCACGCACTCCAACTTTTATTGAGTGAAATAAAAGTTACTGATACTTGGTTTCAAATCTGTTCTTCATCTCTGCTCAGTATTTCACTGATTAACTTCCTGATCCACTGTATTTCCAAGCAGAAAGCAGAACCGTTTCAGGAACTTCAAAAAAGAAAAATCATCTTTAATAGAGATGAGAACACAAAGCTTTGGAGCGGGTAATTGGATAAAACTTTGCTGCACGTAGAGCTTCTCAGGCCTCACTTCATTTTACGATAATGATAATTGAAAGATGGGGGAGGAAAGACTAAATTACAGAGCTGGATTAACAAAATGCCCACGCCGGGTGCTAAATTCACTCTTGTTACATTCGTGCAATAGCTGTTCGCAGCAACAGGCCTCTGGTTATACCACGCTGACTCGATTACCGCCCTCTTAATCAAATTCTTCCTCCTCAATTGCATTTGCAGTGGTTTAAAATGTGTATCTCTTCTCGCACTATTAAAAACTCTCCCCTTAGGTCAGGATACGCTTCGGCTCTAGAACAAAGTACCTTGAGTTGTTGGGGCCAAAGAAAACTCCTAAATATCCTCAGGTTTATGACTTCAGAATTGATTTTTTTTCTATATAATACCACAAAAAGTATTTTCATGCACTTGCAGCAGTGGTATTCATCCCTTCCTGTGACTGCACTGTGAGACTTTAATGTGGTAACTGGCACAGATCTCGACGTTGCAGGGGTGGGGTGGAGTCTGGAAAGGTCACACATTTAGCTCAGCTGAGAAATATTCCCTCTTATTCTAAAGCTGCTATTATGTTACACTGGAGTGAGACATTATTATAACAATATGAGCTATTGCGGGAAAGGTGATACATCATGTATTACATTCTGTGGCTGCTGTAGTGGAGCTCTTTAGAAATCAATGTTGTGAACAAGAGGTTGCAGTACACCAATTAATTATCGCAACATAATCGTATATAACAGGCTTAAATGTATTATATGTGCCATTGCCCATATATGATGCATTTAATGTTATTAAATATTTTTGTTAAAGATAGATCCATTTGGTTGTCTGTCAACCAGCAACCTCAAATCCATTTTATCACAAAATTTACTACAACTCATAATGTTGGTTGTACAATCACAACAAGTAAAATGATTCATTTTTATTTCACTTTTGTTTTTCCAGACTGGTTGTCGGATGTACATTGTGTACATATTCTACCAGCAGTTATGTGACGTGGTACAAATTGAGATATACAGTATATATATATATATACAGTCTACCTTCTTCCATTCAAACTTTTCATAGTATCATTATGCTAGTACGAGATACAGATTTATTTTGTATTTTCAACCCTCAGTGTCATAATTAAAGACTATTATATGAAAACTATATATTATGAGACCTTTAGTCTTAAAGATGATGCAACTGTGGACATGTGGCTTCTCCCGTGTGTAGACAAGTGCAGGTGTGAATCTGAAAACGATTCTGTTGAAATGTACAGTGTGTTCAGCCGCTCGACCAAGGATGAGCAAATGTAAATGAGAAGAGATGTCTGCAGCTGCACGAACGATGAATTATGGCTGCTGACACTGACCAGTGTTTCACTCTCATCTGCAGAGCAGAGGCTGTGTGCGTATCAGTTATGTATGGCTGCCATGTCATGCATGTGACAACATTAAGGGGACCCACAGAGAGTTGCTCTTGTTAAGTGTCGCGGCTTTGTTGTGCAGCTTGTATGCTCGCTGACCTGAACCAAAAGGGTCTCGCTCAGAAGACAGCGGACCGGGCGTCAACCCCCATGTCTGACGCCCACAGGGCTTCAGCAATTATAGAAAGAACACACGCAAAATAAACCTGTCAAACGGGCCTTTTTACACCCAACTCAAAACTGAAATATGACAGGAGGTTTTTCAATTGGCATAGTGAGAAGTGGCAAAGTGAAAGCTTGGAACTATGAAGTAAAAATATATGCATATGAGTGGATGTACCTCAACAAGCACTGAAATGAAGAAATAATCTCTTTATGAAAAAACACTGTTACATAATTTTGTAGCTTGGCCATGCATTATTCATTTTATAGAGCTTAATTGTGAAAGGGGCAGAAAGATCGAGGAGAATACCGACAAATACAGCAGAAGGATGAAAGCCAGAGTCAAATCTGGCTTAAGACTGTGGTCGTTATTTGTCTGTGTTTTCTGTTGTGCTTGTTTGTCCTCCTGGTGCAAGATGACCTGCCTGTGTGTGGACCGTGTGTGCAAGCAGGTCTGTGTCAGGACAGGATGGAGATTGGTGGACTGCGAGGAGCCCTTGCAGCTGATTGGTCCACCTCCTCTTCCAACCTGCCACACCAACAGATTTTTGAGTTTGTTGACTTGCTAGCTCACGCTTTGATTTATGCTCACAACGTTTTCTCCTGGTTTTGATTGAGATATTTTTTTGATAATGAAGCTGTGCTTTCCTGAAACACGACAGATCTGAAAACAACATTGCTGGGATTATTTTGGGAGTTGAGAGAATTGACGTTATCAGCTGAAAATGGATCTTCAAAACTTTTTGTTATTAACACTCATCACGGTTTACAAAATCAATCTCGTTAATCTCGTATAAGTGAATCTTCCACTTTAATGGATACATTTCCTGTATAACAACAGGGAGTTTTTCCTCCAATAAAATCTTCTTACATAATTTAGTTAATCGGTCAGCACATTAAAAAACTGATCTGCAGTACTAATACAGTGCTGCAACATTTTAAAACAGCCAATTAGGGAAAAAATACTTCCCCGACACACAAGGAAGCTCTCTGTGCGTTTTGCTCACACAGACTCATACATTTATTCATCAATAACAGAAAAGAAGAGTTGCTAATTAGAAGAATTGTAAGCAGAAATGTTTTTGTTATTTATTAATAAGCACAACACACCTACTGTGTAAAACCATCGAAAGCTACTGTCAATCCCATGAAACATATTTTATTTAAAGTAATGATGAAGCTGTCACTCAAAACTCCAGGGCATCTTGACTGCATATAGGATTTGGTAGAAAGTCCACTTCCTCTTTCTGACAGAATTTCATTGGGACAAATTCATCCATACTGTGACACACGCACGCACGCACACACACACACACACACACACACACACACACACACACACACACACACACACACACACACACACACACACACACACACTAATGGGCATGCACACGGTCAGCCTCACAGCTCTCTGCAGCAGTCTTCTGCAAAATTAATAACACAGGTCCCCGGTGGAGATAGCGTGCATTGTGTGTCCTGCTCTCTATGTGTGTTTTTGTGCCACAAGAAGAGAGGCTTTGATTTATCAACAGCTCAGTCAGGAGTCTGCTGAGAACAAGCACACTGATCAGGCTCTTTCAGTCTAAGAGGGTCTCAGCGAAAAGATCAAGAGAGAGAGAGGGACACCAGGGCTGACGGGGAGGGTTTGGCAGATATAAGGTTTAAGAGCCCGATGATTTAGAGGTCTAATATCAGCCGTTATTGCTACTCCTATTCTTGAGTTTCCTAATTTCCCCCTAATGGAATCCTCACCCATCACTGAGCATACTTATCGCCTGTTAAACAGTGCCTCTCTCAACCAATCATTAGGAGGCTCGTAGCTGTCAACCGCCTATCAGATATGGGGAAAATGGGAATTTCTGAGCATGACAAATCAGATATAGATGTTTGAGCGAAAGTTCATAAGTTGAGAAATGTCTTCTGGGGCACCAAAGATTAAGAACTCGGGGTAGCAGCTCACTTGTTTTAAGCTGCTCCAGCTCTTATCTGGAGACAAGAAAAACTTAGATTGTTGTAATAGTTTTTTGTGTCAAACACTATTAAAAGTATTAAAAGTATTAGTGCCGTGTACTTCTAATGAGCTTGATATTATGCGACAGATTCAGTTCCCAGTTTCTTAGGTACACCCAGTGCAACTCAACACCTTAGAGGCCTTCAATTAACTTAGCACATTTAGCTCGTGCAGAGCCTTGTTGAATCAGCCTTTAGACTCTGGAGTGGTGGCATTAATGCAAAATAATACATTTCACACCAAAGTCATCATCTATCATGAGAGAACATGTTTTTGCGCTTCTGTAATACTCTTGATAAAGGCATCATCTCAATGGCTCTCATCTAGTGACACATGAACAGCTCCGGGCCGAGCTGAACACACACAAACGTGTAAATACTGACATGTGATACACGACTAAGTATATCACCGTCTTCATTATTCATTCATTAAACCGCAGATATTTAATCAACTCCCAGGACGAGAACCCGCGCAATAAAAGATGAGCCAACGCAAGGTGCTTGTTTACACAAAGGCTCCGCCTCTTTACTCGTCGTGACGGATCAACCCGCGAAACTCTTAACACGATTATAAATCCATACTTAATGAGCACATAAAACACAGCTGGGATTATCAACATGTAGCCGTGGCTCCCTTTGTCGGCTGCAGAGAAACACAGAGCCACTTGTCTCTGAGTGGGTTGAGAGGTTTTGGCCGTGGCCACCTCACTTTCTGTCATTTTTCCTCATCCCCCCCCCCCTCAGTTTTGGAGGCAGCAGACCAGCTTCTGTGGTGTAATGTAATGTTAAATGAATCTGCCATGCTGTAAACCTGTTATGAAGTTTTAAAAGGCCCTTATGGGACCAGCAGGCTTGAAAGAAAGAGAGGAACACAGCACTAAAGGAGAGGTACCTGCCAATGAGACTGAAAGAGGCTCTTTCTCTTCTCCTCCTTTTCCTCCTGCTTCCAGATCCATTCCGTGCAGTCATGATTCAGAACGTACGGGGACGGCAGTCTGCTTCACTCCTGTCAACTTCACCTGGCAAGGGTCAGTGGCATTCACAAGGTCTTGGAAACGGACGAAGTGCACGAGAAAAGGAGCAGGGTGGAAAAATGGAAGGCAGATAAATGGCGGCTCGGTAACAGAAGAGGGGTAACGAAACAGAAAACATGGCCAGACATTTATGCAAAGCAGCACAGGTCCCGGAGGCATTGTGCTGTCCCAGCTTGACCAAATGGCCCCTTTGTAGCCTGGTCACAGACTGTCTCTCTCCGGCTTTATTCAGGTGTTTAGTTTCAGGTATATGAATGTAGGGAAAGCCTGGTAGTCATAGTTACTGAGCACAAAGGTATTCAGCAGAGGGTTGGTTACACTTAAATATCCAAAGCATCTGTTGTGGCTCAAAACTGTGATTAAAGCGCAAGTGTAGTGAATTTATACATCTTCCTCGGGTCAGAAGGAACCAAGTTGAGAAAGCAGTTTGAGACAGACTTTAATTGCCCCTTTGCAAATAGACTGCAAGTGTGGCAACCTGCTCTGTGTGTAGTGCTTTCCTGCAAGTATTTGGACTCCTGCGGCAAATTTATCTTCACTTCTTAATTGAGCTATTGTTTGCCAGAGTCTTATCTCCGAGCTTTGTGTACACAACAGTCCTGAAAGATGCTGCAAATTACAGACTTATCTTAATCCTCTACTTCCCAAAACATTAGCCTTTTAGATCAGTCCCAGCCAAATAGTGTTGTGTCTGTGTGGAGGGGGAGTAAAAGGTACTTTTAAGTATTCTGGAATTAGATAGTCTTAAGATATTCATGTTATACAAAAATAAAACAGAAGTGAGCACGCTGTAAGGATGCAAGTTGATACGTGTGTGAAGATGCTTTTGACCGTACAAGATTGCCGTTAAGTCTGGCCATGGACGCTATTTGAAAAACACAATAGCGCCTGAAGTAGCAATTTTATGCTACGATGTAACGCCCATCAATACCAGTGTCTCAGGTGTACCTTTCCCCTCCGACAAACCATGAACACCTGTCTCTCTAATCCTACCAATTAACCTGGCGACTAGCAACCAGCTTGGGTTACATCCAACAAGGCCTGTCCATCCTTTATTCTGGCGCGTCAGCCTGAACAATCTTCTAATCAGAGAAACCCAATCCTCAACTTCAAATCCCCTGCCTGAGCTCAGAAGGGGGACAGGAAAGACTGGGAAAGAGACAGATCCGGCCTTTACGTCTGCCAACACTATGTTTGGCCTCAAAGCTACTGCCCCTCCACCACCTTTCCTTTTTCACTTTATTTTTCCTGAGATGTCTGGTTCACCTTTCGTGCAAAGTTTGTATTCCAGTCACAGATGTAGTTGAAGGAATTATATGGGACAGGTATTAAGCCGTGATTTATTTATCTGAGATTGAAACCAGACCAGTGCCCGGAGCCTGTCATGTGATTTTACTGCCCATGGTTCAGCCAACAGTCTTACACAGCAGCGCACTTGTTCCAAACAGGGCCATGTCCCCAATGACCACACTCATTCATATCCAACGCTGGAATATCATCTTTAGAAGAGGATGTAGCTGAGCAATATGTAAATTGATATTATTACATATAAGAAGAGCAACTACATGTTAAAGTTTCAGCCGTTTTTTTTAAAACAAAACGGTTACTGTCCCTTGCTTGATTCCACAGATGCCACAGTTACACCCATGAGATGTGTTGAAAGACAATGAGGAACAGATGAAGAGGGAAGCGGGTGAAAAGGTCTCGTGTGACTTGGCATGATGTGGCAGAGCGGCTTTTACTGCTGGGAAGGCTATTCCCTTATTTCGTTCAAATTTAGAAAGTATAATGGGAGGCAAAGCACCAGAGGAAGTAAAACTGTTTATATTGTCTTGGCTTTGTTTCTCAATGCATTATACAAATTAAGAAGCTGAAGTAAACAGGAAGGAACTAGGGCTACTGCAGGTTCTCCTGGTGGTAAAATGGTAACCCTTTCTTCAGTGGCCAGCTCCTGCACATAAAACCACCACACTGGGAGGAGCCTCCAGGCCATGACGATATGGTCAATCAGTTTAAAAGCTTATAAAAGCCTCTCTGGATTAGGCTTTTCAACATATCAGGATGCTGGTAAAAAAAAGAAAAAGATTTTCCTTCCTTGGTAATGTTGGCTGGGAAAGGGGAGGCCATAAGTCTAGAGTGATTCAACTTTTTGAAGATAAGTGTAATGGTAAATGCAGCTTCTCTGCTGCCACAGGAGCTAAAGCAGTTGTGCCTTGGTGAAATGAGTCTGCCCATAAATGCTCAGAATCCAGGGGGGAGAGTTTCCTGTTTTATGTGAGTAATATGCCATTTTGAAAGCTGGAGCCGCCCCAGCCCATACAGTATTGTTTGAGACTACATGCCTGCTGCATCATTCCAGGACGATGATGAAAAGGGGAAGCATCCAGCGTGTTACTGTTCCCATGTGTACTGTGAAGGTCTAGAGACAGAGGAGGTTGATGAGAGGTTCAGGATTTTTGGAAGGGTGTAAGACGAGCTGGACAGTTGGAGGCTTATGCTGCAGAGATCATTTGATATATAAGGGGTTAGGTGTCCTGTATAAATGTTTAATCACTGTCTGGGCTCCGAGTCGTTAACCTCCTTGACAGTGGCCCGGAGAGAAGGGACCGATGATACTTCTGTCCAAACACGGGCCAATTACCTTATCGCATCCTAAATCCTCAGCCGATTGGCTTGCCCTCCTCAAAGAGGTTTCATGGGCATCGCACACAGCCCTAGTCTGACAAACAGAGCAGCTGTTGGGGTCAATGACACACTTCAGTTCCCATCACTTATCAGTCAACGTGGATTGATTTCCTTGGCTCCATATAGTGCCTGTTAGTGGGCAGTGCATGTGTTGCAGAGTCAACTTAAGAGCTTTCAAGAAGCCACGTGAGATAATATCAAGTTTGCAGAATTCTGTTTGGATGAAAAACAGCATTGATCTCTGACCTTCAAATTGGCCAGCCAGCAAATGCAACAAAAGTGCCCTTTTCGCATCTGCTTGATGACAGAGATAGTGCTGACGCCAGGAGCTTTAAACAACATCTGAGAGACGGGGATCAAGTCAAATCAAATCAAAGCAACTGAACCCATGGGAAGAGATCGTTTTCTGAAAGGAATTCTCAGCATGGGATTGTCAGTCTACTTTAGATAAAAACTAAATAGGACATTGATGAGAGTGACATTTACCCACTGTTATGAACAACCATGAACACGCACAACTTGATCGTGTGATCGGTTTATTTGCGTGATCATTTTTGGTGGCCTCGGCAGAATCTTTACTTGTTGCATGTTCTGGCTAAGTCAATCAAGATGGACTCCCCAGTTAGCTCTGGTACCAGCTGCATAAATATACAGAGGTAATTTGATTACTTGGACCATGCACAAAGATAGACTCCTCACCCAGATACAATGCAGTCTGCTCTTTGCTTTTTTATCCATGTTGTTTGCAGAAAGTATAGAAATTGTTTCCCTGAGCAACACTTCCTTAATCTTGTCTGAGAAAGTGGTTGGCTCAACTTTTTTGGACAGAACATTTTCAAACACTAGACGTAGGGGGTGGGACATATGTACGGTTTTAGAATTATCGAGGTCTGAAAAATGTGTTTTCGGGGCATGCATCTCTGTTAAAGTTTTGATGGCTCTAATCTATATATATGTGTGTATGTTAAGATGTTTCAGGGGACATAAAAACTGTTGAAATTCCTAACTCTGACACTATGTAACCCCTAACTCGCCCATGTAGTCCCCACCACCATATTATTTATCACACACACACACACCAGAGGCATGAGTCACCCCGTTTCCCACCGAGCTGCTACGCTATTCGGGCAATGAGATCCTAAATCTACAAAACGGTCCCAATGCTCTGGTAGAAAACAATAAAACACTGCAGACAACACCCATCCACCCACCACCAGGAGCAGTGGAGGAACCATTACACAGCAGTAATACAGGGGTGCAAATATTGTCCGTCCACAGAGGACAAAAAGGAGGGAGTCAAGACACCTTGGGTGATTGACTGAGCCAGATTTGATGTGACATCCCAGAGGACCCTCTTGCCTCCACATTCATAGACGGACTGTGCATGTGCGTGTGTGTATGTTGGTTGGATGTGGGGGGGGAATACAAGTCTCGGGGAGGATGCTCTGAAATTTGAAACTTTCGTATTCTCACGACATGGAACAGGAATATGTACACTAGGTAACTTTGGCGTGCTGTGGTGCAGCATGCGTGCTTTCACTTATGCGCAGAACATGTTCCCACTCACACACCCACATTAACGCATGTGCGAGCATCGGTGCCAGATCAGCCTCTTTCACCTCATTGTGCATGGAACCGCATGTAAAGCCCCATTCGTTTCCCCTGCATAGCATGCATACAATTTCCATTTTATTAGATGACATCAGTGCGTGTAGCCTGCAGCGGCTGGCTGGAGTGAAAGTTTATTTCTTGGTGAGTGCGAGAGGGTTTTTTTTTTTAATCTCCCCCACCTCTCCCATGGGTGAGGTTCTCCAAAGTGGACTCGCTAAGGCGTAGCAAACAAGAGTGAATGCCCAGGCTGGACTGTGGGGAGAGGCAGATCAATGAGACAGCTCACCAGCTCATGCGTGGCAGCTTTGTGGAGATAGTCCTCTGTGGACAGTTCTGCTTTGGAGACCAGAAATCAGTTTTGTGGTGGTGGTGGTGGTGGTGTCTGGGGGTGTGCTTATCTGCAGTGGATCCCTCTGCACATGAAGCACGCTACACAGGGTGCATTCGAACGCCACAGAGAGAGAGAGAGACATGGAATTAAATTAAATCACTGAAGGCAAAGAGGGGGCATGCCACAAAGGTTTGGGTAGGAGGAATTAAACCAGCCTGGCTCATGTACATCCCCGCCCTCCCGCTTATCTGGCAACAATCTCGACCCATATCATTTAGAATTGGCCTGATCGAAAGAAGACAATACCTACACCATTCTATCTGATCTTTCTCTGTTATTGTGCCTGTTGTCCACCTCATTTGCAGTTAAATTCCATAGGTAACACTGTATGTTAAAATCAAATGTTTCAGAGAGGATTACCTTTAAGAAGTCGGAATATTAGGAGATCCAGAAATCTGCCACGGTTTAACAAAATGGAGAGCAGATGGGGACACAGGTATTGCCAAAGAAACAGAAGATCCTTGGGAAACAGGACTTTTTCTGGGGCCGCGTAGATGTAATAGAACAAAACAAGAGAAGGGTTATTACCGTGATAAATGGATATCAAACACTCTGCAAGAGTCCTTCACCCCCCGAAAAGTGTTGTTATTCCTTCATTAAAACTGAAGGCAAATACAAACAGAGGTTAGCGTCAGAAATGCGTTTCTCAGCAGTTACGACCCTGTTTCACCGCGCACCCGGGGCATTTAATTCAAATTATACTGAATAGAAGAAGAAAAAAAAGTCAGAATGCCCTAAAAAGAGTAGTCAATAAAAAAGTTCTACTCACAAAAGATAACAATTACCTGAGTCAATTTACATTTAGACTGGCATTTTGCGGCAATTTCCACGCATGTCTACAGGTACCAGACGGCTCGATGGAGTCTCGCAGTTAGCGATAATGGTAATACAGTCAGGGCTTGAAAATGTAAAATTGAACTGAAATAAAAAAAGCAGCCAATGGCGCCTAATCAACCAAGAAGGAATGGTGAGCAGGCTGACACAAAGCAGTTCTAAACCCAGTCAGCTCCAGAAGTCTCTCGCTCACACCTGCCTTTGTCTCATCAAGTTCAAAGTTGGGTTTCCTTCATAATTGACCATTTCGGTAAACAACTGCAGGAAAAAGGTCCGTTCAGGTCTCCCAAGTCCCGCAGAATTAATACGTTCAATGCAAAAATATGGACAAACACAAGGAGAGACATTTGTCTGCCTTTCAAAATAATTAGGAGGCAACTAAAACCCTGCATAAGTCGAACAGTGGAAGTAAGTTTGTAAGGTTACGGGAGGAGATGAAAGGATTTATTTACCTTCAACCGTCCTCCCCTCCCACTTTACTATAACTACTCAGTGAAGTTTTAATCTCTTGCCTTAAATCTAATTAAATTGCTGCCCTTTGTAAGTGTGTTGAGGTGAAGGTCTTTCCTCTTCATTCACAAACTTGCCGTCTGCATTTCACAAAACTATTTCACAACATTTAGAGAGAGTGAATAATAGCTTCCCACAGTATCCGTGCTACACCTGGCAAACTATTCACTTTCCAAAAAAGAGATAGAGATATTGCATTCACAAGGACTTACAGCTGCATATCGACAAACCTCTTAAGTCATTACACGAAGCTGGAGAGCTACCTTGCTCTTTCTCATTCTTCTCCGTGGACGTTTTAAGGGTCACGTAAACGCACCACCGTCATAAGCAGCAGGATGATGTCTGTATAGTTGCTTTCAGTCTTGCTCTGAAGTCTATATATGATCCGGAGCCTTTATTACCAGGTTCCCATATTCACAAATCAAAGTTTGCCTTATAGGGCTTAACAGTGCGACCTACTCTATTCTTAACCTCAGAGAGCCGCACGTGAGGGATCCGTCCCTCAGGACAGACAGAAGTGCAAGAGATGCCGCGAGCAGCACAGCACATCAATAAAATAACAATATTTACAACATTGATGAGGAGAGACAGCGTCTAACATAAATTAAGGTGTATATCAATGTTTAAAGCACCTAAGAAAATGTGAGACAGAGATGAAGGGAGCAATCTAGCTGTATTCATAATCCATGATCAGCTGCCTCCACCATTCACGATCCCCCACCACAATGTACAATCAGCTGCCACCACAATTCACATGCATGATAACGATCCACCATCATGGTCGGGATCCACGATCTACTTGAAGGTTACGGTGATTTTCCTCTGTGTGACCTGGATGATCTCCTGCTGTGTTCATCATATGGGACAATGACAATCTCCAGTGTTTCTTCTTTACCCTCTGTTCAAACAAAGCCTCCTGCTATTGTTTACAATGTCTCCCATATACAGGCAACAACAGCCAGGTCCCTGTTTGACAGTGGGTATCGCAGCCCACTCCTCTGCTATGGTATGTTTTATGTTCACAAGTGAGAAAGTCAGGGTTACACACACAAACATACACATACACACACACACACGCTCTATCTCTCCATGTGCCTTTATCTCCCGAGCCCTCTCATAATGAAACAAACAGGCCGGCACTCAGTGAAATGCATTCCTTCATTTATTCAGGGCAACGTTGTGACACGTGGCCATTTTACAAATGAAACCAAGTCAGCTGTTTGTATGCAGGATGCACTGGGTGATGATCTGCAGAGGAAGATAACTGGATGTGTCTTCATTTCACAGCCGACAGATGTATGTGGTAACAGATTTGTGTGGTTTCTGAGCCATAGGTGAGTAAAACTGAATTTTTCTTAAATTCTTCATTGTGTCTGTTTGGCCCTGTTCCCTGTTCCCGGTTGTTCACTGAATGGAGATGTGATATCAAACATTTAGAAGGAGCTGATTCTGTTTTCGGGAAACCTTTCTTACCTGTTCTGCCCTAGTGGCACTGCTGTTGTTTCTCGGTTTACAGATGGAGGGATGTCCACTCCACCACCATTGTCCTCATCCTACCACACAGACCTTTGTCCAACACCATTCCCAGTATCCAGCATCCTTTTGTATCCCAATTGAACCCGTCACTCCTCTCATCCTCCTCCTCGTACTGACCAGGCTGGGATTATATGATAATTCGCCCTTTATTCCCCTTTGGAACACTTAAGGGCCCAATTCCACTCTTGCATGTCTGATCCTCTTATATCAGCGTACTTTCTGACATGTTTTCAAAATTCCTCCCTTTTATTTTCCGTGCTGCCACTAAAGCCAACATCGCTTTCGGGGAGCCAACAAGTTGTAAACATGGTAATAAGGGGAGAGGAAGCATAACCAAGTCGGGAAGGAGAAGAAGGGAAAAAAGGGGATTCAGCATCTTATTGGACTTAAATAGTTGGCGGTGTACTGTGGAAATCAGGCTTGGAAATAAAACTGCTCTTAGTTATTTCTCTGCCTCTACCCCTTTCTCCATTTGTGTACAGGAGAGATTATGCGGAATGCACACACACACACGCACACACACGCACACACACACACAAACACATGCACACATTGTCTATCGGTGAATCAAACCAAATACTGTATCAGATAGAAGCTGGTCGCGTGTCAGTATCTGAAAAATGTGACAAGGAAGGTCAAACTACCTTCCAAAAGCAACACTCTAATCTCAGCTGCAATAACAATATCAAACTTAGAATTCATAAGCTTTCCTATGTGTTTTTTTTTTTTGTGTTTTTCCTATACCGTATTCCAATTATAATGTTATTTCTGAAACGCGGATAGAGGAAGCTTCCAGCAGTTGGATTCACACCAAATTGAACACTCACATAAATATCAGCTCACTAAATACACCCAATGTTTAAAAATCAAAATCATTCTATGAAAAATGTATAAAAATGTTTTATACATCTGTCCATAATCCAGCCCTTCACTTGTCCATTCAGATTGGTGACATGCGGTTCAGTAATTTTCGCGTAATCCTGCTGACAAATCAACCAGCAAGTCACAGGAGAAAGGAGTTATGGGTTTCTAGCTTTTAGTAAAGCTTGAAGTCATGTTCAGACTAAAAATCCTTTCTAAAAAATGTAGAGCTGTTTTTTTCTTTTTCATCACTTTAATACTTCGACTTTGTCCTTTATTTACTTCACAGACTCAATCTTTTGTCCTGTTAAAACCTCAGGACGTCGAAATAACAAGCGATGTTGGCACTTTGAAGATTTTAGTTTATAAAGACGACACCGAGACTCTGACTGCCAGCAAGTAGTAAAAACTGCTCTCTGATACAATCACCTTGAGAAGAAAAGCATAATGGAGGGATTCTCTTCTGGGCTTTATATCTTTTACAAGCGTCTTTTCTGAGTACATGCTTCCTTTCACATTTAAACCCCTATGGCCATGGCAGAACAAGTAGCTTAATGTAGTAGAAATTGATTTCTGTCCCATCATAATTTTCCTTGTCTGCGTATGGCCTGGCTGTTTTTGGAGGAAGGGGGCTGGTGGGGGGGCGATATTACAAATCATGTGAGCACATTGGAGCAGCGATCAATAGGGAGAGCTGCAGTCAATCTTCTTTATTACTTCTTTTGCAATTTCAGAATTCAGATTTTTTGGCAGGGATGGGAGATGAATGAGTGGGTGCAGCAGAGCGAGCGCCACAGATTACATACAGAGAGAGAGGAGCCGCGAGAAGGGACAGAAGAGAGGAAGCAAGAGAACGGGAGATGGAAGAGGCGGTCGCCATGGAGATGATGATAATCCTGGACATGCTCAGATGGTGTTTTGTTCTCCCCCAACGTGGAGGCTACAGAGAAACATACACAAGCACAAGCAGAACAATATGTGGTTAATCTTCACCCTATGCCTGGCTGACTCCAGACAAACGCGTAGACACGGGGGCTTAAAGATCAAGAAGAAGCAGCGAACGCTCGCCTCAGAAGCCAGAGCGAGGACGAAAAACACTGTCAGCACTGTCGGGAAAAAAAAGAAATGCAAATGAACGCGACTGGCGCTCCGTAAGTATTAGTGTCATCAGTCCTTTCTCACTCCGAACACTGGGAAATGTGAACACAGCCACAGACAAGAGGCAACCTGCATTCCATTTAATCACACTTCCTTCTTTGGCCACAGGTTGGTGACTCCGGTGTTGGGTAAACCTGTCAGTGAAACTTGCAATCAAAAGACAGGCCAGAGTGATATTAAGCTTTAAGGGCAAGACAAGAAACCAGCCAGGCAGCCAGTGGCGGAGCTGTGTGAGAGAGAAGAGAGATGCTGTGAGGGATGGGGCCAGTTTCAAGTGTCTGAGGTTCTGAGGATGGATAAAAGATCCCTGTGTGTTATTGATTGGATTTCTTCGTGGAGTCCTACCTCTGTTGTCACCACGTCTTTATTCTTGCTTCAATACCAAGGTTAACTTTAATACTTAAACAATTCCATGTCACTGAGCTTTAGTACAAGAGAAACAATGGAAATAAATCAATCACAATAAGCATCAAGGAGCAAGACATGAGAAATATTCTTTCATGAGTGACACACATTTTGTTTGTTTGCCGATGGTTTAGAATCTTTGGCATTGAAACATGCAAACAAACAAATAAAACATGACTAAGAACCATAAAATCTGCAAAAAGAGACTTGAAGAGTCTTTATTCTCAGTGGGAGAGAATAGTCTAAAGGTCTATATGCTCATATATATATATATATATATATATATATACATATTTGTCAAGGGAGACATGTTTGTCTCTCCTGGTTTTATAGTGTTGTTTAGGTAAAAGTACCAATCGGAGCAGATAGGGCTTTATTAGGAGGTGTGGCCTTAAAGATACAGGTGCTGAAAAGAGGAGCTGCAGCAACGGTCCGTTTGAAGAATGCGATTTTAAACATTAGAGCATGTAAAGCTGTTCATGAGCATAATAGTTCCCCTTTACAACTTGCCATCAATGTGGATTGCCTTTTCCTTTTTGCACCTTTCTTTTTGTTGGATTCAAATCATGACTCCCTGTTAATTACTATAGCTATCTATAGCTGCATTTACCTGATGACGTCTTGGAGTTA
Organism: Limanda limanda; assembly: GCF_963576545.1. Classification (NCBI taxonomy): domain Eukaryota; kingdom Metazoa; phylum Chordata; class Actinopteri; order Pleuronectiformes; family Pleuronectidae; genus Limanda; species Limanda limanda. Next base: position 11,821,927 of record NC_083644.1, on the reverse strand, counting down.
CACATTGGAAAGTAGACCAGGATCTTTTAACTGAATTTCTTTTATCATGAGTTATCATTAAAGAAAAACGATTCGCTCGGGACAGGGATATATTTTGAAACCACCTAAAGACATTTATCTCTGTGTGTCTGATTCATTGTAGTTGATGATAAATTTATGATAACCCTCACAGATGTCTTTTGTCCTCCAATAATAGCAAAGGGCAAACACATAAGAATACATGTGTTCAATAAATCTTCATTTTCACTCACTGTGTTATCACCTTCACCTTTTCTGATCGGATTCACCTCAGACTTTCATTCATCTGTCGTGTTTGGACCTGGCCTTGGATGTGGTGGATGAAGTTTAACACTGATGTCATGATCATCATTCTGTGTCCATTGGTTTGTCTGTCAGCAGGATTACACAAAAACCTGATGGACAGATATCCATTAAACTTGGGGCCGGATTCAGATATTTTTTTTCATTGTTGTTTTTAACATTGCAGGATTCCTTTATGATTCATTTTCACCAGTTTCACAGGGGAAATTCATGGACCTACAAAGTCATATTTAGAGGACTGATATCTATGAGTGTGTGTAATTTGGTGCAGCTTGATTGAATTCAAGGAGACCGCTCCACACGCTCCACTGAGCCCATTCTAGTTCCAGACTGCAGCTCTCATCCCTGAAAGACTTTCCTCCTCGTCCTCCTTCTCCTTCTGCTCCTCTTTTTCCTCGTTGGCTACTGTCTACAATCCGAGGGTGGCGCTGGAAAGAAATTTCAGTTATCAGTTAAAATGTTGGTAAAAATGTAACATTAAACATGGAATCAAATCTTTGCCAATCTTAAACCTGTTCTCTGCAATCCACAGAAGTGAGTGAGTGAGTGAGTGTGTGTTCATTTCGGCCTCTGTCTTTCATCAGAGTGTGTGTCGCAGGCCGAGCAGAACAAGAGACCCGGGGAGAGGGCGAGGGAGAGAGAGAGAGAGAGCGAGAGAGAGGGAGAAACCCCGCTGCATCCCAATCAGCCCGGCTCACTGAGGCAGAACTGTGCCTAAAATACTGGGACTGAGGTGGTCTCGGCTTCGCCCTCCCATTTCCAATTCACAGGCATCACAGTTCAATGCAATTCAAATAATAATAACAAATGGGATAAAATTGGATGGATATGAGCGGCATGCTGAGCTTTTTCAATACACGGCACGACTCCTGCAATTTAAGTAGAGAAGTCAGGCATTGTGAAGGGGAATGAAAGCAGGTTAAGATGAACCAGTACAGAGTTTTATGTAATAACACAGTTTTCTTATCAGTTTAATCATGAAGACACCAGACACATTAACTAGATGTGTTTTCTACCTCACAGGCGGGTCTGACCCCCCAGATTTCCATCCGCCTTAAAACTGGTCGGGGTCAATCACAACCATTTCTCAGAAACAGAGTGGGTGTGATTGTTACCAAAAAAGATGGCTGCTGAGCTCTGTTGAATCCGCTAACACGATTAAACACACCGAGCTCCCGATTTATTAACTTTATACGAACGCACAATTGCACTACTGTTAGGATTTGGTGCAAGTATCATTCATCAACCAGCCCTGTTGATTGCGTCACACATTTCATTGCTCTGATTGGTTTTTGTTTATTTTACTTGCATTCAGAGGAATTCTGGTCCACCGAGAACAGCCGTGAAATCATAAACAAAGCTTTTTCCAGACTAATTAGGAAATGTGAATTAGGATAAGACTCGTATCTCTAACCAGGCTAGAGAAGGAAGTCTTATCTCTCCTCATGGATCTGCTGTCGATTAGACAAAACAAAATTCGTTAACAGCGAAAGCTGCTGGACCTGCGAACCATAAGTAGTAAGTCACAGAGCCTAATTGATAATAAACGATTCTACCAGACATTTTAGAACATGAAGTAAGCCTACCAATGTTTATAAAATAATTCAAACAATGTGAGTGCAGTTCATCGCACTAAGCAGACTGAATGGTGTCTTAAGGTCAAATGCATACATCAATGATTATCAACAGGATTGTCTTAAGATAAGGCAAAGAACTTGAAAACATTTAAAAAAGCTTTTGCTCATAATAACAATAAAAAACCTTTAATCTCCTGCATGAAAGTTATCTGTACTGCATGTCTACTTACTGCCTCCTTGGGTTGTAGCCATCCTTCACTGTGCTGCATGAACATTAACACACAGTCACTTATTATCATTTCTGGGTTTTAAAGTGCAACATATTCTGTTGAGCACTTTTATTGCAAGTTTTATCTAAACAGGCCATAATTTGTACGTACATGCTATAACTGTTGCAGATGAAAGTGGCAGTAAATGAAATTGGCAGTAAAGGAAATCTGCCGCAGTGACCTGGTTTCAGTGTGTGCTCAGTTGATTCAGGCAGCGTCATGTGTTTAGTGTTACAGCTCCGTCTCATGTCGCTCATTTAGAATCGCACACACTGAGGTCGTCGCCCTTCGCAAGCCTCACTCTTTCATGACAGGCATTCAAATGGATACAGCTGCTTTAGTGTCACTAGTGACACAATTATCTCAGGGAAACTGGCTAATACTGTGAAATTGTGAGGTGCACGGAACGGTACGTTTCTCCTCTGCACACCTCGTCTGTGTCACACACAAACACACACACAGACACACACAGAAACAGGCATGCCCAAATGCAATTCAAGCGGTTGGCAAATTGAAAACAAATTTCCGTCCAATTTCCACACAATGAAACGGTGGCGGTGGTAATCTGGCCAAACGACAGCTCACAAAGCCAGGATCAATCTCCCCTCTAATCCTATTGTGTTTCGTGTACCTGCTTACAGTGGCTCTGGCTTGTATCCCCATTTACACTGCATTCCCCCTCTATTATTAAGCACCTGTTAGAACAAGCGCATTCACCTGAAAGGAAAGCACTCCAGGCTATTAGACCTTTGCCTACAGGAAAAGTCGGCTCCATGAATGTCTTTATTGAAGTCTAAAAGCCTGCCTTTGGTTTCCATCTCAACCCGATACAGTATGAGTGACTCTGCACTGTGGGGATTTCACAGGATAGTACTTGTTTCGACTCTTTATCGCTATTCCAAAGTTGTTTTTCAGAAAAATGACTTTACAGTTATAGAGGCAGATCGGTTTCACACAGTCTAAATATATAGCTTTAACTGGGAATACGAGCTCAGTGTGGGTCCTGCAAGCATCTTACTTTCCTTGTGATTTTATCTGAGTGTATCTAACCTTCAGGGAATGAAGACTAGAACCATGCAGAGCCCAAGGATAAACACACGGCTTAGAGAAGTATCTCAAGTGTTGGCTGTGATTTAACTCAAAAAACTATTCTTTTCAATAGAACTTTAGTCCTTTGCTTTATCGCTCTCTGATAAGGGGGTGGGGGTAGATGAGGACTGTTCAGTTAAAAGAATAATGCTTAGAAGTAGTGTTTAAGCACAGGGAGGCTTTCTGACATCTTTTGTTTGAAAACCTCTTGAGAGACCCAGTAGAGTTGCTTTGGATTCCCTACTACTTTCATTTTTTCACCTGTTGCCCGTGACAAAACTGTAGAAACCTAAATAAAAAGCAAAAGAACATCATCTAAACGTATCTTTCGTTTCTCCTTAATGCGATTACCTGACTGTCAGATCAGCATTAACCTTCATCTTAAAGGGTTTCTCAGTCAAATCCACATTCACCTTCATCATTCCCACTGTCGCTCAGGGGACTCATTAGTGTATAAGGATTTTCTTCTTTAATTATGTGGAAAAGATTAAATAGTGCCATTCTTACCCAGACAGAAGAATTTGTGATTTGCCTCACAAACAACAGGCATCACAATTAAAGTGTTTGAAGCAAACCTCATCCAGGGGGAGTGGGCAAATTGAATCGGGGCATGTGTAGCGTGTCTGCGGCTGCAGCGGAGCGCGGCTCCTCCTCATTGATCTGTCTGCCAGGCCTTTTGCCAATGACACGCACAACGCTTTGATCAGAAGTCATAAACAAACAAGTATTCACCGCCCCTACGTCGCTGAACAGTAAGTAACAGCCCGGCAAACTCCTGCCTCCCCACTGATACCCGTCGCCTCTCCTCGCCGGTGGTATCGAACCTATTTTTCAGTGCGCGGCTCTGTCCGCTGGAGTGGCACAGGAGCTTCAGCATGTGCCGCAGTCACCTGGCGGAGGTGAGGGCCCCCCCGCTGCCGCAGCTGGGAGCAGCGGGTGCAGTGCCCAGCCAACGTGTCGGCCCTGATAATGCTGCATCAGGCAGAGCTGAGGCAGGTTCAGTGAGGCTGCCAGTGCCCTGACTGGCTGGCCTGCTTCAGCTTGTTGTTGTGTCCTCTGTGCCGTACTGATTTCTTCCTGCTGAGGAGGAGAGAGGGTCCAGATTCTGTTGATTAAAAAGATATATATTTGCACTGAATGAGTTGCATTGTATTCCATCGAGCTCTGTATTACCAGAGCAGATTGTCACGGAGAAAATTAACTGTTTTCGAAAATTGGATTTTTGATTGTTTCATTTATTCATTCATGCCTCATGCAAATAGCTCAAATTTAAACATTTTCCAGCACAATGTAAATGACTGGATTCAAGAGACAATGTTTACAATTGTTTTTGTCTCTCAAATTTACATGGAAAACAAACACTCAGATCTCATCAGTGTTTATCATTGTTGGCGTTCCCCAGTGAACCGAGATAATTTGCCAGGCGTGGTGGCAACATGGATCCCAGTTATTACAGCAACAACCTGCTCATATAAAACATCCACTCTACAGTGCATTGTCTAGGAGTTCACATAGATTACAGCATTTCAAAAATATATTTGAAAGATCACAGCGACCAAATAGGAAATACTTCAGATAATAAATCAAAGATGACAAAGAGACTGTTTTTACATATCTTTCCTCTGCTCTTACATTCCCATGCAGACACTTTCTCCTTCAACGCCTCGAAAACGAGTCTGTTCGACTCCGACAGGTTCACTTTCAAATCCCTCAGAGCTTTTTTCTTTATATTCTTGAAGGACAAATCTTTAACATTCGGGTTAGGTGTTATATTTATCAGATTTTCACACAGTGATGGTCAAAACATCAGAATGGGATTTTTTTTCCATGTCTTCACAGAGAGGAAGCCAGGTGGTCTTGTTAGCTGATAAGATATCCAGGAGCCAAAACCAGCAAGTATGGAGGAGTATGTGGACTGGGGATTGTGTTCATGTGGCCAGAAACCTTCCATGTTGTCTACATCAAGCACCTGGTTGACTCTGGACTGATGTATGTTTTTCTCTGGGCTCTTCCACTGTGAAGCCTGCTATTAAGTTACTGGTATGTAGCTGTGGACCCAGTTCTTGTCGGTAGTGACGATCGTTGTCATGATGGCTGGGTCGTCCAGGACCTGCTGGACCGAGATCCCTGCAAACGTTGGCGTGAGGCTGCTGGTGAAATGCAGGATTAGATTACATGACTAATCTACTACACATGTGGATTGTTTTGGTAGAGCAAGCTATGTTTGGAGCGGCTTATCATATGAAGAAATCTGTAATGAGATAACATCAGCTTGTTGAATGAAATGTTAGGCATGATATATCCCGTTAAGTATCAATTTCAGAAATTAGAACTGTCTTGATAAACTTTAATCATATCATATCAATCGTTTGAAAAAAAAAAAAATAGAATTCACATGGATTTGGAATCAGCTAAATAACTTCATTGTAGCATTGCTTATCAAACAGATAGTGATAGAAAAGTGGAGTTTGTCATTCATTGAAACAGCACAAAACAGACAAGCACCACTGACTGTGGCTGTAACCTCCCTATGCTCAACTTGGAAATTGTTTACTCTGTGAATTCCCAAGGACCACTTCAATGCACCATTAGCCTTGAACAGTGTGAGGTGAGGTGCTTTATATTGGCTTGATGCTGTGGTTAAGTCCTCACAATGCATTATATGTGAAAGAGATGCATGTTCATCCTCTCAGTCCCTGAATCAGAGCCCAACTTGAAAGCAAACATTAAATAATCCACCGGGTGTTGAAACAGAAGCGTCAGACTGAAGTGCCCCTGTAGACTCAGACAGATAAAGTGTTTATGTAAAAACATGGAAATCAGGCCAGAGACCATCCTCGTCTGGTGGATTTATTCCAAGATGACTGTTTTTAGAATTAGTGAGACAAATCAGGGATATTATTAACATGTATTTTGCATTTTTGTCAGCCTTGTGTTAGCAACATTAGCATCACCTCTTCCATATTTGTCATATTTTACGCTATAATAATGAGAGATGGCTGCAACATCCAAATATGATATGAGACTGTCTGTCTTAAAGCCAGTGATTGTTTAAGCCTAAATGGACAGATAGAAATGTCTCTGTGTCCCCTGGTTGTGTATATACTGTATTTTAATGTTACTGCACAGGATAATCTTCTCTCTCTTGATACCAACTGTGTCTGTGGGAGCTATTTCCAGCAGCCACTCCAGAAATTTACATTTTAGGTATCGAGCAGAGGCTCTTATCCCGTGCAACCTATTATGAGGGAGCAGAGACGGGTTCAGAGAATGGCCAGGGGGATACATGACTGTTACAGAGGGAATGAGTGAGACGTTTCCTGCCACGAGGCACAAAACAAACTTAATCTGTGTGTCAAGGCTTTAGGTGGTCGCGGTGGTCAGAGGGTTACTTGTTAGCAGCAATGGAGGATTCTAAAACGATTCTCTTACAGGACAGATTCTTTAAACACTTTGCCTCAGCACTTCTATTGGGTCAAATTGTGGTGAAATAACACATAATACCAGAGTTTGCAAACTGTTCGAGAACAGTGTTTTTCAATGTGAATAAAAGATTAGTGTTTCTCCAAAAGAAATCAAGGCTTTTGTGAACTTTCGCACAAATCGCAAAAAACTCTGTGTAAAAGTTAAATAAAAGCAACCCTGACTTTGTCTTAACCACTCAATTTGATTTTATAACCTGAAGTCGATGTGTTTAAGTGGGTAGCACATTGAATCGTATTCAGGTTTAAAAACATGGTCACAATTTGTACGTGTGAATCTGAAGGCTGAGTTTTATACAATTTTCTGCTTCGTATCACAGATGTTCCCAAAAGTGTTTGATTCTTCAGTGTCTTTGGTTCACTTCATGTCACCATTCATATTATTCATCCACAGATTAGTTTTCTTTTCACAGCCTCATTTTCAAATCTTTTTACCACAGTTACAAAGTTTAAATGCTCATATACAAATATGCCACAGGTTAATTTACAACAGCAAACTTCAGATCCATTTGGGAGCATCCACTTTACAAGCTCAGGATCATACTGACCTTGATCTGATCCTGCAAAGACTAAACATGTACTTTCATGGACACACGACTCCATTGAAGAAGGATCTTTGCAGAGGAAGAAAGACTGGAGGTGGTTTTCTTCAGGAGAGAGAGAATCAGTGGAGGACAAAGGGGATTTGGTCTGAACATGAATGTACTGTAACATTTGATTTCTCCACAATCCTCCTATTCACGACTGCAAACACACTCAGCGGTAGTGTAAGAGGAGAGCACTCCAGGATGTGGGTAAAGGTCCATGTTTGGACGCCGTGCGTTGCAGAGCGTGGGATGCTGCAGCGTGTGGTGATACAGCCGCGCTTTGCCAGATTTTGCCATGACTCCCATCGGTGAAGCACATGAAAGACTTCACTGATGGCTGATAACTTGAGTGAAAGCATGCCCACGTGTTTTTTAGAGTTGATTCAAGTATAAGATTGTGTCTCTGTGTGTGTGTGTTTGTGTGTGTGTGTGTGTGTGTTTTCAATTGGCATCAGGTTTCCACTAATGGCAGCCTGACACTGAGGTAATTGTGTGGTGATGGGAACTCTTCAGCTGTGGCTATCTGCCAGCTTTAAGTGCCAGCTTTAAATCGTAAGCATACTTTACACTTATTTTCTTCCAATTTACTGACTGTTGTTTGCCCTCTGCTCCAGGATATAATTTTAGATCAGGGCCTTCCTGGAAAAAGTCATGTTGGGCACACGGATGCAATTTCTACACTCGCCCACAATCATCACAAAAGGGAAGTTTGCATTAGTTATTTCATCAACTCACCCTTGAAAATATATTCCAATCCATCACTCCGTTTTGATTAATTCCAGTTTTCAGCTAAAAGAGCCCTAAAGATTTTATAGCTATAACAATAAAGAATGAAGAGACTGTCCTCTTGTAAAAATAATAAAAATAAAAAACAGGCTCATAGCTCATCTGTGCAAACAGTTTATTACGACCCATAGTTTTATTGTTGAGGCGACCTCTAGTGGCTACAGGATTTATGACGGGAGCTGAGGAGGAAGTGAGGTGACGTAAACCTAAAGTACGTGTTGGGTGGAGGAGGCTGTCGTTGAAACACAAGTCTACTAAACACAGCATTCACACATTCCACCCAATGTTTGTATCCCATGTGAAACCAATAGTTATAGTTGTTCACCACAACTGTTGCCAAACCTGAACTATGTTTTTGTGGTAACCACGATGACGAAGGTCCCCAAACCTTATTTTATTAGGTATGTTGTACTTATCCTAACCCGAACCATGATCTCGTACTTTTTGGGCCTAAACACAACCAAACCATGACATTCCGTAATCCTAACCATGTGTTTTAGAATTGTTACCACGACAGCAATCGTCTGGTCCGCCTGCTGCCAGCACGCTGCTCCGGGTCACATCCAAGAGCAAGCACGCAATATGGTCGTTGGAGGAGACGTTGAGAATTTATGATAGAGAGTGGTGACAAAAGATAAAGTCAAATTTATATCATCTGGATGATTGTTGTATTTTTATCTTTCATGCTCACCTTACTCACCATCAAAGTTTTTGAGACTTTTGTGTCCAACGCTGCTTCAGTTTGTGTTACAATTTATGTTATTTAGCTTGAAACGGATGATCGAGGTATAATAAATATTGTGATAACATCTTTACAGCTTTTGAAAAGACAGTGTGCGAAGGTAGGCAGGTCACAGGTTGTGATTTCAACCCTCGCTCAAAGAAAAGCAGCAGGTCCCCTCTGTGTGGTTAACGCGGTCATTTCAGAGACGGTGTTTGTGCTTCTCTTTCTCGCACTCTCCCTCCTTTCCTCATTCCCTGGGCCAGTAAAAGCCATCAGGTAATTTACTGTACCAGTGGAATTGATTTCTGTGCCCACAAAAAAACAAACATATGTTCAAGCATCGATGCCGAGGGTTACATGCTGGTGCGTTTTGTGTTTGCTCTCAGTCCTTTACATCTAATGGGTTTAGAAGATAATAATCAATCAAACTTTTTTATGATCTCTGCTTTGTGTTTGGTGTGTGGGTGTAATCATTGAATATCTGATCTCATTCGTGACCTTGTTTTGCAGCTGTGATGTCCCGTACACACTTCACAGAGGCAGTGTTGAAAAAACAAATGGCTCCCCTAGTCGCCGTGTGCCAATGCTTCAAAGACAGAGTGTTGCTTGGTTGGATGAAAGGCACCGGGGGTGGCTGTTCCCTCGCTCCATCCCTTATTTTGTGATGGAATCAATCGAGGCCGGCTGATCTGAGCGGACCGTGACACTGCCAAGCGACGCCTGCCGTCATTTACTCCCAACACTTTGGCTAATGGAGTCACAGCAATGTCAGGTGGAAGGAGGTGGCCGCTGTGGCCGCCAGCCTAAACTGTCAGATATTAGCCGGCCCAAATGATCATTAAAGGACCTGTAACCAAGCCCTGATTCCTATTTAATAAACCGGGGACAGTGTAAAGACGTGTTGTAAAGGGCAGAGATTGGATCCGGGGCCAGGTCGGGAATGTTGGATAATAAGCCCGTTACACAAGAAGCTGCTGGATGCTTTTTTCCAACCGGTTTTTCATTGAATTTCACTTTGTCTTGGACAATGTGTAGTGGCGTCTTTAATGTGACCTCACTTAGAGGTTATGAAATGGCCTCAGCGCCGAGGGAAATGGAGGAGGAAAGATGGCAGTACAGGGAGTTGCATGTCGGATCATTACAGGATGGAGCTCAGATGAGGCCTTCGACAATCACCGACCTTGGAGGTGAAGAAAAGGAGTGGGTGGGGGTGGTGTGCATCCAGATTTATCTACTTTTGATTATTACCAACTTTTCCCGGATTCAATGTTAATCACATTTCAATTCGGCTCAGGGATATTCTCATTAGGTCAGTCTCCTCTCGGGTCAATTCAATCGCTGAAGACTGCAAATGGGCCATTTTTCATTTCACAATTCCAGCACAGCTCGGTTTTTTTGGATTAAGCCGGTGTTAAAGGGCACTAAATGGGATATAATTGTTTAAGCCTCATATCATAAGAAAACCCTTGAGACGTGGCCTCGCAGACAAGGAAAAAAACAAAGTGTTCTACGTCATTGCTCTTTAGGTCGATCGCACAACATCTAATTTTATCCTTTAAACATTACAAAGTGGGAAAAAAGCTAACCTTAAAAAGACGGTTCATTTAAATTTAAAAAAATCGTATTTTCTGGGAGAAGAGGATTTCATTAATGGGAAGTGGGAGCTCATCTGTTCCTTATCAACTGTCCCAGATGAAAGCAGGATAATGAAACCGTGGACATGGACATTATACACCCACTTACTTCACAGTATCAAGACTGGGAATCAGTACAAGCAAGGTCAAAAGACACAGGATCCAACCCACTCCCTGATTGGACGAGACAAGGCGAAGTCCTCGTGGTCCAGGTCCAACAGACCTTTGAATCAGAGAGTTGGGGACAGGGAGTTTATGGCCTGTGTGAGTGGGGTGACATTGGCCCTTTTTTACTGCCCAATCCGAAAAAGGTGAGATTGAACTGTGTAGTAAAAGTGACTGATAAAAAAATGATCTCACGAGCGACATGTTTACCATCAAAGTGATGACATCACCTGGAGTCAGCTGTGAGAGCCTAAACCTGATTCAATGTAGGACTATCTATCTTTCTAATTTGTAATACAAATATAGATATGATGCATAAATGTGTTCGCTCCACTGAGCCGAGGGCTAACACATACGTGTCAGACATGTGTATCCCCGTTTCTTCTAACTTTCTTCCATCGTTTGACGTCCTTATAGACAAGTATTTGTTTGCAGACAGAAGTGAATGGCTCCCCTCTCTCACATCTCTCTCAGCATGAACCCATCAACTCGACACTGAGCGAGGTCGTGATTTACATCGCACAGCCCCGTTTAAAAACTTGTCATCCCAACCCAGAGCTCAGTATAAATCAGAGGCCGTAGATTGAGATATACCCAGCTGATTATGAGCACAGGGTCTGGGGCCAGTGATGAATGCTGCCATAATCTGATGATGCATGAAGAGGGAAGTACATCATCAGCGCTCCATATCAAGCCACGACAATCATTCTCAGTTTTAGTCACTGCCTGGCTGGCACCTGGTGGATGGGGTGGGGGTTGGATATTTATCAGTTTTATCAGTTAAGTTAAGAGTGTGTTCTGGTCCTTTCTGATAGTTAGCACATCGGTAGGAATAGGCCACATCAAGAGTGGCAAGTTACTGCCAGGTTTCCACAGAAGCCAAGAATGAACAAACCAATCACTGGGCCAGTTAGTTGCAATTTGCCACTTCACCACTAGGTGCGTCTTTATCCTACACACTGAACCTTTAACCTACAGCGCTACCATAACATCTGCAATCTACTCTATTTGTGTATTGTTCCTCTTTTACTTTTTTTTTTTTAGTCTGTCAACATCATATTACTGCCAAGAGGAGTAATAAGAGTTGAAAACAAGCTGGGAAGCAATTTCAACTGAGTTGTGTCTGAGTTGTATTTGTTGAGGCTGTACTATGATTGAAGTGGTATTTTTGCCTTTTATATGAAGCCATTTTTTATTTAGATTGTGTCCAGAAAGAAACACAATTTGATTGAATCAGAAAGTAAAACATAATGTTTTGGATAACTGCAAAATATTCTTTGATTAAACTCCCCTCAACAAGAAAATAGAAAGATTAGATTTTACCAATATGTGTTTGTGTTCAAACAGATGTAGATTTATTCTTCCAAGTATCAGAGTTTGAAGCAAAACATACAAGCTTGTTAATTCGAATATGTGGTTTGTATTTCTTTTCCAAGAACTGTTTTTCTCTCTTTCAAGACCCTTGACTGAGCGATATATCTGGGGCTCATTTTAGTGATGCTCTATATTTATCTTTATTTCAAAGGTTATTCAGAGAAGAAAGGCGATAACAACTTGATAACAGCTACAGTATATCCCTCCCACCTGATGATTGGGTCCTTCCATTTGCTTTGTTGAAGTGCCTCAGGATTCAACCAAGTTTTTGTTATCTGTTTAAGTGCTGCTACTCTAAATATTCGAAATAGATACTTATCCGGTGTTTGGTGGTAGAGTAGCTGCAGTGTTTTACCAAGTAATAATAGCTCAGGCTCCGAAAGAACTTTGAAATAAAGTCCATAACTTTATATATACATTAATGTGGTTGGCTCCTAAATCCCCACATTTCTCCCAGCAACTTGGTGTTGCCTCACTTTGTTCAAATTAATAAACATTTGGCATATTATTACTTATTTCCTTCAATATTTGTGTTTATATGATTAAATCACTTAGCTACATGATTTAATTATTTATTTGACTGGCACAGCGAGATATACTAAGCACATGCAGTTAAGTGATTTTGGATTCAGTGTTACTTTCGGTTTTATTCATCTAAAGTTACACTGCTTGTTTTTTTTTAGGTGTGTGAAACGTATGATCGTACAAGATAACAACTTTTAAATGACACAAGAGGCGGCTGCTATTCGGCTAAAGTAAAAGCGTGAAAATCCTTAAAAAAGTGAGCTGCCAAGGCGTGGAGCCGGCCTCTTTCCACTGATGTTCTCTCCCATCTGTGGAGCAGAAGTGAAAGTGAGATGGAGTGCTGGGCTCACAAGGAGGAGAGCGAAAAAGGGGGAGGGAGCGGGGTCAATTACCTGAACACAATTACTGTGTCTAACAACCGCCATCCATCACTTGCATCCTCCCTCAGCACTGTGGCAACCATCCCATCCCCACATTTGGGTTGGCTTTCCCGCCACATGGGCCAGACACTCTGTCATCCCGGAGAGGCCCGTCCTTGCACCTATTGTAAACCGGAGCGGCATTCTTAAACAACCTTAAAGTCCCCTCCTCTTCATCCTCCTCCTCCTCGTCCTCCTCTCTACCTTGTGTTCCTCACTTCAGCCACCTCTGGCTGGACGTAAACTGCCCTTGACAGTAACGCCTCAGGAGGGGTGGAAAGGCCAGACCTGCCGGGGCGGGGTGCTATCTAAATAGCGTGGAATGGGAGCCCTTAGACCAACTTACTGCCAGCGTATCAGGTTTGGAATCCCGCCAAGGCATATACTGGCCCATAGGATGACAGACCTAATACCTCACAATGATAAAATAACCAGTTTGAGATTGCACTTGGATGCTTGCCCACCTGAAGATATAATACTTGGATTGTTACACATTACCTGTTTTTGTCAACTGCTGAGCTTTCTCCATCGGTCCTTTTCCTTCATTCCACATTAATAGTACAGTCAAACACTTAGGGAGAGGCGGTGGACTAGTGGCAGAAACTTGGACTATGGGCAGAAAAGGTCTCTGGTTCGTCTCTGGTTCGACTCCACGGAGAAACAACAAAAAGACGAACCTGGATTGATCTGTCCAAAAATCCAAGCGGATTCTCCCTACCCTGTCTAGTGCCCCTAAGCAACGCACCTTACTCCCCTAACATCTGCTCCCCGGGCGCCGTACACGGCTGCTTACTGCTCTGTGTGTCTTGCACCAGATGGGTTAAAAGCAGAGGTTTAATTTCCCCTTGCATGAGTGTGCCTGTGCATGTGTGTGGGATAAATAAATGTATCTTAATCAATTTTATCTTAATCTTAAACATTTCAGAGACCCATCTTCACTTTGACACATTTTAATATTCCATATTAATGATAGATTCAATTGGGTTTGCAATTGGGCCTTTTGAATTAATGCAAAAACCCAAGGGCGGGCTGTTCCAGGAGCAAGAGGAGAGGAGCCCGTTTGCCTGATCTGTAATAAAAGAATGCGAGTTCCCTTTGGGCCACATGGGCACTGCAGCTCTGCAAGATTATGTAGGCTGGTGGCCACCGCAGCAATATTAGATGGCATCAGATTGGAGGCGAAACTCCTTTTTAAACAAGCCCCGAGGAAAGTTGTAAACATACTCAGTCTTTTTTTTTTGTTCCCCTTGTCTATCTCTGCAGCATACATATATTCATACAAACTCACACAAGCACATACTACAGGAGGTTGTGAGGAGAGTTGGGGGAAGAGAGAGAGAGGGATGCATGATCAGAATAGCGATGAATGCCTAGAATGGCAGAACAGGTGCTGCCTGAAGACAGGTGACTGGGACGAGTGGGAGCATTGCTGAAGTGCAAGGTTTTGTTGCTGAATGCCTAATACGGGGCTCTGTAGCTGCAGCCTTGGGGATACTAAGGTTAGACCTTGGGTGCTCCGATTAATCATTACACCCCAGTGTGTGTGTGCTTGCGTGTCTTCTAATATTTATTTTATCAGTCGGATTTCCTCGTGATTGCCCTTGAGAATAGGTCCAACTGAAATATTGATAGCGTACACTGCACTTACCGGACATATTGGCTCAACTGTTGTGCAGCGGGTACTTTGTCAAACTTTAAACTCAAGCAATCTCTGGGTCTTCCCTTCCTACTCAAACACACATTAATGGACTTACTCCTTACTCACGTACGCTGAGGCACACACATGGTTTCACTAGTCACAACCACGACATGCTTTGTGCAGCATCCTCACATCCATGCACTCTCAGAGACGAAAAAGATACTAGAGCCTTCTCCGTGTCTTTTGACAACCAGCACCTATTCTTCTGTTCCTTACCTCTGTCTGTAGCCGTGGAGCCCAATTACCCACTAAGAACACAGAGATCCTATCACAAAGCCGGGACACACTAACCACTGTGCACCTGCTCACAACACGGGCCTGCAAAATTCCCAACATACCTGCCACCGCCTCGGGCGTGGAATTGACAAAGTAGCGGCCAACCCACATTTGATCTGGCGTCAAGTCCAAATTCGTCGGCCGTTTGGGTTTCAAAGCCATTTGCTTAAAGGTTTTTTTGTTAATCGCGTCTCATATCTCCTCTACTGAAGCCTAGCAGCTTTCTGCTTGTTAGGCAAATTTCACTCGCCACTGGAACAGATGGGAGTGTGGAGAATACTACTTTGCTAAACATTTGCACAGTTGCCTTTATTCCAGTAATTTCTGAGGAGGTAGCCTCAGGGCTGCCGGTTCTACTACAGTTCACTGACCAGAGGCACACAAGAGAATGAGAGTTATGTAAGGTGAGGTTAATGATCACGCAAGTGCCCGAAGCGCTCAATTGTCAGGTAGCATTTTAAGAGACAGCTTCCCTCACTTGTTCTTTCCTGAGACCGAAACACGACAAGTTCATTTGGATTCTTCTCTGTGGCCGGATATCTTCATTGGGATGATTTGGCTGTAAAGGTCAGTGCTGAAGACCTCTAATGGCACCAGGGCCGGGGGTGTCTGCCAGAAGATCTCACATTCAACACATTCAGGAGTGTGTTGTACGATGATGCAGGACCACTAAAACGTAACCAGACTTGACACTTCACTGCCTGCCACAAAGGTCAAGCCCCAAGGCTATTCCGCATCAGCCCAGAAGACGGCCAGAAAGCCAATTCTGAGAGTTGAACCGCAGTTCAGTGTCCAAAGTGTGAAGTATAATGAAAGCAACAGGAGCAGGCGGCGGGAGATAGCAGAGAATCCCAAGGACCCCAAAGTAGCAGCTTGCTCTCGCAGATGGAGGCTGCTCACTCACAGCTTATTGTATATAGGTCGACTGCATCTGTTCCGGGTCAGTGCGCTACAGTAGAGTTTGACAGAGCAAAAAGTCACAGTGCAGGCAGTGGCACGGGGTGGTGCAGCATGCCTCCGCCCATTTCACTGGCTGTTAAGATGTGAAAAAAGACTAAGAGAAGGAACAATGATTTACAAAGGGATGTTGGGGGATGGAGGAGGGAAAGAAACGGGGGAATGTGAGTCCAGGAGGCAATAATGAAAGTGTGAACAAACGGGTGTCAGGATTCTAGAAACAAATGAGGCCAAGAGTGGAAATGAGGGAAAAAGAAAAGAGATAGGTCAGATATGTGGAGACAGAGTGTGAAGTGATTTTTTGACAATTTGTGAAGACTGTTTTATTTTATTCACAAGTAAAATCATGGCAGTATTTTTAAAGCTACTCCTCAGAGTCACCCCCACTGTTTAAAGCTTAACACATGTCACCATGTTTCAAAAAGCACTAGTGTGATTAAAATAGGTCAAAGGCAATGATTTAAAAAAATACGTAATAGAATACGTCAATTCTTTTTGATATATTGTCATTTGTATCTATGGTATAAAAGGTTCAGAACTTTACATACTATAAATAAAGGCAACACATAATTAAATTACCCTGCAACACAGAAAAGTGGGTTTTAAAACAAATAGATAATAAAATCCAGTGGCATTTTGGGATAAATGTCTCAAATTATATACATACAGAAAACCCCATGAGGTAATGTAAGGGCAAAGTTGCTTTAATGTTCTTCACCACTTTGCTTTCACCTTTACTGTCCGCCTTCTTTCTCCGAGCGCTTTACTGATGAAATCACACGCGCGCAATGCGACTCTGCAAGATCAATCGTTTGTTTTTCAAGGCATAAACCACAAACTCTGGTGACACTTCACTGCAGCAGGGGAGGCATGAATTTACAGTCCAAGCCAAGAGGAAAACTGGCTTCGGACTGCTGGGTGAGGATGGGACACAGCTGTGCACTTTATATAGATCAGAGATCAGATTATTACAGCCTTTTTTCTTTTTTCCCCTCCAGCACTTTCCCCAAGGATGAAGGACTCCTCGGCTCTAATATGAAGCCTCAATGAATTGTGATGTTGTCAGGGAGGAATAATTGCATCAAATACATTACCCAGAAGCTATTAAAACGGCTGAGGAGTAATTAAGTGTTGTGCTGTTGGGACAGGGAAGGGAGCTGGTTTGATTGGTGCCACCCAAACACTGCAGCGATGATGTCTTCTAACAGGGAGGGCCAGAACTGGAGCCGGCAGAACAGGATCTACTTTTAATTGAATCTTTGTGCTGTTTTGAAGTTAAATGCTCCAGTTTCAATGTGGTGCCTGTGAGTTTCTAATAGTGGGCTAGTATTTTTTGTCAAACTGTGACACCCTGCTTCCAGCCGTGTTTCCCTTTGATTTATAACTCTATGCCGTGGTCATAATCTCAGTGTGCCCTCACACCAATTTAAACCCCCGTTTCACTCTCCCCCAGCCGCTGGTATCCATATTTTGGGGCTATCTTCCATCCTCTGCTGGGTGGACCAGGAGATTTATCATTATTACTGCAGCGACAGGTCTATTACCTCCAGTGAGTAAGAAAACAAGAGAAGAAACTTTGCAAAGCAGCCATTGTGGAAAACTCATTTAAAGACTGTGCCAAACTCCACCTTTTTTGCTTTCACTGTGATAAAGCAAGTGTCATGCCTTGCACAACGTCGTGAGCGTTTTGAAGCATCTTCTGAGTTTTACCCCTCTGCTGACGTAGTCCACTGAAATTTGGAATTGCGCTTCTGAGAAGAGTAACATTTAAGCTATTTTTAAGACCATCCTTTCATATGTGTGAACGACCGAAGAATGATGGTAACCCAAATGTTGGAGGAAACGGGTTTTCAATTTAAAACCGCAGAACTGCTGGGAAATTGTGCGCTGGGGAACCGAGTGAGTGAATGACTCATGCTTTCTTTTCCTTGTACAAATAATTGAGGTGCCCTTGAGCAAGTCATTTATCCGTCTATTGCCCCAGTGGAAACGTCCAGCATAGAGGACTGTGGCTTTCCTGGGAAGAACAGAGGTACAGAACGTGTGTCTGCATTACGTTGATAAAGATATATATATATATTAAAAAAACAACGGCATAAGGAAACTGAGGGAGAGATAGTGTTGTAAGAATGATAAACTAGGTATAACTATTAAAACAACCGAGAGCCAGAAATGAAATGGTTATCAAACTTGATACCACTTCATTATAATGTTATCATGGTCTGAAAACCACGGGAGCAATATCTCAGGGAGGACCATCCAAGATATTTTGATCTTCAACAGCAAGCCCCCTCCCCTCCCTTTTTCAATTTCCTTTTCTCTATCCTTTGTTACCCTATGAATGTCATCACTTCCTTATCTTCTGGAATGGCTGTTGAGGAAGCAACCATGTACCACCCTGATATATCCCTTTCCCATCCTCTATCAGATAAGACATTGCTACTGCTCCAAAGGGCTGCTTCCCCTAGTCTGTAAGATCAGATTCAACTGTGCTGTTTTCATATTATTTGGATTTCAAGTTGCTGTGAGGTCTGCTCGCACCATTTATTTCCTGTGGTAACTGAGACGATGGTTTTATGGTTATTTTCACAACAGGGAGTCAGAACCAAGGTCCAAAACAAGGGTCATGTCTTTGTTTACAGTTGATTCAGTTAAATAAGAGAACTCACTAAACACTTTTGTATAACAAACATACATCCTGTTGTCATGTCTAGGCTGCGTCTACCTCTACACAAAACTGATCATCTGACTTCGGCATTTTGTCAAATTGACGGATATTAGTTTTCATCATTAGGATGTTACAACCAGCACCACTAACTTGAGGCCCACTACTCAACGCTTGTTCGAATGCGCGAAATGAACGTCTTCTTCATTAAAACATTACATTGTAGGAGGTGAAGACTGCAAGCTGTCAAATGAGGGAACTCTGTTTCTGGGGGGGACCAGTGAGGCTTCAACTTCTTACTCTTCTTCTGTTGTTTAATGCTATTTCAACTACCAGCAATCGTGTGGTGTAGAACTGATAGATGGTTTGATCTGGATTGATGTTTTCTCATGACTGTGGTCCAAGACACCTTTCATAACTTTGATCTTGCTTTTGACCAAACTGAAGAGTCTGAAAGTTCGCACCAAACAAGGTAGGTGTGAAAACACTGTTTAAGAAAGTTAAATTAAGGATATTTCTGATTTCCCCTTTCACAATGAGAGATGTGTGGTTAATAAAGTTAGAAAAAATTTGCTGTTTGCGATATATCAATTGACATATACCTATTTTTCCTTCATTTGTATTTTCACAATCTTTTAAGTAAAGCTTTCTTCAAAAAGTTTCCAAGGAGCATTGAAGCAATCACCCTTTGGTTTCTCATCAAGCAATATCGACTCCATAATCTCTGACTCTGTTGTCGTTGTCTTTACATCTGGCCGCCTTGCTTGGAATTCTACAGCGTGCTGCCGTATCAGTCCCAACAGAGAGGTGATAGGCGGCACACGGCTGCTCAAACAAACCTTGCGTAAATGCACCGCCGGGATGGGATCGAGCGGCTTGTCTAGGAAGGGGACCAAGCACCTTGACGCTAAGATGGCTGCCCACGGGAATCATCCGTGTGTGAGCTCTTGAGTAAACAGGGGAATCTTGCTGTGTAATGTCGTATCTTCAGCAGGGCTAGGGATGCATGACGCAAACTGGCGCAGGAGATAAGTGCTGGAGATGGGAGACAGGTGTGAGTGTAGATAAAAACCGGGCAGAGAGGCGAAGGGACGGGAACCAGAGTGGGGAGGAAGTGGGCTGGGGATGAAGTGATAGTCCACACTCCACCAGATAGCAGAGTTCCTGTGTCCTAAATTGTGCTGCATAGTTTGTTGTGATTTTAAGATATTAAATTTGCTATCTGTGTTTGACAGTAATTTATCCTCAAGGTCCCAAGCGCCTGTAGCAGACTCTGTGTGGCTTTAAATCAGTCCACATTGTCTGGGTCTTCATAACCTTTCTAAACATGTTCTCCCAAAGAAACATTCTTCTGTGATATTAATTTATCTGACAATCAATCTTGGGATTATTCCTCAGCTGCAGCATTTGACGTAGATTCCAGCATTGTAGCACAGCTATGAAGTCACTATGAAGACTTTATCATTAGCAGTCCGATTACAGCAGACCAGCGTTCTTGGAACCAGGACTACAGTGTGATACCTTAAGGCCCTGATCTGAGAGCCATCTGTGCTTTCTCCACTCACAAGGCAGTTGTGTGTTTAATAGGCTTCCCACAACCTAATGGCTTTGTTTGTATCCAAGTGCACGCAGCATTAAAAAAAAAAAAAACAGTGCAGACCAGCTGAACACAGTTATCGCTCTTTGGAGGCCAAACTACAGACAAAAGTAAATGTGGTAAAATACGTCACAGTGGAGACTTTCTGTGGATCATTTAAATCTCGAACCATGAGTTTCTCATCAGGAAACTTGATGAGGTTTAAGGCCTAATAAGAATATCTACTATTAATATCTTCAGGCCAGTTGATGAAATATAGATCAAGATAGTCATTTTCCAAATGAACGCTTGCCATCTGATACGAGCAAATTCACAGTAGCTATTAGGCTATGATGGGGCGGCTGCTGATAACTGTGCGCAGAGCTCCTCTCAGACAAATAGAATTTGACAAGCAGCAATTTGTTGAATTTACTCTTTGTGGTTCCTGTCGAAGCTTTGTCAAGTTTGCGTTGAGAAGGCAAATAGGCGTTGACTCGAGATGAGTCAGGGTTCTTTCCACCGGCTCACAAACTGGCTCACTATACAGCCGAGTTGCTTGTATGGCTTGTTTATCTTTGCTCTAATTGGGACTGTACTCCGGAAACTGCATTCAGCCAGACCGTCTATTCCTTCAGTGCATCACACCAATGGAATTCAGTACCACGATCTATTAGAGAAACCTCATCATCATATTTTATATTTAAATGAAGTGTTAAGAAATGGCTTGTTGAGAACCAACAATTCCATCTCTAATATTATTTTTACCAGGACTGTACTCATACAAACAGACCTGTATCAGCTGCAAATGACTGCTGTCTACTCATATGCTCTTTAATGCTTGTTCCTATTGTATTATTGTGTTATCAGTGCACTCTCTTATTACTGCAGGGCGCCTTTCAATATCTGACAAAGGGACTGCTGATGATAAACAGTCCTTCAGCTAACTCGAGTGCATTTACAATTCAGTGACTGTTGGATATTGTACATTGTCCTTATTCAAATAAGATTTTATGTCAAGAGAAGCATTCAGTGTTACAAGTAATCCATTTGTTTGATGAACAATATTGATTAATCATACCGGAAGTAATACTATGAGAATTTAATAACACTCAATCACATCAAGTATCACCAAATTAAGTTTTTTGGCTGCAAAATGATTCTTGGTGATGCGGTTAATTTTAATTAATTTATTATTAATACTCAAGCATCAGTGTATAGTGAGCTACTATAACGTTGTTTTTTTGAGTTCATGAAGTGGCTTTTTGTTTGATATTTGATTTTTTATGAAATTTTGGATGTTTTTTTTTCTAGTTAAATGCAGTGGTCCTACATCAAACTGAATTTATGAAAATTAAGTTTGGATGAATTCTGTCTTTGTCAGAACTGCTCGTGACGTCTAAAATGAGAATTGGGTTTTATAGGGTTAGAGGTGTGTTTTGAAAATTCACTGTATTTATTTTGTTTTAACTTGTCAAATTATGTCAGCGAACAGCAGCTGTTAAAAATGTTTCTATTTTATAACATAAAATTGAAATACTACAAAATAAAATAATTTAAATTTGTTCCTAAGACACCTGCCTCAGCTGACAGTATTGTGTAAATGAACATGCTGCATGAGTCTGTGTGTGATTGTATTCATATTCTTGAAATTATGTAATCATACTTAGTCTGCAGAACATTTAAATTAGTTCAGCCTTAATAAACCACAGTCACTGGAAGTGCTGCTTTCGAGGAGCAGTAAATCAACACAGCTACATATTTAAACAGACAAGCTAACATGGATACCACGGACACGGCTGCGTGGTATCCAGGTCAGTTGCTGTCGGTGGAGAATTTCGCACAGATGTCTTCCAAAGCCCAGGGGGTTTTAGGGTGTAATGGATCGGTGAACGTGTGTGTGTGTGTGTGTGTGTGTGTGTGTGTGTGTGTGTGTGTGTGTGTGTGTGTGTGTGTGTGTGTGTGAGCATATGTGTGCATCTACAAAATGAACAAGCACATATCTGCTATTACACCGTTTTAATCTTGCTTCAATATGAATTGTCAACATTGAGAGTTAGTGTCTTTTATCTCCTCATCCCTGCTCCTGGATGTGGGAGGTGCAGCCATGGTGGTGGCCTGTCATAGGCTTTCACCTGACTGTGGCTTTAATCAGTACTGAGTGCAGCAACGAGGGAGAACGTCTGGCGGGACGGCACCGGCCAACATTCAGGCTGCAGCTAATGCGTTGAACGGAAAACATCCATGCATGTGGGTGGAATCAGAGATCAGCCGAGCAGGACCACACAGGAGGAGACGCTCCCAAGTTAAGAGGAAAGTGCACGAGAATCAAAGCACACAGTGTTTAAGTCCATTTAAGGAACTTGGAAAAGGTTGAGAACAAAGGAATGTGAATGAATGGAGTTTAATGGATTATTATGACTGCTACTGATTACATCACTTAATACTATTTGAATAAGTGTTCACAGAAGGAGGAACGTACTGCAAGAATCACTGCAGAAGAAAATATTTTACAGCTGAATGTACTGTATATTTTTTCCCCCAGTTTTCAGTCAGAAAATCCAAAAGTATAACTTCACATTGAACTCTCAGGACAGAAACGGCTGCTGTGAGATAGTGACAGAGGGAGGAAAGCGATTGTTGGAGTGATGAATTGTTGGGCACCTGAATGTATCTGTTCCCTGTTTCTCCAACAACTATCGCTGGTCATGACAGATCGTACAAATTACTTTCCTTCCACAAATGAGCTCCGTTTGCACGTCACACCCCGGAGTTATGTCCATGTCTTGTATTTCTCTATTTTCTTGTTTGTTCTTGTTACACTCTATTTTTCTCTGTCACCTTTTGCAGCCAATTATCGACATGGACCACGTTGTTGTCTGTTTCCTTGCCAGGGTCCTGACATGTTGTTGCAGTCGCACAAGAGAAGTCATTATTTAATGACAACTGAACGTAAGAGGGATTTGCTAACGCTGATGAATCTGAGCTTGACCTGTGAAGATTAGCTGATTCCAATCCATCAAACATCTGTGAGGAAAGACATAACCTCATTCGTAAAAAAGGTTCATTTAATTTGTTGCTGTGAAATCATATAGCAGTTGCATAATCATGCACCACAACAGAATGGTCTACCAATGGTCTGAAACAGCTAATCTATCTACTTGGTTGCAGACTGCAACTTGTTTTGCCAAAGTTTATTATTTCCTAATTGCTGTACCTCCGTTTTCACTTCTGTCTGAACCAATGACAATGGTTAGTGTGGTCCCTTCTGTGCTGATGATCAAGATAATGGCGAAGTAACAACTACTTCTGATATTTACTTAATCTCAAGGTAAATTACTGCCTAAAATTACAGAACTTTTCTAGACACAAGGTCAACAGATCGTTGTCTAGCCATTGAAAAATAACATCACTGGAAAGAATGAAGAGACAAATTGGAGTAGAAAGAGTCAAAATGAAAAACATCGGGGTCACAGCAAGGTGGTAAAGGGAAAGATGGAAAACAGCGAGGAAAATTGCAATGCAGAAAGGGAGAGTGGAAAGCACCAAGCCAATGAAAGGTGAAGCATATTGAATAAATAGAACGGGACAAAAAGAGAAGAGGAGGCTGGAACACAGTAAGTTGATGTGAAAGTAAACGGAAAAGTAGTAAATAGAGCATTAACAAAAGAATGGAAAAGTAAAATAAGAGACAACGCATAGACGCCAAGAAATAGATGAAGGCAGCGCACCAGTGACAGGTGGCAAAGTCAACGACAGAGGACAAGAAGGAGAGATTACGGCGCATGCATACTGGACAAAAAAAAAGGGCAGATTAGATGCGATGAAAGAGAGAGATGGAAGTATTGTAGGATAAGTAGCAAAGGATAAAAATGACAGCAGATAAGAAGGAACAAGAGACAGAGTAAGAGAAGGAGAAAGATGGAGGGGGGTTGTTCTGTTTGTCCTGATTCGGAGCCGCCTGCTAAGCAGATGATGATAAATGAGGCGGGGGGGAGGCCCGGCTCCCTGCTCTGTTCGCCGGATGGTGAGACGCACACGAGTCTTTTCTCTCTAATTACCCCTCACTTACCATTAGCACTGCCACGGCCACTCAGTCCCACCATCAGTTTCCAGCCCCGCCCGGCACGCCAACTCCCATTGGTCCTCATCGTTAGTTGACTCCGCTGAGAGGTTGTCTCCGAATGGGCCGCTCTTGTGGAAGGAGGCACATTCATGAGGCTTCGTGGAGCTTCCAAAGGGTTTTGAGCGATAACAGAACAGTCATTAATGGAAAAAGTCTGGAGATATTGTAGACTGGCTATATAAATATATATTTATGTGGATTAGCATTCGGCTCTGGACACATTTTTCTGGCTGAGCCCAATCCGAGGTATTGAGGGGTTTTTTTCCAAACCCATCTTGCGCCGGATGTAGTTATATAAACTGCTCTAAGCTCACTCTGTCCATGACATGCATGGTCATTGCTTGTTTTCCCTGAGGTGGGATATGTGCAGGGAATACAAATCCACCCAGTTAACTTTAAAGATCCGACCCAAACCTGAAAATCTAATCAAATATTTGTTTCGAACATGACGCAGCTTTTCAGGTTCCGACAGGTTCAGATGTGCTTGTGTCAGGTTTCTAATGTGGAGATAACGGAGTTGGGTAAACTCTCAATTTTGTCGCACTATACTCGTAAAGACTCATTTTGTCGCAATGCTTCAAAAACAGTGAATCAAAATGCTACTTTCGGGGTGATTTGTGAATCTCGTGTCAAATGTTATTCAGTTGCTCCGTTTACAGCTGAGGGAACACCGGTCAAATCAATTAATGTTTAATAACATATGGTTGTTTGGTGGCTAAAGTTACTAACACACGACTAGCAAATGTTATCACCCCAAGTTTGCTGTGTCTTGAAATCAGTTTAGGTCTCTGTATATTTACGTAAGATTCAATGGAGGGATTTTCTACTGATTCAACAGAAAGCTAAATAAAAACACCCACAAATAACATGCTCTACATCTCAATGTCAATGAACAACCTGTCTGTCTGCATGATGTCATGTCTGCACTTTGTTCCTTTCTAATAAGTTACTCTGAGCGCTCTACTACTAATTAAACTAATAGCCCGCCATTAATAAACATTCTAAACAGAGGGCTATTTGCATGTGCAATAAGTGAAATCATCTCAGTCTCCCGACAGACCTTCAATTATTGAAAGTCATTCTACACTGTCAAAGTTTATCAATGTCACAGAGTTAAACCTTGAAGCACATTGAGGCTTGGTGAAGTGTGATTCGGATGATACAGTGCGTCAGTGACATTGCACAAATCATCCCTGATGACCAATTACCTACCTGCTATTTGCTCCCTGCTAACTCTCCTGGTGCCATGACAAGAAGAATCTTCTTTCCTCTTCCAAGTGAAGTGCCCAGTGGACGTTTTATTTTTGCCAAGGCTTCTCTAAATCTCAGCGCGTTTTTTTATTGATTGAGCCAGAGGAGTCTGGACAGTCAGTAATTAAACGGAACGACTGGTGGGTGTAAAATTAGCCTTTGTGTCATTAGACTGGAACGACAGAGCGGGTAAGAGAACGGGTGCGACCGAGATGACTGATGACAGAGGGCCAGTTAAAAGGCAGAGGGAAGAAGGGATGAGAGGAATGAAAGGAATGGCTGAAGATGTGGCAGAGAAGCATATGGATTTGTCTTGGTTAATGAACTCTTCAACCGCCATTGATCTGCCGGGAAAGAGACGGTGGATCAAGGATCCACTTTGAAGGAGCTCAGGGGAGTCGGTGCATGGTTGGCTTTGGATCTCCAGAGGAACTAGTAAACATTAAATTGGTTGGACTCTGCTTTGTGATGGGGTTGTCATTCCCCAATCTGATTCAGGTGTGAAGAAGCAGATGTAAACAAAGGCACTTCTTGTTCCACGGTATCTCAGAGTCCTCACGGCTCATAACTTGCGGTTAAGATTTTATTCTCAGGCGTCTCTACATATGGATAAACTCGATTCCCTTTCAGGTTTATTTTACAGGATTATGAAGGTTGAATCACAACTGCAAACTCATTCTACAAGCTCAAAATATGATTGACCCTAATTTGATCCCATAGACTTCGACCCATTCAATGCAACAATGTGAATGCATCGTTCTGCATTTTGCAATCTTACTGTCCAAGTTTACAGTGATAAAATATTTATCACATCAAATTGTATTCACCACTACCATTGTAAAGCTTTCCCACGAATAACTTTAAGTGAGGTCCACTTGGGCCGAGTATGAAAGCAGTTATTTATTTTTTCCGTATTAGCATTTGTCAATTCGTTTTTTTGTTTCCAGGTTGTGTCTGTCAGGTCACATTCCTCCTTCCATTGTGAACACGCAGAGCTGTGGATCCATGCAGGTGGAACAGTGAGGTCGCCCTGCTGTGTTAGGAGCAGCTGGGATTCTTCCAGGGATAAAAACACAATGCTTACCTTCGTTTTGACCTCCATGTGATTGCTTTTCAAGGCTGAACTTCTCCAACCCAATTTGTCCGTCAATTTTCAGTAGAGTAAAGCTTTTTCCCCAGAGGGCTAGAGCTACAGTTTATAGACAGCTGGGGGTGGATCAGGAGAGCGGTGTGTTGTCCGCTAACCAGGCGGGTTGGTGGTTCGATTCCCGGGCTTCTCTAGTCCACATGTCAAAGTGTCTTTGGACAAGATACTGAACCCTGTGTGTGTGAATGATCCATGATAGAAAAAACATGGTTTACAGAGTGGCTGTGTGTGACTACAGTCAATTCAGTTATAATTCGGGCAAAGTATGACAGATATACCAAGGTTGGAGATGAGCAGAATATTTCTTTATCTTATAAAAGAATATAAATGTAAAACAGTTCTCTAGGGTAGAATATAGTCAATTTTGTTTTGATTCAGTAATATTGTTAAAAGTGCTGTTACCGTGACACATAATTATAATAATAATGTTATTGCTGCCACAATGTCAATGGGACAATAATATTAATCCAGCATTAATTTAAGAAACTAAATCCTGTCCAGAATTCCTTTTCCTCCCTGAACCAGCAACACGAGGTGCATTCCTGTAATACCCACGATTAGGAACGTGTAACATTTGGTAAAAGTCCCTTGTAAGCCTCTGGCCAACAAAAGGAGCTCTCGGAATGAAAAGGCCATGACATCAGCTCTGTTCACCGGCTAATCTCTGGAGCCAATACTCCTCCCTGGAACGGCTGTTAACCTCGGCAAGTTTGAATTAAATCGAGATTGGGGGTAAAGAAAAAGAAAAACAGCTTAGAATGAAAATTCCAACTCTGTTCAATACATGCTCTCGCACTGCTTTCCCAGAGTAATGGATTTGATCGTTTACTTTCATTTGTTGGACTTGTCACATCATCTTGAGATTCACGGGCTGTGATTTCTTTGAAAAGTGGAGGGGGAAAAAATGATGTGCTCTTCTGATGCGTCTTACATGGCAGATTTCGTATCCCGATATCAGAGCTTGACAGCGCAGTTAAGGGAGTCGAGGACGTCCTGCGAGGACATGACCCTTTGATTAATAATACTGACTTCTCACAGCTAAATTATCACATTTGGACAAACACATTGAGCCAGTACAAGTCTGAAATGTAAGTGTATCCTTGGTGGACTGCCTGTTTGGATTTGTGCAACATCTGAGGTTCTGCTTGATCAAAGTGAGTGAAAAAAAAAAAAATCAGGCTCTGGAATTTTTTTGAAGTGCAGTCTCTGCCTTCCTCCTTGGATTCGAACCGACTGAATTATTAAATGCCAGTGTAGAGTTAACCATCAAAGGCATTATGTCCTATGTTGAGATGGTACATATGCAGAATAAGGTGAAATCCTTGGGAAAGCGTTGTAGCATCGAGAAGAACCTGCAGACTGGCCAGACGTTGTCGCTTTTTAATGCTGGTATTCGTAAACTTAGATGTAGACGTGTATGTGTAATGTTGATTGCCATCTAATTTTCTGATATATACTAATTACCTGTCCTTTTTCTAACCACTCTTATTTACACTTTCTTAAGCGCTCCCTTGAGATTAAGTAGCACATAAATACAAATAAGACTGGGTCGTATGGGCTGCCTCACTTCCACACATCGGCAGCATCACCCTCAATTGAATGCACTTCCCCAAACTCTAAACTGTCTTGTTGCTCTCACAGCTCCTTATCTCGTATGATTTATCAGCAATGCACCACATGTGGCCGGGAAATGACTGTATCCCCCTTATAGCTGGAAAGGCAGAAAATGTTTCTGATCAGTCCTTTCAAGTCGTGAGTTGAGTGACATTCTCGAGAACAACCGATGGTCTTGTGTGCCGCCCCAACTTTGCCGTCACTCAATCACAAAAGCAGCTCAGACAGCAAAGGAGAGCGGCATGTTGGAGTGGGGAGGTTGTAAATTGTGGCCCAACATGTTGTGAGACACCTTTTCTTGAGTCTGCAAGCACTTTAAATGTTACCATAGAAACCAGTAAAGTAGTGTTCTCTGTGTCATTGGAAGTTTTCGGTGGTTGTTTCCACTTTCTTTCATCCAGGAATGTCTTATCAAACAGTTTTTCATCCTCGTAGTTCTAAGGTCCCAAATGCTTCTGCGGGTCTTAAATATTTCTTTCCCAAGTTTGTGAAAGAAGAGGCAGTTATTTGTTATCTTGCCCAAGGCCAGTCAGCAGAACACAACTCTATCCACACACACATACACACACACACTTACACACAGCAAGATCCTGTCAACTCCGTTGTCCTCTTAATCTGAGTCCTTAAATAAACCCAGCACCCAAGGCTCTGAGGCGTATTAATATTGCAGCTCCTCGGGTATTCATTATGAATGAGAACAAGTGTGAAGACTCGGAATGGACTGCAAAACAGTACAAGGCTGTGGCTGTAACAATGCAGGTCACACTGATAATCAGCATGGCCCACCAGCCTCGGCTCGAATGACAGGCTCGCACTCGGAGCTTCTCGGAAAAACCTGGACCAATTTCTGTATAATGTATAATCTGAATAATGTGCGAGGAAAATATCTGTTGTTATTGCAGATAGAATCAGTGTGGATTGTGTTATCACATTTGTTATATCACCCTCCACAATATTGTGCAAAATGTTAATGAAATCCAGTGACATTTGCAGGAGATATCACGTAGGTATGAACAATTCAACGTCTGATAGATTGTTCTGCTGCGATGTTAAATGAGGAACATTAGTCACTCGATTAGGAGCTTGCTAAACGGGATTAAATGTCAATGTGTCTCTATCGACTCTGTCTTCAGCTCTGCCAGTGTTGTACGGTCGCGTTGGCCATTCAGATTTGCAGAGCAGATGAGGAGGCTCTCAGTGCTTCAGGATTCTCTCTTTATGAATGATTTACCATTTTCCATTAAAGTGTCCTATGACATCTGTGACGCCTGACCTGGCGCCGGAACTGGTGGCAGCGGAGTGCCACAAGGTGATGACCTGGGTCCTCTCGCACTTGTCCCACATTGATGTCAACAGTGAGTATGACAACTTTGGTTAAGTGCTTCCTGATTTAGATCTTCCTCCTCCGAGGACGAGGGTGGGAGAGAAGAGAAAGATGATCACGCATCAAAAAAGGGGGGGAAATGGCCGGAGGCAAAGAGTAAATCACAATTGCTTAAAGAAACAAAATTTCATGTAGCTTATGAGTTTTTCCCAGTTTCTTCATCTATCTAACTATCTGTCTGTCTGTCTATCTAACAATTGTTCAAATTCTCTTTAAAAATATAAACATATAGTTATTTAATGCAAAGTACCAAGTCGCACTGTTTCTCCTTTGTTGTCAACCCATACATTTAAATACTCGACAAAGGAATGTGTGCACACACACAAATACACGCACACAAAACCACCTCCACTCTTTCGCCTTTCCTCTCACCTTCTCCCAACACTGATACATAGATAACTTCCTCTGTCTTTCAGCCACACACACACACACAGACGTTCTGTGCTGGAGGGATTGCTGTATCTGTGCTGCCAGGTGTGCTCTCAGCAGCGGCTGTGACCCCAGACAGAGAGCTGCTCTCTGCTGCGCCACAGGGGATACAACGACAGAGCTCCTCCAAACATTTATTTTCTCAATCGTCCTCTCCACTGCAACTGTTCTCCTCTTTGTCAAAGTTAATGCACAGGAACACTGTACGGTTCACAGGCATTTTAGTACATTAGATTTACATATGCACGCATGTTCTCTTCCTATCTTGCAAACTTCTAACACTACTTGAGGCAGATACTATCAATGTGTTGTAATATGAAAGCAATGTAATGATAATTTGAAATAAATGTAAAAATGTGAGATGGATCACTTACAGAGAATTATCATCTGAATGTACAGTTTTGGCTGATTTGTTCGGTTGTGTGGCCTTCACCTCTTTTTGTTCACTGAGTCTTTCATTCCATTCTAGTTGTTTTGGTATCAGCAGTCGCCCGTTTTCAGCAGAAAAGCCGCCTGCTGAGCAGCAAACAACAGACAGACATAGTTACCAACGCGTTGCATTTACCAACAAAAGAACCAAGAATTATCCTTAAAATTTAGAGAAAAAAGCTTCATGTCAAAAAGAAAAGGAATATTGGACATTCAACTGAATCCCATTTTTACTGCACAACTGCTGGAAGTGTAAAACGTCAACTGTTTTTCTAACAAGTTCCCAACATGAAATGGATGGATGCATGGACGTGTAAATACTGAGATCATAACTTGTTTATTTTGTTTAACCAAAGGTGTTATAATAGAAACTTCAACACTGGGTCAAAGCAAATTAACAAATGTTTCCTAAAATGTATATAAAGGTCATGTTTTCAAAATATTCTTCATGCTCTACATTGAAGAACATGTCATTGCTTTCAACCAGGATTTGATGAGTGGGGTTAAGAGCAGAAAAGGTGAATATAACTGTCTTTAAAACCCACTGATGATTTTCTCGCTTGCAGAAAATGTAGCATGTTTTTACAACAGCTGGAGAAAAGTATGTTGTTTGAACTGTATTTCATGGCAAAGCTGGTTTCCACAACTTGATGGCAGAATTCTGACAGGTTAATATATTTCAAATGGTGCACACTGGTAACTTGTTGATACTGCAGGTGTTTACTTTGCAGAATTTACAAAGATGGACATACAAACAGCATTAAATTCATTTGAAATGTTTATATTATATATTAAAAGGGTAGGAAATTATTTCAAAATGTGTCTTGTTTGACTGATAAAATATTAACATTTGTTATATCATCACTGTCAATCAAGCAATGTTGCTCTTTGTATGTATATTTCCTTTTCACCTTTCACTCATCTGGAGCCTGAATGTTTCCCCAAGTGGAAACTGTCAAAGGAAAGTCTCCACTCGAGTGTCCCTGCAGAGTCCTGGTGCATCAATAAACAGCAGTTTGGCTCCAGGAAATCTCTCTCTGTGCAACAGGTGTCATTTACTACAGATTTGCCTTCTGAATTATTCACAGGGCCCTTCCACCTTTAAAAGACGCCTTATCTTATTCATTATTTAGCTGCTTTTTCACAGTGGTGGGAGGCACCTTCAATTATTCAACAACAATATAGAGCCTAGCGAGGGGTTAATAGGCCTTTTGCTGGCGCTGAGCGGTGGGGGAGGTAAAATGGGCGACGGAGGTGGGAGATGGGGAGGGAGGGTGGGAAAGATTTATGATACAGGTCTGATGGCGTGGTGGTAGATTGTGGCACCGGGGGAATAGAGCTGTGAGACTGAGAGAGAGGGAGATCGGGGCGGAAAATGGTTTGTGGTGATGGGAAAGATCAGGAGGCCCCCCCGCTGCTACCAACATGAGACGTAGGTGGGAACATGTGTGTGTGTGTGTGTGGGTGTGTTAGGTACAGAAAAAAAACCACAATATCCAAAAGTCATTATATTAGGGCGTGTGACAAGAAGTTTAATGTTGCGGGACATATTGCAAGCACAGGGATTTTCACTTGCTTTGACTTAATGTTTAAAGGTGATTTATGTAAGTATTTGCTATCGCTACACAGCCAACATTAGCATTAACAGCTGTTTGGTTACCAGCACGGCAGAAGAGAAACATTCAGTAATAGATGTAAAGTGTAGTTTCTGACTCACTATCATCTCTTCAGGTACAACATGGTATTACGAGCAGAGCCTGAATGATAATCAGTTGACTGCTTTGAGCCTTTCACAGAAATACTGATGTTAGCTGTAATGTTTGCAGATATGACAACTTCGTCTGTATTATTTTCTTTTTCATCATAGCCTGTTGTATTTGTGTTTTTTTTTATATTAAATATATTTTTTTTTAATTCGTTTTTCCTTAATCTAGCTGAGGGTTAAGGGCAGATGATGTCACACCTTGTT
The DNA here is from genome assembly GCF_963576545.1 of Limanda limanda. NCBI lineage: Eukaryota > Metazoa > Chordata > Actinopteri > Pleuronectiformes > Pleuronectidae > Limanda > Limanda limanda. The sequence continues at coordinate 11,789,456 of NC_083644.1, read as the reverse complement.
TAAGCCCTATGAGACAAATTGTGATTTGTGAATATGGGCTATACAAATCTAATTTGATTGATTGTACCATTTTTTTTTTTTTACTCCCCAACATTGGTATCGACATCAGCCCTCAAAAATCAATAGCAGTCAGGCTAGCAGGCCTGGCATCAAAAGATTGACTGTTTTACATTAAAATCTAAAAGATTGGACAGATTTCACATTAAAGCTCCACTCATAAATAAGTAAATAGTATTATGTCTGAGCTATAAAAGATTATGATATGCCGTTGCTCTGTAAAACACTAGCTGCTAATCAAATCACATTACTTCCCATACTAACAGTTGGTCTCTATGCACAGTTACCACTTCACAACCACTCTTCAGTCACTTAATTTATTCTTTTCATGTTGTTCTCACAAAACTCCTGATGTTACAGCAAATTGTTTTAAAAAAACTTTAAATGAGTAAAGTATCTCTAAGGGCATAATTGTAAATTAGCTAAAGAATTGGTGTAATTTGCTGTGAATGTAATAATCCAATTAAAGGCTAAAACAGAAAACAAATTTACCAAGAGTGAAACAAATTCAGAGATGCAAAAATCTTGATTTGTGTTAATTTATGTTAAAATATTCTCCCATGTCACAGCACTTTTCTGCAACAAGCAGCACAGTATTAAAAAGATGGTGTTAATCCAAAATTAACCAAATGAAACAGATCTTATGGCTCATTTAAATTTGCCGGTTCAACAAACTTGATCATTTAGTCACATTTACAACACACAAGCTCGTCTGGGTGTTCGGAAACATAGAATACTTTTTCTAATGTCGTTGAAGAAGTTCTCTCAAGACATCCCACCCTTGTAGGTTTAAAATAACTTGGCTCCCAATAAGAAAATGTTGTGGGTTCAAACAATTTCGCTGTCATCTGCCCTTCAGCTCTGGTTTACTCTGTTGTCTCTGTTATCTCCTCCTTCTTGGCACCTCTCACCTGCTTCTTTCCTTCACAGCCAGGAAGTGAGAAAGGTGCTGCTGCCCGAGGCCGAGGCTCCGCGGTTACCTGACAATATCGACAGGCTTGGGTTATTCAGAACTCGCGAACTGGAAGCAGAAAGTGGTTACCTGCCCTATGTGTGTGTGTGTGTGTGTGTGTGTGTGTGTGTGTGTGTGTGTGTGTGTGTAAAAATAAAATATAAATAAAAATTATATTAACTACATTTTCATAATAAAACCAGAGAAACTACCTCACTGTCGAAGAAATAAACTTTTGAGTGAAGAAAACACAATAACGTTGTATAAGTTACAAACAGTGAGTAAACAGGGAGTTTCAGTGTTTTTTGACATTCACTATTTTCAGTATTACACTCATAACTATTCTGTAACTTCCACCTAAACATGTGCTACAGCCCATTGTGGCCCTTTCTGTTATATTCAATACGGGAGCAGCTATACCATCGTGCTCCTCTGTCCAGCCACTCGTGACATTAATCTGCACAGAGCCGCCCTGCAATTCATCAAAAGCCATCATTTTGCAATGTTATCGTTATCATCACTAATTGATTTGATGATCCATGCATCCCATTAATAATGTAATAGACGGGAGATTAAGAATCTAACTGTCCGTGGCCATTAATGTGATCAAGATTTAATAAATGAATGAGCTACATTTCATTTAATTTAATCATACTCAATTTTATGCAGTCCAGTTTCAGCCCATATATCCTGCCCCGCACGGAGACATTAAAGGCTCCAAGTTGAATATGCGGAAAGTTTTTGAATATATTTCTGATAGACTTCAGGTTCAGACAGCATGTGATCCCTCCGTGATAAATATTAATTCATCTGAGTGGCTTTTAAATAAGTTAACTCCTCGTAAAACGCAGAGGTTGAGCAGCCGTATCCTTTTACTTGGACAAATGTATTCACTCTAATATAATTGTGTTTCAGAAAAAGAGCAAAAGCAGTGATCACATATTGTCATTTTACTACTTTCGCAAATACAATAAAAGCTCAGTTTCAAGTCTACATATATTTGCTGAAGGGCTTCAATTGTTCCTTATGCAATTAGAAATACTGCAGCTCCCCCTACTGACACGCATCAGGTTGGAGCTTTTCAGGGATCAAAGTTTCCAGCTTTATCAAACCCAGCTCTGTCGTGTAATGGATACCACGGCCAGGAAACCAGTCCTGACCAGCATCTGACACGCATGAGGCGGTAATCTTCCTCCCTCATCTGTGCTCTCTGTGCTTCGCCCTAAACGTTCCAGTCAACAGAGCAGCGCCGGACATGTCATTAAGGCGTTCGTGACTGTAATTAAGCACGGCCAATCTCACATGTCATCAATAGCTGCCTCTTTCAACCACAGTGAATCGGACCTCATTCATCTCTCCTTTTTTTTTTTTTCTACACAGGAAAATTATATCAATTTGCCGAGCCCACACAGCAGCGGAAATCCTTCAGTGTCGAGGGTTATTACTGGTTGGTGGAGTACAGTTGAATCGTGAGTGCGCCGCTCTTCAGCTCCCTTTGTCCGGCAATGTCTATGAAGTTTGGCGTGTTTCTTTTTCCCCTGTGAAAACCCCGAGAGGCTGATGCCTTTCGCTGGACAGCCGGAGTGCGATGGGAAGAGCGTGAGTGGCTCTCTGTGTTTCTGGGCCTTCCTCCTGGTTTTGAAAAGCCCCCAGATGAGGACCACCCTTCAATCGCAGCCACATTCACAGCACAGCTCCCGACTGTCCTCAGTTTCCTCTCACTCGTGTCCAACAGCCAATGTTTCCTGATCAGTTTGAACAAGAAAAAAAAGTGCAGGGATTCACTTTCTTTTCCAGTTCACATCTGCACTGCACGGATGAGTGATATAAAATAATATAAAGCTAGTCTTCCTTCGTCAAGGCCCAACAGTCCCTGTAAGAAGCACATTTAAATTGACCATATCTGGATTTTTATTTGGATCTGCATTTAATTGCACACACTCATTTACATTTATTTTTTTGTCAAGATCCGTGAATTATTCCCATAGAAATCAAGGGAAATGTGGTAAAGCGATGTGAAAGAAAATTAAAACAGAATCCATGATCTGCCCCCTGATCCAGATACCAACATTGAGAGGGTTCCTCTTTGGATCAAGCCCCCTCTCCTCACTAGATGTAGAACAATCAATTGAGTAGTTTCTGCGTAATCCTGCTAACAAACAAACTGTGCAGGCCAATCAAATTTTATTTGTATAGGTCATATTCACAATCGCAATTTGCCTCATAGGTCTTAACAAGATGTGACACCCTCAGCCCTCCACCTCGACTTGTGTGTATTAAAACTACCACAAAAAAAACAAGAAAGAAAATAAGAGAGTCGCAAGATCGCTCTCCCGGGATTAACAGAAATGCAAAGATTTTGTGGAAAACAGATCATATTAAAAAATGGCAACATTTACAACATTATCGAGAAAGACAAAAATATAACCTCCGTGGTGGAGTTTGATAATGAGACACGGAGTCTTATGACATGAAGCTGAGTTTGAAATGTCACCGTGTGTTAAAACAAATACTGTGAATAGTTTGTTCCTAATAATTGGATGTCTTACAGAATGCTTTTGCAAAAACAGCAGCACGGCTGAGCAGCGTTAGCAAGAAGGATAGTGAGGTGGAAAAAAGCAAACAGGCCCAGCGACGCCCCCCCCCCCCCCCGGTTCAGCCGACACATACCGTAACCAGAAGGATCTGGACACAAGTGTTGGTACGAAAGCAGATGTGATGCTTCTCTGTTATTGCTCATCTGCACATGTGTGTCCTTACAGCATCTCTTTGTTTTCTTATTGGCATCGGATAAGGGTCACATCTTCGCGCGAATGGAGGGGGGGAAAAAAAGAAAGTAGCGGTCTGGAATTGTGCATGAAGGCCTGCGGTGAATGAGCGCAGCCTAAAACAATCAAAACTCTGAATTGATTTCCTCCTTTTTTCGCCTTCCCCTTTGTTTCTCTGCGATGCTGAAAAGAGCAGATTGAAGCCTTTGATACGGCCGTGCATGTGTCTGTCTGAGCGTATATCTGTCAGCCAGGAGAAAGAGGGGGAATTGGAAATATGTCGGCATGGAGGAGGAGGAGGAGGAGGGGGGGGAGCGGGGTCGTGACGTGAGTAAAGTTTGCCCCAGGTGACAGTTTGAACAAACTCCCATGAAGCTCTCTGCTGTGAGAGTTTCATGCTGGGCCGCGCAGAAACAATGGACTAATTAAGGCGAGGCCCTCCGCTCCGGCCTCATTGGATCTTGGCTGGACAGAGGAATGAGTGGGAAGGGGGGGGGTTTCTTCTGATTAAATTCAGATCAAGGCAGCTGACACAGGCTGGCTTTGGTTCTGGCTTAATGAACGGCTCCAATTATTTTAGCTGCAAGTTCTATCTGGTTTGACTGCAGCATAAACACACACACACACACACACACACACACACACACACACACACAAATAGACACACACTCGAGTCTCTATGGCTCCAGAGGACATTACATTAACTTACACTGATTTCCTGGAGACCTATTCCAACCATAACCGTGTTATTATTTGCTGATCTTTAACCCTAGCTCAACCAAAAGCTAACTCAAAAGCTAAACCTAACCTTAAGATAAACTTAACTCTTAAACTAAAGCTAAACTTAACCTAAATTTACCCTTAACCAAACCTTACCATGGACTTTAAACATGTCTTCACCTTGAAATGTTGTGATTTAAAGGGCACTTTATTATCGTCTCCATAAGAAAGACAAGTTCCCATGATTTGACTGTGTAGATACACACAAACACACACACACACACACACACACACACACACACACACACACACACACACACACACACACACACACACACACACACACACACAAACACACACACACACATTTGGTTCGACATTTAATCATATTGTACTATTTTTATCGTTGTCCACATTATACAAACTAAGCTACACTATTATACATTAATTAGAAATAGAGAAAACAGCAACCAAACAATAAAATAACATCTTGCAACGTGTCATGATTTTAGTCCCTCATCTTATTTGCTAAAAATGTCACTTGCACATTGGTTCAATTCAGCAAATAAAACCCCAGATCCAGTCTGTGCCAGAGGAAAGATGGATTCGGAGAATAAACGAGGGCATATGGTACGACTTTACAAAGATTAAGCTTTCTTTTGTGAGGTACGGGGAAGAGAGAAAATCCATTTAACCGGGGTCTGAACTTACAAAAGGGGGAAAACATTAACGTGCAGTTTTACCAATGAAGTCGTACCGTGTAATTTGTGAGCCTGTTTTAACGCCGAATTCATACTGACAGTCACAAAAATTGATGTACCGTAACTCGGCATGATATTCTACAAATTGAGTGAAACAAGAGACAGAGCTAACGTAATTCAAACAGGCAGTTTGGCACAGAACAATGAATTGGTCCGGGAGGAAGAAACGCACCCACGCACACACACACACACACACACACGCACACACAGTAAGTGACATTGTATTTAAACAAGCGCCAACCAGTCCTTCGAGTAAAGTTTGACTCGTCTGAAATTGCATTCATTTTTTTTTTTTTTTTTTTTAAGTATTTTTATTCTGACTGACAATTAACTAAGATGATGATTTATAAAGTTGTGCAACCAAAAAGTTAAATTTCAAGTTAATGCTTTAATTCTACTTTGGCATTGGGATCTCTCCCACAGGGACACACAAAGCTCCTAATAGCTCAGAGTAAAGTAACTAGGGTGAGAACCAGAAACCAGATTGAAAAAACACAGATTCATTTATTCACTCTTGCTTTAAAAGTATTGTATCGTAAGAACTCACCTGCTGGAGTCTCTCACGGGTCATTCAGTCGAGCAAACTGAAAACTAATGCAAAAACAATAAAGAGAAGTTTGCATTCCAAGGATTTCACACAGATCTGTCTTTCGTTGTGGATTTTTAATATCTGACCTTTATAGTTGGGAGCAGTGTGAATCATGCTTCCATGGTTTCCAAGCTAAGAAACAGATTCGGTCTCTATTCAGTGAAGTGGAAGCATGTGTAACCACCAAGTCTGAGGTCAGTTCAGTTATAATAAGAGGAAATGTTTTATGCTCAATATTTTCACTGAGGAGAAAGTAGGAAAAAATGCCCTTTGACCCTTCATCATTCGGTATCTTCAAAACTTGTAAAGGTGTGTGGACGTTTAATGGTTTACTATTATACTTAAATTCCTCTTAGTTCTCACACCCACACACAAACAGGGTTAGTTTCAAACATCTTCTAAGAAATTTTATTTCTCATTAACACAACACCACCAGTCATAGACTTTGCCGGGTCATTAGGTTTTTATATATATATATATATAAATGTGTACATAAAACCAATTAAATTAGAGTGGAATGGGTGTATTAATTTGCAATTTCTTAATAAAATACTTATTTGTACTTAATTAAAAGAAACTTATTTATTTTATTTGTTGCTTACAGTATCATGATTTATTACAAACATTATACTGTGTTAATTTATAATACTGTTTATAAGCTCATTGTTCTTCTCACATAATGGGAACAGAGAAAAACTTGATTCAACTTGACCACTATCTGCTGCTGACAAAATGCTGAATGGTTTTGTTTCGGTAATATATTTACTCATCACTTTATTTAACATTCACTTTACCTGGTTAGATGAGGATATTCGTACTGGATACTGGTCGGCTGTGGTTTGACCAAATTGAAAGGTTATTGTTCATTGGAGATTAACATTTTTGCAATGGTAAGTAGGCAAATGCCAGATAAGTGTAGTTAAAACATAAAAGGGAAAAGTGGCTTATGACATTTCACTTCTTTAAATTACCTGAATAAACGCTAACATAAAATATTTCTTTGTAAAACCCTCTTTTCAGCTTAGATCACAAAAGGCTGGAGCTTCCCATGAACTCTTATCAACTCCAATTTTTTTTAGCTCCTCTTTGCTCAAATTAAATTCTTGTGTGTGATCACAGATAATAAAAAATAAATCTGTGAACAGTGAGCGCTACACACAAAGAAACCTGGACTCAGAGTATTTTGTTTTGTGTCTTTTTACCAGAGTTAATTCACTCAGAGTCTTTGTGAGCCTGATGTTTTCCACTTTTACAACATGGAGCTACCACAAACTAAATTAAATGTGAGAAGAAGTTATTTTTATTTAACACTTTTGTTGATTAGTTGGGAGAAAATGTATGCAGCTGAATGTAAAAAAAGTAGACAGGGTATTTAGGGTTGTTTGGTGCCATTCTATCAATGACATGTGTTTATCTCTCGTCTCTTAAGCGATGGTTAATATTTTCTGCACAGTTCCCAAACTCCAAACAGACACACATTTGTTTCATTCTCTAAAACTCCATCCATCACTTGTGTTTACTGACAGTTCAATCTTGGGCTTTAACTTGGTTCCAACTTGGCAGTGACAAGCTAAACGGTTTGGCTTGTTGAAGATTGGGAAACACACATGTTGTCGTCCGTCTGTCTCTCTGTCTGTGTTTCTGTCCGTCTGGACCGGGGACGCTCCTCACAAGTGTCTCGGTTTCCATCCCAGCAGTCTGCCGCGTTGGCTGATTTGAATCAGGCTTTTGTTTTGCATGTGTGACCGAATGTGCAAGCGCTGCAGGATTTGTGTGTGCATGCATGTGCCTGGCAATTTGTGCATATATGTTATGTGTGACGTGTGTGTGCGTATGTCCAGCAGATTGAGCGATAGTTAAGTATTTTCAGATGCAGGCCTGTAGCCGGTGATGGAAATAAGAATGTGGCTTTTATGGCCAAAAATAACACATACACACACAAAATTTGATTAATTTGAGTGGCAGAGAAGAAACGTTATTTTATGGGCAGAAAAATGAGACGTGTCCCCCTCGATTAAGTCAATCAAATGTCCAGGACAAACTGGACTCTACTGTAATGCATGAAAGAGAAAGGGATCTGAGAGACACTGAAGTCTGTGGTTTACATCCTGTTTATTCACACTTTTGACAAACAGTGGACACAACTGCACCACAGACCATTCCCCTCATTATGGAAAACATATTACCCAGATGCGGAGGACAGCTGAACGTCAAGATGCATTGTGGCTTAAACCTGCTAATTTTATCTTTTCATTATACTGCAAATATGCGGATGTTTTAGTTGCTGAGCGGCTCAAAGTTAATTCTCCATTAATTAGATTTAGCTACAATGGGAGGGATGAATTCCTAAAAGGGAAGTTTCAAGGATGTAATTTTAAAGCCAAGTGGTTACGTACTGAATATGCAGCTTCAAATAGCAGCAGGCGAATTCCATTAATAATGAGACATAATAACGTGTCACTGATAGAAAAATAACAAGTACGGATAAGAAAACAAGGCTTAATGATTTTCTGGCAAAACTACTGAAAATAGAGAACACTGTTTTCTGCTGGGGAGCAAAATAAAGTCTTTGATTGTGGTAACCACTCTTCATTTGTAAATTGGCTACGGGCAATGAATAATCCTGATTCATTACAAGGGACCAATACAAACAGTGGACGGAAAAAACAGCTGATTGGAAATTATGTAATTAACAGCTGATCAATTGCTTGTATAAATGTGCAAATTTCTCTGTTTGAACATTTTCTAAAGAATTTTAATAATGTAAGTTCAGAAGTCAGTAGAACATATAATAGCTTTGTCATTTTTAGACATTTTGATAAAGAATCTTTAGACATTTATCTTCTATTGCACATGTCCAGTGTGCGTGTCGCCTGGTGAGAAATGTAAAGTCCTCTGTGCTGCGCCGAGGTAACAACAGTTAAAGAGCTTTGATATAGACATCTGCTAAAGAAGTCAGCTAACCAGAAAATCTGTGGTTCTGTGGGTCCGTCTGCTGAGGTTTGACTCAACCCGGGAGATTATTGTTTATACTCTGCCTTCAGAAACTGTGCGAGGGTGTGTGTGTGTCCGCAGGTGTTAGGAGTCGTCTGCAGGAAGCGGGAGATGCTGAATAATGATCAGAGCTCGGAGATGACAACCGCTGCAGAGAGAAATCCGTGACCTTTCCGACTTTTTCTGTATCTGCATCTTTGGGAGGAGAACAGCTGTCTCTTCCAATCTTAAGCTCCGGCATGAATAACAAACATTATCGTTCCCGGGTGTCACCAGATAGCTTTGTTGGGAGTGCTGTGTTACTTGGTGTGGCAGCTTGGCGGCTGTGTGTACGTTGGTTTGTGTGTGTGTGTAGTCCTGTATGCTTTTGAGTTTTCTTGTTTTCCTTCCTCCCCAGACAAAACAATTGAAAGATACTTTTCATCGGCACATATTTGTTGCATTACTGGTTAGATGATACACTGTTCGAAACCAGGCGGTGCTGCGTGGCCGGGCCCTGTCATCTGAAGCTAAATGAAACTTTTAGCCGAGGGACATAGATTCCTGTAAGACAGCAAAAGCAGCGAGGGGGAGAAAAGGCACTCAAACATTTTATATTTTAAGTGGTGCCATCTTCTGTGGCCAAACAACTCAATCAGAAATCCTTTGGGACGTTTAGAAAATGGGATTCTCCTTCAGTGATGACTGCAGGCTTTCACTTATGGAATGACGGAACGTTATCAACCAATCCTCCGCTTTTATTTCATGTCGACACGCCATTTCAAAGTTAATATGATAGCATGTATTTCCCCATTTGGAGTGGCCAGTCTCTATCGGGGGTCACAACATTTCCAAAGGTTCAGGCTGACGTCTTCGGAGGTTATATCATGGAGGAAGCGTTAAATCAAAACATCTTGGTTCTGCTGTGTCGCTGTCGGTGTTCCAGCCTCCGCTAGCGAGGAGTCCGGGGACTGTAAATGGGGTGCGGTGCATTGTGGGGGCTGCTGCCATACAGACAGATTATGCTTGTCACTGCTGATCTACGTGGAATGGCTGGCCATTACGGAAATGATCTCCGGCCGCATACAAATGCACATTATATAAGCAAAGCACAGGTGGACAATCGGCACCAGATAGATATTTGATGGAGACAAGTGGTGTGTATTGTGGGCTCCATGGTGAAAGATGGATCGCAGCATGGACTGCAGCAAAGTGCTCGCAAACACACACAGACTTACAAACCTGAGAGACACACCCATGCATGTGCATCCCCTCACACACAAGGTACACACATGGAGTCCCAAAGCAGATAAAGCCGTCAGTAGAATTAATATCTGTGTGCTGTAGTGCTCTGGGCCAAAGCCCTCACCGTAAACACATCACTCACTGTGGAGCCACTCGGCCAAGGGATCAAGACAAGGGTTGAGGAGGAGGGGAAACGATTTAAGCATGTGGGTATGTTGCAGCCGAGTAGCACTAAAACACTAAGGCACTAATCTTGGAGATGCAGAGGTATGGTGGACGACCTTTTCCTGGGTTGTGACAACTGCATTTAATAACTGTGATTTCCATTTAATCTGCAACAAAGAAGAATTGGACAATGACTCACAACAGCTGCACGGCTCCTTCATCGAAGTGAACATGGGTACAGCAGTTTATCCTGCGTCGGTCATGCGTAAACATTCCTGCATCTGGATATTAATCACCAACATTCCAAAGGTTGATTAATTCTTGGCAAAAAACGGTCCATCTCACAATGCACAATTTAGGCTACTTTAATTAATGCTTGATACTACACTGCCTGAAAAATGTTTGCTCATCTTTTACATGGTTTGCGCTTATATACAGTATGTGTAAAAGATATGAAGTTAGTATATATTTGTTACCATTTTTTAAAGATTTACATGCAATGGAGGAGGCGACACTGAAAGACACTAAATGGAGAATGGAGAATCTTGGTAGTTTTGGTCTTTTCAGAAGATTTGTTGACAATGAAAAAAGCCATTTTCTTTCCTTATCCACACTTAAATGAAAAAAGAAACACATTCTTGCTCCTAAATCGCACAACAAAGAATCCTGGCTCTTGCTTCTTTTACTCTGCTTCAAACATTTAATCTTCTCGGTGCAAGATTAAACCAAATTGATTGTTTGCTCGGGTACAAATCTGAATGTTTGCAAAAAAACAGAAGAGTTATCATGTAGTGAGTTAATAAGGCAGAAATGTTTGATGGCACATGCAGAAGGATAGGACTATAATCCCTATTTATGCTTTATGGACTGTAGTTATCTCCGTCAAGGCTAAATTAATTTGTTTGACGGTTGGTTTGTTTGCAAGCAAAATTACACCAAAAAATGTTTTATTTTCACCAGAATTGGAAGTGTGATATGGGCCAGGAGAGAACCCATTCAATTTGAAGTGCAAATCCGAAATCAGGGGACGGATCTTTCTTTTGAATTTCCATGGTTTTCCCAGACAATACAAAATCTGGCACATTTGGGGAACTGATATCTATAAGCCGTCTTCAGATGTGACCTGCGGGTAAAATCCGGAATATTGGTTTAACCAGAGTTTTCCTTCTACATATGCGCAACACAGCAGGAGGTTTTTCTGCTTTTTTTCCCTGTGATCTCACATTGAATTCTCCTATATTTCAACTTTTCTACAGTCATTACACTCGGGGGGGCAGGCGGAGTTCAGTGCATGTCTGAAAGCAGCTTATGAGTGTGTGAAATTAGGTGCAGCTTGAGTGAATGTTGGTTCTTGGCAGCGGTGTGTGCTCTGCTCGGTGCCATTCTAGCTGAAAATGCCACAGCGACTTTTGTGTACTTCCAATAAGAGATACGTCTTTATTGAGTCATTATGAATTAATCTTATCCAAGTCCTGCTGGTGATGGACAACTGTTAATGGATGGAAGGAGGCCGTGGGCTGGGAGAGACAGGGGCAGAGGATTGTGGGACGCAAGGTAGGCACAGAGGACGCGGGTGGGACCGAGACAGGAGGGGCCGGGGGAGCGTTTGGGAAGTTTGAGCGGCCGCGTCAATCACAGCGGCTTGGTCCGTGGCTGAGTGAGAGGTGGTGATAGACCAGGGCAGGTTCCCGCTATCAAGAAAAAGGCCACGGAGGGGACAGGCTTAGACGGGCAGGCGATGAGTGAGACCCTAAATAAATAAATAAAGCGGGTGAATTTTTAAGGGCGAATAAAGACGACGACATAAAAAGGCAGAGAGGAGGAGGCTTGGCTGTTCGGAGCTCCAACATCAAACAGGAATCCGGGCTGAGGAGAACTATTGTGTGTAAGAGAGAGAAAGAGTAAGATTGAAAGAGAGGCTGCAGTGAACGTGAGGGAGATTGCGGCTTTGGTGCACAGAGCATGAGAGATGTAGGATATCACAAGCGTTTTAGGGGATACACTGAGACGGGTCGGGGGGGAGAGATAATTGAATAGAACAGGGACAGTCTTTGTTGTCTCGTTCTTCACGGCTTCTTCGTGGGACCAATTACTCAGGCCTTGCAACCAGCGGGAATGAGTTTGCTCGGCCCTCTGTCGAGCTAAGTACACACAGGTCTACCATATGTCTTAAAGTTAATATAGAGAGCCTGGATCAAAGCACAATATAACTGAGACAGAAGATACATTTTCCAGCTAATGCGTGGATCGAAGCTAAGTCTCGCGGAGAAAGAGATCAATGAAGTGATTTGAGGCTGAGCTGCAGCTCAATCTCATCCAACTTTTATTAGAAAGGAGGAGGAAAGAAAATCAGGTGCGACATTTCATCCCTCTAAGCATTAAGGGCTCTGAGACGCACGTTGAGTCGGTGGTGAGGTGTCCTCGCTGTGGACTCTGCTGTCTGCTCAGCCATTTTGAAACTAGAGGAGGGAAAGGGGAAGAGAGAGTGAAGCGATGAGGGTACGCCAAAGAAGAAGGCTGCTGCCCATTAGTCTCATACAATGACAGGTAGCATGTGACTGTACCTTAAAAATAACAAGTTTTTGTTACTCCTAATCTGAATTTCTTTCTGTTACCTCTAAGATGAACTCAGAGCACATCAGCTTTCGTCTGGCAATGAATAAGCCTCTGGGGGCAACGGACAATATTTTGGACTTCCGATTCGGACAGTAGATATTCGTTTGTCATACTTTTTTTAAATCACACCAGTTCACACAAAACAAACAAACACAATACAAACAAAAAAACGATTGAAAAACAAATGTTTTTGTTGGAGTTTCAGGTGTCCACATGACATTTTGGTTAATCTCTTTTAACAGCTATCTGCGTATGAATACAGAAACATTAAAGCAGCTGATATCTGATGCATTTCAGTCAATGTGTTGCTCATCTTTAGCTCTTGATCTACACGGACTGTCAACCAAAGCCTGCTCACACATGATTGGTCAAACTAGAAATTGACACCAGAAGGTTTCAAACCCCTAAATCTCATTTGTTTAGAAAGATGACCTCAGAAAAAGCCATACCCTAACAATGTGCTGGTGCAAGACTACGTGCAATGTGAATTTGACGGGAAAATCACAATTGCTACGGTCCCCAATTAACAGAGACACTTGTGTTGTGCTGCTACTTTGATGCCTGTTTGGAAATCTGCTCTGGCGTTTTGGGAGATGTGAGGAGCCTCATGCTGGGCGAGTCTGACACTTGTCTCAGAGGCCCAACCGACCATCTCTAGAGATGACTGGCCAGACAATGTGCTGTGTCGTGTCGGAAGACAAGCTCAGCATGTGACAAAATTCCTTTCAGAGGATGATAGTTATATTACAATATGTGTTGCTGCTACTTTTGCCTGATAGGATTAAACTAATTTCATATGTGAATAGTTGGAGAGTTCAACCAAAGTGTCTGTGAACCCGATAAACAATCACATTTCGATAAAAATGAGGCAATGTGGTTCATTTTAAATCTGATTACATTTTTGATATACTTAACATCAACTGTATATTATACTGCTCTCATTGCCAGTTTTATTTTTCCCCTTAAAATGTCTCTTTGGACGCTGCCTGTAAAAGTAGCTGTACAAGGCCTACTACCAACTGTAGGGCAAATTCTTCGTGTGTCAAACAGTAAAAGTTGTTCAACATGCTCAAACATGACACATTTCTGGCACCGGCCACCCAATTTCTCGCCTCCTGAAAAATGTGTGAACTGGAATAAATCACAGAGAGAGACGAATGCGAGGTCTAAATCACGCTCCGTGCCTGCAGACAACCTGCCGAGGAAGCCAAAGTCAAGTGGAAACGCAGTTGTTGTACGGCACGTACATGAGTCCAGAAATATCAAAAGTGACACATTTTATTGTCTTTCATATCTAATCTGGAAAATGTTCTACAGAGACAGGCTATCACTTACACGTTTCCTGGCAGCCTGCGGGTGAAAGCTGACGATAGCAGGTCTGCTTAGTGTTTCAACTGCTGCCTCCCAAGATTCATCTGTAAACACCATGATTGCACCACGCACACCTCCTCATACTTACAAAAAAACTCCAATTGCACAATCCAGAAACCAGAATCTTCTCATTGAAATGCATGCAGATCTGAAGAACCCTGCACTTAACACACACTCCCTCTCCATCCAGCTCTCTCTCTTTCTCATGCTTCACCCAGGACATCCGGATGAGCCTCTTTAAGTCCTCAATGCCCTTTCCCTTCTTTTCATCTCTCTGTTTGCCTGCTGTAGTGGACTGGGAGCTGACAGCTGATAAACGAGCAGCCTGTTTCTGGTTCCCAAAAAATGAAAAAAGCGGGGGAACCGGTCCATTCTGCATGGAGTGGTTTGTTTTTCTGCCTTTTTCCTGTGTACTTTGCTCCAGATTTTGGCCTCTTCTAATGTGGTCGTATTAAAAGAGAGGGGATGATTTAATAGAATTCATTAACCCACGCACGCAGGTTGCAGCTCCAACGTCCGGCCAAAACGTTTTTCTGCGCACACAGCAGCGGGATGTTTAAGTCTATAAAAAGCCTATAAAAGCCTAAACAGAGATATAGGGTTGGGGAGGGTTTTAATGGCTACAGTCAAATCAACATGTTCACTCAGTTAGAGAGATTAATATTCTCGTGCACACAGTTGACAGCCGTGATTTAAACAAACACACTGCAGAGATAGCGGTGGTCCGAGATGGGAAAGCTTCTCGGCTCGAGAACGCAGTTACTCCCTTAACATATCTATTGGAAAGAAAAATAGATGTTCTTTTATAAAAAGGACACTGAAGAAAAAAAATAAACTGTGATTATTTTTTGGCGCCTGTACATAGAAAATACTTTCAATGTATGCATTGGAAAAACAGGCCTTTATGCATGAGTTCTTGGACTCACAATGCTTTAATATACACTCTGGGACAAGTCTACCTCCGTATCTGCATGTTGCTGTACACGAGGTTCAGCCAACATCAAACTTCTGAAACTTCTCTGAATATGTGCTAGGCACAAGAGGCCTTTTCAGCATCACACACACGTCATTCCATTGTTAAATCGCTCAATATTATACATACATACATATTTACTTTCACTGTATTGGGCGGATGAATAATTCATGTAGGATAGAGGACGGCTCTCAGGGGCGACATTTAGGTTTGTTCCAGGACAAGTGGGAGTTTTTTGTAGGGCAAGCGGAAGAGGAATTGAATTGCCCCTTGTGTCCTCATGTCACCTGCCACACATTCAGGGCCATACTCACTGTGAAGGTCATGGAAATCTATGAAACTCTACTCTGTTGAATTTATTTTCAATTAAAGCTTATTCTAATTAACTACCGAGTGGCCCTGTATACATTTTCTTGACACATGGAAACAGAAAATACTGCAATATGCATACAAATGTCTTTTTCTCTATTTATAAAGCTCCATGTCCACCTGATTCTATTTCATAAATCTCATTGTGTAAATTAATTCAAATGAACAAGCCTCATTTCCACAATTCCATAATCATTCATAAACTGATACAGAAATAATTTTATACCTTACATGGTTGCAAACAGCTGTGGCTATTTATAGCAACAATAATAATACTTCATCATGGATACCTGTAAAACATCATGGTGGTCTGTTCACATTCCCTGATTAAAGTCCAGGGGATGTGGGGAATAACAATCTAAATAACACGGGGGAAAAGAATCATGGGCAACGGATGAATGAACTAAAATAGTCATTTATTAAAAATGGACAGAAAACAACTTCCAAAAAGAAAAAACTAGATACCAACACCAGCACAGACAATTTAAGCAGAGGAGATCACCGAATCCAACACACACACAAACAGCTTGAATGCTGCCACACGGCCAAGGGGGTCTGCTTCTCTCTGCCTCTTAACCACCATGGCCCTGATCGGTGAGTGAGCCCTGCCGTGCACACTCACACTCACACTCACACTCTCACACACACACACGCACACGACAGCTGCAGGGAAAAGGGAGGTACCTGAATAGACACTGTGGGGAGAGAGCAGAGAGAAAACACACAACAAGGCACGAAACATAGTAACATAGTCGTTTATCACTCTTTTAATTATCATTATTATACGTCAGAATCATGATCAATGATTAATCTATACCGCTCAGACTGAAACCGACTTTACAAAGTGCTTTATGATTCAGGAGAGTAATGACTCAAATGTTAATAAAATTATTAATTTCAATGAATCATTTTAAATGGTATAGTGTGAGCGACATTTGATAGAATGCTGTGGGAAATTGGCAAACAAACTAATCAATGTTTAACTTTGGTTTAATAGAATTCATGAATTGAATCATTTCATGTATGCTGCGTATGGCTATATATAAATGTGGATGTGTGTGTGTGTGTGTGTGTGTTTTTGTTTGTGTGTGCAGGTTGTAGGAATGAGAGCTATTATATTCCGAGTTTCAAGGGGCCAATTGGTGTATATCGAGGTTCATGAGGTGACTGATGTGTGTTTTTACTATAGCTTACATTCTGAGTTTTCAGCAGTCTGAACTAAATCCATCAATCGAGCGAAAAATCCTCGCACAGCAACATCCCAGAGTGCCTGCACATCCCCGAGGTGAAAAGTTCTAAATAAGCCATTTTAAATTCATTACACTCTGCTGATCACAGGTTTCTATTTGCATTTCAGGCAGCGCTCATGAGTTTGACCCGTCAACCTTCCATTACATCCATCAGGGCTCAAACATTTTGCCAGATAAGCAATGAAACAATTACACAATAACAGTAAGGAGCCGTCTATAGAAAACCTCCATCAGATTAAGGTTAATACGTCAGATTCTTCCCGGACCGCCGTCCTTGGCCTCTCACGGTTGAGATGCAGGTGGTGGAGAGACAGCCGGCTGCTGGGTCAGCAATCAGCAGTCGCTGGTAAACAAACACAGGAAGGGAAGAGCTGATGGTGAGAGGAGAGGAGTGAGGCCAGCAAAGGTGCATACTGAGAATTCAAGAGTGAGCGGTGTGGAGCGGGAGAAGGACAAGAGAGGTGGGGAACACAGCGGGAGAGTGGAGAGAAGGAGAAGGTGAAGTAGAGGAGGAAAGAGATGAGGAAAAAGGAGTTGAGTCAGTGTTTTGTCAGTTACGGCTAATGTCTCGTCAAGTTGGTACATTAACTGTCTTGGCCAAAAAATGAACTGGGAAGTTTGACACAGCCAGAAAGTCTGCATTCTGTTAGCTGTGTTGATGAAGTCCAGGAAACAAGTTTTGAAATGCTCCAAAGAAAATAATAAAGAAAAGCTACCGGAACAAAAAAATGAACTGAGAAACCTAAAAAGGTTCTCATGACAGCAATTTTTTGGCAGATAAATTAAATAACACACGAGGCTGGTGTGTCAATAGCAAGGATCATTTCAGCTGCAAACTGGATGAGTTGCAAAGACAGATGTGCTTGGATAAAGTTAATGCTCTTCGCTGGAGTCGGTTTGTTCAACCATCAGAGACAAAATGCAGACATGTTTTGTGGTGAGCAGGGTAAAAGTTAAGAAGCGGAAACTTTCAGACTTATGGATTTAGGAATAATGGCCTTGTTTCTGCTGAAGAGCTGCTAGAACCAAACAGTTCTGTGTCAGTTTGTCTTGAAGAACCCCAGCGGAGCAGATTATTGCTGTGGCACAAGATGTTGAATAAACACAGAAGGACAGCAGAAGACATTTTTTAGGTTTTCTCTCTGGCTTGTGATGACACATCAGACAAATCAAATATCACCCAACTGGACATGTTTCTGTGTGTGATCATGATGCGACTGTAATTGGTGACCATGCATTTGTGTGCGAGTTAGTACACAAAACACAGGATTCTTGGGTTCGCGTCTCAGTCTCTGTCCTGACTGGTTGGATGCGTGGGCTCGGCTTTGGAGAAGTGTCGGCTGCTGGTTGGCTCCTCCTCAACATCCTGCTGTTTGAATTCCCCGGGTTGTTCCCGTGCTCCGGAAACAGAAACTTGGCAGCAGCATTCCGGTTCTGTCCCTGGTCTGCAACTCATTTTGTAATCTTCTTGAAATAGTGTTTGGGAGTGTGTTGTTGTCAATAGGATTCTACACTAAAGTTGTACAGACCACAGAAACTGTAGGGGTGAACTGCCATTTTATTTTGAATCATTTTCTCTTGAGTAGTTTTCGCGCGTCAGGGTTGAGTGAATGTGTTTTGGTGTGTTCTATGTCACGTAGGTCTAGATAGGACATAAGTTATTTTCTTTTTGTTTACTGTTTTGGCCTTTGTTCCCCCTCAATTGTGTTTGTGGTCACATTCTATAATCACTCGTGTTAGTAGTAAATTGTTAATTTATTACTCACACATTGCTAATCCGATGTCGTGACTTTGGTTTTGGGGCCTTAGGTGTTCTTATGTCGCGCCCTTACCCCCCCTGCTAGACAGGAGCTTATCACTGAATATATTATCACTGAGCTGTCTGTCTCAGGCTTCCAGCCGACATTAAACACCTCATCCTATCACTGCGTCAGGTGCAGACACATCGGCCTTGAGTCTCCTGCCCTCTGTCGGCCCCTCTGTCTGCGCCGTAAAGACCCCTGGGGTACGAAGGTGTGGAGTTCACCTGTCAGTCAACATCAGAACTGTAGATCTTCACGTCTTAAATTCCCCCGAAGCAACGGCGAACATGTTCAGTCAGTCATGGCTCAAATGTCTTCCGTGTCAGTGAATCCAAACAACTTTAGTTTTGTTAGCTTCATTGCTCACGGGTCTGTAACCTCCTACTTCCCCACCTGCCACAGAGGAGGAATCTACTCTCAGATCAAAAGGGATTCATCAACACCAGAACTTGTTTCCTCGCCTAAAAAAAGGGATTTAACCTTCATATAGATATACATGCATTAGGGTAATATGCTGGACTAGTCTAGTGGCTATGGTTAAGAATCAGTCATCCTAAGGAGAATTTCGTGTGTTGGATTGTAGACTTGTTTACAGTTTATCTGAAATTTGCACAGTTCCCTGCTTGACTGCTTATTTCACCGGAGGAAGTCCGTCTGTGAGGTCTGTGAAGCCAGACCACCTACAACTGACCCACACTGGGTGCAGACAACTTTAATCTTTTACTACCGCCGACACATAAAGATAAATAATCTATCTGCGCTCTGAAACAGAGTGTTCAGGATGGAAGATTTAAGGTGTTTTACCCTCCCTGCTGAGCCTCGGAGTCAAATGTCTGCTTCCTTGATCTCCCCCAACTGCTTTATAGGCCCTTTTTTATTGCTTCCGCGAATTGTTTCCCACAGGTTATCTGGTCAAAGATGTTCATGCATAAAACTGGGCTCTCTTCATCTTTATTCATTGGCTCTTTCACTATTTGGTTGCCTTGATGAGGCAGTAAATGCCTCCTAAAAGAAGCCATTTTCTTTAGGGAAGATGCTGGTAGTGGATGGATTTGGAGGCAGCGGCAATTTAAGGCTCAAAGAAACAAGCTTTTCACTAAAAGAAAGTCAGATCATGTCTCGAGGAACATTTGGAAAGGGATGTGACAAGTCTTTGACCTGAAGAACTACCCCTGCAGCATATTTAAAGAAGACATTTAATCCTGCAAACAACTTGTCTGCCGACCTCCGCAAATGTGCTACGACTTTATAAAGTGGATCTTCCCCGGGTAAATAAAAGTGAAAGAAAATGAATATATTCATATCCCTTTTGTTCTGCCATTCTGCCTTGCTGGCGTGACCCCTCTGCCCCAGTGGTGGACACCAAAGAGATAATATAAAATAGATTCATCAGAATATTCTCGAAACACTAAAAGGAATATGGAGTCAGAAAAATCAAACAAGGTCAAACCACTTTGATCAAATCTCCCTCTCTCTGGCTCTGGGTTCAGAGGTTGGTGAAAAAGGCTAAAACCTATGTTACCGAGGATAGTGGGAGTTACACAAAACTTGTCACTTATTGAACTCAAGCACACTTAACACACCTGGACATCACACATACATGAATAAATAAAATAGAAACCACATGTAATGTTACTCCTGAGTTGAGGTGCAAAGACCAATAGGACCTTATTTGCATGCATCCGCCCTCACGGAGGTTCACTGCTTAACTCATGCAAGGAAAACACAAAAATCTGTCACAGTTTCAGCTTTTACATTCACACCTAAACTCACTTAAACAGTCTCTGTAGAGTCTCCATCTCTTCCAAGTCCTCAATCCCCACCTGCCCCTGGAGGTCACCGTCCAATCAAGCCGCCATGTTGTGGAATTAAAGGTCAGAGGCCTGTACGACCTCTAAAGACGGCCCATAAAAGCTGTGGTCCTTTCTTGGGAGGAATATTTTTCGATCTTATGTGTTTTTTTTTTACAACCCACCAGAGACGCACACAGGAATACTCTCCACATAGATCTCATAGATCTCATTCAACCGTCAAACTGCTGTCTCCTGGCTGCCGTATTTACGCTTGTGTAATTACTAAAGCCAGATGACAAGTCGCTGACAGATGGCAGATAGATGGGCCGTGCCCTTGAGTTTGGACTGTGCGGCCTGTTCATCACAAATACAATGCTGTACGTGGATGGCACCGGGGAGTCACACACACGCACACACACGCACACACAAGGACACAGAAGTGCTAGAGGTCTCTTCAGAAGCTAGATCACTGTTATATACACAGCACTGAAGAAAAATGCATGTTTGAATGCTCAGACTATTTTTCCCCAGGAGAAATATACGACCATAAATGCCATAAATATATTGGCACATAAGTATCTTTGACAGCAAGTTCCCCCTTCGGGGAGCAGTTCAGTTAATGCTTGTTGGGTGAGGAAAATGGAGGATTTTTCAGATGTTGCTGCCATCAATCCACAGCATAGTTTTCATCTGAGAGAGGGGCTGGGGGCAGCCATAACGTTATGTCATCTGTCGATAAAATACTTTCCTTGCTCCCACAGCAACCATGCAAGCACTATCCGGTTTTGAACAGATTGCAATGTGTATCATCTTACCCATAATGCACGTGGTGATAAATATGTCCGTTCAGCTCTTTTGAGTGAGACAAACGATAACAGGCGATATCGTAAGCACACATAGCATTTTTTTTTATTATTATTATTTCACAAGGAAATAGTTCATTTTGAGACACACGTTGCATTTGTGTAGTCAGCTTTTGACTCACACTGCCCCGCAGTATCCAGCCTCATTTCACTGCAGGATCTAGGTCATAAACCCTTCATAATTCTGTCAGTGTAATATTATTACAGCTGCTATGGCCACTCGCAGCCGAGCCAGGAAGATAGTTGACGTTGGCGTTCAGGAACAACAAAAGAGCTCATCAAAAAATCGCAAAGCGCCGTGCCAGAAAACTTCACTATCTCATCACCATCTGTTTGCCTGCGCATAACTCTCATTCTCAAGGCTGGAGACTGCAGCTCTCGCTCGCGGTCGCCTGGCTGATGCCATTTTGTGATGTGACAGGCAAAAACAAAGTATCCTCTAAAATATGCCTGTAACTCATGTGCAGCTGCCGGCACTTTGTCAACAGCCAGTGGAGGAACGCTGCACAAATCAAACAGCGGAGCAACTGGGCGATTTCAAGTATTTCGGCTGCGGAAATCACCTGACGATACCACTTTCACTCATCACTATCACGCTTTGGAAGGGTTCCCCCCATGTAGGCTTAATGCAGTTTAATAGGTTGGGAAGATATATAGAGAGAAATTGATTTCTCTGTTAGCAAACATATCATGGACTGGGAAACAGAAGGGGTCTTTCAAGCATGGAGACGCAACACCAGGCCTCTAATTTGCGATTTGCTATATCAAATGGATACATTTTAAATCAGCCATTTGGTTATATTAGGTCTGGAGGCAAAAGCAATAAAATGTTTACAAGCGCACATTAGTTTGTCTCTGGTTATTTGCGAGTCAGTCACAGCTAAATATTTACTGGTGGCTTTTTAATTTCCGATGCGGTTTCCAGTAACGGTCGATCAGAGGTTTAAAGATTCTGGATGGTTTGATTCTTGTTTCCGATCGAGGAAGTTAATCAGGCGTGGGAAATGGTTGAAAGTATTTCTGATTAGGGAGTGGAGGAACAGGAATGCTTGGTAATTCACTTTCTGAGGGAAAAGTCCTGTCTTCTTGCAAATCTGTCAGAAGATCTCCACAAAGAGCGCTGAGTTTCATCATGTAGCGATAGTTAGCAGAGGACATGCCGTCATTCATTGTGTGTGTGTGTGTGTGTGTGTGTGTGTGTGTGTGTGTGTGTGTGTGTGTGTGTGTGTGTGTGTGTGTGTGTGTGTGTGTTCAGCACAGGCCTCTGTACCCCGTCATCCTGTCTCCAGAAGGATTTAATCTAGTCCCTCAGGCCTTGTGCTCAAAGGCAGTGACTGACAACTGGCAGCAAGTGTGAGAGATATGCATAACTGGGTGTACTGTAAGTGTGTTGGTATGTGTGTGTGTGTGTGTGTGTTTCTGCGTGCACACAAGTGTCGCTCCCTACATACAGTATACCTACTCCAACACTGTGTATGTGTGCACTGTGTGTGTATTTGCCACACTGTTGGTGTATTTGTACTGGTAATGAGACGATATATACGTGTGTGTTTAACTTCCAGCAGCAGTGTGTGCTCTCTTAACTTGTTTGTACAGTCTTACTTTTTTCCCCGCGGGATTCCCCTCTTGTGAAAACCATGTGTGTTTTACAACCGTGAAGAGACAAGTGGTCATTCTGCTCGTTTAGAAGAACGTTAAGTCAAATATATTTTTATCTTTGGGAAGAGTTAGAAGTCAAGAAGATAATTTAATCGGTCTAATTTAAGTAAAATAAACTTGTTTTAAATTCTTATCTACAGTTCTTGGAGAAATTATTGATATATGACATTTATTGAATCATAGTATTTGTAATGTCAATTTGGTGCAAGTATAATTTGATTTTGACCTTGGGAACAGTGGTTTGACAGTCAAGGTCTACTTACTGTTTTTTTTTCCTGGAACTTTTACAGCCATACTGACACACACACACACACAAAGAAAACAATATGTGACTTTCTGTTACCACGTAACCTAAATTCTAAATTTACCACCATACGTTGCCACTTAGCTATCATTCATATTTGTAATATTAACTCTGTAATAACTCGGTCACACTGTCTGGCTAATGAAAACCTAAATATTTGTTTAAAGTTTGTTGGAAAAGAAAGTAAGTGCACCTCGGGTTGACTCTGGTTTGTGAAATCTGCGTAATCCACCCTCCACTGTGCCGCATTAAAGTTTATATTAGCTGGCCATGCTTGTCGCTAAAAGCCTGAATTAAGATTGACATTTCATGTAAAGGCCTCGCTGTTAATTAAAGCCGTGCACAGCTGCAGGTTGGTGTCGGCTAAAACAGATTTATCAAGCTCTGCGCCTGTGAATGGCTGCACTGTACGAACAGCGGTCTCATATGTCAATCTGCAGGGGGGCTACTATTGCACCGCTAAGCCTTGTCATTGTTACAGTTGCTACTGTAGGAGAGGGGACACACTCCCACCGCTGGGAGGTTGTGTATGTGATTGCATGTGTGTGTGTGTGTGTGTGTGCATTGTATGGTGTGCACATTACACATGTCTCAGCACAAGCACGTGGACACAAGCACGTCTCTTTACCTCGTGCATGTGTCGGTATCTGCCCGTGTGTTTTGGCAGAAGATCAGATCCTGGACCGGCAACAACAGGACCCCCAGTTTGAGTGCCAAGTCCTACAGTGCCCCCTAATTCCCCATAATCCACCCTGTCTCCAGTCAGGTGATCCTTGTGTG
Organism: Limanda limanda; assembly: GCF_963576545.1. Taxonomy (NCBI): domain Eukaryota; kingdom Metazoa; phylum Chordata; class Actinopteri; order Pleuronectiformes; family Pleuronectidae; genus Limanda; species Limanda limanda. The sequence continues at coordinate 11,765,446 of NC_083644.1, read as the reverse complement.
TCTTTTGTGTGTCTGTGTGTGTGTGTGTGTCTTTGTGCCGAGCCCGGCACTGGTGACATCAGCAAACTGTGGCTACTCTCACAATGGTTTAGAAACTCATTTTCCCATCAGCCTGTCACTCCACGCAATAACCAGTAGGCTAAGCCTGTCACAGCTCTGGTTAAGCCTCATCATGTGTCTCTCACGGGGGGGTACTCGGGCTATTAAATATCAAAACAAGTCCACTTTGGTACAGCCATCAGTCAATGTGTCAAGCTGTAGTGTAAAACTAGTGTAGTGTTGCTGTCCAGAGGCTTAACAGTTCATATCTCTTCCTACACGTAACTGCCTCACTCCAACATTCAGTCTGAATTTCAAATTTACAAAACAAGCATTTTTTTCCATTTAGTTGGATATTTGCTCAGTTAACTTAAACTTTGTTCATTTAACAAATATATATACAAACTGACACGTTATCAACAACAACAACAACTCTTATCAGACTCAGTATTCACGTCAATATGACTATTGTGAGTGAAACAACAAAACGTAAGAGGAAAACTGCAGTAATATCATCTACAAAGTCCACATTCCTGGTTAATTACCCTGTTACCTCTGTATTTTGTATATATGATAATATAAGCTGGACATATTTAACCACTCCTCTGAATTTTTCAGTCACTTTTAAGTCTGTGTACCCATCACTCAGAATCTGTTGCGAATGAGAGCTACCTTCGTTCCATTCCCACACATTTAAATAAGTCTGTGGTAAAAAAAATTATAAATCTGGATTTGCCCATTTATTCAAATCTGCTCTAATATTTCATGGGTTCTTCCTTGTGCAACGTAGTTATTGTGTCATCCTGCTGAAAAACAAAAACACCGAAAACCGAATGTCCTTTGCGGAGGTTATAAATAGATCTGCAGCCTACCTGTGTGGACTGTGGGATCTATTTTCTCATCCAACGTTCAAAAATGTCAAACTGTTGCTCGGATAAAAAAGCTGCAGAAAACCCTTCTCTATTCTGCACTCCAAAATAGTTATGACTTTATCTATTTCAATTACAAATTCCATTTCCATGTCACTTTATTGAGTTGAGTGTGATTTAACGAAATGTTTCTATCATGAATTAGAGTAAATAAATCAAACAACTTGAGTGAATTGATTAAATAAAGTTCAACTTTTAAAAAGTAAATATATTCATGAAATACACTATTTTGTAAATGTGACCCTGTACAACGAACTTATGTAATAAAGAAATGTAACAAGTAATTGTCAATTGTAAATACAATAAGTCACCATTTTAGGCGTTTAAATAATTTTGAGTGTGCTGAGACAGAAATCAAATAATCCCAGTTAGTGTGATGCTGAGCAGAACTCCAGTATGGCTGCTGGAGGATGTGTTGCATTACCTCAAACTTCTTTCTTAAAAAAAAAAAGTCCAGATGTGTTCGGGGACAAGCTGAAGATACAAATGCATGAATGTATCCAGACAAGTAGATGTGGTTACAGACATATGCTCATACCACAGGAAGCTCACACACACACACACACATCTGTTAAGCTATATATTCTTGCATTCACACGTCATCATCGGCGTCGTTCCGCCCGCAGACTCTTACATGCCCACTGCGCGTGTCAATCATCCAGTCAGTTACACCAGGTGTCAGTCATCTTGCTCGCTGACCGGCCGTCACGGCGCGCAGCCGGAGCGAACGCCGGGGCCCCCCCGCTGCACTCCGGCGTGAACTCCTCACCCCAACCATTATACACTTGGCCTCCATCCAGCCTTCCTTCAGCATCCCAGCTTTTACGTTTCTCTCTCTATTCACAACACCAGCATTTATGGACTCCAGCAGATCCATCACTCAGAGTCCTCCGTGTACCCTTGCCCTCCTTTGTGCGTCCCCCCCTCCCCCCCTTGTTTAGGCTCTTATCCAACTATTCCTGGTATTTAGGCCTGAGTGACAGTGTTTAATAATGTGTTTGAGAATAAAAGAGCATTATTAAAAGAGGGGCGGGGGGGTGGGGGGCGCTGTGCTAAAAGAGCAGCTTTTGGGGGCGAGCAGGTGACTCGTATGATGGGCACTCGTTTGCGGGTCGCAAATGGCTGCGCGGGCACGGATGTGTGGCTGTGTAATTAAAAAGTGCGCTCGCACAAGAAGGAGCAACAGCTTGTTCAATCATTAGACGATAATTAGCTGAACAAATGCCCCCCAGTGTGCTCCGTCTGATTACACTTCCAGTGCACGGGGTACTGCGCACGCTCTGACGGTAATCTGATGTGTGATTCTACGTGAAGTTAGCATTAACTGAACATCAAAAAAAAACGGCATTACCGCCATGTCTAGGAATGTGCGCTGCGCGGCCGATCCTGGCCAATGATAAGGCGCCATCTGTTACCCATGAGTGGAAGTGGTGGGCCGTCCACGCACACCGACCCACACACACACACACACACACACACACACACACCAGTCTTGTCACTTGCTCCAAAAGGCCTCCCTCCGTCGCCTAGATTACGGAAGGGTTTTGTCGTTTCAGGCTGGTTGGTTTTCGTTCTGTTATTGTAACGTCTCCGGGAACCAGGCGCTGGCCTTTCTTCCTCTCTTCGGTTTCTACCCAGGATTACGAGAAGTCAAAAGGATGAAGGGGCGGCTATAAACTCCTGTCTCCGGTCTCCGGCCTCCGGTCTCTCTCTCTCTCTCCTCAATGAGTTCAGAGACACACGGCCCCATAGCGCCAGTTCCCTTCCTTTCCCCTCCAGTCTTAATTTGATTGGATGTGCTGGCAGGGGTGAGGCCGGGACTTACAATGGGAGTGACGGAGTGACAAGGGGGGAAAAAAGCAGACATCGCTATATCGTTTTCACCGCCTGCTGTGTACTTTCGCTGGTTGTTGTGTTTGGAAGAGGTTCAGAGTGTGAGAGGTCTGCCACGGAGCGCAGAGCGGGGATAAGGTGACTCCCGCCGAGTCCAATGGTCACAGGATTGTGTTTCCACGAAAAGCTTTTAAAAGAGTGGCACTGCAATCTTTCTGACCTCACTTTGGTTTAATTAAAGAGCAAGCAAGATGAACGTCAGTCAAAAAAACGAGTGAGGGCGATACTTTTTAAACGTCACCACCCCCCCCTCTCTCTCCCATGGGTTGCACCGTCACATGAAAAGTGCAGCAGTGAAATTGTCCCATCCAATCAATGTTCCCCCAATTTGTATTGTTGCGTTATCTGATGGAGGGCTGGAACGGAGAGCTGTCTACAAATAGCTGCCCAATACCCGTCTGCGGTGAGTCGGCGCTGGAAGTAACCAAATGCTTCATATCTGTACTCGCTGTGGCTGTTTGAGGCGGTTTGCTTGCCAAAATATGAGGATGGAAACGAGTTATGAAAACCAATTAAGATGCTTATTTTCGTCTAGAAGATTTTTTCCATTGTCAAAGTGCGGGACGTGGCCCACTGATTGGCCTTGGAGGTATTGCTAGTGGGTCTCAAACTGGGATTTTCATTTAGCAAATTCATATGTTTTTTTTCTGGGATAAAAGACAGTTAAATATATCTGATAAAATGTAAATTGTAATATTCCTATTTAGGATATTTGGGAATAATTTATTTGTGAACAGAAAGTCAGGCTGCAAGATTGCCAAATTGGCAAACTCATAAATAACACTGCACTGCCTTCAGTTCAGTGTCTTGCTACATTCCTGTTAATGTACAAATCTGGGTGTGGGCCTCTGAGGTTTTGCTGAATTTCTCGGGGGCCTCAAGCCTCTGAAGTTTGGGAAGCCCCACTCTGTAGGATCTCTTGCACAAAGTGTATGTGCTGCAGCACGGCTCAGACTAAAGATTAAACATGTGAACCAACTTGAATGTTCGTGCAACAGCAAACAAGTGACATATTTTGCCTGATTTCTGCTTTTATTTTGATTTTCATACAAAGTTGTTTCGCTCTCTACTCTGTTCTTACAAAAAGATTTCCACTCACCAGATTTTAAATATACCTATAAGCACAACTCAGTCATTTTCAGCACTGGAATGTCCTAAACTCAACTCTTCTCCCTTCCCATCCAACTTCCCAACTTCTGCTCCCCAAGGTGGAGGCTGCCATCACTTACTGACGGAAGAACAAAGGGTAAATAGGTGCGACAGGGAGCTGGCGGGAAAAAATAATCGTGTCAGGAGGTTGGGTGAGAAGCAGCAGGAGGGCGACACAGACAATACCCGTAGGATACAGCAGGGATGTGGGAGCGACGCAGTGAGAGGTCCTCAGACGGGTGGGAAGCTTCCAGAAGGGCACCAGCAGGGGGTGTAACAAAGGAAATGTGAGATGAGTTCCAGACTGTGTCTTTGAAGCTGCAAAGTTGTCATTTATACTCATCCAGCCGACTCCAAAGATCTGCAGAATGAATTAGTGATGTCGTCTGCTCTCATGAAGGAATATTAAGTTATTTATGACCATTGTCGGCCATCGTGAACTGCAACATGATGGAATCTGTCATGAACTTCATTAGAGTCTGACTTTTGCCATTAAGTAATAGAGTTAGATTATTTTTGATAATAGTTTTTTTCATTGCAACAACTTAATAGACCGGTAGAGGCAAGAACAATTGAATTATATCATATAATAGATCAATGTTTTATCTTTCATAAATTTACTGTAATAACTGTGTTATTATAAGTGTGAGTCTTCTTACAATTGTCACAAACCTGACAAAACACAGTCACCACAAACTGTTTTAAAAAATGGACATATACTCCGGGTGTAGGAAGTGAAGCATCTGAAGTACCTGAACTCTTTACTCTCTTAAATCACCTGCAGAGGGCGACTCTACAAGAGAAGTCCACTTCTACTGAAGCCCATCAGAAAATGACTCGACCTCTCACTTGATTTATATCGTCAGTAAACATTGTCCTAAGGGTCTTCCTCAATGAACCGGTTTTTATTTAGTGAATTATTTTTCCCATGTAGAGTCAAATGGATGATAAAGGTGTTAGTCGCAGGTGCAGGAAGGTAGGGAGTGTCCTTGAGCTAAAAAAAGATAAAAATAAAGATGGCGCTGGCCAAAATGCAAATCTCAAGGGCTTCAAAACGGCAAATCACAAACCTATGGGTGACGCTGAGGTTCTAGTGGTTAAAATCTTTTCATAAAGGCACTAGGTGTGGTTAGAACTTAAAGCACAGTGAGCCTCACAGGTATGAGAAGCCAGTTGTGTGTATTCAGCCATCACCTTTGTGGTAAACAAACATGTTTTCTTTGAATTTCTCATGGGTTAAATAACTACAAGAAAAGGGGGGTGCTGAACCTGCCAAGCCTTTGACGTCAGGGCGCTGTTAGACTATTGGCAGGAAACCCCACTTTGTGGCTGCGGTCTCGTATCCAATGGCAGCCTCCCAAGTGTTTGTTGCTGGTAAAGTCCGTGTACTGTGGTGTCCGTGTAGCTATCGTTTCTCTAATGGACACGGACCGTTCTTTGGCCAAACAGGTGCTTGTTTGCTGGGTCACAGATGTCCCCTGGGGATGGAGGTCACATCATAAGAGCATGTGTTTGTCTTCTTGTTCCTTTTTTCCGAATCTCTTTGCCTTGTAACCTCCATCATGTCTTCTGGCCAATGCAATACCCCACCACCCACTCCCCCCATAGTCTGCCAGCTCATGTCACCGCGATAAAATCGAAACAAACTGGGTTTTTTAGCCAAAACAAATTCAGTGGCGAGGCCGAATGTAAAAATTCCTCATTTGTTGACCGAGAAACATGGGAAACATAGAACTAACTGACAGAGTTCATCAGCTGTGACAAGCGCAAGTGTGTGTCTGCATTTTATGTTTATATTTTTCCCTGTGAGTCGGCATAAATTGGGTCCTGAGTCTGGGGGGCGAAGTGGATACCGAAAATATGGCAGGCAGACTCCTAATCCGCATGTCCGCCCCACCTCCCTTAACCTCGTTTTTTCTCCCCACGCCGTATCTGCTCTTCCCGTCACACTGCAGACGTCCCAGCTGTCCCGCTTCCTCACTGTCAAGGTGCTAACAAACCATGAAAGGTGTCAATACGGAGGTCCTCTGATCAGAGCTTAGCGTGCACATGAAAGCTGTCAAACATGCGTGTGCTCCGGGCTCGTCTGGCACTGTGCGTGATGTCATGGCCCATGATTCTGCTTGGGGGGTGGTGGGGGTGGGGGGGTAGGGAACTGATGGTGGGCCAAACAGCTCGACACACTCGGGTTCTCAGCGACCCACTCCCTGCAGATGTGAGCAAGACTTTGGCTCCGGCCGGCCGGCGCTGTAGTGGGCCAAACCTACGAATCTGATACCAATTAGCGGCGGCCTAATCATGTGCCTCCCGGTACTGGCTTTTGTTAGCAAACGATCGACAGAGCTGGAGAAAAGACAGGGACAGAGCCAAAAAAGAGGAGGTAGAAAAAAGTCCAAGGAGTTAAGTGAGAAAAGAGGGGCCACGGCATTGTTTAGAGAAGTGTTCTGGCAGCGAAAGGCCTTAAATAATCTTAATTTAATCTGCATGGGAAACGTTAGCCGGGGTTACGTCTGTAGAAATGAGTAAAAGTCGACAAACCTGAAACTGTGGGACGTTTAATAAGACGTCGTGTCCGTTGTGCTGCCGGCCACATGTTAGCTCGATTAACCACACCCAAGAACTCACCCAGTGTTCCTGAAGGCACTGACAGACAGACGCAAACACAAACACATGTACCGGGAAGTCACAGCCGCTCGCACGAATACAGATGCATCATTGTCACCGCTCTGCTCTCGCAGGTGGAGTGTTGGCATTCAACCAGTCAGCAATGCCCCGCTGAGCAAATTTGCGGTTCATCAGAGGGTCATATCTCTCCCACTCTCTCTCTCGCTCTATTCATTCATTTACTTTGCCCCTTAACAGCAGCATAGACCAAGACAAGGTAATACACTGCCCCCTAATGGAGCATATCTGTCACATAACAAATAACCTGTGTGGGCCCAGATTTCTCAGCTAATTTGAACCACTAACCTCTGCATGAACCCGGTGTCATTCAAAGTTCACGGTGTCTGAGTTAACAGCTAAGCTTCTTTTTATTTTCTAATAATAAAGCTTAGACACATGTCTGATACACCACAGCAGCGGAAAGCTTTTGTTCGTTCTGAGCATCCTATTCATGTCTGTAGGCAGCGCTTCAAGGCTCCCAGTGTGAGCTGCGACTGAGGGTCCACTCACTTTATGGAAAACATGCACAATACTCACAGAGAATAGAAAAAAACACGTTCTGTTTATTTAGAATATTTCTTCTTGTTCATTTGTTTTAAATAAATTTTTCAGCACATCTGATTTATTCATGAGCATAAACAATCGTGTTTTTGATGAGATCTAGTTTTTTTTTCTTAAATATGAACAGTTTTCACCTTCTATTTGATAAATAGGTTAGTAATACTAATAATGTTAATAATGACAAATTCCGTTTACATTTTACGGTGGTACAAGGGTCGCATCTTCTTTAGCAGCTAGTATTGTCAAGGTAAGAAAATTAAGCCTCTGAGTTACTTTATTCTTAAAAGCATTACATCTATAGTTTGCCTGGGTCATTTTAGATGTTCTAAAATTTCCTTAGCAACAAAAAAAAAAGGAGAAGGACCAATATAGCAAGTCTGAATATTAATACTGGTGGTTATATAAGAAGCATATTTCTGTGCAGAATATTTGGTAAATCTAGCTGTCAGCTTACATCGAACGGAAAGATGACGGAAAACACATTCTTAGGAAAAGTATATCTCAACATTCAGAAAACACAAAAAACTTGAAAAAACTTGAGCTGAAGTGAAAACCTTATTTATACTTATGTACTTATACACAACCTGGTATAGCTGCTTTTTTATTTTGCTCTTTGAATTCAATTTAATTTTAATTACTTTTTGCTTTAATTATTTTTTAAATGAATGATGTACAAACATTCAATCCCATTGTAATTAAATGTGCTCTATAAGACAATAGTGTGTTTAGGAGATTACAAATTTAGGTCACCTTGACTATACCCAGAATATCTTTGCTTTAGGTTTTTGCCTCAGTAACGCTTAAAGGTGTAGAAAGATGCTACTTCATTCGATTTTAATTCATTCATAATTTATTAAGGGATTAAAATGCACAATGTGTCTTAATTTATAGGGTTTCTAATGCTTTGTCATCTAGTGACCTTATTCTATTTTCTGAATAAAAAACTGACAATAAATTACTCTTCCATCTTGTGCTATTATTTGTAAAGCAGAAATCTAAATATAATTATAGTTTAAACAGTAAAAACAGTCAAATAAAAAGCAAACTAAATTGTAATAGTGGATGTCAAACTGTAATCCAGATCTTTTTTTTCGAATACTGTTGACATAAGTGAGCTGACCTGGAAAATAAGTTTTAGTTTTGAATTTTACAGATCAGTTGTTTTAATTGTCTCAATTGTTTTGATTGTTTTATCTTTTTATTCTGTGCAGTCTGCCGTACCCGACCTCCAGGCATTCATTCTACTGTGTGGCCCTCAGCAAAAACAGCCCGGCCTGTTAGTCGATCTCTTCCACGTATAAACACGAGCGGCAGCAACATGGCTGTGATGGAGGGGGGATGGAGGGAACACACTGACGAGCAAGCTCAGTGGGAGCGTTAACGTGATGCACTGGAAAGACACAGTTATTCAGCAGAGAGAGAGAGAGAGAGAGAGAGAGAGAGAGAGAGAGAGAGAGAGAGAGAGAGAGAGAGAGAGAGAGAGAGAGAGAGAGGAGAGGGAGAGGGAGAGAGAGAGAAAATGGGCCACAGCCTCTGAGTGGCCTCCCTGAAAGCATGTTCACATAACAACTGGTCTGCTTTCGTGGACACTCTTATCTTAATGAGGCCCAATCTTCTGTTTAGCCCACAGCGGATCCACAGATAGGATTGTTTCTAAATAAGCCCCCCCACCAATGTTCCTCGTGCACCTCCGTTGGCTCGCTGCCTGCGTCTCGACTCCCGAGACATGATACATCAGTGTCAAAGTTGTCGTCTTCTCTGGGACCAAAAGCCTGTTAGGAAAGATCACTCCGGTCTTCTTGAGGGATTGATGAAGAGATTTGGCAGAACCGTCCCCCTCAGCCACCCTGATGCATATTCGGGAAAAGAGGACAAGACAGTGCTCTGAATATGCTGTGAAAACCCAGCGAGCCGCCTCTCCGGGTCGTTTGTGATGTTACGCATAGAGAGGAAGTTGTCAGTTGTTATGTCTGTCTGTTTCCTGGGCTGGAGAGAGTCAGGGACAAGAGGGCTGGAGATCCAGAGCCCAGTGAACGCGGTACAGAATGGCAAAGGTCGGGAAAAGGTTAGGGCTGCTCCGCTGACTTATATTGTGACTCCAAAGGCCTGGAGGACTTCCTCTGTGAGCGCATGAAAGATGTAACTAGGGCACGGAGTCATCCATTATATGTACGGCAAGACCAGTGTCTGCTCATATACGAACTGTTAACTGGAAGACTTCCACCTTTACTCCGCTACCCACTGATCTCCAACCACCGCAGTCCACCTCAGTCCATGTTCTCAATGCTGGCGGCCATTTACAGAACAACGACCTGACGGCAAGAACACGCGGTGAAGAGTCCATATGTGTGCGGCACCTCAGACCTTTTCTCCCTGGGTGTACAACAACTTGATGCTCTGCAGCACTGGGGCCGAAAAGTATGCAAAAAGTTAACTGAAGGACATCAGAATCAGAATCAGAATCAGAAAGGATTTATTGCCAAGTAGGTTTACACCTACCTGGAATTTTCTTTGGTAAAAAGGTGCATACATTTAACATAAAGCATAAAAACACAATAAGTACTTCACATAAGAAAGAAATAACTGTTTATAAAACAAATATATATACAAGACCTAAATATTTAGATAAAGAGTAAAATGCCAAAACAGATATATACAAGATATAAAAAGTTAAATAAAAAGTAAAATGCAAAGCAGGAGAGAAATGGGGATGTGCAATATGCAATATACTGTTATGTTATGTTATGTGTGTTAATGTAACACAGAATTGAGACGTGGGTGCGGGATAAGAGTCCAAGTCAGGTGGGGGTCACGGGCCTTGTTGATAAGGCCAACTGCAGCCGGGAAGAAGCTGGTCTTGTGGCGGGCGGTTTTAGTTCATCATGTGCAGAAAGAGAGCAAAGAAGAAGAAACCCTATAAACACTAAACCGAAGCTTTTTATTTTGTATGAAAAGGGGGAAGCTACAGTGAGAGATATTAAAGATTCAGATTCAGATGTGTCTCGACCGTACTTAACATTTTTCCAACGCCCAGGACAGTTTATATTGGTGACTCTCCTGTTCCGCGTCGTTAGACTCAGGGTGCCTGGGAACACTTGACTCTGCGTGACTCCGTTTTCACAACTTCACAGTTAGATGGTCAGACGCAACATATCGTCTCAGTCGAAGCATCAGGTTACATTACAGTCAGCATGTATTCATTGAGACAGGGATTACTGTGGTGATGAATGGATCTGAAAGTTGCATATACTGTTAGAAAAATGACAAATCATTAAAAGGAATTATTTTGTCAAAAGCATTGGGAAAAGACTGTTGTAATACTACTTACTAAGTTCTTATATATTGACTGCCACTATAGGAATATTGATCTATATAAGGCTGAGTATGTATAAAAACCAAAAACAAGTGTATGTACAGTGTGCAGGAAACAATGGAAAAATTCTCCTTGTGCAACAACTGTTAACTGGATTTCTGTTAAACAAGTAAATAAGACTTTAAATAAAATGCATTATGGTACAAAACACTTTTGCCACAGATATTAAGTCAATGACTCTCAGCTACTGTGAGACATGATGATACTTTGTGTTAGATTAGAATATATTAAATCTACATGTAACTTTATTAATTTATTGTTTTATGTAAGTATTTATTTATTCATTATTACACCCACTTAGGTCCCCAAAGATAAGACAGGAATCACATCTGATTTACAAATGTGACCAGCTGTAAGACAAAACGTTTTAATTATTTATAGGCACTTGGTTTTTTTTGGTATTACCAGAGCAATATATCAAGATATAACAGTTTATTTCAATGCATTGTTGTGTCAATGTCCGAAGCCGCTGGGGTCTCCCACAAACGTGTTGCTTTTCAGCATCTTTATTATTTAGTTAAACAGGTGAAAACATAAACTCAACACAATCTAACTTGCCAGCACTTTCTGCCGGTATCCAGCTTTTCAGCTCGTCTCTGTCTCTGTCTGTCCTTTACGAGCTTCTCTCATGTGCGTCTCAGCCTTTGTGTGTCTCTGTCCCACGCGTGTCTCAGCTGTGCCCTGGTGCGCCTGGAGCTGCTCTCTGAGCCACCTTCACAATTGTATTATATTATAGTAGTATATTTTTCAATATGTACATTTTTGTATTTATAGAATTGATAGCAGTTATGTAAGAGACAGGGATGTTAATCTCTGTGAATTGTGAGTTTGTATTTCATACAGTTTATATAAATATAGATTTCTCAATATGAATTTTCCACATTCACAATGGTATGTACTAAGTAAAACAAATGGAAAGGACAGAAAAAAACAAAACAGCAACCTACATTTATTCCACATTATTTATGTTGAATAAAAATAAACAAACATTTATATCTCATACATATAATTAAAATAATGTAGCAATTATATAATAATATTAATGTACCAAAATCCACTTTTGAATAAACTCAATACTTGTTTTTATTGATTTTATTTAATAGTAGTTTTCATTCAGTTGATATAGTATTAGTTATTTCTTATTTTCTATGGGTTTTCCAAATTACAAATAATGAGACATTTCATTGTTTCTGTGTAATAAAGTCGGAGGTTCTGTGGATTTTCATTGCTTCAGTATCAATTTCTTTAAATCAAGTGATGAAAAATAACAAATCTAACTTCAGGGATATCGCAATGTGTCTCCTGTAACCTGTCCTGAAATATAGGAATGGAGAGGAGTGATTTTCCAACTTTACCAGTTAATTTATTGTTTATTTCTGAAGTGAATATAATTTCCTATGAATCACTCTGTTATGCAAATTTGTGTTTGAAATAAGTTGCACATAAGATTAAAAGTCCTTGAGTTCTGTATCATTGTTTTATTTCCATTCATTTAAAATTACAAATTCACAATCATGTAAAGCAGAAAGGTATTATACATAAAATCACACCTATAAATTAAAATATAGATATTATTTAACTACACCTAAACTTATCAGCAGCATGTGAACAATGCATGTTTATTTTTGACAAGTAAATATTTGATTTAAAAACATCTTTCACTGTCAGTTTAAATATATCAGAATACAGTGGGACTTCAAATCACTGCTGTGGCTCCTGCATGAGGGAAGAGACCCTAAAAGCATTTCTGTTAGGAGGAACTCACTCTGACCTGAGGAGGAGAACCAACGTGGCTCCTACGGACATTAAAAGTCATTTCAACCGAGGATTTTAAAGATATGAGAGCCCCTATAATCTGCATGCAGACCCAGAAGCAAACCAGTAAATGTCTAGCTAAAAAAAAAAGTAAGGACGAGAAGATAAATGAGAACTTGGGGCAAAACCAAGAGTGAATGTTTTACAGTCAGTGATAAACGCACTTAGAGATACACATGTAAAGCTGAGACATTATAAAGGCTGAGATAGGAATGCAGATTCTAAGAAATTAAGCACAGCACATGAAAGCAAATGAGTCTGTTTAATGAAAACCAGACTCAACAAGGTCGTCACTCAAAGTTGATAGTATGTAGCTTCATTTATTAATTTATTATTTGAGACTAATTTGTGTCAAAACTGATCTTTGTCTGAGTGAGAAGAATAACATTATTTATTCAGGTAAATGCATAAAATAAACATGATCAAGATATAAAGCAATTAAACACCTGTTGCTTGATAGTTATAGTCAATGATCATGGTAGTTATCACTTATGTTTAAGCTCCAATATAAATGCTAAGAAATATTTTTTTATAAATTATTGAAATTGCTGTGCTTGCTTCATGCCAAAAATTATTTATTAGTGATTTCTGCCTTGAGTTCAGCTTTAGTTTGTGTTTCTCCCTGGTTTCTCTTCATTTAGTTGATTTGAACACCAGACATTAATATTTTAATAAAATGCTCAAGTGCTACATGAGATGCTCTCAGACAGAAATGGCCCTGAGTGGATCAGGATTATTATAAATGTACTTTAAAAAACAAAGATGGGGGGTTCCTCAGGGCTCTACTCCAGGCCCTTTGCACTTGTCAAAATGTATTTTACAAAGTTTTAGTTTGGTAATACTTTTTATCAGTTATCATGTGTAACACTCAGCATTACATGTGATGTAGCTGATTTATGAATCTGTTATTTAAAGATAATAAATGATCGATACTAAGACAATTACACACTTTTAAGTAGCTGCATTGGGGAATATTTATAAGGAAATACAAATGTAGAACTATTTAGTTAAAAATAGAATAGTAGGGGAATCAACTTGATCAAATGAACACAAAAGATTATCTAAATTATCTATAGTAGAACTGTTTAATTAATTGGATTCATTTGAATTTAAAATGCCAAGATTACTCATTTTTTAGGCCTTTTCAAAAATATCTTCCAGCTTGTCAGTATAGCCTCTGTAGTCCTGACTGTTTTAACCAGCCCTGCTTTTCCAGACATTACAAATAGAGTAAACTACATTAATACAGTGTCCAGTCCATTGTCCTTTACTATTTATAAAACATATTCCAATAACCACATGCAGCTGCCCGGTGACTTTTTAAAGAGGACGGATTTGATGTCATGTACGTTCTAGGTTCTAGTGTGCAGCTGTATCCCCTCATCCCGTCACGTGACTACAAAATGATCAGTTGTTCAAGGCCCTTTTATTTATCTTGAATATCCATTGTGAAGTCAGATCAAGAATAACTTGTTTTTCAAAGTTGAGGTTTTAGGAAGAGGCTAAAATACCTTCAAAAAAAGTGCAGAGGACCTGGACTACAAAGGATAGAGACTTGATGCATGAATCACGGATAAGGGACAGACAGCGGAGCAAGAGTTTGAAAAACAAAGAGCATTAGAGCAGCAGTGTTGTGACAAGTCTGCGAAGTAAACAAGAATGAAGTCATGGATCACCAAACCAAAGGAGACTTCATGAGGAGAATGACTAAATAGTGAAAGTCTCTTATAATCCCTTCTTGTTTGTTTGTGCCCAAAACCATGGCAGTCAATTTCTGACACAACAACATTATAGAGAGCATGAAAACTGGAGGAAAACGATTAAGTTGAAGTGAAATGGGAAACTGTGGCTGGATTATTGAATCCAGGAGGGTTAGGGGCATTTATCTGTGGTTAATTTGATCTTTTGTGAAAGTTTAGAGCGAGGTTATTGAGAGGCCACAGCGGGGGGGGGGGGGGGGGGGGGTGTTATGCTGTGTAATTGTGTGGTATTTGTCTTGGCGCCGCTCCGGTGTGATTGCACTGGTGTTATCTCAGCGCCGCATGAGAGCAACACTCTGCCGTAGTTTTCTTTAATTTGACCGGACGTTAATTGGCCTGTTTTGCATAGCGAATGCTCTGCTCCGTGACGGGCCGTGACGCGGGATGTCCGGCGCCCTCGCAGCTCGCCGTAGGTGGACGAAACCGACGAGGTCGCGGGTGACAGCTGTGGGCGTGCGGCGAGACGGGAGAGGAGTGAGAGAAAGCAGAGGAGTGGGGGGGGAGTCTCACGGGCCGGGTCAGGGGTTCAGAGCTGGAGTTTGTCACCTGCTCGGCTCGGCACGCAATCTTGCTCAGGAGCAGTAGGACCTAAGCCCCACCGCCCCTACACCCCTCCCCCCCCCCTGCTCTGTCTCCCTCTACCTCCCCCTAATTGGATTTAATGAGCGATTTAACAACACAGCACTGCCCGATCAAATCAAACTGCTACTGTCTGCCACGCTTAATCCTGGGTCACTGCTTTGTAAAGCCAGCGAGTCCCAGGACGCTCCTCTCCGCGGGGCTCCTCACACCGCCCCCCCCCCTCCTCCCTCACCCCCCTGTCTGTTTCTCTTACCGCCCAGACCTGATGAAACCAGGACAGGCTTGAGAAAACCCCATATCCATGCACTAAGTAAGTCTTTTCACCAGGCCACTTGTATTTGGAGAAGGACGTCCTTGACTGGTTGTTGCCGAGCAGAGGGTGTGATCACACCTATGGGTCTAAAGGACTCTGATCTCCGACACCTCCATGTCATCTCCAGAAGTTGGAGTTGGTGGCGACGTGATAGACGAATGGTGACCTCGAGCAAAACGTTCCATCGACATGTATATGAGAAGCTGGAGTCTGTGAGCTTTTACTCAAGTTTTTAATTGATGAATAGTTTTACGACTGTTGATTTTCCACTGTTGATTATTTCTGTTCTATAAGAGGCAATAAAAGGGTGAGCAACGCTTCCTACAACATGTCACCTGCCGTTAAAAGGAGAGTTTATATAAATTTGTACGAAAAAAATTGACAGGACTGCACTAAATAATTCACCTTAATGCTATTTTGGTATTTCAGCCATTTAATAAACCTTTCAACTCATCATAACGTTAACTTTTAGCTTGAAGGACTAATAGTCCCTTCACTACACATAACCCTCCTTTACATTCATGCAGACCATGCTGCTTTGATAACACATTCCAGACTTCTCCAATCAATCTACACTTAAAACTGCATCACCACGTAACGATAAAGAAACTTTATTACAAGTGCAGACCTTGATTTTTTTATGCCATGTGGAAATGGATGCTAACCAATGGCTGCCTGTAGAGGGCCGAACATGGACTTAGAAAAAATCTGTACGACTACAGTCATTGGTTGTTGGTTGCTATGGAGGAGCACATACGATCTGAAGTAAAAGGGATAAAAAGGCCAATTGAAGACACATTTATTCGCACATTGATGTTGTTTGAACTTCAGCACGAAGCATCTAAACACTCTGTGCTCCACATGTTTCCCGTCTTTTCTACTTTCCTCTGACTTTCCTCCAGTCTTAATAACTTCCAGTAGATCCAGGCTTCTGATTACAGCCCAACCGTGACTCAAACATGACTCCAAAGCTGCAGGTTTTTTCCCTCCTCGTTAAAAATTCTCACATTTATGACGTTAAATCCAAAACGGTCGGGCTTATGAAACCCGCTCAGCACTTTACTGTTTATGATATTTTCCCACTCCCACTCTCACAGATGTAGGATTACTTTCTCGGTGGGATGATAAAAGATTTTGGAGTTAAAACGGTGGAGCCGGGAAGCATCCATGCATCGCAAGGGACGAAGACGGTGGCAGCCTCACGGCGAAGTCGTGGTTCAGCTGGGAGAGATTTGTCACCGCAGATTGGCAAAGCTGCTTCTCAACTTATAATGCCAAAAGCAGCTTAATTATTAGGTCAAAGGAGAAAGGCCCAGGAGCTCGGAGAGGGAGGGACTTGTTGGGGTTGTTGCGAGGTTCAACATGTCATTATCCCTGCATTTGTTTGGGGGTGTCATTGCAAACGCACCAATGTATTATTTTCTGAAAGAGTCCTAATCCGTAAATACTCCTCCACCCCACCACACAGACAGCCTTGTTATAAATGCAATCATCTACACCTTTCATTTTACACTGTAAAACAAAATAAGTAGTTTTTGGAAGGAAACCTTTTGTTTGTCCTCTTTCGTGGCTCATGTTATTGAAAACTTGTACATGAATATTCTAATATATTTGTAGGAAAACCTTTCTGTATTAAAAAAAACTGCTAAAGCTACAGTGTTATTTTATTATTTCATTTTAATAAAGGATAATGCACAAAAACATTAATCTGCAGTCTTTGGGCAGGTTAAACAACGAACACTAAAACATTAATTCGCATAAAACACCATCAAAGTCTCTAGCACACAAACAGTTATAAAGACAAATCTACGAGTACACATCAACATATTCTAGCACATTCATTCAATATATCAAAAAAATTGCAATTCAATCTCGATCAGATTAATGTTGACACGGGTTCCAATAAAGATTCGGCACCTGATCCTTTGGGGGTCCTAACAGGAAAACCTTTCTTAAAATTAAAATGTAAAGCTAAATAGGAATGAACTTACAAAGTAATGATTATTTCATCAGCCAATCCAATTTATCGCATGCTTAAATCCAAGTGAAATTTCATGCAGTGCTTAAATTCACATATACAAGGGGAAAGTGTATTGAGTGCTTCAATTTGTAAAGTAGGTGACATTTTATGGGGACGCTTGTAGACATAACAATTTTCTATAAATATGTCCCCCCCTCAATTAACTGTATTATCAGTGTCTGTGGAAAATTCACCCTGCTGCAAATGTTGTAGATATTTCTAACGATGGATAGAGACGGAGTAAAGAGAAGCTGCAGTTTGTAGTCACAGTCTTTCACAGGTCACGGCCATTCGCACCTCAGACAATCACAGCCACACAGATGATCAGTGGTCAGTCCGAGCGAAAACGTCTCTTGGCATTATCTTTCTATTACAAAGTTCAATGTGTATAGTTTTCTAGTTATAGTCCATATTCACAAATCACACTTTGCCTCATAGTGCTAAAGTCATGTTGAGCAAAAAACTTTAACTACTTCTTTTACTAGAGGGGCATGGGAAGAACGCAGGTAATGTCTTGTTTAATCATTGAATGAAATTTGCACAGGCCTATATTTCATAAATCATCTCGTTACACCTATATTGTAGAAATTAAATATAAAAGGTCACTGAACTATATCTTCATTCAGGCACATCAGAGCTTATAGATTATAAAAGTAAAGCCGCAGTGGCCCATATTCTATTTCTGGCATATCTACATTGTAAACTAGATTGTGAACACAGATGCTGAAATCCTGCCCGACAACTACAATATGTCACAAGCAAAATACCAAAGCTGGCATTACTGTTGTCATGTAACTCGAGTTGACCTTTCCAACCGAGCCATCGGCTGTGACACATAGAACTAGCTTTTCAAATGCATCTCGACAAACAGCACTGTTTGTCAGTGAGGGAGGAACATTATCTGTGGCTCAGTACCGATATAAAAGGAAATGTTACATCGAGTTAAAGCTAATATAAGAAGTTCAAATTCTATCTGACGAGGAATTTTATTGTATTTAATTATTCAGAGCTATTATATGTGAACGTGTCAGAATAAATGTGTGCATATATATAGATGCTAATATTTAAAGGGACAGGCATCATTTCAATTTTTTATCAAGTTTGTAATTCAAGCAAAAGCAGAGCAGAGTCTGTTGTGCATGGGAGAGTAAACATAAATGAAATCTTCTCACGTAATGAACATTGTGTGCATTATACATTCCCATCTTTAAGCTCCGCTCCAGTTCATACTGTGCAGCAACCATCTGCACGCTCTTCTCTGTGTGATTATAATCGTACTATAGTCGTTATACCTCAATCTTTCATGTCCTCTGTTGTGCACGGAAGATCTGAAGAAGCCACTAAAAGTCAGAGCAATTTATGTTTGATGGTGGGAGCCTGTATCGCAAACCGACGCCCTGTTATTCACTGCAGTAGAACAGAGAAAAATATTCATGTGCATATATTAACTGTTCCTGTGCAATCTACGGTAGAAGCCTCAAGCCGCCTTAATCTCCCTGCCAGTGCCCTGTCTCTCTTTTTTTATTCTCTTTGCATTCCTCTCTCTCTCTTTTTCCTGGATGCCGTTCTCATCTGCCCTCCCCGAGTTTGCCCAATTACCCCCTCGGTTCAGCGGCAGGGCACTGGGTCACGGCACTGGCTTGATTTTCACACTGTTCCTTCTACTGAACGCCACATCAAGTTAATCAGGGTTAACAATTGCGGCAGTGCCTTGCTGAGCAGGGCTCCCATCGGCTTAGCGTGGCCTGGCTCTGGTGATACAGATGGGCGAGTAATCTGTTCTGGGAGCAGAGGGGACAGATGAGGGGCGGAGGTACATCGTGGTTTGCTGGGTGGGTGTGGGAGTGTGGGATAGTCGCGGTCAGGACACAATTAAAACAGAGACACTGAACTGAGGAAAGTTTGTGATGAAAAGTGGAGATGAAAGTTTAAGATCTGGAGGCGGGGCTGCACACAGAGAATAAAGACGTTTGCGGGATTTGCTGGCAACCCCTAGTTTTTTAGAAATACTGCAAGTTAGTATTGTAAAGTTAGGTGACAATGAAATGAAATAGTGCATAATGTACAACAATGATGTATTTTACAAGTTCTCACTGTTAAATAGCTCCTGCCTCCGACAACATCAGCTTCTTGGTTCCAGCTATCAACATTCATCTTAAAGAATGAATTACTGTAGATGCCTCAATAACAGACAACTGGCATGTGACCAACTGTTGGGGTAGAAGTGTGGGTATGTATCCATCTATCTATCTATCTATCTCAACAGAGAAATGGCAGAATGTAGTAACGGTGCAGTAATGAAAAGCAGAAGTCAGTATTCTCTTATAGAGCCATAAGCATTTCAGATCTCTGCCGCTCTCATCCCATGGAGCCCACAGGTCAGGGACATGAAACGGAACAAGTGTGAAGTCAAAAGGTCAAAGAGACCATCAGAATTACAAATCCACACTAAGTGTATGATGTTGCGGGATCAAAGTGTCAGGGGGGGGAAGAACGCAATTAGAAGAAGTAGAAAACTTCCTGTGCTGAAGATGGCTGAAGCGTGACCCATCTGGCCAAACAGAAAACTCTTAGAGCAATAGCAGCTGCCTAGCTCACACAACACGGCCCAGGGTGCACCCGGCTATAGGCCACGCAGAGTTAATTATTCATTCAGTCAGAAGAGGCATTACACCCTGCTTTCCAGACAGGACCAATGAAGAAGAAAAACTTTGCTTTTCACACAACCCTGGGTGACAGAAATGGAGCTGAGTTGGCCGTAGGACTTCCGTGTTTTCCAGGAACCAAACAAAACTCCCGCTCTTCACTTGACCTTTTCAACTGTGAAGAAGCCGGCCTGTAAAGTCTAACTTTCGAGTGTGAGCGTCGGGTGTTTTAACCTTAGTTACGGCAGGTTTTCTGTACCAGTGCACACTTCCACTCCCCCATTATACCACAGCTCCAGCACTCTGCTTCTCCCATCTCCACGAGCGCCTCGCTTTGGAGATGTCGCACCTCTTCGGAGTGACGCATGTATTATTAAAGCGGGACTCGAGTGCGATCCATGCAGGGACACTCACAGACTTTCACGGGTTTCTGTCGCTGCCACCATTTTGATTTGAGCGTGGCTGCGGCAGTTTTTTGCACAAACATTAAGAATTTGTGACACCAGAGCGCGAGTTAATATTTCATACACCCGGCATCTCAAAAGCTCAGAAGTTCTAACTTGAGAGCACTTCTTTCCATTTGTTACCCATCTCCTCTCGCTTCATGAAAGTCTTATTATGACCACGTTGATGGTATTATTCTTGAACTGCTAAGTTGTCCCATGAACAGGGGAAGGGTCTTGTAAAGTGCTAGAGAAAGGGCAAGAAGAAAGGGAAGGAAATGTGGGAAAGGTTGTGCCTGGTGCTACGGTGTGGCCCTGTCCACACTCCTGATTATAAAATATGTATGCAATGCTGAGCCGCAAATGTCCCATAAGCCCAAGTGTCGCAGTGCTTCATCCAAATTCATCCCTTCGCTACATCCCAGCCCAGAGTGTGAGGGTCAATCTGTGATCAGCATCGAGATTGAAGGGAAAACAAAAACCAAACAAAAAACCTCAAAGTCCCACTGAACTCCACTTGCCCTCGTTGGCCCTTGCAGTCGCACGAAAATACAGTTCACCGAAAGTTCACGTCTGTTATCGTTGGCGATTTTTTGGGCTGTATGTGCCTCGTAACCATATCCCTGTGATTGGCAGTGGAGGAGAAGGAGCGAGCTCGCCGAACTTACCCTGACAACTACTGTTAATATGACACACGGCGTGTTCTCCACATCTGACCCTGATCTGCAGGGTCGCTGTTCGGTCAGACCGCCGCTGCAGGCCAAGTGCGGTGGATGTGTGTGTGGGTGGGGGTGTGATGAGGGATGAGTGGGCAATCCAGTTTAGAATTAAAAAAAAAATCTAAACCCCAAAATATCTCTGTTACTGGCTGTGTCATAACATTTCGGAGTCTGCCCCACCCAACATAAAAACGGGTTCAACGAGAGTTCACTGGGAAGGCTCCGCCCCCTCGCCACTACGTCACCGGTGAGATGGCGTGTTGTCATGGGCAAGAAATACCTCGGTAACGCTGTCTCTGCTGGTTCCGTCAGCGAGGCCACAGCGACCCACCGTGGTGCCACCTTGTCCGATTGATGAGGCCTGTAGCTTCAAAAATCTGATGCTTCGAGTAGCACTTTTTTTTTTATTCTAAATTATTTTTAAAAGTATATCAACTATGAAAGTATTGCATTTCTTGTTGGCTATTATTTTTTTCTATATGAAAAATTATTATCAAATTCAGTTATTTTATCAGCAACTAAAAACATCATATACACAGTGTATGAATGAACTTTTTATAAATTAACTACTTTTTGCCTATTTAATAAATGTACTTGGATATGAAAATAAGAATTGTGTTTTTGAAAATTATGCTTTTGGAATACGATGTTGCAAACACTTTGAATTTTTAGTGATTTTTTAATTATTAATTTAAGTCAAACGTATTCGGTTATTTATATTCAGGGAACTATTTAAACTCTCATTAAAACATTTATACAGTAAATACAAACAAAGACATAAGAATTTTTTGTATACTATTTCATTTAAAGTTATTTAATTTGTATTACATTTATATAATTTAGCTAAATAATAATAAATTAAATAAGTAAACATTATCTCTGGTCATGACAACCGTTGGACCCCGTCATGTTTAAGGACCGAAAGGTTCTAGAAAAAACAAGGCCAGAGTTTTATTACTTTACTTTAGTACTTTTTTATTTGTATTTAAATACAAAAGAATTGACCCCTAAGATTTTCCAAATATCATTTTGTTTTGAAAAAACTAAAAATATAAAATTAATTCTAAGTGCATTATGAGCTCTGAACTTTCCTTGACATGATTTATAAAAATAAATATATACACATGTTGTGCATAGTTACTTGAAAATTAAATCATCAAATATGAACAAATATCGATCATAATAAATAAAAATTTAAAAAACAATTTAAAAAATTAATTGGATGAACAATATATAAAATTTGTTTTGATGACTAAAACAGGCAACACTTTATTTAATAAATAAATATTTATTTATTTAGAAATATCAAAACCCCCTAGCATAAATTAATATCAAGTATTTTATTCAATAGAGCAATCAACACAATAAAGTATTAATGAAATATTCTTTGACCTTTTTATAAAAAACACATATTTCACTAAAAAAATATAAAAAATGTAAAGAGGTAGTGTCAAAATGCCATAATGGAAACATGTCAGATGCCAATAAACACCCCCATAAGTATATCAAAGTTTAACTTTAATTATTGATTTTATATACTACAATTATATACAGATATCGTTTTGTAATATAGTATTTTTTGCTTAGATCTTGTTATTTCTGTGCACACAAAATCAGTTTCCACAGAGAAAGACAAAACACACATGCCAGTGAACTACGATGAAAGTTTTTTTTTTTTAGGACACAAGGAATAGAAAACTTTATGTATGTTAGGTTGCCATAAAAAAAACTTAATAAAGAAATATGTGACAAATAAAGAAATAAATACTAACATTGTTGTGAACATAAATGCTAAAAAGTATTATCAAGGTGTACAAAACAAAGCAAAAATACAGTGATTGACATATTTGTTTTCCGCTTCAAAACCTAAACGGCTATTTTTATTGCCGATAAAGATTTTTTCCCCCTCAAGTGTGTTTTTGGTATAAGTGCAAACTAGATAACAAGTATCTTCATTCATCTCATCGGACTCATTAGTTATGGGAAACACATACAGTAGATTGAAACAAAGACTAAGAGCGCCCACCAGTGTTAACAATATGTACTACACCGCCAACAAATACATCACAAATTTGTATTTGCACTGCTCAGCTCTTTTCAAAGCAGAAAACTTGTTTTATTATTTAACAACTTTTATAACTTAAGAGCCACTTTCAATTAAGTTTGAATGAATATCTGTCCATAGATGGTAAAGGTCCCATTATTTTTAGATTTAATTTACTAATAGATATTAAGTGTAATATCCAGTTGTGCATTTAAAGCTTTGAAACAACATTTTCATCACCATTAAACTGGTACAACGTATATTTAATTATGTTGTGTTAGTGTCATTCTTGTTACATCATAAGTCACTCTGAAAAATGAAATTAATGAATACAACCTGCAAAGAAAATCTGAGTTTTTGTAAATATTTAGGTGTTTTCAAGGAGATAAACATGAGATGGACGTAGATTGAAATGTTTCATCAAAGTTGAAATCATTTTATCATCTCTGTTAAAGTAAAAATCTAGTCAAACCTTTAAATATTTCACTTTCCAGTCATCTTTGCAGAAACTTACTATAGAAATATGGCTTATTTTATTTCTAATTTCAGTTTTTCAAAAATATAAAGTAATGATTAAATTAATAAAGTTATAAGATTATATATTTTGCAACACAAGGTCAGTTCAACTAAATCCAGAAACATTTAGCATGTGAATTAATTTAACAGTTAAACATAATTTGTGATTCTGCAGAATCCTAAGGGACTGCTGAGGCTTGCACATGTGGTGCTACTGAGAAGCTATATTTCCATGGGAAATATATAAATGTATATAAATATAAAACAGTACTTTCATCTGCCTCCACACACAAAGTCTAAGGTGGTGACAAGTGCTGTTGAGTGTGTGCCAAGAAAATACAAGGTAAGATGCAGGAAGACAGGATATAATACTAGTGGTATTTACCCGTCTCGTACAAATTCATATATTTTACATTTATGAAAAACAAATATAATAGATTTTTACGAATGTGATATCAAGTCCTTGAGCACTGCATCTGTTATCATTTTGAAAACAGATACCTTCCGTGTTGATTGTTCCTGTTGGATTAAGCACGGCCGTCTGGGCCGTCAGGTTCCTCCTCAGCAGCAGGTTCAACCATACGCTCGAATGAGAACGCCAGCATAATCTGCGTTTCACATATTAGAACATAATTAATACAATGCAAAATGTGATGAGCTGGTTTTTTAATACCCCTCCCCAAAAATTGTATTACAGATTGATTCAAAGGTTTATTTTCCTCTGTGACTTTGAGGTTTTAACTAAGAAACACCTCTTTTTTTATTTAATACCAGAATGCAAAGCTACTTAAAAAGTAAACTTTTACTATCAATTTGTGAAGTGAAACCTCAAAATGAAATACTTTGTGAACATAGATGTTCACAGAGTTCCTGTTGGACTCAATTTAGCAGAAAGAAACTGGGAGGTGAACTTCTTTTACCAGTCCAGCTTTTCTCCTCTTATTTCTTAGTGACAGTGGAAGCATTTGGTTGTCAAGCTGCGGTTTCCCCCTCACGCTTCATTACAAGCTTTACATGCATTTTAGTTATGCTTGTTTGTTCCTTAATCCGAGAGGAGCTGCTGGCTATAAAATGTCAACCTTCATCTCCTGATCCTAACTTTAAGCCCCTTTCTGTGGTTTGTTTGTTTCTTATTTGTTCCAATTAGAGTCTCAGTCATTTTTGTTCAGAAAAGGAACAAGATGCACATTTAGACAGATTATGGTGCTCGGCCGACATAGTGCACATGGGCAATGAGGGCAAATCAATGAGCGCTTGCAATTTTTATACATATGAGCCCATAAACAAAAGAGTCGGGTGAAAAGAGGGTCGATGATGAATCATTATCTGCTCAGCGAGTCTTATCACTCACCTATTAAATGAAAATTATTTAGGCAAATTAATGATCCTTCATATGTTAAATTTGTGTAGATAATCAGAGTTTTCCTGCATCTAATAATCCAGAAAATTGACCATGTGAGTAACTCTATAGTTTATCTGTTTTTGAATAATTGCTGTAGCTGGGTATGGTTTACAAATTAACGATATTGGTGTCATTGCAATACCTGACTTTTTTGATCAATACTTTATTATTAGAACTATAATTGATGGCCTTCATAAAGTAAACAAAATCTAACAATCTGAACATCCATTCTGAATGGGTCAAATTTGTGCACAAAAATAATGCCACAACAGCAAAAACTGTGAGTGGAGATTAATTCCAAATTTACTCTTACATGGTTTAAATATTGGAAATTCTCCCAAAACAGTCACAACCATGATTCTTCACAGACACGCATCTCTCCATCTCATCTACGTCCACTCACCGTCAGCAGCACCAGCAGTCCCATCATCACCCCCAACATGATATAAATGTTCTCGATGAGGCCCCCAGCCCACAGAGGGCCCAGGATGGTGGCTAGACCTCCCACTGAGCGACGCACTCCCTGACAGAAACCTGCAATCGCCACACGATACACAAACACTCACAAGCTGTACACACATTGAGGACACGCATACTGAGAACACAATGTAAGGAACTTTTTACAGTGACATGTTGAAATGTCAGTGTCCAGTGACACCAGATTTAAACATGCTAATTTTAAAACCTTCGATGAGCTAGAAATAAAAGAAAATCAATGTTTCATCGCTTCTTGTAGATGGCGCTGTTTCTCACCTTGTGTTTTCTCACAGGTGATTTTGGAGAAGAGGGAAACCTGGGCCACAGCCACGAACGGCAAACCCAGAACCTGCAGAAACACCCCGATGATGAACTCAGTCAGCGGCCAAGGATAACCCCCTACAGAAAACGAGAGAAATGGTTAATTAAGTATACTGTAAAACCTGTTCAACTGGGGGTTATTTTGATCTACTCAGTCTATGGTGTGGCCATATTTACAGGTTTTTTCATTCAAGTCTGTATATGTCCCTAATGGAAAGGTCAGGGAATCATTTGGGAGCTGGCAGCATCATTTACTCGGCTAATGATTTGGATGCGCAACAAATATGCTGAGTTTGTGCAAATTCTGTGCCGTCTGACCTAGTGGGGTCGCCAGGAAGATGAGGCACCAGACCCCAGAGATGTTGCAGATGGCCAAACCCACAGCCAGGACCACCCGCTCCCCAACTCGCCGGCTCAGCCAGCGCACGAAGAAGAAGCCAGCGATCACCTCCACGCCACAGAGACAGTACATCACGCTGTTCTCCAGCTCCCCGTAGCCAAAGTACTTCTGAGTCAGTGGAGTCACCATCGTCTGAGGAGGGAATGGTGAACATGTCACTGTCAATATTTAACTCGTGGTCCAGCACCGGTTCTACTGTTTTATTTCAATGAGTCAATATCTCAAAAAATTGGACATTTCTGCACGAGATTAAAAAAGGTGAAATCTGTCCACAGAAATATAAAGCTAACATAAATGAGTTGTGTGCGTGCGTGTGTCTTTGCAGCACCTCCAGCGCTGTCTGATTGAAGAGGGTGATGAACTGAGCAGCCAACAGCACAACCACCTCTTCTCTCAGGAACTCTGCAGAGACACGGGGAGAAATTCAGAGAGAGATTGAGAGAAGAGTTAGAGACCAACCACGGGGCCAGAGCTGAGAGAGAGAACATGGAGCTAAACAAGTGATAAATTATGTTTTGTGCAGGGTACAAGGTAAATTATACTGTAGAGCCTGAACGTTATGGATTTTTGAGGGCTGATGCGGATAAGGGTATTGGGGAGTAAAACATTCCCAATACCAATAAATCATCTGATATATTTTTATTAAAAAATGTCTTATGGCAAAGAAATATTAATGATATTTTACAGTTTAACCATTAACTTTATTATTAATCATTTTAAAGAAAAAGAAAAGCACCACACAACTTAATGCATAGAATTTGAATTAAAAAAAATATTCTTTCTATGGAATTCAAATATAAATGCATATTTGAAATACATTTTAATTTCGGTAAACATAGATGCCATTTATTTCATGTGTGTGACAGGCTCAAGTCAGTTGGGCTCCATCTACTGGTAGAGACACTTACTTACACACCATATAAATCTAAATATTAATAAATTCATAGAAACTGTCAGCCACCTGCCATGTAGGGGAAATTCACCCAGAAACCTAAAACTGTACAGGATGTATTTTGAAAGTGGTTAAATTGCAAACACATTGTAAATTATATGGTCTGCAGTAAGGAGTTAAAGCTTGTGAACCAATTGGTTTGATCCTCTCAGAGGAAAATGTTGTGCAATTTATCTATTTGACGTTCTATAAACTGGCAGGATACCAAATCCAAATCTCACACAGATACGGTCCCACCGCCACCCACCTCGAGAGATGCTGAATTCCTTGATGGGGCTGGAGGACTCTCGGGTCTCTGATGGCGGGGGTGAGGGAGGAGGGGAGACGTGACTCAGCGTGGAGTTAGAGGCAACAGGGATGTTGTTTCTCCTGTGGTTGGGAGGCACCACTGAGCCGTAGGTCCCCACCAGCTCCTGGGACGTCATTAAGGGCTTCTCCTCATCGTCGTCCTCTTCCTCGTCTTCCAGGAGCCCTGGCTCGCCCTCCTGGTCCCCGCTCTTGATGGCTGTGGAACCTTCCTGTACTTTCTTTCTCTCCAGAGGTGGCAGGTCAGAGTACATGAAGACCACCACCAGCTGAAGGAGGATCCACATCAAGCACATGAACAGCTGCAAGAGGCAGAACGCAAGTGTTAGCTCTTCTTTGGTTGGGAAAAAAGAAAATGCCACCAAGGCCAAACTATTATATTTGGGTCCTTACCCCAGGTGCCGTATATTTATTAACTACAAAAGGTCCCAGTTGGAAATCACACAGCCTCAGGAAGATGTTAAATGCTGGACCTGCGTCAACGACAAAGAGAAATGGACAGGCTTTTAGGATGCTTGTGATATATTATGCGTTAGAATGCAAATACAATCCATTGTACATCATAACAATCTCAAATGATCAGCCAGGAGCAGAGGAGCACTGACCAATCAGAAGGCCGGCCTGTCGACACGCCATCACAGCAGCAAATACTGTGGCCCGGTCGTCTGGAGCCGTGCTCCTGGTCAGGAAGCCGAAGATAGATGAGCCAGCACCTGATCCGATGCCTGAAGAAAATAAAATCTTTATAAACTGGAGCTCTGCATATTAGTGAGAGGGAACTATACATAGTGATTATATATTTTATAGCAGGTTAACTCCAGGCTCCATATAATAAGGCCCTTTTTTTAAACATGGTCTTATTTACCTATGATGTTGGGTGTAAATGATTAATAGTGGGTGTCATTGTGGTGCAGTGGTCGCCTCAGCAAGAAGGAGTTTGCATGGGTTTTCTTCGGTACACCGACTTCCTCCCACAGTCCAATCAGATGCAGTTCGGGGAAGATTAGAAACTAATTGAATTTGAGACACTAACTTAACCACATGTGTTACACTGAGTGTGAATGGTTGTTCGTAAGCCCTGCGACACACTGGTGATTTGTGTATCAGCCAGGATCGGCGTTGTACTTTCAGTCAAGAGCAGTGTGCACGGCAACCACAACATGGCGCTGCAATGTAATCCAAAGGCAGGAATACCCCTATTCAAACAATAACGATAAAATAAGGGACCATGACTATACCAGGTATACTGTTCCTGCTCAATAGTGGACTGATCAAAAGCATCAGACAATTAGGCCCAGTTTATAAAATAATTGCTACTACAATATATTTGAGAGTTCAAAATTGATCATTTATAAAAACAGGTAAGAAAAAGAATTGTACTTGACGACCGCCTAACTAACTAACAAATTCAAAGAATCTGGCAGTAGACTCACCTGCTACCAATCTGCTTGCCAGTAAGAGCCACTTGGAGTAGCCCATGAAGTACATGAAATTACCTGGAGAGTGGAAACAAGTGGGAAAATAAGGTCAGGTCTCATTCGCATAATATTCACATAGGTACTTCAGATGAAGTTTGATATGGGATGGGTCAAGTGCATTCTTTGTTTTGAACTCTGAGGACAACATCAACAGGATGAAGTGAGTGTTAACTACAACAGGGCAGGTGGAAGTAAAGAGAACACGAGTGGAGGAGAAGAAGGACAAACCGATTATCTCAAAGAGGTTGGCGAACAAGATGATCTTCTTGGTGGCTTGTGTTCTGTCGGACCAGTGGCCGAACAGAGGCCCCGACAGGAGGCCACTCAGGCTGAATGCCGACAGGGCCAGACCCAGGAAGTAAGGCGGCGCATCTAGAGTCTGCAGGTACCTCCATATTGTGGGCAGGATCACAGCTGAGGAGACAGAAGACAAGGACACGTTCTTTCAATATTTGCTTGGAAATCACATAAATGCTTAAGTCACTGAAAAGATAAGCTGTCACATGTCTTGGCTAAAATCTTAGAAATTGTCATGTTACAACTAGAAAGATGGACTCAAAACAGCCTAATGTGTCTGAGGCCATAACTGAAGTTAACACCAACACATACGATGTGGACATTGTCTATTGCAAATCTGTTGAACGTCTAATTTCTAACCCAAAATGGAGTCATGGAGCCAAGCAGACCATTAAAAAAACACTACATTAAACATTCTTTATACATCCATGGCATCTCTTATTGAAAGAGATGCCATGGTTGTATTACAATGTTCATATAATTCACATTACTACTCCCTGCTGTGCAGTGTTGTCTTGATGCAGTAACATTAAGTTCCAACCCTGCAGGAGAGCTGTTACTCAACTAATTGTCTTAATCCCTGAGAAGGCAGGTTTTCTATTAAATTACTCAGTTGTCTCAGACCAGTCGAGGCTTCCACAAACTTTTTATACAATGTTTCGGTCACAGGCGTCTCTTCCTTTCTTCCTACCTTTGTACTTTGTAAGGTTTGTCACCGGATTTGATGGAAATTGAAATATGGAGGTGATTTAAAACTTTTAAAACTTTTGAATGTCTTGAATGAAAACCTAAAAATAAGGTGAGATGAGGGTGAAACAAGGCATTAGATGACCTCTGTAGGAAATCTACACAACCAGGAGAACTGCCTGAACACACTGCAATGTTCAACTTGAGCTGCAGTCATAGCCTTACCGTTCAAAGCTTCCAGCCTTGGCGTCACAGAGACAAAGACTAGTGCTTATCCAGTGCAATCCAAATTCAATTTGTGGGTCAGAAGACACACAATGCGGGATTGCTATGCAAAAATTCCAGAGAGGAAATAATTCCACAACTTTTCTTGTTGTCTGACGGAATTCCACAGTTGCACTCTTGCTTCTTTATCACGTTTCCGGACATTATCTCTACGCTGAGGGAGCAGAGAAACGTAGAAATCCCTGTGTACTGTAATATAATCATGTAGTTCTGCACATAACATTGTTTCTCTTAAAAGAATGTACTATGTGCTGACTTAACTCTTTGCAAAAGGGGATGTGGTGCTGTTCTATGGGACTTCATTTCATCATAAGGCGTCTCCTGTGGATGTGCTAATCCATACTAACAGTATGGTAGTGAGAAGCTCCTTTCAAAATAAAGCCTCAATATATATGAACACGAGTCAAACAGAAAAAAGTTATAGTTTCAATAATAAATAGCATGTGTTGTGCTATAAGCAGCATCTATAGCAGGATTTTTTTCATTTATTCTAAAAGATATTACAAACCTGATTGTTGCTAATATCTAAAGGGAACCCCCCACCATGGTTTGGAGGAGGTCTACCAGAGCAGGTTTCAGGTGAGGACCCTGTAACTGGTTTGTTGTGTTTCTAACCTTCAGTCACACAAATTACACAAGAGAAATCTTTAATAAGTTGACTGTGTGTGTGTGTGTGGGAGGGGGTGGGGGGGGTTTAAACAGCCTGATCATACAGACTCACATGTGTCTGTTTTCAAACATGTGTTCAAAACAGACGAACAGAGACTTAACCGGTTAAATTACAAAACCTCCCCACAGACTCAAGGTGTGTCAGGGAGAAGCACATTAATTCATCCACTAATCAAACATCACGCAAGGTGTTGTTCTGCGTCACCACCACAACGTGTGTGTGTTTATACTGACGGAGGAACAGAGAATGGAACCCTACCGTACTCCACACCGCTCAGCAGGAAGATCAGTCCTATGCTGCAGAACGTCAGCCTCCTCTTCCGTCGCTCGTCCATCTACCAAGTGTCCGAGCTGAGTCTGAGCTCCAGCATCCTGCGGGCAGGCGTAATGCTCCGTGTAATGCTTCCAATTAGAGCTCGGGGACATGGGACAAGCTCCACACAGGGACCAGGGTTGTTTTGCTCACTGACCCGGGTTGTTCTGTTCAGGTACCCGGGTTGTTCTGCTCCTCCACACCGGCACTGTGACCCTGAACCCGGCGGAAGCTCGTGTCCGTGACGCGCGCGGCCGGGAGAGGTTTAAAGGTGGGAGAACCGGAGGAACCGACAAACCCATAGGACAAACCAACCACACGGAGGTGTAATCCTGCGCACTGCAACTACATCACTTCCGGTAGAGTCCAAATGCAACCTGACCCACTGACGGACACTGAGCCTGGATCGGTTTCCCCTCTCTTTTCCTTATTTTACATTGTATGAATATATAGATACATATTTAAATAGACTACATGTATACAATTTATATGATCTACTAGTATGTACTGTTCATTTTACATTTTAGTACATTTTGTAATAGTGATGTATGACTGCCTCACTCCAAGTACATTTTCTTATATTATAAGTAGACATATCTTAGAATAAATATAAATAATATACATAAATATATATATATAAATGACAACAAAAACAACACTGAGGCCCAATCAGTCCTCCGTGGATTTGACACAGTAGATTGCTTTGTGCATTAAAGGCGTTACAATTTTGAAAAATAACCTAATTTACACCAAACAAAAGCAGCTTTCATGAGTCATTTTGAACAGATATCCAAAGCAACATGAATGTAAATCATCGAAAGACAGACTGGAAAAAAGCCAGCAGTGTTGCAAAGTAATTATTTAGTAAATAGATCAAAAGAAGGACTCAGTTATCTCCTTCAATGTTTAGTTTTGTCAAAGTCAAAAGAAATTAAGATAAAAATGTACATGTAAATATATTTTCAAACGATTCATAACCTGCATATGGAGTTACAGTGAAAAACGTCAACATATCAGGTCCAACACGGATGCCTGGGAATCCTTTGGTCACATGTCACAGGAGATCAAACAATCTGTGACACAACTAATCAGATTCTGATCCATGTTCTGTTGGATTCACATCTGTCGTCTGAGGAGCCACACACTGAAATACACTTACCTCAGTGTCATGTTCATGAAACCAGTTTGGCTTTTGCTCTGGGACACACTACATTATCATGTTGGAAGTATCCTTGAGAAGATGGTAAATTGTGGCCCTGAAGCGATGCACAATACTAAGAACAACAATACTCTGCAACCTGAGCTGCATTTAATGCTATTGCCAAGTATAAAAATGAACAGAAGCTTATACAAATTAAGATGTTAATACAATACAATTATTAAAATAATAAAATCTTCAAAATTATGATGATTGTCACACTTTGGGCCTCAGTACCAGCCATCATAGTTTGAATCTATCCACAGTGTTATTGTGGTATTAATACGGACGTGATGGTAATTTAACTTGGTATCAGAGTTTCTTAGACTGTTTTTCAGAGCTTATTCTACAGAACCACTACATTGGAATGTACTTCTCAGGTACACATCGTGCGTCCGCGTGAGTCACTGGCAGTGTGTTCCTCTCCGTCCTGTGACAACCATTACCACTGACACTGGGGAGCCTGTGTCGCACACAAGCGGCCTCTTCTCCCATAATTCAATTTCAATGTCCTGAGTGCCAACACTTTAGTTTGCTGCCCTCCAAGCAAATATAGAACAGTTGACTGTGGCATCCTGGTTAACAATGTCCCAACTGGGAGCTGGGAGCAATTTTATTAGATTTCCCAATAATACTTGCCAGAGCTTCATGTCGACATCTCAAGTTCAAATTGTTTCAGGGCTGAGAGGCCGTTCGGTCTCAGGATTGTTCACGAATGGAAAGCAATGCACCCATGGTCCTTCACCTGGGACAAATGGTCGACTGTGCCACTGTAGAAGAAAATATTATCAGTTTCATTTCTCGCTTGAGATTTTCTTTACGCATCCAGATCAAGTTCGCGCATTTCTACATGACATCAAGCTTGTGTTGAATCAATAAATATCAGATTCCTGTGTAAAACTCTGGAGCTACTTTCATTTTTAAATGTAAATATAATTTCCCTGAATCCACCACTGCAGCCAGAGGTATCAGGTCAGCAGAGGTCAGATTGGAACACATCTGCCGGGGACTTCCTATGCTGTATTCACATTTTGCTGTGACACAGACCTCTTAAATAGCCGGCCCACAACCTTGATTGTTTTACTTGCCTTGCTGTGATTTTCTGTTGTCATTATGCAGTGAATAAAACTGATCTGAACCAGCCATAAAACTTGGACCTGAATTAAATTTTATTTTTCAACACTTTCTTTCTTTAAATATAAATTTTCAAAATGTGAAATGTGGGACAATCTCAATTGTTCTGACCTGGAGAGTAGGTCGAACACCAGAGTGAGTGAACCATAACTAACCACAACTAAAAACTACTGCATGTGTAGCACAATATACAATAATTGTCTTCTAACTTCATAAAGCTTTTCTGGCTGTCTTGCTCATCAGAACTGAATTTACTATAAATATCAATATATTCTATTAATTTTCTCAGGAGGTAAAGCGGGTCATCCACTAACCACAAGGTCAGTGCTTCAATCCCCAGCTCCTCAAGCCTGCATTCTAAAGTTTCCTTGGGAAAGACAGAACTGTAACTTGGCCATGACGGCTGTGCTGCTCAGAGAGAGTGATAGAAAAAGCGCAACATGTACAAGTGCTGTATGTACTTTAAAGTGTTTTGAGCGGCTAATAAGACCAGAAAAGTGTCATATAAAAAAAGAGACCTTTTACCACTTATGTTCAGAAGACTGTATATTTGATGTTCAAGTATCCTAGTAAGTCATGAGAGTAAGCCAGCAAGACCCTGAGACTGATTGTAAGAATCACTTTGTATAAAAGAAATCTTTATTTACATGTTGCCAGCAGATGGAGGTTGCAGTACTTTTTAAGTGTCACAGTCTTTAGTCTGTCGTCCATCTCCTTGGAAAAAACATTTCTTATCTATGAGAATAAAAAAATGAAATATTTTCTCTACAGCCTCCACGGGTTCTGTCAGCGAGCTCCTCTCAGAGACGACCGTGCGCTGCAGACTCTTGAATATTAATGTTTTCAGTCTGCAGCTCAGACTGACCGGTTGACTGTGGCCGTCGGAGGACCGGGGGGGGTTAGGTGGGTGAGCCGAGTTGGGGTTTAG
Source organism: Limanda limanda (assembly GCF_963576545.1). Classification (NCBI taxonomy): domain Eukaryota; kingdom Metazoa; phylum Chordata; class Actinopteri; order Pleuronectiformes; family Pleuronectidae; genus Limanda; species Limanda limanda. The sequence continues at coordinate 11,731,134 of NC_083644.1, read as the reverse complement.
AAGGCCAGTTTCTTCATGAGCAGGTAAACCCTGGCGTCCACCTCAAAGCCGTGAAGGTTGTTGGCATCTCCCTGCAGCCTCATGAGGAGGCCACCGTACGACACATAGGCCGATCTGAAAGAAGAAGCATGTCCATGGATTAAAATGAGAGATTATGTTTATCCCAAGGAGTTATGTGTGTATACATTGGCCCTTAACATTCCATAACTAGTCAACAAATAGGGTAATGATTGCTTATACAACACCTGTATATCTTTCTTTAGGGAAAAAATAAACAGCATATGAAAATCGAAACTGAAAAACCTAATTTTTAAGTTATGCATCTTAAATTTACGGTATTTTAGTGTAGTTAGAGTAATAAATTTAACATGTTACTGTAGTTATGTATATGCACATCACTATGTGAGGTGCCAAATAAGGCCAAGTAACACATCACATAAAAACGACATACCTAATCACATTAATGCTAAATTCATTAGTCAATCACTGCTAATTGTTATGTGTAATTATACTAATGGTGTTTTTGGCTACACTATAAACAGTATAGTATCACTCACAGGCGTGTTGCTGCTTCTGTTGAAGTCTCGTCGCCTTCGATCTTGTAAACCTTCCCGTACATCACGTAATCAAACTGGTCCGCTCTGCAAATTTAAACAAAGAGAAAGCTTAATTATAAATCAGCCAACAAAACCTGTATACGTCTGGGGAGTGATACACTTAGAACACAAGGACAGATGTTATTGGATCATGTAAAATTAAAAATGTTCACAAAACATGTGACGGCAGTAATGTATGAGAAGCAGGTGTCGTACCTGGACGGCCGGTCATCCTGAGGATTATACTCTCCATCATCTGGGGTTCCATCTTCATATAACGTACTGGCAATAACCAGTCGGAACTTATCACCTTAATGAAATGGAAACAGATGACTGGGTTAATATCATTGTGCACTTGGACACTTTGGGTGTGTGGTGAGTTTGACATATATATTATTATAACTTATTCTATGGTTCTCTCATAGTTATAGGTTGTATTAGTTTACTTTGGTTGGAAGAGGACTATGGCACAGCTTGCTTGAAGGAATGCCAGAGTTTACAAACAATTATCAACTGTGACTAATGTGACCAACCAGTGGCTTTACTTTGAAAACTTTGTAAAAAGTTTGTTGTGGCCATACAATGTAAACAGGCTAGTTTTACATTATATCAACAAAATTAACTTTTTGATTAAGTCCTGGACTTCAACTTAACAAAGAACAAAAGTGTTCCTACTTACCCAGATCAACAGGATAGATCTGAATGTTCACGTCCAAGATGAGGTCCATCTTGAAAGATTCACTTTCACAATGAAGACGAGACACTGTAGAGGATAGAAACAACCACGGTAGAGATTACTTAATATGACATTTTAGACTGAAGGACACCACACTATAATATCTGAAACTCAATAAAAGTGAATACTTTATGAATGGGAAAAACATGACCATAACTAGGGAAAGAAGCGTGATCAACAGCGAACGATTCAGAAGTAAAAAACTGAGGCTGCATTTATGAAGGAGTAATCAATATCAGTATTAATTTGGAATTAAGTCTCTAGAACCTTATTAAAGTCAGTATTCACTCCCCGTTTTATCTTTGTTTGTATGAGCACTGACAATCAAAAATTGTGTTTTTAGCTTGATGGTGCATGATCATTTATTATCTTCAGAAATGTCAAATACATTACTTAAGACCGGAGACTATTACATCATACAAGCACTCTGATGTTGGCTTTCACATATTAACACGGCTTCTTCAAACTTGTTTACATACACACATTCCATACACACCTCGGTCAAACTTCTTGCCATCTGGGTCGATGTCTTTTACATCAAAAATGTCCTCAAACAGAATTCCAGCCATCTCTGTTGCAGTCTATGAACTGGGAAAGAAAACAGAAAGAAATATACAATTAAGTCATTTTTGTTTGGATATTAAAAAAAGGTAATGAGAACATCAGGACATGCCTTGGAAACATTTGACTTCAATGAAAAATGCTACCATTTCATCTTGTGATGGAGACTTTATGATTTTACAAAGATTAATAAGAAATCAACAGCTCTCATTTAGTCATTCATTTAAAGAAAAACTATAAACATCTGTGAAGACAAAATATATATATATTCTCATTATAGTGCTATGATTAACATACAAAAGGAAGATCCTCATGCTACACAGATACACAATTATTACCAAAATAAAACGATTTATGGACTTAGCCTTGAATATCTATACGCCACTCTATAATAGTCAACCAGTACAGAAAATATGACAACGACTATTTATTTAATTCGTCCAAAATACATTGAACAGTTTACAGTGAGTTCCTAGCCCAGACGTGAATCATTTCCTAACACTAGAACATATTTGTATATAAACCAAAGAACTGAATGAGATGAAGCTACTTTTAAAAACAGAGGCTGTTCACTCCCACTGACCAACAACACGAGCATTATACAAGTAAACAAACACACGCTGCACCAACCACACAAACTTATTATTCATAGACTTTACTATAAGGAGATGTCTGCAGCTCGGGCTAGCTGTTAGCTTTAGCATGTTGTTCCCCACACTTCCTGAAACTTACCTGGTAAACGATGCAGCTCTGGTTTCTCGCCTCACACACAGCGACTGGTCCCAGGCACTCGGTCACTCTCTGTTGTTTTGAAGCTAGAAAACTTACTGGACTTGATTTTCATTCATTACAACGTGAACCGCGCCGTGCCGCACAGGAACAATGTGCGAGACCCGGGACGTCAGGGAACTGCTTCCGGGTCAACATGACGCTCCTGCGAGTATTGCTGGTTATATGATTGAATTGGTTGTTTAGTGAATCGCGGTCATGTAAACCAGAACGCAAGCAATTAAGTGAATATGGTAAATGTTATTTTTTTACCATCGCTTTGTCGATTTCATTGCTGAGCGATGGAAACACATCGTTACGTTTGTACAAAGCCAATACATACTGGAACACTTACTTCACATCATATGTGATATGTGTTAATATAAACCATATTGATATTATATATCATTTTATACAATAATATTGTCTTTTGCACACTCTGTCTACATATGCTTACACTCATAGTATATTATATTATCTATTGTATAGTCAAATACTTATATTTATACCTCTACTATATATCATATCATATTATATCATACTCTTTGTATATTCTTTGTATATATAGGTCTATATACACATATTTATACATGTATACATGTTATTATTATTATTATATTTACTATTATTATTATATATACTGTTGCTGCCATTATTACTATATACTGCTATTATATAGGTATAATTACTGTATATATAAATATATGTTATGTTATATTATATACTGTACTATTTTTATATACTGTCTAACAATAACATTACCATCATATCATCAGTACTATTACCATCATCTGGCCACTGCACCTTATCTACCTATTTATCTTGTGTTTCTGTTTTTATTCTTTCTACCTCAATATTTTTTATTTTATACTATTGTATTGTATTTTATTGTATTCAAATATACCGGCTGCTATGACGACTTAATTTTCCTTCGGGGATGAATAAAGTAATCTATCTATCTATCTATCTATCTAATGAGGGGGCCCGTGGGACTTTTAAACAAATATCACAACTCCATCTTGTTGGAGTATCGGAGAAACACGTGGGTCCCATAGGCTGTATATAAGGTGGGCGGCGTTGTCATCATTTACGACACTCGCCTCCGCGTTCCGGCAGCCATTGTCCCGCTCGTTTGGTTGCTAGGTGTCCTGTTTGTGTACGGTTGCTAGCTAAAGGCTAGCGGCTAACCCCTGAGAGACAGCGAGCTCAAATCGTGGCAGCTCGTGGAGGCACTTCCGGTGGCAACAGACACTGCCACTGATTTGTGAAGGCAGCTGCCACAATATGAGGCAGGTGCCACGGCAGTTTTTTGGGCAACTACCGCTGTTTGTGACTTATTCCCTGAGATGTACATAGTGTATGCATGTTTATCAGCGTGTTACTGTTCTGAGCACCACGAATAATTGATCTGTTTTTCTCCAATTGTATTGTCAAACATGCTCGTTTATATCAGAATCAGAATGTATTTATTGCCAAGTGGGTTTACACCTACCTGGAATCTGTTTTGGTTGAAGGTGCATACAATGAACATAAAACATAAAAACACAATAAGTACTACACAAAGAAAAAAAACAATAAATAAAATAAAAATATGTAAAAAATAAAAGATATAAAAAGTAAAGTAAAAAGTAAAATAAAATGCAAAACAGGAGTGCAATGTTTGACTGATGGAAATTGGAATGTGTGTGTTTCTGTGTAATCACCTTTATCCAGGCATCATTTTTAGATAGAGAGCAGTTGTTAAAACGATGTATAACAACCTGGTCCTACACGAATGTGGTAGGACATGGCAGCGATGTCAATGGAACATGAAGCTCAATGACAGAAACTGGATCACTGCTTTCTCTTCAATTATTTACATACAAAGACTCAAATTAGCTGTGACTTTACTCTTTGTGAAACGCAAAGATTTGTTGATATTAAAGTCTCTTTAACCAAGTCCGTACGACAACACCTTTGCTATCTTGACACATGTAAAACCTATGCAGCTCTGTAGCCCTTTTTAAGGTCCCATTATTTAAGTTATACACCTTAATATGTCATTACAATAGACAATGCTATAATTTAATGCTTTAATTTAGTTATTATGATCTGCATTTGCACAAATTACCCAAACATAAACAAATCAAAGGCAGTTTTTTACACATTTTGAACGTCTATCTGTCATCAAAAGAAAAAATATAAATTTTTCAAGTTGTACTTGGTAACCTTGGTGACGAATGACGATGTACTTGAAATTTGTACTTGTAAGCCAGGAAAGTATAAATACCAGTCCCCCAAACACCCAAACCATTGTTGAAACAGATGCAGATTCCAAACACTTGTTGCCCCAGTGGCAGCTACCTTTCAACAGTGTGGCATCAAAGGCAGATGTCTTTACCCAGTGCGGCGCATCACAGGCAGCTGCCTTGACGTGTCAGTGGCAGTTCCTGGTGACACCGGAAGTGCCTCTCCGAACTACCGCTGCCACTAATCGAGCTTGTCCTCACTGCGCCTGTAAACCCGGACGAAAATGGAGTGTGTGTGAGTCTCAGTTCGGAATTAACGCGATGTGAGTCTTTGTGAAGAAGTTACAGACGAGCAACAGAGGTGAGGATGAGATTTGTATTCAATGTGAACGTAAGGGAACGTATCTATCTGATTAGCTCGTACGCATGTAGCTACTAGCTCGCTTTGTCCCCATGGGTTGGTGTTGTTATTGAAGTTGACTGGTAGAGAGGATGAGACCAGCTGTGTTTTGTTTGAGTGTCCTGCTGAGCTTGGGGGGGAGGAGGACGGGGACAGGGACAGGACAGTTAGAGAGAGTGTAGCACACAGTGGGCTTTATTACAAATTGGAGTGTACAACTTCTCCCCTCAACAGATGAACCCTCAAAACCATGAGCCCTGTAGTTCCTGTCCACACCAAAAGCTCTCTGAACACTCCTGCAATAACTGTGATTTCATTTGTTTGCACAGCTTATATTCATGTTTATTTATTTTAGTCATGTTCCCAACTTTACCTTTTCAAACAACTGCTTCATTTTTTGCATGCTGGTTTCTTTTCTCATCTTTTGTATTGAGTCTTGTTCTATGCTCTATTTGCAATGCCCTGACATGCTGCTGTAACACAATAATTCAACAATTTGGCATCAATAAAGAACATCTATCCATCTATCCATCTATCCATCTATCCGTCCATCCGTCTATCCATCTATCTATCTATCTGTCTATCTGTCTATCTGTCTATCTGTCTATCTGTCTGTCTATCTGTCTGTCTGTCTATCTATCTATCTATCTATCTATCTATCTATCTATCTATCTATCTATCTATCTATCTGTCTGTCTGTCTGTCTGTCTGTCTGTCTGTCTGTCTGTCTGTCTGTCTGTCTGTCTGTCTGTCTGTCTGTCTATCTATCCATCTATCCGTCTATCCGTCCATCCGTCTATCCATCTATCCATCTATCCATATGTCTATATCTGTCCATCTATCCATCTATCCATCCATCCATCCATCTGTCTATCCATCTATCCGTCTATCCATCTATCTATCTATCTATCTATCAATCAATCAATCTATCTATCTATCTATCTATCTATCTATCTATCTATCTATCTATCTATCTATCTATCTATCTATCTATCTATCTATCTATCTATCTATCAAAGCACATTTGTTTAAACTAATCATGACACTTTGTGTTTCACAAACTACAATTCAGGTAAAACTGAAACTCAAAGGTCTTAATGCAGCATTAATCTTCTTAACCACAACACACACACTTCATATTTCGAGTATTTGTTTTGAAGGTTTTGAGCTCTCACATGAGTTCCCAGGAGGCAGCCAAGATGGGGGACCTCTTGAAAACTGAAACAGATCTTCTTGGGATGATTAAGGAGGTAAATAAAATCTAATAGTATTAATACACCAGGAATAATGCATAGACCAGAGTGAGCATCAACAGACATAAAAATTCATCGAGTTGCACACATTTTATTTGAAGGTTCAGTGTGTAGAAAATAGTGACATCCAGTGGAGAAGTTTCATGTTGTGGCTGAATACCCCTCACATGACCCTCCCCTTCCAAACAGGACAGAGAACCTGTGGTAATGTTCGGTTGTCATGAAAACTCAAAAAGTGTTTAGTTTTTTCCTTATGTAAAAACATGGGCGGCCTTCGTAGAAAGGACCTTCTCCGGATACAGTATTTAAGTATAAAGGGCCCATTCTAGGGTAAATAACACAACAACTTGTACAATTTAGAGGACCACACACTAGTGAAAACATCACTAGGATTATTGTATATTCAATTTCTGCCAATAGATCCCTTTCACCTTAATCTTACACACTGGACCTTTTATGCAGGATATAGAGATTGTTTAATTTGTAAGATTTGAAACAGCGATCCATTCTGCACTGGTTAAGGTTGAGTTAATGCAACTTGGGCTTGTTATGTGTCTTTTTTTTATTTTTTCTAGTACCTTAAGTTTGAGGAATTTGAAGACACTATTGAAAGTTTCGACAAGGACTGCGAAAGAAAAGGAAAGCTTGTCTCCGAGCCTCAAGGAGCTACTCAAAGTGACTCAAAGATCAGAGCCATTCAGGTAAATGATTCAATTCTCAGAACCTGTTGTTTCCTCTGGTTGGTCGATTATTTGTGGAGGTATTGGAGCAGGAAGTTGGTGAAAATTAGTCCTCAAACTGCTAATAACTAACATGCAGGAAATGAAACTGAATATAATACTATGTTTTTAATCAGTTTTATAAGGCTCGGCAATTCATTATTTTTCTGAAGTTATTCTTTTAGTAATTTTTCTTATCTGTAAATATTGGGCTTTTTTTAGTTCAACTATTATTTTGTCATTTGTAAATAAAATAATAACAAAACAAGGCAACCTTTTATAGCTGATGGATGACATCTTCTCACTGAACCCATTCCTTTTCTTGACTCGGCTTTTCTAGAAAGACCTTCTTAGCTCTTTTGACGATGGAGATCAACAAGTGTTCTTCGAGCTGTGGTCAGAGAACATTCCCTCTGAGGTAAAAGACATAGATGCTGAGGCCCTGAGGCTGGAGTTCTACCTTAAAATCCATTTCTCCATCTACCCTCTGAGGAGGCACCCTCAGGAACATGTATGTAAATCCAATCTTTTCGTCGAAATGATTTTATTACGAGTTTAAATTATTTTGGATTAGATTATCTGCCGACAAAATCTAACTGCCCTGTAACCACATGTGCAGTGTTTCACCTTGTCCACTAAGCTGTGCTGCAGGCTTCTCTGTATGTTCTATCTAATGTTGTTGCACTAGTAAGTAATGATCTGCCTTTCATTGTGTAGTCAACAGCTTCTTTGCTTTTTGTTGGTGGCAGAGAAAGTGAGATAATCATTGCTGAAGAGGAGCATTCCTGACATATTTTGTTGGCCAAAATAAGATAAATCCATTAACTTAAGTTCCTAAATCTGTCTCCAGGACAGAGCCGAGTTCGAGAAGAGGATTTCCCTCTTCAAAAAGTACCTGGAGACTCGAGGAGCAGCGCTGAGTCAGGCCGCAGACTTTCTGCCTTACTATGCCTTGCCTTACGTCCCCAACCCCACCGTCCACTCCTCCTTCAAATATCTTTTTCATGTGAGCAGTTGATTATCAAACATTATCCAGTTAGTTATTGACAATTAGTTTTCACCTTTGCAACATTACTGCTCAGTGAGTGATCCTAACTGCATTTGTATTTAGGATTCCTGGATACCACAGTTGAAGAATAAGCTGGAGCAATTTCTGACGGCGACACTGAAGCCGACCTTCGTCCCCAGGCTCCTGGATTTATATGTATCCTTTATCATTGAACAATGACAAGTCACTGCTGAGAAAATCATCCGAGTGGGTGACTTTGCATTTTTGTTTCTAGACAAGGTAACACAATCATTTAGCTTCAGTGTCTTTGCTGCTTACAGTGACTTGATATGAATTGCAGTCACGTAAATGTAACAGTGTCAAAACCTCTCTTCATTACTAATGATTTAAACTTTCACCAGACCTTAATCGTTAGTTAAAAAAAAGTTTGCTCAGTTAACGAGGCGCTCAATTCAACTTCTGACACAGTCATTGATTTGGTTCCTTGGCAGTGGTGTCCTGCTAAATCGCCCGTTTCGTAACTCCCCGGAACACCTGACAGCCCTCACAGAGGTGGCTTACAAAACAGCACAACATTAAGTCAAAGTTGTATCGACTCTTCAAAAGGACAAAAAAAGGTCTTTCAAATAATAAATCAGCGGGTGGGGATAAACACAACAGAACCTAGAGGGGAATAACTCAGGGATTTAACACAGGCCAAGAACAGAGTGTTTTCCATCCCTGTTTCCCAACAGCCTTTCTGTAGGTGACAAAAGAAGTCTTCCAAATTCACTGCTGCCCAGATCTGGTTGTAGTATCCTGCACTCAACTCCTGCCTGATTTGCAGTTATAAATGGCTATATCTGAGCATGGCAGGACCTAATCTGGCACTAACTCAGCCTAACACCTTCACAGTAGAAGGGCAAGAACTGTTGCTTTTTACTGGAAGCTCATCAGATCAAACTTCCTCCTGGCACATTCAGGAAACTAAAACCTTCCCTTAGTGGCAGACGATAAAAGCATAAATCACATCACAGCCATCATCTTAAGGACTGACTAAAGCAAATAATCGGACTAGTTTGTACATATATAAAGAGTGAGGTTATTTAACATATCCTTCAATGTGCAAACTCATCGATGGGCAGCACCTTTGGCAGCTGGTACATTCTTGCACAGGAAATGAACTGTGGGTGAAGTGGGTGCACGCGGATGATTGAAATGCATGTGAGGAATCAACTCAGTCGTAACCTTGCTGCTGAATGACAGCTGTGTTTGCCTTGGGAGTTGGGAGAGGCAATATTTGAGTCTGATTACCGTAATTGTGAACTAATGTGAACAAACTTTCCGTGACGAAGTGTCCCCCTTCAAACAGGACCTTTCAATTACCATCTTTGTCCAACGTCAATCTTATTCTTGACTCACGCGCTTTGATTGTGTGTGTAGCTCTTGACGGGAGAGGTGAGGAAAGATACACATTAGAAATGTTTGACCAATGTTCAGTTGAGATTTAATGTGTATTCCTTAACATCACCATCCCTAAGGAGGGCGGAAAGAGTACAAAAGGTAAATATCCATCTCAATTTTCATTTTACAGTGTATTGCAAATACTTTATCTGATCCTCCACTATGTTGAAATTGAGAGGCACCAAAAGCAGACTGCCTTTACAACAAACATTATTAATTGAGTCAATGATTTCTTGAGGAAGAGCTGTAACTGTTGCCTTTCATTTCACTCTCTAATCCATATTCTGGAAAGGACCCAAAGTGCTCACCTCTCTGAAATCTGAACACCACACTTAAAAGTTATAGATTAATATTCCAGGGTAAAGAGAACTCTCCCTAACAACAAGCACAAAAGACAAAGAGGTTTTTCATGGCTTTCGTACATCTCCCCAATACCGATAAGAGCCGAAGCTGGGTACTGCGGAATCATTTGACCAGGGAATGAATGTCGATGGAATCCATTCCATTGCAGACAACAGCCGGATGTCAGGGGGAGTCATTGGGTGTTTTGATCCGGTGGAAAAGGCACTCTATTTGATTTATATAATGCACATTTAAAAAAAATTTGGGGGGATAACTGATTTTCCTGCGATGAAACTGTGATTAAAGATTAAAGAAGATTTGTACTGAAGATGAATTCGGTCAGTTTTATAGTTGGTTGCAGACAAAGTGGATTAACGTTGATAATTAGACTGCTGCACACAGACATATCACTTGAATGTATTTTATTTCTCTGTCTGTTTTTCCTGCAATCTTTTGTCTCCCTGTGTGTTTGTGAAGAGAGCATGCAGCAGTTACAGCTCCAGCTCAGTGAATCAGAACGGCGCATCTCCAGCTGTGTGCGGAAGTTCAGCAAGATGCAGTCCGACTACCGCAACCTGGTTGGAATCACTGCTGAGCTGGTCGACTCGCTGGTGGCCACTGTCAGCGGAAAATTGGTAGTTCAGCTCGACTGTGGGCCCACAAACACACATTCTAACACACAAGCTTCATGCAGAAACTACTAGAGACACTAAAACTAATGAGCCAATGAATGGCATACACACACAAACACCAGACAGACATTTTAGTTTAGACTTTTTCTCTTATATGCCCTGCGCATACATACATGTTTGTAGTTTACATGACAACTTTTTTTTTCACACATTATTTATTTACAGGACACGTGTTATAAAAAAACAAGCTTGCCCTTCCTTCCTCTTCCCAAAAAGCTCAAGGGGCACTCTGTGTGTTTGCAGATCTCCCCCGAGTACTTGCAGAGTGTGTGTGTTCGTCTGCTCAACAACCAGATGAGGCAAGGCGTGGTGCAGAGCACGGACTTCACCAGACCTGGCACAGTGAGTGAGAGCATACAGCTTCTCTTCTCCCTTCTTCTCCCTCCACACCTCACTGGTAGAAACCAAACAATGTCAATCAAAATGGGCGACGAGACTCTCCACTTCCTCCAGAAAACAAGCCAAATTATCTATTATTTTATTTTCTGATGACATCAGATTCTGCTCAGTAGCCATCAGGGGATGGAGCAGCGTGTCAAGGTCCCGCCAATGCACGCCGTCGACCAGCCAACATTAGCTGTCAACCATGACATTTCGCCCTGTTAAATTTAAAACCAATCTTACAGTAAATATGAACACACGAATATTCTCAAATGGTGCGAGATGTCATCCGTCTTCATCTACTGTCTATGGGCAGAGCTAGGCCCCAAGGTAGAACAGTTTCATCACATTCCTACAGGATCTTAAAGCTGCTTCCAGGGGCCGTACGTCACAGATACATAAGTAGTGTTTGAAGAGGAATTTAAAAGATGTTTAAAAAAGGAGTGTCTCGCTATCATAAAGTTTTCCTTTGCCCTCTGTACATTGTGCTGCTGTGTAGTAATCCCTCCACGTAGTAATCCTGCAGTTTAATTCCTGGAAGAAGATGACTGGATCCGGGTTTAGTTGGAGGACCTGCTGCAAAATTTTAAAGACGCAAACAATTCCAAACATGAGTCATTTGAAGTTCAACCATTTTGAAAACGTTACTTTAATTCTAATGGTTAGAATGAAAATGAACCTTTTGGTGGATTGCAATCCGAAACCAACTGGTGGAGCAGCAATATTTAAAGTAAACAGTAATATAGCAAATGAAATATAGCATATTTACGTTGCTGTTTTTCAATACTGTTAAAACTGTGGCTGTATGACACAGACGCACAAAAAGCGGTCCCCCAATTGAAACAAAAGTTTCCACTCTGAAACCTCAACAATCACACTTCCTGTGAGTGGCTGTCATCGTGCTGTTGAACTCTGGCTTGTGAAATTCTCTCTGTTTTGAACTGAACAACTTCTTTCTGTGTGTTTGTGCGTGTGTGATGCTTTTTGTCCACAAAGGGATATTACTCTATGAGTCCCTATGATGATGGCTATGTAAGTTTCATATGTTTTCATCTTTACTCCCTGTCATCGCTCGGGTCCCCCCCTTTCGTCCTGCTTGTGCCTCGAAGTGTCTCCTCCATCTCCTCCTCTCCTCGTCTTCATGTCTGCCTCCCTCATCCTGTACTTATACATATCCTTGCCTGCCTTTCTAGTCAGACTATATCCCTTACCATCTTCCTCTGGTCCTTACTACATATGTTGACCTTGTTTAACAGGATGTATTCCTTTGTTGGAAAAATGACAGCTGTTGACGAATCACCAGTTAAGGCGAACAAGAGCGTCACTTTAACAAGGTGCCTCATCATCACATTCACTTGTTACCAAAGGTCATCGTTAAGTCACCTTATCGATGACAGGTCATCCTTTTTAAGCCAAATGTTCTCAGGTTCAGTTTTCTCTCCTCACTGTTTATTTAAAGGGTCTTAGTAACTGTTAGAGAACCATAAGGGCCAACACAAGGTGAAGGGACTTCTCTCACGCTCAGGTTGACAGACAGGGTGGATTAAATTACAGTCATTTGAAAAGACAACAAGAACACTTTATACTTGTGGTGGATTATATCAGGCTATTAGGTTCAACATATGATAATGTTAATTGGTATATGACTGATTTATGGTCCTTTTTACTGTCTACTAACATGGAGGAGGAAGTGCGGCCACCAGGATAACTGTAGAAAGTGTTATATGAGAACAAAAAGAGCTTTGGCAAACATTATTTATTAGTTGATATTATTTAGCTCTGGATTGCTGAGAGCCGGTTGGACATGTTGAATGAACATTTCTGGTAATCTGAATATAATATGTGTGTCCCAGTTGTAGCTGAGAGCTGAGTCATTACCCGTTTATTCTCAAATAGACAAGCAACCGTTCCTCTTATCACAACATAAAACCATAACTGACCATAATTATCAGATTATATTATGTATAATGAAGTGTCACAAATCTTTTTTGGCACCCGTGCTAGAGTTTATCAGGCTGAAGGGAATAAAGCTGCATGAGAGCAGGGAGCCGAGCCGTCTATTTAGACAATTACACTAACAATAGGTGGCCTCCCGTGGTCCCCATGGTCGTAAAGGAGTAAATAGTGAGAGGACGTGCTTAAGAGCTAAGCAGGGTAAAGTCACTTCTTGTGTAAATTGAGCTTTGTCAGAGAATTCAGGTCAAGCCTTTGCTTTGTGTCAGTGGCTGAAATCTGATATGTGACCTTAAAAATCAATCTGTTACCAAAAACTTTTAAAATCCTCCTGAAGTTGAACTGAAGGGGTTGTACATTTAAGGAATGTTCTTGTTTAAAAAACCACAGATAAAAGAGAATAATTCTGTTTCTGCAGTATGTATCTGTGATAAACTAAATTTGGATACCATTCTGCTGCAGTGTCAGAGATTCCCCAAGGCATTCTTCAGGGCAGCTACATTTTTTTGTAGAGGAAAGAATCCAGGTTTCAGTGTTCTCCTCCTCTTCCATATTACCTGATGCACAGCAAAGAAAAAAATGTGTCCCGAACCACCCGAGACCTCAACAGACATAGATCACTCCCCTGACCTTTCACTGCTCCGGGTTGGGTTTAAAATTCCTCTTTTAATCCTAAAAAACAGTGGTAATTGGTCGTCTTTCACAGGCACCCCCACACACACACACACACAACCACCCACCACAATAATATACTCGCCAGCATTTACTTTTTTCCTGAAATAACTACATACAGCTTTGCAGTACAAGTGAACTGAGGTGTTACAGAAGAAGGGATCACTGTTTTCCACTAACCCATCCTCTGTGGTAGTTTTATCTATCGAGTCATCACCTTTTTGTCACTGACTGCATGGGCGATGTTGCCAAACAGTACAACACTGTATGCCTGGGGATCCAGCATGTACCGAGAGCATGAACGCATGAAAAAACCTAAACACAAATGACTTATTTAGACAGAAGCTAACTTGATTGTTTTACATGGAAAACACGACTGGGTGAGTTGAGCTACCAAAGGGACGTCTTTATATAACATGGGTTTTATTTAGCACAAAAGTGATAAATGCAGTTTGAAATAATGAAATACTACAATACATTCTGCTCCTCACTGTCCTTTTCTCCATTTCTCCCTCTACCTTGCAGGCCTCCTCAATGCTCCGAGCATCCATCGCTCCACAGTAAGTGTTACAATTGATCTGGTTTTTTCTGTATGCGGTTTCTTGATAAAACATGAATGACATGTTTTTTTCATGAATGTCCAGGAGACCAAAGGAGGGTCAGATATTCCCCTCCCTTGACTACGAGAAGCTGAAGAAAGACCTGGTTGAAGGTGCAGACAACCTCCAGTCTCTGCTGCTTCAGGCCCTGCGCTGGGTGAGGATTCAGAATCCTATTTGTCTTACTGCATGTGTCACACATTCACAGTCTTTTATCTGTAATATCTTCAACCCCTGCTCCTGGTCAAACACTGATGGACAAATTATCGTGCAACCTAGTGGGCGAATGGAAAACATTTGCCATGTTTAGTGGATTTACATTTCTGAGTGTGTGAAATTTGGTGCAACTTGATTGAATTGAAAGCCCAAAGTTATTCAGGGTGGATTTAAAAAAATGTCTTTCAACATGTTTGGGTAGGGGCCTCTGCAATTAGGGTGACACGATCACAATCGGTTTGGTTGTATGTACACACGCAAGCAATTTGACTCCAGTTAGACTCAGGGAAGACTTAATGAATCATACTTAGTCTTTCAAGATAAACAGTATATTATCCACTGAACTACTGATAGTAACACAAATGTTAGTGTACTACAGCAGGTGTAGATGTGATATTGTCCTATTTTTGAAAGGTAGTTTCATTAGAGAGTTTAGAGGAGAAGAAAAGAATAAGTTAAGGAGAGGAGAGTCACATTCACAGTCAGTTTGCGAGTCCAGACTTGATTGTTGTGTTCGTTTCTCACGTTTTTTTCAGAGGCTGACTCGCTCGCTACATAATGAACAGAGAGAATCCGTGCTTCAGGCCTATATCAGCAATGATCTGCTGGAATGCTACAGCACTAAACAGGTGGGACTTAAAGCTTTATTCTAATCACATTGCATGGTGTTTGTCATATTCTTTATAGTAATGTATGGTTTTTTTTGTCTAATGACTAAAAATCTATTTTATAGCACATTTCTCCTAAATGACTTTGGATCTAAGATGAAGGTTTTCTTGCTATTAAGATGTTTCCTTCACATCTCCAGGCCCAAACTATATTTCATAACAACTATTATACTACAACAAACTATATTTATGTAGTACTTTTCTTAACATGTTACAAAGTGCTTAACAGTTTCTGGTCATAAAACAGAGGGGAATAAAAAGAAGTTACATACAAGAAAAAAAACATTAAATAAATCAAACAAAATCTTCTTTTAAAAAAAGTTTCATGAGAGATTTAAAGCTAGTAAAGAATGTTGCCTGTCTGATTTCAATAGGTGAACTGTTCCATAGTTAGGGTGCAACCATCAGAGCCAAAGTAAAAAAATAATTTCTCGTCCACCGACCACATTATCTAATTAATCCCATGGCTCTAATTTCATGCTGATCTGATCTGGTGAATTGGCACATTTTGTTGGTGCACACAACGAAACGCCACAACGTGTGGGTGACGAGCAAACGGCATATAGCATCTCAGATAGTAACCCATATCCTTCTGGGATACTGTACAAGTGATACTGTATTTTATTACTTTAAACTTTGACATATGATTTAAAATAACTTAAGAAGGAACAATGGTATAAACTTGTAAAAACACCGACCAGTGGCTGTTGTGTGATCGTTGTGATCATCCACCACAGATGGCAAGATGAAGCTCTTTCTAATTCTTATTTCCTAGAAAATAAAATGTATTGTTAACAGAGCACTGAACTCATAGGACATGAAATTGCTTTGATAATACCTGATTAATATTTGATATTACAACAATCAATCGTTTGATAAATTTCTGAAACCAATGTTTGCACAGATTTACAGACTGTGACTTTCCTAGTCGATGTTTTGACAACCGGTTTACCAAAATATGATTGATCTAAGAATTTAATTAAAGCATTTTCCAAACCTCTATGGATATTTAAGTCAAATGTTCCAAGCCACAGATGAGTTTCATTCATGAGCAAATTGTCCATTTTACTGAATAAAGGCCAGAATACAAAACATAGTATTCAAATTTCCCCCCTCTCAAAAGGTTTTAAGCAGACTTAGAATCACATGTTCTTTTTCTTGCACACTTTATTGTTTTTTCCCTTTCACGTTCCCCTCACCTAGCCTTTAGCCCCGGGGCCTGATGTTCAAGATAATCCCTTTAACACAGAGTAACTGATCCTCACCTTACAGATGGGTTTTTGGCCTACGTCCTTGCCAGGGTGCTCCAAGCCACCTCTGAATGACACTAGAATCATTTACTGCAGAGAGACACAATAACAGTGGTCCACTGTCACTGTCTTGTTATCAAATCACAACCAACCACACAACTTATGTAGAAATAGTTCTATGTGATCACAGCTTTGCATTAGTTTCAGTAATTTTCCACTTTCCAAATCTCCCTCCATCTGTCATCTATCTGCTATAATGTCGTTATGTGGAAAAAAACATAAACATAAACAGTTAAAAAAATCACTTTAATAAACCTGCGGAGACACAAAGGAGGAGTGATTGACATTTGGCAGAAGATGTGACATTATTTTCTTCAAAAAAAAGAATAAATTGTTACTATGTCTTTAACCGTTAGACGTCACCTTAAACAACCCCACATTCTGTGTCTCCATAGAAAACCGTGGTCCATCTATTGAGGTCAAAGAACGAGATTGTCCGGCAATACATGGCTCGTCTCATCAATGCATTCGCATCCCTTGCAGAGGGTAAGTGCTGCGCTGCCATTACATTTGGTTAAGCATTTTTTTCTTTTGTAAGATGAGTCAGTGTCTGAAATGGATGCATTGGAAGATGTACTGATTCATGGTCTGACCTGGGCGACCTGGCTTTTATCACAAAGCCATTAATGATTCTCTCCAACACAATGTCAGTAGCTGTGGAGGAAATCTTGTAAAGTGGCAATGATGTAAAGACAAGTATCATTTGTGCTGAGACATAACTTTAGTTTCTACAGCCAGCAGTTATAATTTACTGTCAACAACAAGGACAAGTTGAAGTGGTTGCTCAGGAAACATGTGAAACTGCTAAATGCTGGACTCCTTAGAGCTATAGTCCTTCTCAGTAACTAATGGAGATTGGAATGGTAGAAATATCTGCTTTTGGTTTTGTTAAGGTGATAATTCTCGTGTGTTGTCGAAGGTGCAACCGATTTATCAGTCGGGCAATAAAGATTGGCCGATATGAGCCTTACGCAGACATGGGAAATAATGCAGAACATGTGCATTCATATTTTTCTTAATTCAAAGTTTGACATATCTGGTTGTATTTGTAGTTATTTATGATAAGGTTATAGTTTATCTGATAAATATCAAGCATCAGCTACATGTTTTTGTCACAAGGGTTTTTATGTCTTCATAAAAAAATGTTTAGATGTTTGCCAGCATCAGAAATATTTTACTCCCTAGCATTGGAACCAAAATTACCACCACCTTTTCAGTGTTGAGTAATGGTGTATATATATGTTTTTTGTTTAATATTGTGTAATGAAGCATTAAAATAAACTAGTCCTTGTCTTTCCTTTGGATTATAATCTCATTTTGATGTTTACAGGTCGGGTCTACCTCTCCCAAATCCCCACTCTTCTGGAACTTCTGACAGAGATTTTCAAGCAGGAGGAGAAAGACTCCCTAGTGAGAGAGATCGTGGTCATTGCCCTGGACAAACTCAGCCTCAGGTACATTTTTAAATGACCAGTGTTTGTATTGCAGTTTCCTTACACTGTGACCAGTCATCACCTCATCTCAGTCTAAGGTCAAATTTTAAACGTAACCAGTGAGGAAGAAGTCTTAATGAGAAGTTGACATATTTAATTTGTTTCACTTAAGGCCATTTGAAATCCTCGTTTAATTTTATTGCATGCTTTCATAGAGCAAAGAGAAAGTGTTTTTTCCTCCTCAAAATGGTCATTTCAATTTATTTTGACTTGTAGTTTGACAAGAGTCATAATAAACCTACAATAAACATGCCATTAGGAACCTTACAGTGTTATCTTGAAATCAGATTCTTTTAAAATCTCTAATGTTAAATTTAAACAGTAAAATGTGTTCATTTAATACTTTGTCTCTCAAAATTAGATGAGACAGAAAAAAGCACATTTAAAGGAATTTACCTAAATTATTGTTCTGTTAAGGAACACATGTATCTTTGTTTTAATTCATTTTATGAATATAGGAGAAGATGGTGAATATCCCTTGTGCATAATCATGTCTTTGTAGGAGGAGCCTGCAGATGGCCATGATTGCAGACAATCTGATTGGCTTGCTGGTGGATGAGCTGCAGGACCCAGACTGCCTCAATGACATTAACCTGGAGTTCATTGCAGCTATGCTTATGAACCTGTGTCTGCGCACAAAAGGTGAAGACGAGACTCCAAACCCTTAATGAGAAGCCCCCCCCCTCAATTTTTATATATATATTTTGGATAATGCACACAAGGTAAAGTGCAGGCCAATTAAAGGGGTAGATTATTATTCGGGGACTGTTGCTTGCATCTGAGTATTTTCCAATCAGCCATAGGAGACTCCAAGAAATAGCTGGTCCTATCCAAGAAATTGACTGGATAAAACGTGTTAAATTGTGAGATTTAGAGATGCTGGACATTTTGTATAGCCTTTTGACAGAGCCAGACTCCTGTTTCCCTTTGTTTCCAGTCGATAGGCTAAGGTAAGCTAAGCTTATCAACTTCTGGCTGTAGCCTACTATTTACAATGCCTGAGAGCGGTATCACCAGAAAGAGTAAATATGTGTACGATTGGCACAACCTTAATCCAACATCCTATTCTTTATACAGTATTTGGATGGCACTGCAATAGGCCATTATCTTTCAAAGCACTTTGATCCTTTTGGAAGATTTTATTATGGGCAGAGCAAAGGCCATTATCGTCTTATGCTTGAATGCAAAGCAGCATTTTAGTGTAGTTTTCTCTTAGTTCATATCTACATCTTAGTTCCATTCTGCCCCCTTTACTGCACATATGCAGTGAACAAAGATATACTCTATTTTTCAGTACTTCCTTTATTTTGTCTCTGTTGCCCTGGGGTCTGCTTTCTATAAAATACACAGTGAGATAGTGCATTTCATGTTTGAGTGGTTTTACTATTTTTACTCACAGAAAGAAAAAACTACTTGGCTGGAGGGATTCATTAATTATTAATCTGAGTGAAAGGAGATCCTATTTTAAATCAGATTTTATTGGCAAGCAGGAAAGACTTCTAGGTTATTAAATTGAATCGTGTGTGTGTGTGTGTCTATGTGTGTTGGGTGGCTGTGTTTTAACAGGAAAAAAGAAGTGTGCAGAGAACGCCAAGCATGTGCTGAAGGTTCTAACTGACCTCCTCGGACATGAGAACCAAAGGGTGATGCACACATCTCTCATTATTTGCACATAGATGTGGTACAACCACCATGTACACAACAGGCACAGACATTCATAGAGGGTGTAAAACATGGATACAACAAACACAGGCCTAAAAACACATTTGCACACACATATTGAGACAACAACATAATTAATGTTTCTACAGGATTCACAGAATACACACACAAACATCAATTGTTTCACCTGTAGCCTTGTTGAATGCATATGTCTATACCACTCTAGACCATAAAGATAGATGTCACTTTGCCTTCCTCAGATTCAACAATATGTGAACGGAGCCCTGTACAGCATCCTGTCCATTCCCTCTGTGAGACAGGCAGCCAGAGAGATGGTGAGATAGCACAGAAACCGACGCAGTTTGTGTTTGGCTCCACGTTTGTCTTCGCTCATGTCATCACACAGCCGGTGTTTGGGGGGGAAACAACAGGTGTTCACAGTCATGAGATACAGTCACCGTACCCTGACACCGCTGGGTTTTTGCTCGTGGTCAATCACAATGAACTCACTTGCATGGTTTTCCAATGATCCCGTTTGCTCACAGCTCAATGTAATCAGAGTTTGTATTCTCTGAACATTCAGTCACTGATCTTTAATCTGGAAGCGAAGTAGAAAACCGGTCCTTGCATTTTGTCTTTGTGACGTGTTTCCCTCTCGTGAGCAGAGTGTCGAGGAGATTCTTCGCCTCTACAGCAAAGGGGAGAACCCACACCTGAACAGACAGATTGAATACATCATCAAACATCTGAACTCAAGTGAGTGAAGTCTATTCTTACATATAAATAAATATAGATTTTATTAATATATTATGTATTATAATTTGCATTATATGTGCCTTTTGGAATTGTAATGCTATGAGAGGCAGTGAACGAAAATGACTGCTTTGGGGAATTTTTCCTTCTGGTCTCTGTTTATCTTCCACCCAGCTGAGGCAGAGGGGCCAGAATCAGACGACGAAGAGGACGGGGAAGAGGACGAAAATGATGTAAGTCCACCTCTCAACCCATTAGAGACTGATAAGCTGGTGCTTTACACCATCATGGCATACGTCCATTATTATGTTATTCAGCAGAACCATAGGAATATGTTTCCACGGACAAATCAAAAGATTGAGGAAGAGAGACACTGCCGGTAAGAGGAATCGCGACAAGAAAAGAACACCTCGTATTTGGACACCTTTCCCAAAACTGTAGATAGCAATCTCAGCCTGACACAGATATTGGGTGTCACCGACCTGTGTGTGTGTGTGTGTGTCAGTGTTGGGGGTGATGATCCTGGCAGATTAAGTGAGAATGTGGGTTATCAAGATAAGGTACACGGTAGTAAGTTGAAAGAAATGTCTCTCAAGTTGTCCCAGGGGTATAGACCACAATGTTCTCTTGTTGGTACTTCTTGTCGGTGCCAAGCATTGTTTTTGTGTTTAAACACCTTTGTAGCCTCATATCAATGTTATTGAGAACAAGTTCATTTGAACCATTGTCGAGTAACCTTGTTGGGTTAGGGTTAGCACCTCAGGGGCTTAAACGTTTTGGTGTTTAACAATTGGTTTAGAAACAAGCCAGAGGCCATTGTGTTGGCTGGGCTGATTTCTGTATTACATTTTATACTGTCAACAAATCTAGATATAATACAAATTTGAATAATTGAAACTGCTCAAATTAGGATGTCTTTTAAGACCTTTATGTTTCATATGTTCCCGAAAACACTGTATGTTGTCCCCCTACAAATCACATCATTTTAACTGCTTCATTATTTTTATCCTGTGACAGGAGGATATATGTGAGACCTATTGCGACATAGAGGAAGTTCTCAAACCGCAGCCCAGGGAACTGTCAGGAGAGAGTCTGCTCACCACCGAGTACCTGGGAGTAAGTGATTATATATTTATATTCATATATGTGTGTATATGCACTGTATAAAACTCAACTAAAGATGCCAATTGTAGCTACACACAGATAATGTTGAACCCTCAATTAACATCAGGAACTTACAACAGTTTCTGACTAAAGGCTGACAGTCTGCTGACAAACCCGCTGCACGATACCTATTGTCAGAGTTTGGATATTGTGTCTGCTTCACAATTCCTTCCCGTACATCAGACAAGGGGAACTGAGAGGGTTTGTACTGGGTTTCATAACACTGTGCTGCTAAATACTAGTGTGGACGAAATCATCAGCATATAAAATGTCTTATATTTCCATCAACGTGACGATGTGAGGAATTTGTGAACGAGACCATTTCATTTTCTTAAGGAAAGAATACCCCCCCCCCCAAAAAAGGCTGAATTCATAATAAGCAGTGACAATGAGTATTATTACTGTAGGACTGTTTGAGGAGCTGAAAACACAGACATACTTTTCAACTTTCTATCTGAATTTCTACTGGAGACGTTCTATCCAGTGGGTTTTAATGGAGCTTAACAGTCACCTCCCACTTTTGGAATGGTGGTTCCTCCGGGAGTAAATTTGCCTTTTATTTTATTTTCTCCATTGACGTTTCAGAAAACCGAAAAAAAAGGTAAAGGTTCAAGACTGTGTACATAATTATTTTACAGTGAGAAAACCTGGCATCACATAAACCATTGGGTGATTTTCAGACTTTCTTTATCTCATCTGTTAAAAAATCAGGATGTTCTGTTACAATTGAGGATTGTGGGTACTGTAGTACTTCTCCTTGACATCATAAATAAAACATATAAAGTACTTGTGTCCAGCCCATGACATAGTGCTTTCTCACATCATGATACCGCAGGGTCAAACCTACGCTGCTGTTAAGTTACTGACCCAGTGTTTGTTTTGTGTAGATCATGACCAACATGGCTAAAGTGAAGAGGAAATCCATCCCTATGACGCAGCCAAGTGCTGACGAACCACTACAGCGCCCGGTCACACCAGGTTCTCATCGTAATGTCAACGCCGCGTAAGTGAAATACACGCACAGTTCAAGTTAGGCTGCATCCACTCTTATGCCGCAGACCTCGTTGTCTTTGTTTGCAGCCGTTATGCAGTTTAAATCTGTATTTCACAACGATACAACTGCTAACGTGTAAGAAATGAGCTGTTATTTGAGTAAATGTGTACAACGGCACACGCATGCCTTCCTGTTTACATCACCACGTGCAGGCCCAGTGTCACATAATAGCATTCTCAATGTTTGTGTGGACAGAGATCGTGTTAGTTTGAAATCGCTGCCTTCAAACAAAAACATAGTAGTTCATTATACTTATTATATTTGACCACACAACTCTATATTCATGAAGAAACCAGAGAGTGGCCTTGTTTTTCTCGAGACTTTATCGGCTCGAATAGATGGCGATCGTTCTGCCTTTTTTTTTCGGCCACATGGATAATAAAGTTAAACTAGTGCAGTAGGTCACAGCAAGAAAGGGTTCAATTACGTTTTGGCTAAAAGAGACCGTGTTATTTTAGCCAAATGGATATGACAGCAATGAGGGATCGGTGTCCGACACATGACCTCGCCCACGAGATAAGACATCAAATCACAGCAGGTTATTGATACAGTGGTTTTATAACCTGCTGGCAATATTGATCTTTATTGATTTTTATATTTAAAACATTCAGACTTATGTAGATGTCGTCTATCACATACTTAATGATTTCGCAAGATTTTGAACAAAAAGTGCAGCATCACAGCACCACAATCCTAAATTACAGAAGTTAATTATGCTAAGATATTGCGCAAATTGAGCCGAGTTATTGCGCTGGGAAAGTGAATGATCTTACAGGACCTGAGTCATGTTGTTTGTGTTTGTGTGTCATGTGTAGTGACTATCGAGCTGGTAGTCCGTGGTGTGGGGTCAGCAGGGACAGCGAAAACTCTCTGAGTCTACAGAAGAGTGAAGACGGAAGCCTTGTACCCTCCAGATTCAACTCCAGACCTCCTACGCGCTCCGGCAGTCGCCCCAGCACTTCTGAGTCCCTACGTCAAGGCATCGGTGGGTAGATCTGGTTCTGCCTTTGCCTCGTGTCCTTCCTCCTTTGGTTTTGAACATCAACACCAAATAATGCAGCTGTGACCATGTCTAAAAGTGTGGTTGTGGCTGTTCATCAGATATTTTCAGTCAGATATCTCCTGCTTCCTACAGCATGCAGTTAAAATCAGCGGCCTACCGTATTTACTTTCCCTTCCAACTGTTGCTCTTTATTAAGTTTGTTTTGGATTTATTTGATGGAATGCCAAGTGTCTCTGAGGAACAGAAGGACACTTCCTCAGAGAGCACAAGGGAGAAGGACTCAGCGAAATGGCTTTCCATAAAAACAAATGTCAGGTTGGCATCAGTGTTTTCGCTGATTCTGTGAGCTGCTGTTTTGAGCTTAGGTTAAATTTGAAATCCAACCGATTTGGTCTCAATCCAAAATGATGTTCTAATATCTCCCGCCCTCTCCCTTGCAAAAACGCAAAACCCTCAGACTCACAGTGTGGCCGGTTGTCCCAGGATTCAGAGCTGGACAGCCCGTACGAAGGACAGGCCACAAAAGGACGCCCCCTGGAGGAACACAATGTCTTTAACAGGTAAAGTGACACACAAATGTTATCCAAACACACATACATAATGAGCCTGTTTGTGTGGTAATGGCTGAAACCCGTCTCGATGTGCTCCCCAGGAAGCTAGATTTGACTGTAATGTCTTAGAATAGTTTGACACTGTCAAACTGCGATGGTTTCCAATCACAGAAGTTGGAAACTGAGGCCTCCTGCTTCACTGTTCAGCAATCACCCACAACTTTGAATATTAAGAGGAAGAAACATCATAATGGACATCAGCTCAGGGACTGATGCAAATATAAACAAACAACCTATCTCAGCCGAGGCTCCCGTGAAACCCTGAGATGTGTGTGTTAGTGTGTGTTAGTGTGTGTGTGTGTGTGTGTGAAGACTTGGCATGAGTGTTGTTTGACACCGATCGGTGACTCAGCACTGCCAAGCTGCTCTGTGAGGCTGTGACATGCGTTTAAACGAGGACCCACAAAGAGACCTATTCAGCAAAACCTACCCCTGTTTCTCCTCTCCTTAAAATCCCTGGAGAACTTGATTACTGAATCCCACCCAGCAGTAATGAGTCCCAGGAAACCACTTCTGTGGTCCCCCACCCCTTCCCCCAGGAACGTAAAACACTTCTACAATACAGCCTTGCTGAGTCCGACTCCGGTCGCCTCATTTCACCCCAGTTTGGAGACTGAGATTTGTATAGTGGGACGACAGGGATTTCAGGATCATCATTGATGGTTAGGGGAATAGAGTCTTGGCAACACAGCGAGTTGGCAATGATTGAAGGGGCAGATGTCTATGTTGGCCTTTTGTTTTGAGGTTAATGAACATATTTTGTTATTTTCTAGCACATTCACTTCCACAGAGTAACACGTTGGGTGTCCAGGCTGGTTTCCATCCCGACGTCACATTTAGAAACTGGAGTCTTGTCACCATGTTGCTCTGGTGGTGGCTGAATTTATGGGAAGGAATTGAGTGGTTCAAAGCGATATTTACCTCCACGGAGGAGTATTTGTCCCCCATCCCGTCCATTGGTTTGTTTGTCAGCAGAGAAACAACAGAATAGATTTCCACAAAACTCTGGGGGAGGGGGACATAGGCCAAGAGAGACCCTATTTAATCTTGGTATTTGTCTTGAAAGGAAAAAATTGTTTTCTTTTTCTTTGCTATTAAGAAGTAAGAGGATTTTTGTGACATTTTGACATGAATTTCCCAAGAAATAGTGCATGGATCTTAATTGGATGAAAAAAGCTTGATTGAATTTAAGGGGACTGATGAACCATTGGGGAGGTATGTGCTCATTCAGGTGATGGCAGTTTTTATTTTTTACAAAGTTAAAAGATCATGCAAAGGTCACTCACATGCAACGGATTCAGAGTGACAGGTACAAAAGTGTTTTGCTTCATGGCTAATTCCATTTCTCAGTCTCTGTTCATTCAACTCAAGATATGTTGAATTTGACAGTTGTTACTGTAACAATACAGGTTTAGCGCATACTGTAGGTTGATCACTGACTAAAACGCTGGAAGCTAGTCAGGTCGAAGCTCTGGCTCCATCTGAATTTTTATCTGAAAAAAAAGGAAAAAATGTTCCTTATTTTATTTTTTTTGGCAAACAGCACTCGGGCGCACCTTAGTAAATATCAAAAGAGCAAACATCGGACTCTTGAAAGTTGGACCTTAGTTAATCAGTTTTGATTTGAGGTTATGTATTCAGCCATGTCTGTTTCCTTGTTGGTTGGTATTTAAGCAAGATTACACAGATGGATTACCACTAACTAACCAACTTGGTGGAAGGATGGGCATCATTAGGAGATGGGCCTTTTTGCAATTTCTCCGGGAATAATTCTGGACCTTGATGAAAACCTTTTTGGTATATTTAGGGTACTGTTTGATTTATGTAAGTGTGTCCAAATCGGTGCAGCTTGATTGAATTTAAGGAGACTAGCGGGTCTTGTTGGTGTTCTTATGTCGGCCCTTCTAGTTCAGAAATGCATACATGCTGCCTCTCAACATTTAAACATATTTTATACGCATCATATGAATTTACAATATTATAGAAATGCCACACGTAATAAGTCCACACTTACAGAATGTAGCTGCCCCTACTTGGTATTACAGGGCCATCGATATCATAGTCTGGCTCTGGGGCTATTGACTGAAACAAGAGAAACTGATTGTGTCAAGTGTCAAAAGCAAGAAGCTTGTGCAAGATCTGTGCTGTACCCAGGGCATCCATGACCTCGGTGCTGTGATACCGTCTGTGGAATAAGATCTGCAGAAATGTGAGCTGTAAAAGTTATAAAGCCTAAATCCTAATTTATTTCCTCTCTATCTCACTCTTCTGTATCTGTCAACAGTGAGGATTTTAACAAGGGGTTTACAAGCAGGCATGAAATTCCCCGATATTGCCCGGAGGAAAGCCTAAACGGCGTTCAGCAGCATCCAGACCTGTCCCCTCAGTTTTCCCAGACAGGAAGCGCCAGCCCAGGGGAAGGAGGCAGATCGCACAGTGGAGGTAAGTGAGGCGGACTGCGTTGGTGAATATCGGCCCCAGTTTGTTTCTTTGTCTGACGCTCGCAGTGAAAAATAACTTTGGAAGTCCATGTTTGTTTGTTTTTTTGCAGAAAATCAAGTTAGCTAAGAAACTCCCAGTTGTAATCGAAGATGAGCTAACTGCCCATCAGTCCCCTGTCACATTTTAAAGCATGAAACTTGAACCTGTCCACCATCAGGTAGATAATGTGAAGCGGATGTGTCTCACCACCTATTTTGCATCCCTATAATATCCTGATAGTCTTGCTTCATTGCTTCAAACCTGTTCTACCAGAACAGTTCACTCCAGGTCTGAATTCAGAAGCAGATTCCACAATATAACCGACAGAGGATAAATGATCACAGATCCCTTTCGTTTTCTTCCCACCTCATTATTTTGACTTTCTCCTTTACAATCCCAGAAGAATATGATACATGCAGCATGATGAGTCACAGAACTGGAGCAGAGACCGACTGTAGATACAGGAATGGGCATTTTTATGTTGCGTGAGCAGATACGTTGATTGTTTAGGCCGCAGAGTCTATGAATCCTGATGGCTCTAAGAAGACTAGGACAAGTTTGAACTAGATATATATGGTGGTTATATTCATTCAGGGTTAGAAAAAGTGTCAAATAAGTGAATGAGAATACATTTTTAGTCTGCTAACATCCATTGGAAACACGTGACAATTTCGACCATCACTCGATGCTTGCATTTAACAAAAAAATAATCTTTTACAAAATATGAAACGCTAATTGTTGTTTTTTTTTTCAACAAAGGCACAAGTCAGACTAACATGACCGTGTCTCACATTTATTTGCTGTCAGCTTCACGTCCTAGACACAGAAGTTGAGTCACTGCAGGGAGGACTGCCTGGTCGGCTGCTCTGGGGCTCCGAGTCGGGTGATAACATCTCCCGATGCTCTCATGCGTCCGAATTGAATTTGATGAGCGATTACCTCCGGCTCTTACGCTGGCTGCTCTTACCAGAAAAGCCCGTAATAGTGGCTAATGGTCACTCCGAGCCACCACATCCTCGGCCTGTGTGCGTTGTGCTCTTGAGGTCTGGCAAGTGTCAGGCATCTATTGATTAATCGGGAAGTCACTTAATTGTTGCTCGGCTCAAAGGGCATTAAGTAGACATGGACGGCACAACAAACCGAACAAAAAGTCAAACCCACTTTTACTGTGAGCTACTCAAGATTTTATTGACACGCATCTGTATTTGTTTTTCCTTTCGGCTGCATACTGTGGCCTCTAATCATGGTCGAGATATAACTTGAAACTGTAAATCAGCCTTTTTTAACCTGTAAAATGAATGTGCATGAGAAATTGAAGTCTCTCCATGTGTGGAAAAGAGATGTATTTGTTAAAAAAAAAAAAGCTCAGTGGTTTTAGTTATATTTGACACTGCAGGAAATGATGTTGAACACATGCAAACACACTGGTCAGCGGAAGAAGCCACGCAGTCACCCATCTTGATAAGCCACTTCATCATTCAGGCAATGACTGTATTCACACGTACAGCAATCTACCGACTGTTGACATTAGTCTGATTACAATGTTGACATGAGTTTCTAATACAATATTGTATTCATATCCCTGTAAACGTGTTACAGGGTGTAGTCTGATTGTGTCTCACTTAAGATCCTATTACGCTCGAACAGGTTGCGGGTTGTCCATTAATGAGAACTGCAGTGGTTCAATCCCCAGCTCCTCCACTCCGCATGCCGAGGTGTCCTCGGGCAAGACACTGAATCCCCAAATCGCCCCTGACGACCGTGCCGGTGTAACAGGCCATTGTATACCCCCCGGCCGGACTATACCCGGGGTTAAAGGGGCCTACGCTAGATTATACCCCGGGTATATTATGGCCTAGACCAAATTATACCCCTCAGGCCAGATTATACCCCCATGATATCAGTAGTGTTGAATGATATACACAAGAATTACTTCATTTTTCAACATTTTATTGGGGGTTCAGCTTTGTCAGGCTTCAGTTCACCACCTCACGTCTGCATCGCCACTTTCCCGCCTCCAAAACGTGTGGGTCAGAGTTTGCGTTAAAATACGCAAATTGTCCCGTCAAGTTTGTTTTTATAAATCCCAACGTTGGCGTGAGAAGTGGCGTACGCACGTTTCAGGCCCCGTTTTGTGCGTACGCAACGGTTATAAATGAGACCCCTGGTGTTCCTGGGCAGAGTGGATGTTGGTACTGACGGTTGAGTGGAGCTTTTTAGGAATGGTTATCAGTGTATCCAGCACATCAGGATTGGCAGCATCTATTTTTATACTTCCTAGTTTTAGTCTAGTTTTCGTTGATGGAAACTCAGAACATTTTAGTCTAGTTTTAGTTGACGAAAACTCATTCATTTTTGTCTAGTTTAAGTCACATTTAATAGTCCATCTTATAGCCACATTTAACTCCTTTCCTTCCCTTCTCAGGCCCAGGGACCCCCTGTGTTGTGTCTACAACTGCATAATAGTCTAGCTTGCAGTACTTAAATTGTGGATACAATTAGTCTCTGAGATATATACAGATCTCCTAGTATATGCCTGGATTAGATCAGAGTCAGAGTTACACACTGTTTTCTGCTTTGTATCTTGTACACCAATATTCACCACAGCACTGATGTAATTAGTTACGTAAATATGACTTTACAAGCTCAGAATTTTTTTTAACTGCACTTGAATGCAGCCTCTGCCGACTGAGAGGAAACATCTACACGCCGAGGCAGGATCGTGTTTGGCGAGCGCGTCTGCTGTGACTGACAGAGACGCTCCTTTTCACCGAGGAGAGATAGAGGAGGCGTTTGTGCAGCTGACGGGGGGGGGGCCACCCACGCAGCCGGCACAAACCAGGAGGGGAGCTGCTGCTGCTGCCCTGTCTTGTAGAGAGGATGGAAAGAAAAGGAGAACTGCATTATTCCACCCGAGTGGCGTCGACAACACTGAGCTCACGTGATGACAGCTCCGTGTTGTTTGGAGGTTGAGAAGGTGGAGGAAGTGCTCGCTGCTCCTGAGTGATACATGTGATGAGGAAACCAGATTTGTCTTTTTTCCTCAGATAAGTAGGGAAGCTTAGAAACTAATTGGAATCAAACCTCCAGGGCACGATCAGGATGTTCAGCAGCTAATAATTTAATATCGAAACAGTTTGCGTATCCATAGACTCTGGAGTGAATACTTTGAGGGCTTTTAACAAAATAGTTGAACTGTGATGTGGAAAAAAACAGCATCACATATACGCAAACAATGATTCCGAGATGTGTTTCTTTTTAGATGCCTTAAAAAAAAAAATATGAGAAAGAAATGATCTTTTCACTGATATGTTGAAATCTTGACTATCCTGTACCTTCTCTTCTCCTGTAATCCCAACACATCCCTCCCTCCTGTCCTCCCTCCCCCCGCCCACCCCTCTCTTCCTCCAGGCAGCCAGTCAAGCAGGAGGTGAAGAGGGAGCTGTCACCGGGGAGTAGCGCTATCTCCCCACGAGCATCGGGCTTCCTGTAACACCATACCCCCCGGTTGCGATCAGGGTCAGAGCTACAGAGATGTTCGAGGATCGGCAGCGAGGGTGGAGAAGGAGGAGGAGAAGGAGGGAGGAGGGGCTGGAACAATGTGAAGGATTGTGGCTCTGCGTTTTCCCTCCTCCCTCGTCTTTAGCGCAGACTTCCTTCTGTAACCTGAGATGCAGCCGGGCACCGATCACAACCCCCAGCCGTGCAGCACTGTTCACCTTGTAGCCCGAGCTAACCTCCCAGTTCCTCCTCTCCCTCATCCAGACGGTGGTTGTCACACCTAAATATCCCCACAGTTGGATAACTCTAACCCAATAATGTCACTTGACTGTATGAGAGTTTGGTTTTTGGATGTTTCTAACGACTTATGGATGTTTCAAAATCTTTCTATGACTTTCACAAAGTTGAATTATTTAAGAACAGCCACAGCTGTTTTCTTTTAATCGATTCTAAAACCTATGGGGGTTTAGAATCATCTTGATTCTACAAATTTATAATCATCTGAATTCCCATCATGTTCTGTATGAATTGACTGTGATGAAAACATATCCATCCACTTGTATAGATAAATGCATATCATATCATGGTAGCTCGTGTTTAATTTATGCTCCGGAAATGTTTACAGAACGAGATCAGGTCCTCACATATCTTGTCAGGCTATAGTGCATATTTTTAAATGATAATAGAAACGGCTTGTTATTGTTGATATACTGAAAACTACCATCAGTACAACATCTAACAAGGAACTTGATATAATGTAAATGTCCTAAATCCAGTTTTGCAGGTGTCTTGATGTATATTTATGTTGACTACTGCATGTATTTGTGGATTTGCATTGAGAGAAACTGATTTTGTTGACTGATGTTGTCAGTGGTTTGAAATAAATGTGTCATGTCACCCGAGTTCAGATGTGTATGTCTATATACATTACATATATGATATCCTATACAAATACTCAGTAACATTTGTAGAGGCAGCCTTTGATCTGTCTCGCAGCTTCCATCTGCAGTTCGGTCTTTAATCATAAATCATCTTCGTCTATATGATCCCTGTCAGAGAGTCATTGGCATGTTTGTCCTCCTCTGCCTGGAGGAACAAACTAATTCCACTCACCGAGGCGTCTCACAGCAGGAGGACGTCTGCTCTCGTGTTGTGAGTTGTAAACTGAAAGCTACAGCACCCGGGGCCACCTCACTGAGGCGTTTCTGCCTCATGCTTCCTCTCTGTTTACTCCTGCACTGTGGTGCTTGGTGTAGTGGCAGCTCTGACAGAAAGTGGACTGGGGCACTGGGTTACAACAGGGCTACGTGATACAGGTATATGGGTTTTATTTGGGACTCCACAGCAGAAGGAACAAAGCCCTTCTCTGTTTTAAAATCCTGAATCTGTGACCAGACTTAAGTCATAAGTCATGTGAAGATTGGCTGTAGGACGTGTGTGTGTGTGTGTGTGTGTGTGTGTGTGTGTGTGTGTGTGTGTGTGTGTGTGTGTGTGTGTGTGTGTGTGTGTGTGTGTGTGTGTGTGTGTGTGTGTGTGTGTGTGTGTGTGTGTGTGTGTGTGTGTGTTCTTGTACAGCTATCTTTACGAGGACCAGTTTGAGCCTACAACCTACGGAGTGAGGACATTTTGGGAAAGTAAGGACTTTTTTCGGCGGTCAATACTTGTGTGACCCCCCCTTTAATGGACTGTTTGGGGGTGAAGACTTGGTTTTAGGGTTAGAGTTCGGTTTAGGTTAGATAGGTTAAGGGTTAAGGTGCCGCATTTAGTTTGGATGGTTAGGTTTAGGGGCTAGGGAATGCATTATGCCCATGAGTGTCCTCACTCAGATATCTGTACAAATCTCCGTTGTGCATGTCAGACAGGTCCGACACAGCGAGCCTCATGATAGTGAAAGTGGTGTGTCAGATATAGTTTGTTTTTGTTGGAAACCGCCAGCGGAGGTGAAGAAGCAGGTTGGACAGAACAACAGGATGGAGCCGAATAATGTGATTCGAAAAAAAGTAGGAACACCCAATTTCGCAGTGTTAAAAAACAATCCTACATCCGCCCCTTTGTCCAGATCCCAACCAATTGGCCTCTGTGTTTGCCAATGTCCCATCCTTCCTCCAGGAGTGAGACCTGTCCCTGTATTTGTTGTAGCTTCAGTGCTGACCCTCCTGTCAACTCTCTGGTGTTAATAATGAAAGGAACTTTTCACTTTCATCATGGCTTACCAGGACACGTGAATAGAACAGAGCCGTTGTTGCTGCTGATGTGCTTTTATCCGTCTACTGGAACAAGTCTAAAAATTCACTATGAAAAGGCGTAGTTCACATGTCACACTTGAGCTAAGCTACAACACTAATAGACTGTTTCACAAGGCCCGTCGAGCTCACTTCCTGTGATCATGAAGTTCGAACCAACTTTTTTAACACCAATGACTTCCCCCTGACATGCAGTGTAAAGGCTGCAGGACTGACTGGCTGTGGCCCGGCTGGTCTCACTATCTCTCACTCGGCCCCTGGAGAGATGACATGTTCAGAGATTAATATTGTGGACGCTGCAAGCGAGCAGCAGCACAATGCGAGGAAACGGGCTGCAGATGAAACACTGACGCACTCGCAGCCAGGTGGCCGTGTAACCCCCCCTCCCCGAGCTGGAGCCGTGCTGGTCCTGTCCAACTAACTCTGCGACAGGGAGGAAAGTGCTGCTCGCTATCAAAACACGAGTGCGGATAAAGACTGGGCCACGGAGATATGGGACATTTCAAACTGTTCATGCGGCTTTTATCAGACGGATGATTCAGACTTTATCCGCTCTTTACAGTCTTATTAATAACTCCCTCGAGCTGTAAAACGTTACATTATTCAGAGGCCTTGGAGGTGCATTGTGTAAGATTTAGGTTTAAATGGATCTATTGACAGAAATTCAATGTTAAATAATTCTAGTGATGTGTTCTAAATGGGCCCTTTGTGTTTTAATACTTAATATTTACATCAGGGCGGGTCCTCTCTGTGGAGGCAGCCATGTTTGTTGTAGTATCTCAGAGTGGACAAACTAAACACCCTTTGAGTTTTTATGAAAACTGAAGGTTACCACAGGTTCTCTGTCATGTTTTGAAGCGAGGGGTGAGGCGAGGGGTGTTCAGCTGCAATATGAAACTTCACCACTTTATGTCACTATATTACATTTTTTTATTATTACATTTCATTTAGCTGACGCTTTTATCCAAAGCGACTTACAATAAGTGCATTCAACCCTGAGGGTACAAACCAAGAACAACAAGAATCAAGACAGTAAAATTTCTTCGAAATAAAGCAAAACTACAGAGTGCTATAAGTAAGTGCCATTTTAGTGCTACCAAAGTGTTAGTTTTCAAAAGTGGTTAGTTTTTTTTTTGTTTTTTTTTTGTTTTTTTTTTATTATTCAAGGTACAGTCGGAAGAGGTGTGTTTTTAGTTTTCGGCGAAAGATGTGTAAACTTTCAGATGTCCGGATGTCGAATGGGAGCTCATTCCACCATTTAGGAGCTAGGACAGCAAACAGTCGTGATTTTGATGAGTGTTTAGCTCGCAGTGAAGGAGGAACGAGTCGTTTAGCTGAAGCAGAGCGGAGAGAACGTGCTGGTGTGTAGTGTTTGACCATGTCCTGGATGTAAACTGGACCTGATCTGTTTACAGCATGGTATGCGAGTACTAGTGTTTTGAACCGGATGCGGGCAGCCACTGGTAGCCAGTGTAGGGAGCGGAGGAGCGGAGTAGTGCGAGTGAATTTAGGTTGGTTAAAAACCAGTCGAGCTGCTGCATTCTGGATGAGCTGCAAAGGTCGGATGGCAGTAGCAGGTAGACCTGCCAGGAGGGAGTTACAGTAGTCGAGGCGTGAGATGACCAGGGCCTGGACCAGAACCTGCACCGCCTTCTGAGTGAGAAGGGGGCGTATTCTCCGGATGTTGTAAAGCATGAATCTACAGGACCGCGTTGTTGCAGTAATGTTGGCAGAAAGGGAGAGTTGGCAGTCGAGTGTCACACCCATATTCTACACACTGCAACTTTAAAGTGGGTTTGACATATTACTTTGTTTTGAGACCCTGTCTTGAAAATGGTTCCTGACAAAATCCCAAACCAAGTGCAAAGCTGAACCAACTGCAAAAGGGTTAAGAGGAACAGGCGGTTAAAAGAGGTACTCGGAAGTTAATTCAGCTCTTATTGTCCATCAGTCCAACCCCAGATCTAATTGTACTTTTTAAAACCTTGGTCTTTGGTAGTTTTGGCCATCTCAGCCAGGATCATGGACATTTCACACACATATTTCACAGATGAGATCCCAGGAAATACCTCGGCCTTGTTGGTTGGTTTGTTTGTCAGCAGCATAAGCATTACACAAAATCTATATAACAGATTTCCTCAAAGGTGACTGTTGGGCCTTGATGGAGGTGTCTGCTCTATTTTGCACCACATCTCTACGATTTATCTGCTGAGACAAAAGCATCCTCCGAGGAGTCCCAAGTGTCATCAGGATCACCCACACGCTCCTCAGATGTGTTTATCTGAAGGCAGCCATGTGGTCAACTGATAAAATTGACGCCAACCACGAGGAGACAGTGTCTCCGTCTCCTGAACCTCCTGTTTCCTCCCGACCGGTTCTTTTGAACAGAGG
The DNA here is from genome assembly GCF_963576545.1 of Limanda limanda. Classification (NCBI taxonomy): domain Eukaryota; kingdom Metazoa; phylum Chordata; class Actinopteri; order Pleuronectiformes; family Pleuronectidae; genus Limanda; species Limanda limanda. Next base: position 11,696,232 of record NC_083644.1, on the reverse strand, counting down.
CATCGAAATGACCCCCACGGTTGACCTTTGGTTGTAAACACTTAGAGTTGTGGGACTTTTCCTTTGCCCTGCTGTTTTGGTTGGTGCCCTAAACTAAGTTAAAGACACCGGTTAAAAATCAACATCATGACATATTGATGGAGCACATTCTTGTCAAAGCGCTGGATGATTTCAAAAAGAGGCCACTCAATAAACAGAGCAAAATCTAAAGCATATTTGCAATTGGCCTTTTACTTTTTTTGACCTTCTCAGGAATGTCCTCGCAAACGGCCCATTAACCTTTGAAGCGAATACCGCTGCACCTTCTCTCTACGTACACCAGTGCAAATAGTGGGTTAATGTTTTGTGGGACATGGAAAATGCCAATCAGAGGCTGTTTATTCAGTAATTGAAAGAAATACTAATCACTGACACATATGACCGATACTAATAATAATTGATATAATAAATAATAATAAATCAGCCTATCAACGAAACGCGTAAGTCGCCGTCCTGGGGCTGATCTGCACGGAGCTCGGGGGACCTACTGTGGACAACACAGGCGTCTCGGGAACTGACAGTTCACTCATTTGCTTGATCTGGAGCTTTTCACCTCATCTGCTGGATTTAGCTCAAAGCTGTAGATGTTCAAACGCTCCAGTGAGTCTCACTGGCATGAGAACGCATGCTGCTCTTTAGGGCCGGGAAGGGAACCAGAGGAGCGTCTGACACAACACCTTGTTAGTCGTCATCCTTGAAGTCTTTTCCTGTGTAAAACCATAAAACTCTTTGGTAGAAAAAAACTCCAAAGGTGAAGCATAAATCTGACCTCTGTTATCACCTACTGTAACTGGGTGTTCCTGCTCTTTGATTGCCGCGGCCAGTAATTAGCCCGTTACAACTTAGTGCGTCACACTGATGCACAGAAAGACACGACAGTCGGGTTGAGTTTCGGCTTGACAGTTCAACATCTTTGGCTTTGGAAACAGAAGTCGACCAAACCAGCCTCAGCTGATGAAGGTCATGAGATGTGTTTTAAAGCTCTGGATTTCCCAATCATTGACATCATTAAACGGGTGTGAATCAGTGATGTATTGGAGTCAGCAACAGGAAGGTGTGTCCGCTCTGTCCAGGTCAGATCAAGCTGTGCAGCTTGTGACCAGAGTGTGTGACTAAACCAACGAGGGCCTCTGGGAGTTCAGAAAGCTGTTTACCTATAACCCAGCTGACCGGGACCCTTCATATCACTTCTCCTTTCTTCTCTGGGCCTTCTCGGAGAGGAGCGTCCTCAGTTGACGGCCGAGTGGAATGAAGATCCCCTCGAGCCACTTCTTTCTACCCCCCCCCCCCAGTAAATTCTTTCGTGGCACTCAGGGCCCCTCACTTATCCAAACGGAGGAAGGATGAGCTCATTCATTCCAGTCAAGACCGCTCACGAGAGTGGGACGGACCAAAGGTGTTCCTCTCCCTTCAGGTGTGTAGAGCACAACAAGGGGATTAGCGCAGACTTCCGCTGAGCCTGAAGTAGCAGTGCACGTTCTTTTCCATTTCTTATCAACACTAAAGGTGCGAAGGAGAAAACTGTCGCTGATGGCATAATAGAGAGGGTGGGGGGGTCAGAGTTTGACAAGGATTGGTCAACTTATGTCACTCCACCTGTGACGGACAAGATGTCCCCACTCTGCTACAGTTTCCCAGCAATGCATTCATTAAAAGTCATAAATTAGATAAGAAAGGATCTTTGGACCTTTGTGTTATAGCTGTACACATGTGCCACCTAACTCATAAAAATTCTAAAGCTTTTCTTTGATGAGAAACGCTGCTATGGAGATTTCAGAATGAAGGATGAAGGCACAGCTTATTTGTTTAGCTTAGTTATAGATGTTTAATATTGAATAACAAAGATAATTTCTGGGTTTTTTCATCACAAAAATCCTGCTCAGGGTAAAATGCTTTAAACTCAGACTTCGGTCGAGCAAAGATAAAATTGAGACATTCAGCAGATTAATTTGCACGCAGCCTCCTCGTGTGAAACCCTAAACATTCATGACTCTGTGTAATGAAAGTCCAAAACATTCAAGAGAGGCAGCATCGAGCAACATTTATTTGTGAGTAAGGGGAGTTTGAATTTAAGGGTAAGGGGTATATTGATAATAAATATATATATATATATATATATACGTCACTTTGGGCGTAGCAGAATCAGGTGTTAATACAAGATTGATATTTCAACCGCTTGTTATAGTGAACAGGTTTGCAAACAGTTGCCTGTTGTAAGATCAGCCAGAGGGAGCAACATTTAGAGTCTAAAGACTAAACTAAAATGATGAGCTGAAAGATGCCAAATCACTCCGTAGAGCTGCAGACAAATGAAGAGTGGAATGATGATGTTCAGTGGGTGCATAATGATGACTGGGGCCTTTCCCATGGGATCAATTTGAAATGTGAATATATCGATCAGAGCCACTTTAAATTTTCAGTCGCAAACCCTGCAATTTGTACAGGAACATTAAACATTACAATCGACAACACTGGAGCAACAGAGGTCATATCCTGACCTCATCCTGGCTGTTTCCCCCCTGTTCCTCACCACTGACTAAATGTTGCCTCACAAACATGAGGGAATGTGGCGTCCATCACCGCTTCTCTCTCCTCAGAGCGAGAATCCACACACAGAGAGAGGGGGGGGGGGGGGACAAAACGGGAAAAAACACGACCGGCAGGCAACAGGATGCACATGGCCCTGAGAAGGACGGCGGGTTGGATCCAGGAAATGGAGAGAGAAGGAGAGGAAGGAGAGATTTTTTGGACCACAGCTGTGTTATAAATGGAAAAAAAAAAGAGAGAAGCACAGGGAGCCATTTTGTTGTTCTTTGCGCAGACCAGAAAGAGACGGAAGAACCCAGTTTGCCACCAGCAGCCAGGGTTGAGTGCGGTTGTGGTTGTGACAGCTGTGCAATCAGCTTGTCCACCATCACCAGTCCTTGTTCTGTTCTCCAGCAGAGACATCAGTCCCACTCAGGACAGAGACAGGACTCTACACTGTCTCTCTGACTGGACGTCAATCTGTCTTTCCTTTTGATTTTCAGTATCTGTAAGCACTTGTGCGTCATGTCCTCAGAATCCATTCATAGCTCTATTATGGGCCTTCAAACATATGAAATCCTTTGTCAAACATTGGCTGTGAAAGACTTACAAGCTGATAAAAACCTTGAATGTTTGCTCTGTCACAACTTATTACCACCAGGCCGCCGCAGTGACGTCAGAAATATGCCTTAACCGTACATGACTGAGTGATATTAACGGTTTAGTAAATCATTATGATACCATTACTTATTTAGGATTAACCCTGAGGACCAATAACAAAAGCAGACTCAGCTTATCGAAATTAAATTACACTTCCTGAAGTTTCGCTTGAGCAAATATAGAGAACTGAGTCATTTTCAAATTTAGACACAAAGTGAGATGCAGTATGAGTAGCTGGATTAGATCTTTAAATAGCTTCAGTATTCACGTTTTATACAAAATCATGATAGACCTTTATTTATTTATATATATTACTATATTATATATAAAGACCAACTTCCATACAACGACATTTTTACAATTTTGATGACGAGTTGACCACTGTAATGGGAAACCGTATTTCCTGCTTCCCTACTTGCAGCACGGCGACTCGTGTTTCTGGTCACCAACTGATTGTCAGTCATCAAGTGTTCACTTTCGTTTCCTCTACAGTCGTTCATATCTGTTCGCCTGAAAAGAAAGAAGAGGGGAAGAAGTCCCAGGCTGGCCTTATCTTCTGAGTCATCAACGTGTGACCATGATGGGTCATTTCACCACATTTCCCATTTCACAACTCTGCCAACTGGGTGAATATGAGGAAACTTCACATTCAGTAAAATGATATCAGTTTGTGACGCAGCATTATGGATACCTTGAAATATATAAAAATGCAAGGTACTATTATTAAAAGTATTATTGGCCTGTACTAGTGCTGGTTGCGGCTTTCTTCCTGAAGCTGTCATAGTGCCCAGCAGTAATTGAGCCGCAGCACATACAGACCTAATGCAGGACTCAGCTCAGCCTGAAGCGTCTCCACCGCTGCTCTGAGGCTGTTCACCGGCTCTATTCAAAGTTCAGTGAGAACTGTGACTCCTAGTGTGGATTCGGTCTTGTGTGCTTTGATTCTGTCTCCTGGAGGAAGGGGAAAAAATAGATGGTGTATCCTGTTTTTTTCCATAGATGTATACACCAAAGATGGAGTTCCTTGGGTGAAATAGTTATTTTATTATTATTATTCCAATTTTGTGATATTATGTAATTATCAAACCTTTAAGATCTCTTTTTTTTAGGTCTTTTCTTAGGACCTAAAGACTTTTTTTTAAGGACTTAGGACTTTTTTTTATAGTTTATATATAAGCATAATAAATCAATATAAACGCATATATATGTATCTTAATAAGGATATAATACAATAGTTCAATGATGATAAGAGCGTTAATGTAGAAAAGATTAGAAGTTGGAGCAGGTATAGAAACCGTATGTACACGGATGGTCTCCTCCCTGTTCATTCGCGTATCCTCGTCCCGTACGCGTGCATGCGTGCGCTTGGGAGTGTGCGTGCGTGCGTGCGTGCGTGTGTGTGTGTGCGTGTGTGTGTGTGTGTGTGTGTGTGTGTGTGTGTGTGTGTGTGTGTGTGTGTGTGTGTGTGTGTGTGTGTGTGTGGTCTGCGGAGGTTTTAAAAGAGGATCCGAGTGAGGGAGTGAGTTCAGTGCTGAGAAGCTCACATCTGCATCACACACACACACACACACACACAAACACACACACACACACACGCCGTCAACACCTCGTTTCGATGGAAAGGATTATCTTTATCTTTTTGTCCAGAAGCAGAAGAAACAAAAAGTGAAAGCTCTTTTTTCCACTTTGTCACTTTTATCTCGATCCTCTTCAGAAGGCTGCGATATTTATTGATTGATTGATTTGCTGGTTTGTCGCCTGAGAGCGGGATCGTCGGAGGAAAAGAGAAAATGTAAGTAGCATCTTCTTCTTCATTGTAGATACATGACTTGTTCTACCCGACGCGTTCCATCCTCCTTTGTTTGGAAGAGTTTCCATCCTGAGGTTGTATAGAACAACTACAGAGCTTAACTGGAAGTCAGTCCTCAAAATGCTTTAATAAGCTGGAAAATCTAATTCAAACTAAAGTCTCATAAGAACATCAATGATTCTTATGATTGTTAAAGCAGATTGTGAAACCTCTTAAAGAGGGAACAAGAATTTCACGGGAAAAAATATCAGGCACATTATGATTTTTTTGTCCAATTTCAACTAGCTGTTGAAGATTGCTATATCCTAAACCTTTTTAATAATCAGAAAATATATATGTTTAATTTTTGAGGATATTGCAGGTTTTAAAAGCTGCTCTAACTTTGTCTCAAGATGTTTAGAGTAACTGTCCCAGATAAAAGTAATAATTTTAATCAAGATGAGTATTTTTAAAGGCGTCTTGACCCAACTTGATTTTTGACGTGGATTTACCTTGTTTGTGGTTATTGTGTGTGTGGGGGGGAGGGGGATGGGCCCCTCTACCTTTCCTTCAAAGGTAGAGGGGCCCATCCCCTGGGAGAATCTTCTCCGGGGTCGTGACTGAAGACGAGCCCCGGCATGACATGATGGAAATGTGAGAGTTTGAGTTGCAGGAGGTTTTACTAATTTTTTCCGAGTGCATTCCGAGCCTCCTTCCAGAAGTGACAGTGACTGAGTCAAAGTGACAAGCGCTCCTTCATCCGAGCGTGTTTAAAAACAAACTCAAGGAGCCACATGTTTATCCATGAGGGTAAAAGCAGGAAAACTCAGAGGAGGCAACCTTTACATTACATGATTAGTTATTATGTTTGCGATGCAACAGCTGCCGAAAAGATAACGCTGTATCATAGAGCTATAAAATCTTTATTTCTTTCAACACACCATACTGAAGGAATTCAAATTATATGAACAGGGATAAAACCCAAACCAGCACCGTGGCATATTTGAATATTTGCACTACTGCACAAATTGCACTATTGTTGTTTTATGTTTCTCTTCATCTGTCAAGATATATATTTAGATTTATATATTTTATATTTTATTTTATATTTTCAAGTTTTGATATTCTATTTTATTCTATTTTATACTATTTCTATTTTTATTTTATTTTTTTGGTTGTAATTACTTGAGCATTGCTTTAAGAGAGCCTGTGACTCAAGTATTTCATTGCCAGCGACTGCTTCATGTTATCTCTGTGCATTTGACAATAAACATCTTGAATCTTGGATCATTTGTTAAGTTTGGGCTGTTTGCTCTTAAACATACTTCCAACTCAATAAATCAGATATACTTTGAGTCACTTTTAGGAATGTATTGTGTGAATTTGAATTGCCTCCAGACGGTGCAACATGAAATAAATCATAAAATTGCTTTGTTTTGGCTTTCCGTCCATCCAGAGGCGTCTGTGGGAGATATTTGTGTCCAACTTATCCGACTGACACCTGTGATCCTTGTCTTCCCCCAGGTTCAATAACAGGGATCGCTGGAGGGTCTACAAGAGGGTGAGCCTGGTGTTCTTCCTGGCTGCGGTGGCGCTGACCGTTGTCCAGCGGGGGAGCATCAACATCGGGGCGCCCTTCGAACTCCAGAGGCGGGCTCGCATGGGGGGAGTGGAGCCTGAAGCTGCAGCGGAGGAGAAGATGGACTCGTCCCTGGGGAGGAAAAACTTCTGGAAAGCTGTTAAACCCCCCCCACAGCCCAAAACCCTCAGGACCACACTGAACAAACCAGCAATCACTGGCAACTGGGATATAACCAGTTCCAACTGCAGCGCCAACCACAACCTCTCCGGCCAAGACTGGTTCAGGAGCCTGGAGGACAATTTCAAGCAGTTCATGCTTTATCGCCACTGCCGTTACTTTCCGATGGTCCACAACCACCCAGAGATGTGTGGAGGGGAGATCTATTTGCTCATGGTAATTAAATCAGTGGCCACCCAGCATGACCGCAGGGAGGTCATCCGAAAAACCTGGGGCAAGCAGCAGGTGGTGGATGGCAAGAGGATAAAGACCCTCTTCCTTCTCGGTAAACCCTCCAACGAGGCGGAGCGGGCGAACCACCAGAAGCTTGTGGAGTATGAGAACAAAATCTATGGGGATATCCTCCAGTGGGATTTCCTGGACAGCTTCTTCAACCTCACACTGAAAGAGACTCACTTCCTCAAGTGGTTCCACACGTACTGTCCCGGCGTGCGCTACGTCTTCAAAGGGGACGACGACGTGTTCGTCAGCCTGGACAACATCATCGAGTACCTGGAGGGCAGCGAGCATGACAGGGACCTGTTTGTGGGGCACGTGATTGTAAATGCGAGGCCCATACGTAATAAAGATAGTAAATACTACATACCCCAGGCCATGTATAATAAGACACTATACCCTCCGTATGCAGGTGGAGGAGGTTTTCTGATGGACGGGAGCCTGGCGAGGAGGCTTTACCCGGTCGCGGAGACCCTGGAGCTATACCCCATCGACGATGTCTTCTTGGGCATGTGTCTGGAGGTGCTTCGGGTCACTCCCATCAAACACACGGCCTTTAAGACATTCGGGTTGGTGAGAAATAAGAGCAGCAAGATGAACCGAGAACCCTGTTTCTTTAAGAGCATGATCGTGGTGCACAAACTGCTCCCATCAGACCTCATGCACATGTGGAAGCTGGTGACCGGTGACCTGGTGTGCTCACAGAAGGTGAAGGTCATCCTATAGCTGAACGAGCACACCAGGTAAGGACAGCACAGGCAATGCTGAGCTACACCTGGGTGGAAACTAAAGGGAAGTGCGGTGGAGTGCTCGAGGGAAACTTCCCGGTAAACTCTCCTTTGTGTGGAGAGGGAGCAGTAAAATATTAGATTTCACTGTTCCTGGACAGTAATTTCATTTTTAAAAGCCAAGTAAATTATAGATTTTTTTTAAAAGACTGACCTAGAATTGTGTATTTATATTGGCTTTTTTTTTTTTTTTAAACGCTCACTGTCCGTGTGGACATTTTTGGATTTTGGTCCAAAAACTTTCAACTTTGGTTTCCTTTTTTTATTGAAATAACCATTCTAGCATTATCTGCAAATACATTACACGTTCTTCCTGAACATTTTGAATCCGTTTTCATTGGGCAGAGGCCCTTCGCTCGATTGTTTGTTATGTGACTGTCTTGATCTGGACTTCTTCTTCTCCTAAAGGCTTCTACTGGAAATGTGTAAACCTGTTACATGTATGCTGTCTGTGCATTGGAATGTGCTGATATACTTGACATGGAGTCTTTAGGGGTTTTGCAATGACACTGTGAACTAAAACTACTGCTGGTACGAGCATATGACATGTTAATTTAATCAGCGTCCCCCCCCATGCGTGGAGGTTTCTTATGTTTAATTTAAAAGCATATTAATTATTATTGTAGTGGGGGATGATTATGTCTTGGTGATGTAAATATGTGTAAAAAACAATCTAAATGTATAGAGAATGTCACTTGTAAATAAACAACTTGACAAACTGGTCTTTTCCATCCGTGATTGGCTGTTTCTGTGTTGAGCCTTATCAGCATTGAACATCTATGTGAAAATCCATAACAGGTCACTCACACACAACAGTAGTGGCCAGTGTTGACATGGGGGTATCGGTTACACAACTTAACAGCAAAGAAAGCAGCGACAAACAACCACGGCAGCCTTAATGGTGCTCTCAAAACTGCGATATTTTTAAAATTTCAATTTGAACTGTGATTCAGGAACTATGGTCATATTTGGTATTTTCAGAGATCAACCCCGACTGGGTGTGACATTTCGCACTGTTTATGTTAAGCGTCCCTGCCGAATATTGTGCGTCTTTTCACCGGGCAGGACTAATAACACCAGGTAACACGGGGGATATTGTTCCGAGCTCTGAGTTGGCCCAAAAAGACAAAGAGGGCAACGCAAGACAAAAACCTTCCCGTTGTTCCTCACAAATCTCTCCCAGGACAGAGACAAGAAAGCCCATAGAGAAACAGGATCTGCTCTGTATTGTGTTTCATGCTGGGACGCACTCGGCAACACAGAAGCACAGCTTAAGAAGGTTTATCTCTTTCAACAGCCTTCTTTGCCCAACACGAAGTCAAACTTATCCTGAACAAGAGCTGAAATCATCTCCGTTTTTGTGCACTGATCAATCTGGTTAATGCGACATGATCATCCGACACGAACAAAACACAAGTGGACACAGCAATAGGAGAGAGATCTTTTATTCACAGCTTTAAACTCATTGGTTCTCATGTAACTTTTTCACTGTAGCCATTTTGACATGAAACAGTGGGTAAACACGTGTTACTGATCACAATGGGGGACTAACAAGACAAACCTTCACGGAGGATTTCCCGTTTGCATCCTCAGCATGAGGAGGATGTACCTGTTGGATCCTTTGTCACTCCAGGGATGGAAGGACGCACTTGTCACTCCCTTTGCTGAGGCCTTTGAAATGGGACGGCCATGTCGCACCACTGTGACGCCATCAGTCTTCCAATTCAGCCTCTGAAGTCTTCGGCCCACACACCTAACAACTGGATAGAGAGGAAGCTATCGATGCAATTGGCAACACCTGCATTCACCTACTGTTTCATGTCAAAATGGCTTGTGGGACAAAGGTCTATTTCCTGTGTTTTCTGGGTTTCAATGGGGTGGGGGTGGGCGGGGGGAGGACAGTTACTGGCGACACAAGGGTGTAAATTGAGGTGTCAAGTATGTCACGGGAAGATGTGAATTCTTCTTCTGTTTCACATTTGAAGAAAAGAATCTAGTCGAGGATGTTACCGCGTGAGAAACTGTGTCGCAACTTGAATCTTACACATTCACATCAGATATGATGTCGTAAATTTAAAGGTTGTAAAATGAGTGCGTTGCCGTCGTTCTTTGATGCAATGGTAATAAAGTACAAATCATTACAAATAATTTATACAGAGTTGATACATAGTCCATGCATAGCTGATAAGCCCAATAAGCTGTACTTTCCATTGTAATGGGTCAAGGTCAGTACCTTACTCAATATTTCTTGATGATGTAAGGCGTGACAGACGCAAAAATGACGAAAACGAATATCACCTGGTGAAAAAGCGGTGACGCACATACAGAAGACACCACTGAAGATGTCAGGAGATTGTGAGGTGATAATACAACGATATCTGTGTGTTGTAAAAGAAATCGCGCAATCTCAACAAGGGTGAAGTCAAGTAGGTGAGGAGGATTCCAGTAAATTAAAGTAAGTCAATGTGATATCTCTTGACTCATCTGTGTGTGTTCCTGTTAGACCACCCTGAACAAATAAAGATTAAAAAGGTACATTAGGATGTAGAAGTTTTATAGAAGGATGTCATAGGTTTAATGGCCATTGCTACTACTGCTGCCATTGCGTACTATATGAGTCTCGAGATCCGGGGTCGTTACCCGATGAAGGAAAAAGTCTCAACCACTTCCTCAAAGCTTTGGAGACTAAATCTGCAACTAAAGAGGTGAATAAATCCTCAATGAAGACTACAACTCACAATTCCTGCCCTGCCTTTGTGTAACACATGAGCCTTGAACACTGGTACTGAATTGATACCCAGCTTTCCAACTTGCCGGCAAACCAGCAGCTGTGTATTTGTTGACACCAATGGGAGGAAGCTTTTGATGTCAGCCTGGTCAATGGATCAGCTGGAAGGGACTGCAAGCTTTCACACTAGCCCTCGAGTTTCCTCCAAGGCCTCCGGAGCACCATCATTAGGTTTGAGATGGGAACGTTGTTGCATGGGTTAAAAAATACATTCCTCAACCTACAGGCTGCTGACGACAGCTTTTTTATAAGCTCAGGAATCACAAGGCATCTTATAAAGCATGTAGTGACAGTTATTACCAATGATTTATAGTGCTATCATAGATTGCTCCTAGCTGCTTTACTTCCATATCACTAGATCTGACACTCAATATAAATAGCATAGTTTAATGGATGTAAATTATCCAGCAACTTTGCAGTCGAGCTTTATCTTTTACAGTGTGGTAACAAATGCCTGAAGAGCAAGACATTATCTTCTAAAAGAGCTCACAAATCATTTACATCCTGAAATCAATTGGAAAACCTGAGACTGAAGAACTAAATATTCATCATAAACATCATGAATAAACAGAGACTGTTTTGCAACTGATACAACAAATGAATTGTGAGGTTGTGTCCAACATACACTAATAGTTCTGGAAACCACCATCAGGTAGAACCAGGCTTCTGTATCTGTGAAGACCTTTTGACTCTTTGCACTGAGCTTCGTAAACAAACCGACTTCCTATTCCTCTTTTGACAAACACAATTATCTTATGGTGTATGCAAACATAATGTTAGTTTACCCCATGTGATGCATACATGTTCCAGTCAAGTTCTAATGTGGCACTGTGGCTATTTGAAAGACATATATGATTTTGTTCATGTGAAATATGAGACTGTAAGTGATCAAAATGTTAAAGGTCAGAACAATGAAGATTTTTTCATTAGCTGTCCTCCAAACTCAGCACAGTGTGTTCTGTATTAACTTTATTCAGGAAATAGATTATTATTTGTGTACCCGCTCAGCAGATAAAGACAGCACACACCCTGTCTCCATACATCACATCGGAAAACAGACAAAGCCAATGTGACTTCATAGTACATCTGTGCTACGGGACACCGTGTGCTCGACAAAAGAGCATTGTGAAGAGAATTCTGAGCATTATACTGCCATTTACAGAGAGCTCATTTTAGACCAGCCACTACACAAAGGCCTATATAAATAACTCTTGAATAACAAGAGTAAACGAGAGAGGATACAGTAGCGCACCCTGGCATTGGTTCTTGTATTGTGCTGTAAAAAATATAGATTTTTCTGAGAACCTGCTCCTCATGTAATTATTTTGAATTTACAAGAGAACTTGCTCATCAAGATAACACAGCTCTCCAGCTCGCCCCTGTGGATTTGACTGTTGAAGCACGAGACGACGAAAAGCCAGCACACACGCGTCGTTATGATGCGCTGACAAAACGCCACAGAGAAAAGACAGCATGACCTCTGTCCTTGCTCAAGTCTGGGGGCGACTCCTCTCTAAACAGAGGTGTTCAGTAGTGCCATCATCAGGGCCTCTAGCACAGACACCTTCACAACAAAGGGCCCTGTTGAGAGAGCAGGGCAGCCGGATGACAGCAGACTGACGCCCCCTGTGTGGTCACTGATATGTGCTCCTCTTACCAGTGAGGAATCAAAGTGTCACTGTGTTGGCAAACATACACAGTCACATCTAAAGCATTCAACATCGTTTCAGTTTATTCTGAATCTGACCTTTAAGGTTTTGACTGTTTATATATGTGAAGCTTTCTTTTAAAATACCTGCAGGGAGGTATCACTGCCTCAAAAGGTCTGCATGTCCTGTATTTAACAGCAAAGAGGAACTGGAATGACATATCTCAGCCCAAACCATATTTAACTTCACTACGCCTTACATATGGCTCCACACACCAAAAAGTAAACACTCAGGTCCTCCTGTTTTATTCTATCACTCACCTGTATCCATTAATTATTATTCGAGAAATGGATAGAAATGTTCAAAATGAATTATATATAAAATTAAGTTCCTTAGATTGTCTCAACTATCCAACAAATTGATTAAGATTGATTTATTTTAAAATAGCCTGCCTAGCTTGAGAAATGAGGTAATGTCTGATCTTTAGGGGCACATTTACATATACTAGAGGGCTTGAATCTGCACATGGTCCATCATCATTTCTACTTCAACATGAGATTTGCATGAACCAAGGGCATAATGAAAGAAGCCTAGAATGTCTGTATTTCCAGTGTGAACATTTGCCTGCAACCCAACATTTTGGTGGTTAGAAATGTTCAATAATCAGTTGCCATTTGACCACATTCCAGTTTAGTTATGCTGATAGCCTCAGAAAATGGAAGTTTTGCTTCGATAAAACCAAAGGAGAAAACCCACTTCAGTGCAGCCTACATGAAATGACTGTACCTAGATTCAGGTAGTTAGTGCCGAGCACCCCCTTGTGGGCAAAACCTGAAGTGGCTGACAAAATATGATATCAGAGACTGCCCCCTAGTGAACATGTCAAATTCATCCAATCAGTTGCTTGTGTATTTTTTGGGTTAAAAGACACGGCCATCTTCAATAAATTCTTAATGGTAGATTAGTTTAAAATGGAAACATGCTTTATAGTTCATACATTTCCACCTGGTTGGTTCACATTTGTTATTCACAGGTAGAAAAAAAACTGCAGAAGTGTTGAAGTTGACTCAGATGACAATCTTGACAAAAGCAGAATTGGTTTCAAGGATGTTGTATTGCAGAGGCAGCAAGTAGCTCATTGACGAGTGCAATGACAGACATTTAAAAATCACCACCTACAAGGTTTTATTCAATCACATGAAAATCTTGAGATTCTCTGATGGGAAAAAATTAGTCAATGCACTACAAATATTTTATGTTACATAGATACGGTTCGTTCAACCTCTGACTCGGACACAGACTGCGCCCCACCAAACAAACATGACATGAACAGCTTTGCCATGTTCTTAATATCCAACTCTGCAGTCTATCAAAATATGCTTTGCACAATACAGTAAAACGTGGCACCTAACGCAAACTAAAAGACGAAACAAAATAAAAACAAAACATATGGATACAAGTGTATTTTTTTTTACAAAAGGTAAAATGAAATCATACAAACTGTTTAAATTTACACAATGTATCTGACACTCATTTTTTCACAGCAAACTTGTTTGCCAGACCCATTCCGTTTTACTCCTTCGGTAAAGTAAGCTAATAAGGGCGAGAGGTGCAGTTTGCATTTGGGACATTCAGTACTCGCACGTACTACTCGAGTTGAAAAGGTCAAAAGTACCATTCTGGCACACAAGGATGGGGAAAGTTGCAGGATCTAAATAAAGGGCTAAAATGCCCATAAACAGTTAAATATTTATCAATGACGCTTTGTGGAATGTCCAAAAGCTCTGAAAACTGATGAAACCAGAGTCCATTCAAAAAGTAAAATAGACTAATGATTTAGTCATCAAACTTGATTTTCTTCCCCTGGGGTTTGGCGAATCCACCGCCGCCTCTTCCACCTGAAACAAAAAGACAACTTAGTTCAACTGCAAGCACAAACTTATATCAAAGTCTGATGTCATGAAAATAGATTGATTTTAGTGAAATAGTCAGCCACTTAAACCTTTACACAGGTTTATCATTGCTCATCAAAAACAGAAATCATACTGCCAACTTATCTACTTTAGTATGAGATTTCTTTTGCTATGCTCCCCGCCCCTCCAACGCAACCATGTTCCCTTACCTCCGAATCCACCACGGCCTCCTCTGCCGCCACCACCACGGCCGCGATCTCCGAATCCGCCACGGCCTCCTCTGCCTCCACCACCACGGCCGCCGAATCCACCACGACCTCCTCTGCCGCCACCACCGCGGCCGCCGAATCCACCTCCGCCAAATCCACCACCGCCAAATCCACCACCGCCTCGGCCTCCACGGAAGCCGCCTTCGCCCTTGGGCCTGGCATAGTCCAGGGTGATTCTGCTGCCATCGATCTCACCGCTGTCCATCGCCTCCTTGGCAGCCTTGCAGTCATCTTCATTGTCGAAGTCAACAAAGCCAAAGCTGCAAGTATAGAAAATTAACACTGTTAGAGATTATTTTTTTCCCCTTAGCTGCACAGAGGTCTATTGTGTTGCTTTTATTTCACATCAGACATAGGCACCTTCCACTGAGGAAGCTGTCGGTTTAACTGTGAGTTTGCTCTACTTCTCACGTGAATCCACTCTGTCACTCGTGGACAGAGCAGTTTTCACAAGAAGCGTCAACAGTCAGAGGGGACATGTCGTCTCTTACCCTTTAGATGATCCAGTGTCTCTGTCTGTGACTATCCTGGCTGCGACGGCGCCGTCAAACGAATCTTTAAGGGTGTGATCGTTGGTGTCCTCAGAGAGACCCTTGACGAAGAGGGTTTTTGTTGGACCTGAACAGGGAAGCAAATAATTTTAATCTACAGATTGTAAAACTTGAGACTGCATCTAAAGCAAGCAGAGGCATGAATGTCACAGCGATTGAGGATAGAACCGGCAGACGATAACACACACCGGTACCGAAGACATAGCATTGTATTCATTTTTCCTCCGTACATTTCACACATGGGTACTTAACAACCACATGTGTGCCAAGAAATGGAGGGTATGTGGATATATCCACCTAGGTAAAAAACAGTCTGTGGTGATGAAATGGTTGAGTCTAATACTGCAAAGAATGCTGCAGGTCTAATCATCATCAAACTATTTTTTTATTTGATTTGTCCTAGAATTTCACTATGACAACCTACCTGTGTTTCCTCTTCCACCGTCTCTGCCACCACTGTTCTGGCTGTACTCCAGTCTGATCGACCGGCCTTCGATTTCTGAGTTGTTGAGGGTATCCATTGCTTCCTTAGCTTCTTCTGCAGTTTCAAACTCTACAAAAGCAAAACTGAGAAGATAGGTTTGCATTAGTTGAAAGTCCACATCTTACAAATAATATTCATCTGTTGTTTCAAACAATTTCTCAAATTATATTTCTAGTTGTTGGCAACACCCATATGCAACCAGGGCAAGCCCTTTCTAACTGTGCATTGGATCTGCTTCTCGGGCAACTCCTACAAAATCATGGGTATGATTAAGAGGAGCTCTTGAGAAGGTTGCGTTCTGAAATTTACTTTTTAAAGAAATTTTAAAAAATCTATTGGATGAAAGATAGTCCCTGAGTTAATATAATCTGATGCTTACCCTTTGGGCCTGCCATCTTTCTGTGGAATCCTTATGGACACAGCTTTCTCAAATGATGCTTGCAAGACTTCCTCTGTGGCACTGAAGGCAAGATTATTCACGACCAGTGTTTTACTGGAGGCTCCCGTTACTACAGGGAGAGAAGGGAGGAGATGACCATTAGCTTCGGTTAGGTGTAATAAGTGCATTAGCATTCAACATCAACTCCCAGAATTATGGGTAAATTAATTGCACAACTTTCAATTACTCCTGTCTTTGATATCCAAAGGTATCATAGCTTTATAAAAATTCTCATTTACCTGGTGCCTTGGCTCCTTTCTGGCTCTTGTCTCCAACAAAATCAACGACGATGGATCTCCCCTGGACGTCAGCTCCCTGGGCCTCCTCCAGCATCTTCTCTGCTTCGGCCTCAGATTTGAACTCGATGTAGGCAATGCTGTACATGGAAAGTTAAAGATTATTTCTACAAGCAAAAACTAGATTGCTGTTTAATTTAAAATTAGTGGTGTAATCTTGAGCAAAAGGTTAATTAGCAGGAAATTGCTTGCTCTTACCCTCTGTTTGAACCATTCTGGCCAGGAGGTAACCTGACATCAACTGAATCTGCAAAAACTTCCTTGAGGTCATCAGGTGTTGCAGAGAAGGGAAGGTTCTTCACAAACAGTGTTCGTGCATCTCTCTCTGTGGGACATAAGACAATGTCAGCAACGGTAATATTGGATCAATATTCTTTCATAACGTTAATCGACTGACAAGAATGAATGCCTGAAGTGCACCAGCGCTTTATCAGATGTGCAAAAACTGATGGGATTCATACCTTTCTTTCCTTCCTGTGAGTTCTCTTTGCTGCGGGCCCTGTCCAACTTCAGCTCCTGACCCATGACCTTCTTGCCATTGAGCTCCAGTGCCTTCTGCATGTCCTCCTCAGTATTGAACTCCACATAGCCAAATTTCCTGGTGAGGCAAGTCATAAACAATTACTTTATTGCTTGAAAAGGGAAAGAAGACTCATTTCGTGGCTTATTAATCTACACTCCTTGGCTGACTTCAGGGATGACAGTGGGAAACAACCATTCCATAACAGGACAACTATGAAAAGTCAAATCAACACCAACTATCAATAGTATTGATCTGTGCATGTATATCTCACCCTAGATTAAGTATAAATCACCACCAGGAGTGATTGCTAAACCTTTAGAAGTTTCCTATGCCATTTCTGACCGTATCTGTAAACCTAAATAAATGCAAGCACAGGCATGAATGTCACAGCGATTGAGGATAGAACCGGCAGACGATAACACACACCGGTACCGAAGACATAGCATTGTATTCACTTTTCCTCCGTACATTTCACACATCGGTACTTAACAACCACATGTGTGCCAAGAAATGGAGGGTATGTGGATATATCTAGCTAGGTTAAATACAATCTGTGGTGGTGAAATGGTTTAGTCTAATATGCACCGAACACCATGCCGCAGGTCTTACCATCATCATTTAACATTTTTTAGAAGTTCCCTATGCCATTTCTGACCCGACTGTAAACATAGATTAAAGCTTAAGTGTGTTGTATTGGTTGCTTACTTGGATCCACCTAACCGCACATCAGCAACCTCAAGTTCGTTCTTTTCGAAGAACTTCCTCAGGGCTGCTTTGATCTCGTCAAAATCTTTGTTGGAGTTTAAGTTTCCGATAAACAGACAGAATTCTGAAAAAATGAGAGTGAAGTTCAGTTAGTTTCTTTTTGAGAGATTCTCTTGATTTAATAAATTCTCTGAGATTCAGAATAATAAGGTGACATCACTTTCATTCAGTATTAAGTCCCTTGTTTGTCATCACAAAATGTTGAAATTTGATTGCGGTGCGGGTTAAACTCTTACCTTCTCCTCCTTCTGCCTTAGCTTTTTTAGCTGGGGGTGTGTTCTTTTTGCTGTCTGCCTTCCTCTTTCCAGAAGCCACTGGGGTATCTGGAAATGTGAGGATATCATAATTAAATTCAAACATGCACAATGGTTGATATTATTTCAGAACAGTGAGTATCTACAATATGTGCACTAGTTTTCAAATTAAACACAAAAAACTTAGAAGATCTCAACCCTGCCTTCAAAACATTAAGTAAGGCAATTTCTTTTGGAATAATGGTTGTCCATACATCCTGTAGTCTTTCTTTCAAAGATGTAGAATAGCCTGTAGACATTTCGATAAACAAAACTCACCCTCATCATCATCCTCGTCATCTTCTTCATCGTCATCATCCTCTTCTTCGTCAGATTCCTCCTTGGCCTTGACCATGCCTGCCTTCTTTGCTTTAGCAGGTGGAGCAGGAGCAGTGTCCATCTCCTCCTCAGAGTCTAAAAAACAGACAGTCACATCATTAGTACAAAATCAGACTTTTGACATCACACATCAGTATAACTCCCTTGTTGATTATCCTACAAGGTTCTTACCATCTTCCTCATCATCGTCATCAGATTCCTCCTTAGCGGGAGCCTTTGCAGCGGGTTTGGCAGCTGCTTTTGCAGCCTTCTTGGTAGGTGGGGCCTCTTCTTCCGACTCCTCCTCATCATCATCCTCATCAGACTCTTCGGCCTTCACTGGGGCCTTGGCAGCAGGTTTAGCTGCAGCCTTTCCTGCCTTTTTGGGTGGTGGGGCCTCTTCTTCTGACTCATCGTCTAGACAATATGCATTGATATTAGTAACTTTAACAAAAGTGTACAACATTTCCTCTTAGAGACAAATCGTAAGAGGTACAACCTCATCAGACTGCATCTACAGCAAACAGAGGCATGAATGTTACAGCGATTGAGGATAGAACCGGCAGACAATAACACACACCGGTACCGAAGACATAGCATTGTATTCACTTTTCCTCCGTAATATCACACATGTGTACTTAACAATCACATGTGTGTCAAGAAATGGAGGGTATGTGGATATATCTAGGTTAAACAAACTCTTGTTTATTCTGATATTGCACAGAACACCATACTGCAGGTCTTACCATCCTCATCAGACTCCTCGGCCTTGGCAGGGGCGGCCTTGGCTTTTGCAGGTGTCTTCTTTGGTGGGGGGGCCTCCTCTTCAGACTCCTCTGTAGAATGAACACAATGTTAAAATCAATTTGATGATGCGGGATAAACCCACAAGTCAAGACAACATATTGGTACACTTATTGATTAAAACACTCTGAATGTAATGATTTGCTATTTAAAACATGCAGTTGGACAGTCTACACTAATTAAACTATCCCCACCAAGAAAACTCAAGTACATTTATTTTCAATGACTATGGAAATTTCTGAAAAGGGTAGAGTGTTTACAGCACCCCCCTCAGGTCACCTAATTATCACAAAGGCTACATCTTAGCTAACTCTGGATGTCTTACTATCAGACCTGCCAGCAATGAACCAATTACAAAACATGAGCAAATCCACACTTATGCAAGTCAAGTAGTTCAACTCTGGTTAAATTGAAAAAAAATGAGCAATGCAATTGATTGACATGTTTATAACAATTTCTCACCAGAATCATCATCGTCTTCACTTTCTGCTTTTTTGGCAGTAGTGCCATTTTTCGCTGGTGTGGCTTTGGCCGGAGTGGCTTTCTTCACCACTTTAGCTGGAGCAACCTAATTGAAGAAAGGGAAAATAGGTCAGGTTACATACATTGTGAAAAACACTCAAAAACATTTATCTGGCAAATGTAAATATACCGCACCTCCTCCTCTTCACTGCTCTCCTCCTCACTGGACTCATCCACATCTTTGGGGGGTGGAGCGGCCTTCTTCTTCTGAACTCCTTGCTTCGCTGCTGCTGCCTGGATGGTAAAAGAAAAAAAAGGCAAATTAGAATAAGAACAGTTAAAAGCACAAATCCAGTTGAGTAAAATCACGATAATGTAATCAGGGGGTTGATCAAGCGTGTTTGCTTACATGGGGGTGGAGGCTACACCATGTGTTACACAGATTAGACAAACTCTCACTTCGGTATAAAAACACATTTTTTATAATTTAAACAGTTATTGATCAGGTTTGTTGGGCATAAGCCGAGCTGGGCTGACTGGTTGGGGGGGGTGGATGTGTTGCTGTGGTTCGTCCACCTCGTGTGTCACCCGGAGCAGGCGCACAGCCCACGTGGAGCCCAGGAGGTGGGGAAGCTAACGTGTTGGGTTAGCATCCCCACCTCCTGCACCGGGAAAACCAGCTTTTAAAAACCCACCAATCAAGTGAAAAAATGCTCTTGGCCTATATGTGCATCTTTAACTTCACAAACAGAAACGCGGGGTTAATTTAAAGTGCGTCAGCAGCTCGACTCGGAGTCGCTTCCGCTCCGCGCTGTTGACCACCATGCTAATGCTAGCAGCTAACAGTTTACCAACTACGCGTTAGCTTAATTCGTGCGGATCGTGCGTGTTGAGCAGCACCTGGGCCGCGGGTCACCGATCACATGGTTTGATTAATTAAATCCATCAACTGCGTGCGTGGTGGAGACTCGGCGGTGAGGTCGCCATCGCGCATGTGTTTGCCATTTTGTGAGGAGGAGGAGGCCAGAGAACAGTGTGCTAAACATCACCAACATGGCTGCTCCCCCCATCGAGAGGAGACGTCGAGTGCAGAGGTGGAAAATTTCGCCATTTTAAAAATTCAACCGATCAAAACGCGTGGGTTCAACACACATCAAAGGACGAGCCGCGGGAGCAGAGAAGACATTTTGTTTCTTTTTCTCGTTTTGTTTTTTTTTCCTCCGGACACTGGAGGCCTCGCGCGGAAAACACAGCTTCCTGTGTGTCGCGGTTCCCACACGTCGTTGTGGGTCAAACAGCAAAAGTGTGTGTGGTCTGTGTGTGTTCTCTTACCTTTGCCAACTTCACCATGGTGCTGTCGTGTGTTTCTGCCGCACACAATGAACTCTGTAGCCTGGAAGCGTCTATCTCAGGCACGTGGCTCGACTGACTCGCTGGGACATGAGACAGGAAAGAGAGACGGAGGCGGAGACGAGCTTCTTACTCTCCTGCCCTGCGCGCTCCCGCGGGTACCGCCCACTCGACCGCGTCCCGACCAATCAGCGAGCCGGGCTGGGGGGGGGACGTCTGCGCTTCGTGCCCGCGCCTCCCTCGCTTCCCTCAGAGACAAGGCGACGTGGGGGGGGGGGTTCGAACGCGGCACGAAAACAAAACACGCCTTTGTTAAAGTGCGACGACGAAACGTGTTCGTGGAATAAAAAAAAAAACACGAGGTTTCAGGTGAAATATCGTGAAACGCATGAAAAGCACCGACACTGCTAAGATCTTCCAAGGCACAAAGGACAGTCTCCATCTTGTCCTGTGTCGTAGAAAAGCACAAGACACAGTCCTTTTATCTCCACTTGGTAGTTTATTATCGAATATTATATATTTATTGTTAGATAAACAACATTTAAAAGCGACTACGCTGTTGTTTGTTGTGTGTTTTCGCAGCACAAAGCGTCCTTATGTCCCTCGCAGCTGTTTATGTGAACCACGTGGTCTGGGCCATTTGCCGTGAACCACATGTGGCTCTCACCACGTGGAGTAGTACTGCGTTGTAAACTCTGTTGCCCAATAGTAGTGGTATAAGTACCATTTATGAAGTACTTTCGAATTTGAACTGCTAGAGTACTTTGACACAGTACTTTACTTGTGCTGCTCTGTAATTATATTTCTAACAGGAAAATATGGGCAAATATTTAATCAAGATACAAATTTTGGTATCAGTCTATGATGATAATTTTCAGGAAATGTCAAGTTTTCTATTTAGTTTATGATTAAAGATTTTTGCTTGTGAGTGAGAGTCTTTTTTTAATGAGCAGTGAATGACAAACAGCAAAACAAAACAGTGTGTTCAACATGTGTTGAACCCACTCACTGTGCAATTATAAGTACCTTTTATGAAGTAGTTTCGAATTTGAACTGCTAGAATACTTTGACACAGTGTCAAAGCTAGAATACGTTCACGCTTCACTTGTGATGTTGTGTAATTATATTTCTAAGAGAGAAATATGGGCAAATATTTAATCAAGATACAACCCTATCAGTCTGTGTTGATAATTCTCACAATGAATGTCATGCTCCTATTTAGTTTATGTTTAAAGATTTTTGCTTGTGAGTGACAGAGTCTTTTTTATGAGCAGTGAATGACAAACAGCAAAACAAAACAGTTTACAAATCAGAGGTTGATGATATCTTAGATATATAGTGAACCTTTTTTGTAGGATAGAAATCCTTTATTGTCAGTGTACAACAACAAAGTTTGAGGTGGTACATCTGAAAAACAAAGCAAATTTATTTTAAAAAACAACTTTAAAATCCCAATAAGACACAGACAAATACATATGAGTAATTTAATCTAAAATGATGACATTGTAGTTACTGCACAGAAGAGATATAACCCTTAAAAACAATTTACATAAATATATCAAAATACTGAGGTGGTGGAGTTTAGGGTTCTGACGACCTAGTGAGGAAAAACTGTTTCTGGAGTATATTTGTTTGACTTTTGTTATACAGCCTTCTTATTACATCATGGTCCAATAATTAATGACATTGTTTGATTGCCCAGCCCAAAGGAAAACAATGAACTTGTTTTTTTATGAACAGTATTTGTGATAAAGCAGACACTGCCTGTGTGTGTGTATGAAATAGAAAGTACTTCAGTCAGTTTATTCCCAGGGGAGTAGAGCAGCACATTTGAGTAATTAACCCTCAACACCACACAGAGGCAGCATTGCATTCTACATCCCTCACTTACTTCACAGAGCGCTGGGCAGAGGATTCCATCCCACCTCCACCAGCACGTCTCTTTGCACATATATTACTGGAGTCTCTTACAGACATAAGCCCACCAACAGTTTATTATTGTATTGATGTATAGTGTTGATGATGATAAAGTGGTGCGTATAATAAGTATTTTTCAGGTATTTCAATGTGGTGTTGTTCATTGTTCCTCGTTCATGTGGGACATTTGAATCAAAGTCATCAGTGTCTGTCTGTGTTCAATCACAAGTTGAAATGTCTTCTGTGAAGATGGGTTGTCCGACTCTGACCTTCTGTTAAAGAAGCTTCTCATAAAACTGCTCAAGAACATGTATGTGATCCTCATCCTTTCATAAAGTCTTAACACTTTAGTATTTATCTTCCTTGTGTTTTGTAGGTTTCAATGCAAATTATTACCTCCACTAAGGAGGTTACGTGTTCTTCTGGGTCTGTTTGTTGTTATTTGTTTTGGATAACTCAAAAATTACAGAGATGATTTCAGCCAAACTTGATGGAGGGATGGGGCCAAAGAAGAACCCATGACATTTGTTGCTAAATCGCCCTTTGGTGATGACTGAAGGGCGGATCCAGGATTTTGTTTCACTTTTTCTAACTGTGTTTTATGACAAATAAATTATTTTGGGTTTTGAGGTCACTTCCCCTCGTTGTTTTGTCTATACTTAAAAAACCTGACGACCATGTGTAGGATTTATACCTTGGCTGACATGCGCGCTCTACTGAGACTCATTCTTGTTGAATAAGTATTTACGATGAGCTGTGGATTGAACCTTTCTTTACGTGATGATACACACAAGCAAGCACAGGATATCTTTCAAAGAGAAAAGTGATTCAATCCAATAACTGGTTGGTTGATGGGAAGATACCTTCTCATGGGTCAAGTTGATTTGGTTGTTGCAGCAGAAATTGTTTACGGAGGTTCAGCAAATGTGATTTAAACAGTATAGTCGACATCGACGAGTTTCACGATTAAAATTTCCTTACATTTTAGTGTTTGTTTGTTTGAAAATCCACCCCTATTGTGACTTGAATTCCTTCAGGCTATGTGACACAACATGTGTATATTGATTACTGTCGCCTTCATGCGTTTAATTGTTGTTTTTTTTCATGGAACTATGCTGAATTAGCAGAATGGAAGAAAGCAAATCTCCTCCTCAAACTACATCCTGTCTGTACCTGTTGTTCACTGCTGTTGCCAGGGAGGGATCAATTGAGTGAATCTAATGAATAGGAAGGTAATAGAGTGGAATAGATTACACAAGGGATTTTAGGTGGGAAGGGACTTTCTACATTCCAGGAAAGGGCATATTTATTTATACATATGGAGGTAAATCCTTGGTGGTGTTTCTTAAATTGCCAATATTTATTGCCAGTGTATTTACTTACTCTAAGTTATGTGGGGTAGTTAGTAGAAATTCCAAAAGGAATAGCTGTATTACATGATTATAATCATGTAATCTTGCCGGCACGTTGGGTCGGCAAAAAAATAACTGTGACACTCTAGAATGGCACTCAGTGGAAAACATTCCTCTGCAAAGGCCCACAGTCGTCCTACATTCAATCAGGTTGCACAATTTCTTTTCATCAAGATCCATGAACTCTTCCCTTGGGAAAATGGTAAATGTAGAAATGTAACGCAAAGTTGAAGAAAGGGAAAACATCCTCTATCTGCCCCCTGATGCGGATCTTCACCAAAATGTAATGGCTTCTTCCCTGACCCATACAAACCATGAAGTTACTGTTAGGTTTTAAACTTAATAAGGTAACAGCATCACATTTTTTTAATTTTTACCCAATTTAGCCCCATTTGGTTCAAATAAAGATACTCCAGAAACACAAGAAGGGCCATAAAACCTCTGGTGTGTGTTGTGGTGTCCGGGGCAGAGGGGTTCAGTTTCATTCTGGTTTTTTTTGTGTTTCTTTTGAATGGTCTTTGAATGGGGAGGTCAGATCTTTAAAGGCCTTTGACCCAATGTTTAAATGAATATTAGAAATATCAGCTTTACAAACAAGGAGCACTGGTGATGATTCTTCTCTTCTTCTCAGCTGCTCTTCTCTTCAGCTTGTAAGAAGCTTGCGTGACGGGTGTTATCATGATTGCCCACATTGCTTGTTCTCTGTTCTCTGGATTTTTTATGACCCACGTTCAATGTGTACACCAACTATACGAGGCGTGTGTTATCTTTGTGTATCTCAGTGTAGTTGTAGCCTCTATTGTCACAAGTCTGTAATGAGCAGGTCCACTGCTGTTGTCCCTCTTTCCCATTGAACCACATCACCTGTGTGTGTGTAAAATGGGGTTTATTGTCTAATTTTGTCAGTGACTGCTTAATTAAAAAAGAAACATGATGATCATAATGAATTGCATTTTCATTTAGAAAACCTTGCTGTATTATTACGAAGATTTTTCTTTGATGCAAATAATCCCCAGCTGAGTCATTCAACCTGACATGTCATTGTTTTCATAGATTGCTTAATGGTATTTGTATTAATCTGTTTACTTTGGATGTTGTTATTTAAGGCTCTATTCAAATAAGAAACTTTAAACTGCAGAGGTGTGAGGACGAAGAGGATGAAGAGGATCCAAGTTCCAAGAATCTCTGCAACACATCCTGAGAAGACACAGCACAGAGAATCTCTTCATCTCTTCTGCTTCATCTTCTGGAGAGACACGTCATCATAGATATGTCTGACTTTGAGACTCCGGCCCACTGAATTCCTGACTATTACATGACTGGTGATTTTTTTATACCGAGCTTTACAGTGTGGCTCTCATTCTAGGTAATTGTGTTACTATAAAATGTAATGGTACAACGTTAAATTATAAACTTCATCTGCCTCAGACAGTAGATTATTATTTAAATGGCTTGAAACTCTTTGTTTTTTGGTAACTTGTGTTAAACTTTTAAAATATGATGTCATCTATTCAGCTCCAACTCTCGAAGGTTCAGGTGAAATGTAGAGAAAAAGTGATCTAACTCGGCCTTAAACAGAATAATCCTCTCTGAGTATTTGTTTTGTAGACACTCACATAGCATATAGTAGATGCTATCCCTCAGGTTAGTGATATTTCTGCCACTTGTGCCCATACTGGTGCAGAAACGCCACAATAACATATTTTCAAAAATCCGAAGTAAAATATTAGGATGGTCAGGCTGTTTCCCACAGGTATCGTGCAGAATATGTTCCATCCAGCCATCCATTATCTATAACGCTTATCTTTTGAGGATCTCAGGAGCCAATCTGATATTTGACGAGAAGCTTCTTGCTCAGTTTGCCAACATATTACAGGGCTGATATGTGGAGACAGACAATCATTCCCACTCAAATTCACACCTAAGGTCAATTTAGAGTCTTCAATTGACCTAACCCCCATTCTGCATGTCTGTGAACTGTGGGAGGAAGCTGGAGCATCGGGAGAAAACCCACACAAACACATCGCATCACCATGCTGCTCCCAGCAAAAGGCTCAGTTAATAGAATTCACCAGTTCCATTGAAACATAAAACCCTGAGAGGAAACATGTAAGTGCACATGGAATGTTCTTTTTATCATTTTTGAAAACATTGACAACTATTTGAGACAAAAGAAAAGTTACAAACAGAATTGACCTGCAGTTTGCGTCCATTTTCAAAATGTTACATAAATAAAACTCATATTTATAAATATCTCTTTTTTATAAACATATAAATAGTTTTTAAAACATAAATACATTTATGCAGGGGAAGATGAAGTACATGAATGTACAGCGGCAGCAGCATACAAATGTACAGCTTTGCAGTTTGTAGTTTTTACACCTTTGCCCGCCATCTTGTCGTATGCGTCTGCAATTTTATCTGTTGACCACTCTGTATGGTATACATACATGTATAGATGTATATATACTGAATACTTATTATGTATATATTTATATGATGGTTTTGTAGCATTGTCATCTCAGTCTTTGTTTTTATGCTGGTCGTGTTGACTTTCGTACCGAAAATCTGTCACTTGGTGAGTTTGTCTTGGTTTTGTTCGTCAGTTGAGAACAAACTGAACCAAAACTGTCGTCCAGAGATCTGGAGAAAGAGAAGAAAAGGGAGAAGCGAGGTTAGACGCAGGTTTCAGATGATAATACAATTAACACAAGTTATTTTTCATCTAATGCCTGTTCATCAGCCTCTGGTCCATCTGAAAATCTCCACATGTACTTTCTAAGTGTTGCTGAGTTCAATTCGTCTCCCTGACTCTCCTCTGACCAACATGTGTCCGACACAGACTTCCACATGAGTGATACGCTGCGGCGCACGGCGGAGGACAGATAGGTGTAAACGGATGAAAAACACTCATACTCATTAAAGTTTAGTCAGAAAATCCCACTCCCCCATCAGGACTTCACAGCCACAACAAGGCCTCCAGCCACAGGACTGCCTGTGCGTCACCCACAGCTTCCTCATTACTTATTTCACCCCCACCAGTCCCTTTTGTTGTTTTTGTCAAAATCCCTTGGTTTCAGAGAAAAGGTTTTCCTGAACGCTCCTGGCCACCACAGGGTGCTGTGCATATAAAAGTGTGGGGGTCTGCCCGTCTGCATCCCCACTTCCCCCGTCTCTCCCTGCCCCTTCTTTTTTCTCCTTCAACTTGATGTAACCCTGTAGTTTCCTGCATGAAGCAGGCGGAACCATTCATGGTGACGCACATTAACACAACAGAGTTCCTAA
Organism: Limanda limanda; assembly: GCF_963576545.1. Lineage (NCBI taxonomy): Eukaryota > Metazoa > Chordata > Actinopteri > Pleuronectiformes > Pleuronectidae > Limanda > Limanda limanda. Next base: position 11,668,877 of record NC_083644.1, on the reverse strand, counting down.
ACACCCGCACTGTTTCTCATACATCAGTCTGCATTAGTCTAAGTGGGCTATCCAACTGTCCTAAAGGGGGTTTCTGTCCAAGGACACGCACACACACACACACGCACACACACACACACACACACACACACACACACACACACACACACACACACACACACACACACACACACACACATAAAACGCAGCTTAACCTCATCTCAAGAATCAACTCTTTTGATAAGGGGGAGGTTTATGACATATGTCCAAATGTACAAATGTCCTGTGCTTAATGTGATTTCTTCCGCCAAGCCGACCTTTGACCCGACCTTTGACACAGTCCAACCACAGTCATCACTCTCCACTTGCTGCACTGTACAATGACGCCACTAAGATCGGATTTTTATTCTGAACTAGTTTTAACTTTGGAGGCAAAGCTCAGTGTCCTGAGACGACGTCAAGAAAATCCATAATCTCACTGGAACATCTTTTTTCTCCATTTGTTCTTTAATTTCGCTTTCTCTCTCTTTCCCTCTCGCCCTCCCTAATATCTACTGGTCCCCTTTCTGTGTCTGGAGACCGTACAGACCAACAGTGTCAATGCCTTCCTCCGTTAATTCATCCTGTAGTTCATCTTTTTTCTTTTCATCCATTCATCCCTTCAATATACAGGAATCTTGACCAGTGATAAACAGAACATATACGTTCTCCATCCTTTTTTTCCTTCTTTCTTTACTCAAATCCCTCTTTCATTCTTTCTTCTGTCTCATTCTTTTGTAGAACCCTTCCCACTCATTTCTTATTCCCATTTTCCAACCATTCATTCATCCATTTCTTGACATTCTAACTTCCTTTTAGCCATCCTGCTTCTGTTCATTTATCAACATATCAGGTCACAGTGAGACTTGCAGTGTTATGAACTCACCATCACTCTCCTAGCAGCCCATGCCGCTGATGGTCCCTATCCTGTCCATCTTGTGTCCGAAGCAGCCACTCCGCGACGTGGAGCCCCCTTTCTTGTTCCCCGACTTGTGTCTCCTCGGTGCGGGTTGGTCGTTGAGCAGGCGAGCCCACATCCCTCTGGCCCGGGTGTCCGTGCGTAAATCTCGCAATATCCGAGAGCGCACAGCATCTAGCCGCCTCTCCCTCTCCTCCGACTCCATAAAGTCCGCCAGCTCCTCGCCCAGCAAACTTCTAAGAGACTGGAACACAAATTGAAAAAGACATAATGAATAAAATGATGTATCCCTTTGGGCAATGGGTTGCGCAATGATGTACGCTTTTGATCAAATTGCAATACGCGCCTTGTGCTTGTTTGAACAGAGCAGTTTGCATAGAGTTAGATTCTTTTAAACCTGAGCCTTGTGCATGTTTGCGCACCTCCAAACATCGTGTGCAGTGACCAAAAGGGAACCGGAGTTAATTTGTTTGTGCCATTTTACGCACGGGACCGCAGGAGTACCTGATGGCTCTATCCGACCCAAAGGAAATTTCGAATCAAACCTGAGAGTAATTTCTTAAAGCGGTTTACTTCCCCAGAGGGGTTTGAACCTTCATTCTACTATATGTGCACGGATCGGCTCTGTTACTTCAGACATCGCTGTTGCCGTCATTGAATAGGCACAGGTGCGTGAAAACTGGGCTCCTCTGGTCTGAACACTGAAGCATCAACTTGCTGTCATCCCAAACTGTAGTCATGTAACTAAACCTATAATTGAAATACTTAGTTCTGAAGTCTTTGTGTTATTTAGTCGATTCTGTGGACTTTTACGCACAAGACGTTCAGCTTTTGACCCAAATTGGAAAAGATCCAGTCCAAGCTGAACCTGAACAGTTCCATCCTAGAAAGTTGCTCATGAAAGTTGCTAAAACATTTATCTTATTTTATAATACCTCACTTTTAACAGGCTTTAACGTATTGTATGTCTTAGGCTTGCCACTGTATTTCAATGCGCGCTAAAATGCAAAAACTAACAAATGATGCTGGAGAGAAAAAACACTATGAAACACTGCAAAGTAAATTCCAAGATTATAAAAAAAAGATCGTCAAAGTTTTAGACCAAGAGAAAGTGAGGAAATTGACATAAATCTGGAAAAATGATGCGTAAAAGAAATGGAACCACGTAACAGCCGCTCACTACCAACCCAATCTCCCATCAGCTAACAGTGTGAAGCCTCAGTTCTCATTAATAAGACCATAAGAAACTTCTTCTTACCTTCTGCTGCGCCTGAGATAAAGGTTTTGCGCCCATCCTTACTGAAAGCAGCGTGACCATAAGTCCACAAGCTACCAAGTACGACAAGTTCATTCTGACAGGTCTGGTATTCTCTAAGAGATTCCTCTGCGCTGAAGTTCGGAACAGCAGCCAGTCAGCTGTTCAAAATAAGAGGCTTCAGTCCGTCCTTTACTCCAAAGCTGCTCAAGTGCTCCTCTAACCCTGTGTATTGGTCCTCAGCCCTTTATAGCCAGCCCATGGTGATGTCATGACAACCTGCGTAATGGTCCTCCTTCCTCGCCAGCCGCTGTTTTCTCTACCTGCCTCTGAGCGCGTCATGCCAGGGATTAATTAAATGATACAAGCTCCGGTCATCGGGGTTTCGGAGGAAACAAGATAGGCTATGAGCGATCAAAACGCACCGTCTCTTATGTGTCTTTTCTCCTCCAACCTTCAGACCTCTGGCTGAGGTTTCAAAGGCTTGTGCGTAAAGAGCTGAAGAGTGACTTTGGCACAGCCGGGACTCCTGAAGATGCCAGCCGCCTGCCCTGCGAAACATCTGAACAAGTCAGATTCTCTCTTCTGTGCTATAGCGAGGATGACATGTTCTTTTCTTGATAGTGAGTATTTCAAATAGTGGAATTAAATAATTTAGCTCATTTTCAAAGAGGTTCCAGGAATGCACTATATACGATTATATTAAGTTTTCTTAATCTTAAACACTTTTTTGAACAAACAACTCATAAACCACCAGGTCCCCACAATACTGGATGTGATGGTTTGTACCACAGAAGTGAGTCACATTGAGCAAGAAGCCTCATCATAAAGAAATGCTAATGTGTCTGGATGGATGATGGAATAAGTTCATCTGGGATTTCTGTCTGGTTTTGTGGATCTTGGGAGTTCTTTGGTTTTCACTGCAGTGAGACCTGCATCACACAATGTGCTAAGTGGAACCACAGAACAAAACAGACCTATGCTGCAGATCAGGCTGAGTGTTTTGACTGGGGTCGCCTCAGATGTATGTGTGTTTGTGTGTGTGTGTGCGTGTGTCTCTCTCCATACAGTCACACACACAAAGAAGCATGATTTAAACTAAAGAACACATTATATAAGAGCTCTTTGAAGCCTGGTGGTATGAAATTACCTTTTTTTTTGGTGCTCGAAAGAAATATCTAAGAAAGACTTAATTTTGTAGTAAAAGGCTAAAGATCCAAAGAGTCTCAACCTTTTTCCAAAGTTTTGTATAGCAACACAAAAGCCACAATTTTTCATTTCAGTGATGATAAAAACTTAAGAAAAATCTTTTTCGTAGCACCTGAACAGAAGAGATTTCACTGTGTAGATGTTTTTAGTTTTTTCACAGTGAAACCAAGAGGGTAGAACTCTAAAGTCCCACAGTCTGATACAGCTTTCACTTTGATTCTCAATTATATTATGACAGGAAGGTGTTAATCTAAAGTATTAATATAATAATCTCTTATTATATTATATGACATTAGGTACGGGCACTTGAATTTGTCTAATTCATGCCACAATCACAGCTTTATTTAGAGGAGGAATGTGTTCAAATAAGTTGCACATTATTGAGCTGTATAAATACAGAACATCTAACTGGTGTCAGTAGATCATCAGCCTCAGATTGATCAACTTGTGATGTGATCCCTGTGAGTCAAAGCAGACTGTCTTTTTACAGCGGCCACTTTTTGCAGTGTGGACTGATGTCTGGGTGCTGCAGAGCGGAGCTGCAGTCGCAGGCAGCACCGTCTGTGTTGGAACACAGAGTGGCAGTATTTGCTGTGCTGAAAAGAAAATACCCCTCGTATAGTCGCCTGCTTACTGGCTCAGTTCCAGCCTGTAAAAAGAAGTCATTGCTCACAGTTGATCACGAGTATATGAAGATTAGGGCTCTTTAATTGTTTGATAGAAAATCTATAAATCCATAATGCTCTGATGATTTGTCGTATATGTTACCTCCACAGTTTTAACGGTATTAAATCTTGATTATAGAAAGTTTACTGCATATTATTTTCATTCATAGGTGATGTTTGTATGTTGAGGCCAATATACTGATCTCAATCAATCGTCACATCATCACTGCCATCTTGCTTTGGTTGCACCACCAGGGCATGCGTGATGAGGAAAATTGTCCCCTACTGTCTTCCAAGTTACGATAAGTGTGATCTTATTGAATGTTTTATGAAAGTTATATCGTATTGAAAGTCAGGCGAGTATCTTCTAGCGCCTCAAAAACCTTACTTCAATGAATGTGGATAAGTTGACAGGGTTTTAAAATCTATTTATGTCATTTTTTGGTCTATTTTCTGCTGAGTGACTCTTGATGGACAAACATCATAAACTCAACTGGACAATATCTGATATCTACTGTGATAAGAAGCCAGCAGCCCTAAACCAAGCAAACCTGTGGCTTTCTGAATAACAGCTCCGCTCATTTACTTGGGGTAAGAGACACATTTTACATTTTTGTCTGCAAAATAACTTAAGTTTGAGTCTGATGAATGTTTTATCATTGCCATTGAGCTCTTGTGTGTGTTCTATCTCAGAAAAAGGAAAAAAGAGAAACAACTACATCCAGAAGGGATTCTCTGAGATGTGGATTGTGACAAAAAGTGTCTTTTACCTCAATCTGCAACTGTACATTTTCCTGCCATAGAGTAAAATTAAGGTGTTTTGCCTCAAACCCTCTAACCATGTTTCTGCCAAGTTTGGTTTTATTTAGTCATTTGATGCGACAAAAATGGGGTGAAACGCCATGATTGACAACTGAAACTGACTCGTGATTGGTCAAGTGAATGTATAGGCGGAGCTTTGATACCAAAGATTCTTACCAGGATCACTGCTGTGCAGACCCTGGTGCCAAATGATGTCAAAAGCTCAAGATGGCAAGACGACACCTGAATCCAGGACATTTTAGCTGACATTTTGTAAAACGTGAGGAAGCAGAGACAGGTCGCACACAATCTAAAATCTTTTAAATTGTGCAGTAGCTCTATATGGAAGCTAGTTTCTCTTTTGTGCAAGAATATGGTTTATGGACACACATCAAAATCACCATATTACACCCCTGTACAGTAGTTACTTACTGACATGCTTACGATATGTTTGCTAGTGAGCTGGGAAAGTTAGATGCAAAAGCCCAATGAAAGATTCTGACATGTTCTTGTGCAGTTTTCCAGACCTGGACTTGCCCTGTCATCGAGAATTCGGCCAAAAATGACAGGCTCCGTGCTCTTTTGCAGCTTTTTGTGGCAGTGCAGTGCTGCGGTGCCAGCTATCATCAGGAGAGATGCTTTTGTTTCCCATACTTAAGGCGAAAGGAAGCCTCATTGACCTCTTTCTAAGAACTAATTGAGGGGTTGTCCCTTTCAGCAACTGCAGCTGGAAAATCTCACTCACACACTGAAGTACCTGTAGTGAGAGGGAGTAGAGGATGCTGCCTCCGATGGGAGAACCGCTTCATATCTCACTTATTTGTGCAGTAAACTTCACTTTCACAGTGGCAACAACGTGGAGCTGGCGAACCCTGCTGACCTCGAGTCTGTGACGAGCATTTCTTTCTTATTGCTAATCCCTTTATTTTGATTTTTAACGAGTGACACATTCTTCCTTAATGCCGCAAGTGTTGTGTCACATGTTTGTCTTTTTTAGGGCCGTTTAACAATGTTACGCACTTTTCCCGATGACATCACACGGGTTACTGAGAGCACCTATTTTGCTCTGTCCTTTTGTTTCCTCCCTCGCTCGCTCTGCCTTCGCCGCAACGTCTTATCCGCTTAATTTTCAATAAACTTTTTTAGCTTTCATGTGGCCGAGAGAAAGAATGAAGCACGTCGACTGGTTTGCATCAGGAAGCCGTACAAACCAGTGGAGTGGCCGTGTGTTGCAGTAGCCCTCGATGTGAGTGTCTATGGGAGGATTGAGTGTCTTGGTTTCTTCTCTGGGGTTAGTGTAAGACAAACTACAAGGCTGTTACGGTCCTATAAATAACAGTTTTATTGCATGGGGAATTTTAATGCTTTTTACACAAGTGCTCTGAAGGCTTTCTTGAGTGCCAACTATGGACTTGCTTTCAGTGGCGAGGGACAGTTACTCAAGACTCGTGTATTCACACATACCAGGGTCATATTGAACTTTGTTCGTGATTAAACGAGCAAACAAATGTTGTATTTGTTTTACTTTGAGTGGAAGAAGAGCACAAATTAGATTTTCATGTAAGATTAACAGATACAAATTAGGTTTCGTGCAGTAAAAAACAATTTGACTGGATATCTCAGGTGCAAAACTGGTTTAAGTGCAGTAAACGTCTTATTTGGGAATATGATGAGCTTAAATTTGGATATGTGTTGTCTGCAGTAAGACTTTGAAGCCACACACAGACACAGATTCTTTTTGGCTTAGTTTCTCCTTGGAAGGTTGTGAAAAATTACATAAAATTTTAATTCTCACCAGTGCTGAGAGTCACATATCCTGTGTTTTTCTCAGTGGATGAATACAACAACCCTCACATGCACAAATCTTTTTTTTTGCAGTTTATCCATTTGAATTGGAAAAAAGGTGCACCTCTTTTGAGAACTTTCAGAGATTGTCTTGCTGTATTCTCCTGCAGTCTCACTCAGATATTTTCTAGATTTTTTACTGGAGAGACGCTGGGAACAGCTCTAGAAAGTGTCCTGAGTAAGTGACTGAAAGCAGCTATATTGACACATTTCTTTCTCTTCTCACTTTCAGATTTGGTTATCCTCTGTTGGATATAATTGATGATACCACAGATTTTAACCTCCTCTTCTTTCCCGATAGTCTTTCTGTGGCTCAGTATTTTCTGTTGCAATATCTTCTAAGGTCAGAGTCACTTTTCTTCGCAACCAGGACAATAAACTCGAAGGAACTCTTATGAAAGTCACGATCACTGGTAGTTGCCAAGGACCCCAATGAATCACACAAGGACGCCTGGAGATCTTCAGGCCTTAATTTAGGAATTAACTGCACTTCGTCGTTGTAAACCCACAGTTCTACATATTTTCTTGGATGGATATTAAGACGCCCAGTCAGTTATAAGTCGCAGGTGCAACAGTCTGGCAGATGACTCTTCATCAGACCAGTGGAACCCTCCAAAACATTGTTCAGTGTTGCTCATGCATGAAACCAAACACAAAGGACAAAGAAGCCACAAGTGGAATAGTCACATGAAAAAAATACAGTTTTATTGCGTCTCCAGAACATAAGCTTGTGTTTTGCTTTATTGTAATTCCATAACCAAAATATAACGATGACTTTGGAGCAGACGCTGAGATGATTAAAAAGCGGAAAAAGTTAAATCAGTTGTCTTTAAATTGTCTGTGCAGACGTAAGATCTCATATTCTCATAAAACAGCTGGAATGCAGGTGAAAATCGTCCCTGAATTCCAAGAAAACCTGAAAAGTTTGAAGATTTTAATTTAGAGAAATACTGCTCTACCTGTAATGACTTAACACTTTTACGCCATGTAATATACAGATTATAACATATTTTTTAACTCATTTGACCAAAAAATCCACAGATTCTTTCCTGTGTGTCATGTTTCTGCTCTCATGTCATGTTGCCTCATTTGGAAAAACATTCCGATCCGGAGGCACAAAGAAAGAATATATGAAAGACGCTCTTAGGTCAGAGGCTATTCTTGTAGATTTTTTGTTTTCTGCACCACAAGAGATGCTGTCTGGCTCTTATTTTACTGGGTTTGTGTTTTGCAGCTGAAATGACTGCGATGGCACATACACGCAAATTGCTAACATCGCTAAATACTGAGCCAATGATAACGGTGTGACAGCATGTTTCTCCTAATGGCATCTTTCTTTTTTATAAATAGCTTCAATCATCATGATAATTTTTCATAGATTAAAATTTCCCCTGTTATTATTACACGGCCAAAGTTACCATTACTATTCAAATCATAAAAGTGGATATATACAGACTGTTTTAAAGAGCATTTATTCCAGCGTTCACAGCCGTTGCCACACATACTTGGTGGCAGAAATGTTTTTCTAAGCCACTCTAACACTGGTGTGTCACTTGTCTTTCTCAACCCATGTGGAAAAACGCATGTTTGGGGTTTGGGTGGCACAAGCCTCGACAAAACCACATGGAAACAGGACATTTCATCGCAGATATATAATCTTGGATCAAGGTTTCAAATAATTTGCTTGACTGCGAGTGAAGTGTCCTTTTTTTGCAGATCCAACGCTGCCACACAAACACAGTACAACACACTGTTTCCCTAATTATTATTTTTTTTTATTGAGAACAGTACTTCCCCAAAAAATCGAATCTATGAGTAATTTATTTTAAAACTCGCCGTGAGTCATGAGGATGTAAAATATGTCATTTTAACTGCGCTCAACAGAATCCAATGCTCAACTAGCACCATTCCACTGAAACCCAATCCTATAATCATTGGTGTGATGCAAGGTACATACAAGTACACTCATAGACTGCTGTCTGTCACAGGAGATCAAAAAGATGGCAAATCTTGTGGGAAACAAGTGAGTTGATTTGATTCCCAAGCACCAATGAAAAAGTTCCATTCAACACAGCAGCGTTTAAGCAGAAAACAAATTGAGCAAGCCGAGACAACAGCGGTGTAATATAATTACTTCACCTACGAACGAAAAACAGCTTCCTACTCCGTGTGACGAACACTTTAAAGATCACTCCTACTGAAACGTCTGAGGACCAACTTGCACGCAGGACGTGATGTAACCCGGAATCAGCTGAAGTTAAACTCCAGAGCCGCAGATGCTCCACGTGAGGTCACTACTTCACTCCTGTGAAAAACAACGAGGAATGTGTGTCAGGACGACCACAAAGGAAATTCAAAGGCTCGGTGAAGGGTTTGAGGGCATCGAGCTAATGTTCCGAACCAAGAGCTGCTGAAAATGAGTCAACAAGCAAAGGCTCTTGGACGCGGTAGTTTAGCTGTGTTTTTATTGAGTAATGAAAATCAGTTATTAAAAGTCACTCTTGTGAAGTGATATAAAAATAAAAATTAAACCTGAGTATTTGGAGCTGGTGTTCTCTCACCAAAAACAGCAAAGGGCTAAAAACAAAAATCATATAAAAATTAAAATAGAAGAACGTAAGTATGCGGACATTTGATTATTGGCCCAGAGCAATGCCTCATTAAAAAGAATGAGGATGCTTGTTTATAAACGTAACTTTATACTAGTACTTAAAATGAACCTTTGGGGCCACTGTTGAAGACAGAGGATGTTGCACCTTGAACAGATTGTTAAACCCCATGAGGTAATTTTGATTTGCAAATATATAACCCAATTTATTGATAAATAATCATATTTGCTACTTCTCGCATATATTTTACATTTAAGTATTAAATAAAACTGGGTTTACATTTTTCTGAGATTGATTTTCTACATTCTGGTTGCTGTCAGCTAATTATAATTGTAATCAATAGTTAACCAGAGTATTATGTTTGTAGATTAGTTGAGTGATTGATTGAGGAGGTGGGGTCTTTCAGTCCACTTGTCTTTTTTAATTCTACCACAAATGATTACAACAAGACTGCTTGATATACAATATGCCTTCTCACATATTCCACCATCACTGGCAACTGCTGCTCTATTTATTTCTATTGGACATTTTCTTATGTATAAATACTTTGAACATTGACACACATTTCATTGTGTTAAAAACTGTTTCTTCTAATCAATGTCGTGAATATTGTCATTAAGTTGATTTGTTCAGCTACAAGCAGCATCTGTTGCACTCCTGTCCATCTTGAGAGAGAGATCCTCACATGTTTCTCTCTGAGGTTTCTACCTTTTTTCCTGTTAATAGTTTTTTTTTTGGTAGTTTTTCCTTACTCTCGTTGAGGGTTATGGTCAGAGGATGTTGCATCTTGTTTAGACCTGTGAGGAAAATCGTGATATGTGAATATGGGCTCTACAGTCAAGATCTGATTCATTGATTAATTTTTTTTTTAATACATTATAAATGCTGGAAGCATTTTTGATATATGGCATTTTTATTGTGATAAAATGTATAACGAATTGCTAAAGGCTGGAGGCTGAGTGTAGCAGGTGTATGTCTGGGATTTGCAGGTTTAAACTCTGGAAGGACAGAAATAAATCCGTGTCAGAAACATTTTGAAAAACACTTTCCGTCTTCAGGAACGACCGATACGATACTCGTGAGCAAAGTTTATCTTAGATTTAGCCCCAAAAGCAGCTGTATATCGAGAGTGGCTCGGGGGAAATAAGCAGCTTTAGGTGAGGCCGAACCTCCGATGAAAAACACCTATTGCACAAAATCGTACTTGTCAATTTCTGATAATTTACTCACCGTGCAGTCATGTTGAAAGACATCTATCATAGTCAGACTGTGAGAGGAGTGTTGTTTTTTTTTTGTTGCTAATACCAGTGAAGGATTTTCCTCATGTCACCATAACCTACATTGCCAGATGCCAGTGAGGGAACGTTCTGGCTGAGTGGAAATGAGGTGCCATTATGGCTTTGCCTTTCACTGAAACCTGCATTTAGGAGTCTCGCTGCCACTAGGAGCTGTGATAGCCACTCGCACACCAGGGTATTTCAACCGAGTGGTGTGGTGACCATGTGAGGTCTAACCCAAATCATACAAACCTTCCCCAGTCTGGCGATGGGGTTTTCAAAATAACCCCCCCTCCTAACGCCCATGTGCCTCCTATTTAGTGGGAGACCTATGACGTCAAGTTAGGTAGACCTGCGCAGAGGCCACACAGGTCTTTAATGAGCGAGTTAGCACAGAGCAAAATACAGACTCCTTTTATTTACAGTATGCAAGCGATTTGCATGTTCTGTAATTTCTGTGTTCTTTTGCGTTTGTGTCGGTGAATACAACACATTCAAAATGTTCAGGAGTCTGTATTTGGCTCTTAAAGTAATTTGCCTCAGGACTCAGCATTTATTATTGTATGATCTTGCTGATGTAATATTGTTTAATCTTGTTTATTTGATTTAATTGTACGATTTACCGAAGTTGAATGCCTCATTTACCTTTGTGTGACTGCACACACCAGCACCGCACGGTGACAGGGCAGAGGTCTGGACTCCCAGCCCGTCAACAGAGCCCTCCTGGCCTGAGACCTGAGAGAAAACGCTTCTAGCTTGATGGCAGTTAACTTTACAGTCAGGAGCTAATTCAATAAAGATCTTTTTTCACCCAGTGCGCCTCTGCCGCCGAGCCTAAAGTGAGAGAGGATGGGAGACAGTAACCCAAGCGCTGTGAAAGGGCGTCTGATTTGCTACATTAAAGGAAAACTCAAGCTGCCGTCAAGCAGCGTTAAGCAGCGCTCTCATAAACTCCTGTCACATACTATATACTGGCTGTGAATGAACTTCACCCCAACCTCAAGGTGACCTCTCCGCCTGCACTCTAATTCAGAGGTCAACGACAGTTCCAGACAGAGTGGTCAGCGTTCTTCCACAGATATTATTTGTTATTTTATCTGACTGGCGCTGCACAGAATCACAAATCCACCCCCTCCCAAATTAATTGTAACCATTATACGGACTAATAACCACAAGCATGCCCATCAAGCCGCGAGTGAGGTCATCCAGGATTACACTTAAGGGAAAGTGGGGTGGCACTGTGAACAAATGGGCAGTAACTTGATGTAAAGTCACAGTCACAGCGGTAGAGGACAGGATATAAAGAGGTGGGCATAATAAAAAACAGAAATAGCCAGAACCAGGAAAGCCATACAATCTGGCTCTAGACCAGCTGTCGTATTAAACAATATTTATGTGCCGGTTTCCTGAAATTGCACGACACACTCACCGAAACATGGCAAAGGTTTATATGTAAGTGTGAGGAACAAAGTAATATTTGATTAAGTAGAAAGACGGAGCTTAAATCAGTTATATTGTCTTGCTCTTTGCGCAAATGAGTGTCAGGACAAGCTGGCAAATTTCCAACTGAAATCTGAGTCCGTCATCCGTTTTGGCAGTAAACAATGTATTTTTATAATATAAAGGTAGTTTGGATAAATATCATGAATTAAATTAATCAAAGCATAGTAATAAAAAAGTCAATTTAGCTTCATGTTCCTGGTATCATTTCTGAAGGCTGTTCCGAACCCTGACCACAACTGATCCCTCGTTCACGTCAATAGTAACAGTTGTTCCTTTCCGACTATGTCTACTGGTAAAGAGGTTCATTTTTACAATTGAGGAAATTAGTTTCTTCATCCTGGTATCCTTGCTTCACTTGTTAAACATAATAACTGCAAACGAAAAAACTCTATCCTTGAAAAAAAAAAACAATGTTGATAGTTATCTTATTGTTCAGTACGAGAACAATATGTGTTTTATATGCTTATTTTTTAGCTTGCTACTTTATATTTGCAGAAAACGGACTCAACTTGGAACCAAATATCTGTATACTGTATACATTTTGGTCAATTCATGGTTGCTCATTATGAAAAATTATGTTTTTGATCTGTTTTGGAGTTTAAGGCTAAAACAGTCAGGTGTTTAACTATCTACCAACTAAGTAAATTACCATGAAAGAGTTTTGTCTTTATAGTTTGTAGCATTTTGCATGAGTAGGTGTGGCGGTTGCACCATCAGCTCACTCAGTTTTAGCCTAAAGTTGGGTGCATACAATTTAGGGAATATTTTGTCTTTCTTTTTAATTTGCAATAACACTCTGTTTGTTTATACCAAGCTCCACTGGCAAAGGCCTATAGCCTGCAGGAAGTGGTCTTTTTAGCCCACAGGAGGTGGAGGAGGCCAAAGGCAGATTGAATAGGGGGACGATTCGAGTTAGAATGGGTTGAAACTTCTTTGTACGACTTTGTTATTATTTGTTTAAAGTAAATCGTATTAGTTTGTCTATATTCTTTTGTTTGATTGGTAGATTATGTTTGTATGTTGATAGTTTATTTGGGAAGCTAATGTTGTGTGTTAGATTAGGTTACCCCTGTGGGCCTGTCTGGACTAGTCCACCTGTGTATACTAGTATTGTTAAAGCTGAAGTTGCCTTATTGCTTCGTTAACCTCTTTATGTCTGGGCCCTGATTTTGTAGACCCCCCCCCTTCTTTTGTAACTTGTATGGTTATTTAGTTATTTTTCATTAAAAAAAAAAGGATTTTCAGTTTCATTTAAAAGGAGAAATGACTTTTTACACCTTTGCCTTTCTGCCTGGTCCCTGACAACAGGAGCTTGGTGTGTGTTGTTTTCTTTCCCTCACGATTCTCACTGTCTGAGGGCAGAACACATGACGCCAACACATCCTGGACAAACATCTCTGCTGGTAAGACACTCAACAGGCTAAATACCTCACAAACTGAATTTAGTAACTATGACATCATTCAATGTCAATTCATTACTAAAGGATAAAGGGGTTATAATACTGTAAACATTGATGACTTTGTGCCACACTTAAATCCTAGCTTTGCGCTAAGCTAGCTCTCTTAGCGCAGGTGGTTCCACTTTCCGAAGGAAAGAAACACTTTTAACCACAATAGAGCCAGTTTCTGACCTGAACTCTGTCAGGACAACCAGATCCCGACTTTTACTTGGGGCCTGGCAGGAAAACTTAAGATTCAGAGACTATGAATTGGACAATTGCGTTCTCACATGCAGCCCATCCGGCTAATATCAGGAGATTATCCAGGGTTCACATCGTGACTGAAATCAGCTCAGTGGTGTTCAAAAGTGCTAGCAGCACTATATTAGTTTGTTAAAATAAATTGAGGCTTTCAAAGGTAATTTACTGCTGCATCTGCAAAGACCTGGAGTTTAGATTCTATTTACAAAAACATATTTTTGAGAAAAGGAAAGAAATGTTAGAAATGTCTTGCTTCACAACCTCTGAAGGGAAGGACGTTCTATTGACGTGGGGAAAACACAACTGTTGAATGGTTGTTAATTTAACCCCTGCGAAACAGACTGTGGCACTACTTCAATATTAAATAATTTCAAAAGTAACACCTTATTATATGTCATATTATCTCTAAGGTTTGCTTTGACTTTGTCTCTCTGGAACATGGATTGATGACAAACTGCTGAGGTCACAGATGAGACCAGCGCTATAAACAAACGTAAGTGAAAGGTGAGCACAAGTTTCTCACTTCATTGAAGTTCTCGACCCAAAGAGAGGATGGCCTCCTGCAAGTAAATGTATTTGTATTCTTACAGCTGAATGATGAAGTTCTGCTGACACGTCAAAATTGCTTGTAGATCCATCAGGGCTCTAGCATTAGCCCTGTGATGGAAGTATTTTCTCCAGCTTCAGTGTCCGATTGGAGGTGATGTGCCAGGGACGGACAGGGGACTGTGTTTCCTTAGCCAGGCCTGACGCCTTAACCAGGCTTTTACAGTAGGAAGGAGTGAAGCACACCGAGGTTTACCGCCTTGCTTGGATCACCAGTTTAATGGAGGCTCGCCCATGCCCACATTCAAACCCTGCATCTCCTAGCTCCCTTCCGGCAGCTGGGGTATACTAGGGAGCGTTACCATGGAAAACCTGTTAAACTGGCCAGGCTCGTGAGGCTGAGGAACAAGTTTCCATCATATTCTTACTAGCTACAAGAAAGATTCATTGCTATAGACTACTCTACAGTAAGATAGTGCTATTAATCGTGAAGTGGGTTTTTACCGGGCACGTTGGAGGCGCTTTGTTTCCTGCCTAGTTCCGTTGTTGTGGCTACAGGTGTGTGCATTGTCAGGTCTTCTTCCTCCTCACGTTTCAGCCGACCTACGAGGGGTCTGCAGGAGCTTGTTTTTGCATTGTCTTCATGTTGCTAAGCAGAACGACTTTTCCGTTGGCCTGGATTTTGCCAGTCGTTCTTAAAGACAAGCCTGGTCCTGATTGTTCCCGATCACGAGGCCGAATCAAATTAGGAACTGGTAATAGCCATAAAGTCTATACTCAAGGGTGTGGGCCCACCTCACATTTCCCATCCGCGTATCCTTTCGTCCCCCTTTCTGCGCGGGTTTGTCAGCTCTTTTTCATTACCGACTAATCTGCAGGATTTGTAACTAAAACAACAAACACGTAAAAAGGCAGAAATCAGTCGGAGAGAGTGATGCTCCACAAAGCAACTGTATGTATGTAATTGGCCAACTCATACATCATGCTTGTTCCTCCATGAGTGGGCCCCATGTTTTGCTGTT
Organism: Limanda limanda; assembly: GCF_963576545.1. Lineage (NCBI taxonomy): Eukaryota > Metazoa > Chordata > Actinopteri > Pleuronectiformes > Pleuronectidae > Limanda > Limanda limanda. The sequence continues at coordinate 11,653,508 of NC_083644.1, read as the reverse complement.
GTTTGTAAAATTCAATAACGTTCGCAATGATTCAGACTATGTCCCGCTCTGTCGTGTGTGCGTGAGTCTGTGTGTCATTTTCAGGAAATGAGTCCCACTGTGTTTACTCACCTCAACGTATTATTGTTAAATACAATATCCCAGAAAAAGAGAAAATCTAGCCTTTATTTATTCAGATTAGTTTAACTGAGAAAGAAACTCTTTTCCTGGAAGCTGCCCAGTACAACTGGAGCGCTTGAGGTTAAGGGTCTTCACCTCTGGGCAGCAAAGAGGTGTTGATGAGGTCAGGATAAGAACTACTCTTTGAGTTTTCCCACCTATATTGAATCTTTTGGGCATTTTCTTTGCATCTATTGTTTCGGACAGATTAAGAAAAGAAACAGGAAAGAGAGATGGGAAGAAATAAGGAGTGGTCCCAAGCTTGCTTCTCAAACCTTCAGCCCATCACTGACCCCCACAAAATTCTCATATTAATTATGTCTTTAGTTACTGTAATTCCATCACCATATGGAAGCTTTCATAGCTACTTGAAAATGTAAATGTCGCCCACCATTCAATTAACTTTAGCTGTTGATTAGTTAGTTGTATCCTTACCTACCCTCTCACCTGCATGAGAACACTGAATTACTGTTGGCTTTAAATATCAATTATTAAAGAGCCAGCAACCAATTTGAAATCTTTCCAGACTCCTACTACTTATGAAATATTGAAAGCTCCCTTGTTATCTTTGCCTTTTTTTTCGTCTTCTTAGCAGGACCCCTAGGCTTTGAAATTATATTGTGGCATTTTGCTGGCACAGTGATAACAGGTAGATATCAATCTTGCATTTTCTAAAAATGTACGCCACACTCCTTTGCTTGGCTTTTGCTGTGTAAGATGAGCACTGTAATGATTACTCTGTTGCTCAACACCTGTCAGTCTAGTTTAGGTTCTCACATTTTCTGGCTTGCAGAAATGTTCTGTTTGTTCTGCGGCAGCAGCGGAGGCAGTGTCTCGGCCTCTGATTGCTCAGTTTACTTGTCTTCCTGAAGGCATTACAGCAGCAGCAAGGTGCCAACACTTATGCTAAAGTCAAGCATTCGTTCTCCCAGATCCTCCGGAGACATTACACATGTTCAAATTGGGGATTCATACACAAAGGAACCATTAATCTTTCAACATGGTAGGCACCTTACTAGGGGTCTAGACTGATATATCTTGTTGTCTCCCCTCAATTATCTAGACTGTTGCGTTCTGCCATATATTCTGTTTCATAGTGATGAGTATGCATCATAATGTACCGTACATATTATATAATCTTACAGAAACAAAAGAGTTGTGTGATTGCAATCAGGGACGACAGCTATTGACAACAGATATTACGTAAATGATGTGTAAAATGGTCGGATCCTTTACCTTCCACAGAAAGTTTTATTTTCCCTCATCCACTGTGAACATTTGCATTAATTGTAAAGCTAGACCATGTCTGCTCTCATTTTTTTGTCATACTATGACATTGAGCTATGCAACATATTATAAAGACATTATCTTACTCCAGCCACAATCATGCCTACATTGTTTTTCTTGTCCCTTCACCTAGTTCACTGCTGAACTCCAGTTCCTCAAAGTGTGTCTTTCTCATCAATGAGATGAGGTATTAATATTTGGTAACCGCACACGTTGTGATAAATTCTTTTTGCATGTTTATCTGCTCCATGACTCACAATGTTTCTTTAGGGCCTTACGTTGTAGATTTAATATGAAAATTTAAAAAACCCTCCACTTAATTCAGAGCATGTTAACATGTGGCGAGTAGTCAGAGTGACTTCCAGAGACTGAGTGGTTTCAGCCTCTTGCAAAGGGGCTTTAGGCCAGGATGTACGGCTGTTACTGCAATTGAACCCTTGTCCTCTACATGATGGGACGGTCACCGTAACCACTGGGCCACCCTGCCACCCTGAATAATCATTATTAGGTTCTCCAAATAAGCAATATACTTGTGGAACGGAAGGGAAACCTTTCGGTGGACGTTGAGTGGGTGGCTGTAAAAGCAAGACTTATTCTTTTTATTAGACCTGAAGCTGCCCTCACATCTGGGCGGAGCTTTTTCCTAAATTATTGCCATCGTTTGTCGCTGCACAACCAGCTCGAAGGGGACGTTTGTTCCTAAAACAATACGGCACCGGATGGTTGTGTCAAACACCGGAGCGGTGAGGTTCCTTTGGCACGTAATTAGCCATGAAGCAGTTTGGTGACAGCATTACTCCTTAGTCACTGTGAGCTAATATTAGGTTACCTTACCTCAGTGGCAAATTCACTGTCATTTAATGGATTCATGCTAATATAAAGCTACTCTGTGACCACCATTGACTCTGTGTCCTGGGATGTTATCCTATTAGTAAGACCCTGATCCACCAGCTGCTCACTCGAGCATTAGAGAAAAGATTTTTTTAAAGCTTTATGATTGCAACACTGACAAAACCTGCAGTGATTAGTTTTGTCATCAAACATTAACCCAACCTCCAAAAACTCTTCAGCAGAGAGGCTTTAGCTTCTGCCTTGAGGCTGTGATTGTTGTAATTATGATGTGGGGGGGAAAAAACATTTAAAATAACAGAACCACAGGCCAAAAAATATTATTTTGGTCGTGGGATGTGTTTTTTATGGCTCATATACATTCTCAGCATCATCACCTCAGTGATAAGATTAATCCGGAGTTCAGTGCACACAGACACTTTGACATATTAAAGCTCGTAATCGAACCACCAACCTTTTGATTAGGGGATGACCCTCTCTACCTCCAACACATTGGCTCCAGCCTGCTGCTGACTGTGTCCACATCTGTCCACATCTGCACATAATCATCTCTGACTTTAATATTTGATTATTTTCTCAAGCACAAGGAGATGTGCATATATATATAAGGGTGGGTCAGTGATGTAGTTGTTATTTCAATAGTATATGCTCCCTATACTCTGTAAGTACTTTTCCTTTATACTCTGCATGGTTTCACTAATACTTTTGATGGTTAGGTGTATTAGAGACAGGATTTAGAGGTTTGACATTTAATATAGTCCATAAAAGTCCTGACAATATCACATGTTTGGGTGTGCCTTGTGTGTTTTTGGGTAGTCTGTCTTTGTTTTGACGTGGATTTAGTATATATGGTCGCATGCCTTGTGTTTACATGGCACGGTGGAAGCCTAATATAGCCCCCTCAAGGTTGCATATATAGTTTTTTAGGGAATTGTCATATCTGACTGCATCTGATCTTGTGTGTGCTCTGTTTACATACACAGGAAGAGCTTGTTTCAGAGCAGAGCCCTGTAAGCCTTAACCTAAGACTGCTTGTGTGGCCGCTTCAGTGAAGTGCTGTGTCAGCCGAGGTCCGCCAAACTACTCCTGGCAGTCAGCCATGTGCTCGGAGTGTTTCTGCTGCCTGTGCCATGTTGTCTCCTGCCCTGCTGTATCCTCCCTGAGGGAGATTCTCCTGCCTCCTCCCCATTCCTTCTCATTCTCTTTCTGCTTCTGACTGACAGACCCTCGGGGTTTCACATTTCTGCATCACCATTGTTCAGATACAAGTCGTAGCCATGTGAAACCAAACATTTTGAAGTCCCATTGGCTGAATCAAACCTCAGTGGGCGAGCAGAACAACCCCAATTTTCTGGCTAAGTTACCTCAAAATGGCATCAAGGGAGAAATGCACAATGAAGAAAAGGTAGAAAACACAGTGGCTGAGGTTGCTAAGAAAATTCAAGACATTCAAGAGTGAGAATACAGCAGGAACATGTCACAGGAATAAAGTGTGTGTGTTGGTGACGATTATAACACATGAGGGATGCAAAACTTAAAAATATAACAACAAAAGGAGGATGAAAAAAAGTTGCCATACACGTAGAACACGTAAATGTCTCTGCTGATGGGTCTTTCAAGAATAAGTGATACAAGCAGTCACTTTCATTCATCAAGTCAATACATAACTATGTGGGGTGATTTTTTCTCCTCCTGCTGGGGTCTGCGTCAGTTTTGCTTTGTTCCCTTAAAGCCTCACCTCAAACTAAACAGATTTAAATGACTGAAATGAAGTTTACCATAAACAGACAAAAGATAAAAGATAAAGCCACTACAATTACTAGAGCTGAAGCTGTACTGTGAATAAATAATAATTTAAGGATGAGATGGGTCATGTGTTGACTTCTTGTTCTCTGCTGCCCACCACAGTACTGTTATGTCATTTATTTTCACTCATTTTGAGTTGAAAGTTATTCGGTCAACTGACTGGACAGGAAACAAGGCAAAGAAAAACATGAGAACTTTAGATCTCCTTTTGATCCGCTGAAACACTTGACAAGGAGAGGCTCCTCGGAGGGCTATCAAAGGTTAAAGGAAACACGGCTGGAGACCTGCGCTCTTCCTGTGTGATCTGTTTTGAGAGTCATCTGAGGTAGACCATTTGTTCTGGGTGGGAATGTTGATTTGAACTAAATAAAGGGCTGGAAACCCAATAGCGGTGCCTCAAATAGGAAGAAACACCCGAAAGGCGTCTGACTTGTGCAATTTGGCAGAGAATGAAAGAGTTGGTGTCATTAAAAGCGAGACTATTAGTTGATATTACGTAATTCTGGACTGCTCTGTACAAACATCAATTGGGAGGGCATTGTTGAAGAGGAAATTATCAATGCCAGAGTTTGGATTGATATCAGTACATCTCACTGCTGGGGAGAGCCTGTCTGTGTGGAGTTTGTCTGTTCGCCCGATGTCTGCGTGGGTACTTTTGGGTGACTGTGTTCCTCATTACAGTCCAAAGACATGCAGCCTTGGTTAATTCAAGACTCTAGATTACTTAATTTAATCTGTACATGTTGGCCCTGCTATATTCTGCCGACCTGTCCAGGTTGCCCCCTCAAAAACTCTTAACAAATGTAAAATGCCAAGTAGGGGCAAAATTAAGATTTATATTGAGGTCTTTTATAACTGCTTTTTTGACATATTGGAGACGACTGTAGGAGTTATCAATTCAAAACGACCTTCGCAGTTCAACTGTTGGTCAGTGAGAAAGAAAAGAAGCCAACAGAAGACTTCAGATGGTGCCTCTCTAATTTAGGAACAAATTGACTTGTTTATTTTTTCGAAGTTTGATCACCATTACTTTCCGCAAAACAAAATTAAACAAACAGGCTGTGGAAAGGGAGTCTGAGGCCATGATGGCATTTTTGGAAGCTGAGGAGTCGGAGCATGAGTCAACAAGAACAATTAAGACGACAGAGCATCAAAACATACTTTCTGTTTTACTGGTTGACACTGTTTAGAAGTTTGTGGCAGGGAGCCGAGAGATAGGTTTGGATACGGGAAACACACCACCACGCCACGTAATAACCATAAACAACTCTACTCTGGCTGCTTGTTTTGTCTTCAGGTTGAAGATTTAATTAGCCTTAATTCTTCCTTGCCCTTTCCATTACTGTTTCTCTTAAAGAGGAGAATGCATGAGGTGTATTTTACTGGAAATTGCCAAACAAAACCACCAGGAGTCAGGTAATGAAGTTACCTGTTGAGTTGTTGATGAAGACTTTACTTTGGCACTCAGCTCCTGCTGTTTTAACGTAAACCGCTATAAATCTGGTTGTCTTTAATGAGGGTGACACATTTTCCTGTTTGTATCCTACGCTCTTCCTCTCTTTCCATAATATGGAAATTTTACACACTCGAGTGGAAAGCAGCAATTTTGGGCAAATAGGCTTAAAAGATGAATAAACAAAGGGGTATTATCAAGCAATGTACAAGGGTGGTAGTTACAGTTATCATTGTAATGTGTCGATATCACCAATGAACAACAGTTATTTAATGATCATTATGGAAAAGGATGGTAAACAGAGGAGTTGAGATCAATAGATTAGAGAAACTAATCTCACAGCCAACGATTATGGAAAACTGTAAATTCAAAACCAGTTATCCAAATGTCCTTACCTGAGTTATGTCACACAAATGGTATAATCTTCTGAGGTTAATAGGGTTTTGGCTGGACAACTATTGCAAGATAGCCGTGTCTACCTGTGACCCCGTGTCACAGCTGCATATGCTGCCCAATCAGTTAAATCAAAGCGGACATTTCCTTCTGCAATAGTTTCATTTGAAATACTTTAAGATGCCTGAAGAAGCAGACGTCTTCATTGTTCATGTGCTTTTCTAATTCCTATCTTGTTATTCATTGCAACCCTTAATATCTATCCAGCGACTCAAATGTTTGACAATCATCCCCTTTCTGGCCCGAACAGAAATTAATTTGAAAAGAAAGACTATAAATTTCTCCTGAAAGAGGCTATTTTGGGAGAGGAAATGTTAGTGTGTCTCTGCAAATCAGCACGTATCCAGCCACCGCACTCTTGGATGAAAATGCCAGCCTGCATCACTTCACTTGACTCAGTGCCTGTCGCAAAGAAATCGAACTCTCTGGTCCCGCCCTCGTTGGTGAACCACAACTTTTAGACAGGAAAACGGACAGCAGGAAAAAGCTCATCAAACTCCTCTTAACATCGTTGGAAACTGTTACTCAGACAATGATATTCGACTAATCCGACTTCACCGTCATCCAGCACATCACCATACAGCTTACCAGACGGTTTAAGCACCCGCTCTGAGAAGACATGGCTGCGTCAGGTTCAAATCATCTTCTGTTACACTAACCATACTTGGCACAAGGACTTCTGTGAAACTGGTGGGACTAGCATGAGGTCTAGCCACAAGAGGCTAGCCCGACTGGCATGGGCTTAATCGCAACCATGTGTGTAATCACAAAATGTGTAGTTTCACTCTGGTTTCATGACATATGGTTATGGCAGCAGTGATGATATAACATGCTGAAAGAAATGTACTTCATTTGGTTTTTGTGTCTGTTTGTGCTCATCTGGTTAAAAGTTCAAGTGGTAATCCACAAGATCCTTATTTTGTCATTCTGGCAGCATCTTTGGTGTGAAGCGTTCATTGCTGTGGTGTCTCTGTGCTGCACTTCCCAGAGTTCACTTGTCAATCAAATAATGCGGCTTTCTGCTGTGTTGTCTTTTCCTTGGATTTCGGTGGATGCCAGTGCAGCTCCTATAGGTGGCTATAGATCTGCAGAGCGGTGGCTCTTTTATTTTTTCTACATTCATCTGTTTATTCAGAAGAAACCACAGCAGCCAGAAACATGAACATTACTTCCACTGCACCACATGGTTTATCTTTAAACACCTACCAGACAGGGATTTCTAAGAACAACAAATCAAAAAGCTTTAATGACCCTGGCTCAGTCACTGTGGTGCTGTATCAAATGGGAACAGAATAGAGCCAAATGGAAATGTTGGTATATTAAGGTTTTCAGCAACAGCTGTAATATACATGCAAATTTCAAAACTGAATAGAAAACCATTTGACTGATTTTACTGGAATTAAAACACTATCAGTCAGATCAAGTGCCCAAAAGGACAGACGAGTAACAGACACTGATGGAGTAGAGATATAAGTTCTCCCTTCTAACATCATGGGCAACGTGAGATCAACGTATAGAAAGATGGATGAGCTGGCAGCGTTAGTCGGAAATCAGAGGAACTTCTATGGATCCCATTGCTTCTCCCATCGACGGCTTTCAGGCAGATTGCTACAGTTTCCGCACCCCCTCACCTGGTTACTGTGTGTGACATCATTCCCTCTGTTGCTGCAGATTTCAGAGCTTTGCAGCCAAGTGTTATCTTCATGATCCTCAGGAACATCAACTAAAAAAGACTATAGGAATACATTCAGGAGCCCTGAATCTTTTTTTGTGAATCTAATATGGTGATATGAATGTTGCTATTGCCGTAGCATGAAAAGCAACGACCCCATATTTCTGGAAATACCCCTGCTGTAATTTGTGTGTCTTGCACGGAGGATCATGTCCCTATTCGTAGCAGCTGGATAGTGTACAACCATCTATTTGAATCACAAAAAAATCTGAGCTGTGGACAGTGATTCAGTTGTTTTGAACCAGGCCAGACTGAAGACTGACAGAGCATTACTGGAAGCTAAGAGGGCTGAGGTAATCCTAGTGGCGTCATTGATATGATCAGTAACCAGGTAACACTAATTGCTAACAATTCCTCCACGTCTGAAAGATGGAGCTTCTTGTAGTGATGAATGTGCAAAGATTCATTATCACTATCAAAGCGTATCCATCTTCCTTTTAACAGCTGACACCAAAAGTCCAACCGAGTTGATTTACATGGCGACACTCTGCACACCCTCGAGGCAAAGAAAACTGAAGGATCAGTCCATCACCATTTCTCATGTCTCATCAAAAATGCTGAGTCGAGATGGATCTTTTGTTTGACTATAGCGAGCTGTAACAGTCCCTCTGTGTATCTAGAAATCCCACAGCAACGGATCAACTTTCTTCCTGCCGGATTCTCTGGGTCAGTTTTGTGGTGGTCCACGCTCACGGACGGAGACACACCCCTCCCGCCCGTCGCCCCTCCATGTCGTTCTGCTCAGACGTTTCTGTTTTCTGTCAGCTTGGTTTTCCATATACCTGTTTTTGTGCAGCTGTGTTGCCCTCTGTGGAACCTGGTACACTGTGGGCTCTGTGCTAATGTGCTTCAGAGAACTGTATTCAAGTCCAATTATGCTTGTGTTCAACCCCCTTCACCCACCGACACAAACATACTGACACAAACGCACATACATTGGTGGCTATGATGCCAGGCACTGGTGTGGTGGGAAGCATGGAGGGTGTATGTGTTAGGTAATATGCCTGGAAAAAACTTTTGAGAATTTATTGACACTCGGGATTATTGCAGAAATTGCAAGCAATGCAAAGAGTATATAGATGCATCTTGTTGACCTTAATTATTGGAGAACTGCAAAATCAATCTTTATAATGTTACTTTTTGCCTCATATCATCATTCTTTTGTGGGTTATTCTGTCTCTATCTATCTTGGCTATTAAGACTATGGCTTGCATGATATGAAATACAGTTTCTAAAATACACACATTTATAGGAAGTCTGTCAGATTTGGAGGGAAGTCGACTACCAACTGTATATGTTGAGCATGAAAATACATTTTTGAGACTTGAGATCGCAAATTTGGCTGTCAATTGACTTGGAAAGAAAGTTCACAATGTGTTTGGTAGTGACAACTTCTTTTTGACAAAATAAATCATTTAAATATTAAATTAATGCTCAATTATCAGTTGAAATAACATCTGAATAGCCATTCAATAATAATTGCCAGTTAATAGCCAGAGCAGTTGCTACTACCAGATCAGATTATTTTAAGATCAAATTGTTCAAGTTAGACTATTAAGTGAAAGCATATTGACACCTGCAACAATTGATCACAGGAATGTAAGGCTCTTGAATGAATGTTTATTTTTACAAATGGCCATGCAGAAATTCCCAGGAGTGCAATAGTTACTGTCAGACTTTAAAATGATTACCTTTAAACACTGGAAATATACCTAACCCTAACCCTACATCCACCTAAGGCTAAGCTATGTCATTTGCAATAATTCACTCTAGTAATAATATAAATCTTACTTTATATTTGCTGAGTATTTCTTTAGATGCAGATACAAATAATGATGACCGTTACTAAATTTAATCACATTGTAACAGGCTGTGGGGAAATTACACAATGGGGTTTCCTCCCAAACCTTACGAGATAAACATTCGACTCAGAGATAAGCAGGTGGTTTCTCACTGGGAGTGGTTAGCAGTCGATTCCAGAAACACCAAGACCATGATATGACACGTGTTCCGGTTAAATCTTACATGAAGTCCGAGGAGTGGGAAATGTCAGCACAAGACCCTTCCTGTACAGTCATTATTACGGCCAAATATTCTTCCATATTGACTCGGTTCAAGGGTTTCATTGTTTTTTTTCAGAGGAAACAGCTGTGTTTATCTATTAAGGTCATATATCTTAAGTTAAATTTGTATTCCAGTCAGTTTCAGACTTTATAAACCCTAATTATAATTATTGTCTCTGAATCCACAACAATGGTGATTTCCCAAATTTAGAATTAAGGATGCCAAGACACCAAGGCCTTCTGATATTTTCGGACATTGCAATTATAAAGGTTGCTATGAGGCTCCAGTTTAGAGGTCGTTGTTATGCCTGAGTAAGAGGAAATCAGTGTGGTTTCCTTTTTTAAAAGATATAGAGCAGGAAAAGCTCCACCAGATCCTTACACATCAGGAACATTAACAATGCTGAGGAGGTTGGGACCTCTTTGATAACTCCCACCCCAAAGAATAGTCCTTTTCCACAACCTTGTCCCACCTTGTTTTTACCTCCCAAGATAATAGATTGACTAGCACTCTAATGCTACATTTAGTTCATCACTAAAAAGAAAGTCTTTCTTTAGCTCTTAAATACACATAATTTTCTATCCATCTAGTGTAGCAAAATAAAAATAATGTCTAGAAATGTGTGCAACCAAGAGCTGGGGCAGTTAGCCAGTTTTGCTAAATCTATCCAACAGAAATTTCAATACATCCCACAAATTTTGCCTTAAGTCTTACAAGGAAATAATTAAAAACATATAATACATCTCGTGAAATCAAACTCCATAAAGCTCAGCTTGAAGTTAGCAACAGCAACCACTAGTGACAACCTTAACTTTACATTTTCTCTGCCTCCGGACTTAAACAGCTCCTGCAGCATTGGAGGTATGACTGGTCCAGTGCTTCCAGATGAGGGTCTAATTGTCTCAAACCAACCACAACACATGGGCAGTATACATATTGCTTCATTCTGGGGCTTGTACGCATGTTTACATGACAAATCACTGAAAAAGTTATTCAAATTGTTCTGTACACAAACCACATTTGAGAAGAAGTAAAACCCACATCAGCACTTTCACCATTACAGAATGTTGTATGGAGAAAAGAGGCTCACTGCTGCTAAATTGCAAAACCTTGAGGGGGGCAGAGACATATCCACAGTATTAAACATTATTATAGGATGTACAAAAGCTCTGTAGGCTTTAAAATGAACCCAAACCATAAAAACAAAGCACTTGGCATTAAAAGCAATGGCCTGAACAGATATAGTCTATAAAAATCTGAATAGTAATTTTATTGGACACTCAAATTCAACCCGGGTTTGCATTGTTATAGATGAATGCCATTACTCGTCCAGTTTCTACATGTGGAAATGGGTCCAGGTATGGGAATAACAGACTGGACCATTCAAGATAGAATCTGTGTAAGAGATGAGATATTTTAATGGAATCTGAGGGAAGGGTGCAGCTCTAACTAACCTGCCTGTGGTGATTTTGGACTCCAGGAGATAAGCCAAGGAGACATAATGTTTTTCCTCCTCTTCCTATGAATGCAGCGTAATAGCACTTGGAGTCCAATCTACTTCTGCGGCTTGACAGTGAATATTGGAAAAACAATGAAATGGAGGGTTAGCAAATCAAATCATAATAGTCATTATTTGATCTCAGTTGCAGATGCTGCAACTGGATTTTTTTTTCCCCTTTACATATTACAAAATTATAACTTAACATGTAATCTGTCGCTTTACATATCTAATGAACTTTATCATCTGTTTTTATCATTTATATAACCAGGCTGTTCTCTGTATGCTTCATGATGTTCTGTGTGCTATGACGCAGTTTATGGGATGCTGCTATTTTTAGACATTAAGTATAGTAAAAAAAATATTGCATGTGATCCAGCTTCACCCACATTTGTAGGTGGTTTAGGACGAGGTCCAGAAACACTTAAGAAAGCAGAAGCAATGCAGTGCAAAAACCCAAAAGGGCTTTTCTATGTCATGAGCCACATAAGATGAGGTTTATTTGATAAGTCACGACCAGAAAGGCAGACGAGTGAGGACGTGAATACTGAACTGGAAAAATACAAATGGTTTTACGACTCAAAATGTCAGACTGCAACTGCATACATTTGTTATTCGGGGTTTAAGATCCAGAGGTGCTCACAAGATGCCTTCATCCGTCTGACATATCTGTGTCATATTAAGGGATGCAAACTATCTAGATAACTGTTTGGTATTATAGCCCTTATCACTAACTACTGTTCTTCACGATCAAAATGTCAAATTAAAACACTGATTTCACCTTTAACAGAGTAGAGTTTAAAAAGGGGTTGGAGGGGGTCTCAACAGACTGGTGAACTAGCTGGAAAGTTCTATTGCTTTCTCTGGCGGAGGACCACTTCCTCTTTGAGTGTGTGTGCTGTGTCCCAGGTGAGCTGTTCTCAACCTCAGAGCGCCGTATTAAAACACATGCGGCAGACCACATTGGGCAACATTCACCAGCCACTTAAAACTTAACTCAGACTCATTGCTTTAAGTTTTTCTACTTCTTTGATTGTGTTCGTAAGGAATATCTCACGTCCGTCAGCTGGTATTGTAGTTTACAATGACCTGTACTGATTTGTGTTTTGTGGCCATTTTTTGTCAATGGACAAATTTGGATAAGCATCTGTTACTACTCCATTCATTTATTTGAACACTACTGAACTCTGAATGACTATGCATGCCCTCGTTTTTTTCCTTTACTCCATATGTAGCTAAAATGACGACAGTAAACGCTAAGGAGCTAATTTCATGTATTTAAGTGTGATTCATTAATCCTAAGCAAGTAAATCTATGAAAAAAATGTCCTAATGCTTATTATGTAATCGAAGTAAAGGGTTTATTCAGATTTTCCCTTTTGGAAGGCATGTGCTATGGCTCTCAGCGATTGTCCTCTTGAGCTGGAGACAGACATAGGACTTTCGTCGCCAATGGACACTCCTCCTTGCAATCTCATATCCAGATTTCAGTTTCACATTGGGGAAGTTAATTTGCATTAACCCTGGACGCAGAATATCAAGATTTGCCCTGCCTGCTGATGTAATGTGCTCCACTGGGAATGAGCCAAAAGTGGCAGTCTGACAAAGGATGTAATTCCTATAAACTCTAGTCCCACACAGAGCAGCCAGCATTGAATACATAACAGACAAATTAAGATGTGCTATATTTTTTGTCAGTAAACCAATGCTCTTTATGCTATTGTCCTCACAGGCTTTTATAATATTGGATACTTCTATTTGATATAAAATAGTAGTAACCTGTCTCCAGCAGGTTAACTGTTTTTCCCTTTTTACTTTGCAATGTTGCAGTGAGTGGCCATTTTTCATGTTGAGCCTTGGAATGGCAACACGTGGAAGCCTTTTGTAAGGCTACTGGGACGAAAAATGTTTTTCAGTTTTGTCAATGTCACTGTTCAATGCTTACAGAAATGTCTAAAGTGATCATCCAAATACAGATTTTTGCACAGTTATGGTGGAGCGTTGATGAAGGCACACAATGCACTTACCCAACCCAAGCGTGCCTTTGTTGATGGTAACCATTTCTGCCATTTACTGAGTAACTAATGACTCACTAGTGTGGCTCAAGATGTGGTGTCCCACTACAGCAAACATAAACCAATGAGATAATCAAACCTCTGGATCACCATGGAACCGGCCAAGGAGTGGCTTAGGGTAGACCCACTTTGTTTTGGAATCCAAAATCGCTATTTGTCTCATCTGCCCTTGGCTGTTGTCAACTGCCAAAACACAGCAGACATCCGTAATGTAAAACAGACCAAAGGCAACCCTTCCAGGAGTTTCCCTTGAAGCGTCTGTCCCTGTCGCTTGTTGTTGATGCGATGGGTAGAGGAGGAATGGCCAACTGCCGCTGCAGCAATGAAGTGCTTTAGTTTTTGCATTATGCTGCAGCAATGAAGTCAAGCTGGGGCTACGCAGAGTTCTTATCTTGGGGTTTTAGGTCTGCTGTTGGCCCGGCCGACAGGAAGGGAATGGTGACACAAATTCCCTGTTCATACTCCCATGACGACAGTCTCTGTGCTTGCCATTAGGTGAACACTGCCCGTTTCCTTCCCCACAAAACTGGAGGAAAGGTTAAAATGCTATTTATACTTAAAACCTGAGTATTGCTTGACACTAAAAGGGCCACATCTTTCCGTAACCCACAGTCATTAAGAAGGAAGTTTGTGTGTGTGGTTGAGTACTTTATCACAGCTTATTCAGTGGTTTGCACGATGACCAGTAAACCAAGCCCTCAAGTCGTGAGAGCATTTCGGCGTCTGATGACAGAGTAACCACACATGTCCCTAAGAGTGACTCAGAGTGACGAGCACACTGTTACAGTGGAACTATCCTCTTGGTATTGTGTTAATATAAGCACCTGTTGTATTATTAACACAACATTTAGTTAATAAACTGACAAATGAAATCAGTCCGCCTTATAAAGATTACAAGTTGCAGGAACAGTTGCAGTCATTCAACTTGTATTACTGTGAGGAAAAACAGCCTTTGGGCTCTACCAGGCCCAGTTCAATGTTGTAATCACTTACAATGTGTCAATGTGTTACATTTCAGCAGGGGTTCCAAAGCAATTTGTTAAGGTTAGCACTGCTTTTACAGCTACATGCAGGCAAGTGAATGAAATCGTAGCTTGACCTCGTAAAATCACCCTGGATTCAGGAGTCTCTCTGACCTGATGAAGCAAATTCAAATTGAGCTTTAAACATGTTGCGTTTAAAGCATGGAAAGTAATGAAATTGATTTATTATTCAATGTCTTGTCATTGCCCAATTGTGTGACAACAACAGTGATTTGAACAATGAATGTTTAAATAGTCTCAAATGTAGTATTTGCCTCAATACCTCTATAGTGACATCATTTATTCTCAAAAGTGAATGCAAGAATAAGGGGTGACGTCCTATAAGAAATTAAACCCCCTTCAACAGATTTTTCTAAAATATGATTTATGTGAATGAAAATGTACATGGTATTTGATAACAATGGCAGGTACTACATTATTTAAAATAACATATTTTACACTGGCAAATATCATGAGTGGTTTTGGGACTTGAGTCGGGTCCTAGAAGGGATGGCAACTGAGAACAAAGTACTGAGAAACTTCAATGCTCACATAGTTATTGAATTTTATTACTAGAGTGGCAGGTGATCAGAACCTGAGGAAAATTGTTGTTGGTACCCGAACTCATTTGGAAAAAATATCAATAATCTACATTGAACTGTAGTTGTGTCATAGGATCTGTATTTATTTATCTTAGACAGTTGAAGAGGTGAGTTGAGTTGCCAAACGTTCACCGCCTGATGTTGAGTTGCGTCAGACAGACAGACTTTTCTCTTTCTGGGTCCTTGCCAGCCCACAGATCTCCTGACTCAGCAGAGATATTGGTCAGTCTGAATGTAGGATTGTGTGGGAGAAGTTTGCTAAGGTCAACGAGTGCAAGTTTCAGTTGTTCCCAAAGAGGTCTTGGCAAACTGTCAGAGTACTTTGGAAGGCCTAGTCTTGCCCAGACTTCTCAGCGAAACAGGAACACTTATGAGGATATACTGTTTTCGAGCAGTAGAAGGACACTTTTTGAGGAACTCATAAAGTTAATTTATACATGTTAATCCCCTTGGACTGAGGGAGCTGAGAGCATTGCAGTGTCAGAGTCATAGGTCAAGATGAGATTCACCCCAAGACGCTTAATGTTTCATCGGTCTGTGATGTACACAGGGGTTTGCAGTCATGGGTCAATCAGTTGAGGTGCGTCACCTGTCAGAGGCCGTGGTACATCATAACATTTTGAACAACTTGAGGGGGATCCTCCTGATGTTGTACTGAAGGGGGACTTGAACCTGAAAGTGAAGTGTTAATAACCAAAGGCTTAATAATCAGACAGTGGACAGCCCTCCCATCTAACACTAAAGAAACTTATCGAGGTGGCTCAGGCATCTGATCGGAATGCCCCCCATACACCTCCCCTTGGAGCAATGGGATCACTTCCAGGATCATCAAATTTAGTATTTATAACATTAAGTCTGGGTCATATTCTGGTGTCTTTTGCCAGAGAATGTTTTGATCTAAAGGAGTCCATTGGGCTTGTAGGATTTATCAGCGTGGATTTAAAAAATACAGTGAATCGAGAGGCAGACATTAAACTTCACCAGTTTTTCTCAGTGTGCTGTCAGGTTCCCTTACTTTTGTGTTCACTGATTTACTTGTCATATCTAACAATATGATTCCTTAATGAAAGAGCGCTGGATTTCCAATGCAAGGATGTATCTAGGTTGGCAGGACTGAAAGGAAAACCCCAAAATCCATTACAAGTACAACAAATCATGTCAGAACTAGCTGGAACAAACAAATATATCTACAGTTTAAAGGTCGGGGCTGATTGAAGGAGCCCAGAAAAGGAACATTTATGAGTCTTAATTTAGGATACAATGCCAAGCCCACAACACATAAAAGAAAATGTATGAATGTGTAACTGGGTGTAGTTGAAGCAGAGCAATGGATTTTCTTCCTCTGCTGATGAATATGCTTGGTAACAAATGGATTCTGTAAAACACAAGTGCAATAACAATCTAACCCCTGACTTCTTAATGATAAAGCCTTTCAGTAAGAATTGTGATAGTGTGATTGGGTACTTTGACATGAAAAAAGGACTCAATAATTACTTCCATACTTTGTCAGTGGGAAACCCACACTTTAAAAATAAGTGAATCAGGGAAGCGTCCTGAAAGAAAACCTGTAAGAACTAGTGGATGTTAGATAAAGCGTACGTAGTACAGAGTTCAGTGAAGACGGTTCATTTATCTACAAACTCGCCTAACATTGCTCCAGAGCCCATTTGTAAAGGCAATCTGAAGAACGTATTCCCACTCCCTTGATTTCCTTTTTTTCGAGTGCAGTGACCTGTGCTCTCAAGTACCAAGAGTTGTGAGTAAATTACAGGCCTGATAAAAAAAGGAGGGAATGTCTGGCTGGGGTCTTTTCTCACTAGATTATGATAACAAGACCTCCTGGCACTGGACTCGCAAGTCACTTTAGATTGAAGGAAAAAAACTGCCCTCTCATAACGATACGTTCAAACACCCCTCCTGCAGTTGGCAGCCGGCCCTGTATTGTTTCCCCCTCGTGCACTTTGATATCTTTGCAAGTACAAGATACTTCGTTTTTGTTTTGCTACTGATTGTGTGTTTGGACGATTAGCTTTTAAAAGAGAAGATGACTGCATGGTGCTGCACAGTATATAGAGGCTGTTCAGATGGGAATGAGACAATCCCATCTACTCTCCAGTGAAGCCCAGTTTCATTTAAAATGTCAAAGGGGAGATTTACTCCACTGAGACCACCATGTTTTTTTTACAGTCGTCCAAACTTGACAAACTAAACACCTTTTGAGTTTTTATGACAACTGAAGGCTACCACAGGTTCTCTCTCATTTTTTAAAGTGGAGGGAGAGGTGAGGGGTATCCAGCTGCAACATGCAACTTCAACACTAGAGGTCACTAAATTCCTCACACTGACCCTTTAATATTAAAGGCAATTAAACAGCATAATCCTGAGGTCATTCATCTATATCCCTCACAGGGAAATTATATAGACAACATACTAATCCTGTGTCTTTGTTTTCACTCATGGAGGCTTTTCAATCATTAAAATGGAATGACAATGGGCAGCAGCAAGAATAATCTGTTTTTCTATATAAACAATTATTCTTTTCCAATACTTGCCACTGTGACATTTGAGAGCATAGTATAAATCCACCACTGATGCCATAGTAGAAATCCACCATGATGTCACTGTTAGCGTGGCAGAGGTACTTTAAAACCGTGAGCACCAAAGTCTGTTGAACAGCTGGAATGCTCTCATGTGTTGGGTTAAACACCGAAGTTGGAGGCTCAGTAAGTAGCTCTATCTTCCTTTAAAGAGTGTTTGTAAGTAATATCATTAGGCCAAAACGACAGCAGGTAATTAGGTACAATGTGGCTAATTGCTCTAATTACCTGATTTTAAAAATGATCGTCTCAAAGGGACATGCCAGTCTCTAGGATTTGGAACGAGACACAGCTGTCGGCGACTGTTGCTTTATACGAGATAGGCCTAATTACAGAGCAATTCACACAAATTACTGTCTGTCTAATGCACATGCAGCTGTGAGAGGAAAGGGAATTTGGAGAAGCAGGGGATGACGTGTAAGGATTCAACCGTGTAATGCTCAAGAGACATCAAAAGAAGCTTAATTTACCTGTGCCATGCAGATACAGGTACAGAACCAGGTAATCCCCTCTGAGAGCCGTCCATTATTCCAGCTGCTGATGACAGAAGGGAGAGCCTGGTTTTACACACCGAGGAGTTCCTACATGGTTCATGAACTTCCCTGCCCATTTCGATATTGGCTTCTTTGATAAACGGTTCATCATTGGATCCCAAATTTGCTATATATTTATATATAATATTATTACATATTTTTCCATGCAAATGAATACAAATTATCGTAATTAATTTGTAACACCATCATAAGAAGTAAGAAGATGTAGACTGCTTACTGTCGGAACCCAGACGGCACAGCATGCCTGGAAAGTAAAATTTGAGTTGTCATATCGATTTTTGTAATTGTATTATCAGAGTCAGATGCATTTACCATAACCATAATTTTGCTACCACCTCAAACATTCCCCTGACTTTGTTCATGGGTGCTGGCAGGAGAAACTCCGGAGAATGTCCGGAGTAACTGACTGGGACATTTGGAATCTCACATATTAAGGATAATATCCGGATCATTTTCAGAATCCAGTGCATGTCTGAAAGTTGCAATAATAAAACCAATGAACTTTCTGAAATCCATATCAATAAACTTTTGCATGGCTTTTAATTTAAAAAATGTTTTTTTACATGAACAACATGAAACATTGCGCCATTTTCTGTCACTAGCTTGTAAGTTGCCTACGGCTAAGTGAGATCAATGCATTTAAAAGTGGAGTTGGGGCTAGGGGCCTGCGTTTAATTCCTCTAAGGATATGACCTCAGACACCAAAACACTGGAGGCATGTTGAGCCACTTACCACGAGGGAACTTAAGTAAGGCCGAACTGTAAGTGGTGAGCACATTATTAGTGCTGATAGGAAAATTAGTGCTGATTCACTGAGATTTCCCTATGGACTCGTGCAATGATGACTCACTCAAAACTGACTGCCCCTGTTTGTGTGATCTGCATGTGGGTCTGTGTGCCAAGATGGTGCGTGTGTCATGTTTGTGTTTAGTTACCGGAAGTGTGGAGGGAACTCGCAGGCCGGTCAGTCAGTCATGCTTGTCTTCGTCATGTGTGTGATCCAGGAGCCTCATCAGGGCAAGTCTTAGAATATCTTCAGGATCTGCAGGCATTACAGGACTCCCTAATTTGTTCCATACAACCTTCGAAGTAGGAAATTTCTCGTCAGGCTTCCAATCTGCCTTCACTTAATTCTCAGGTAGGGCTCCCTGTGGCTGCTATGCACATGAATGCAAACAGGCTTTAAACAGGTCTGATAGGTGTGTGTGTGTCTGTGTGTGCAGGCTTGTGGGTTTTTTGTGTGTATTATGTATTATGTGATTTATTATATTGAGTATTCAAGCAAATCAAGCATTTATTTTCAATATACAGATTTGGGAATCCTGAGGACAATTACACATTACTACATTAACTACATGGCTTTGTAATGATTATAACTTTTAAAAGTTTAAACCTTGTTGATAAGAATTGTTATTTGACCTGCCAGGTTAGTGGTGGGTGGCCTCATAACATCATCGAGCCTCAGCTGCCATTGTTATGGAGAAGATAGACGAAGCAGTAAAATCTGAGAATTCTGAAAATTTAATTTCATGAACATTTGTTAAAAGTTCAATCTTTTCTGTGAATTTTTATTTCTTGCATATATTTGATATATTAATATTGTTAAACATCTTCGAAAACAAAGAAATTCCAACTTTAATCTAAATCTTTTTTTTTTTTGCCCCCAAGTGAATGTGTGGAATATTTTTTTCCTGATGATTTAACACCCCTCCATGCAGTGGAAGAACTCCTTGACTCATCACCCAAAACCATCAATGCAAAAGCCAGAACTTTATGTTTTCCTCTGAACCCCCACGAACAACAACCTCTCCATCTTTGCATCTTTATATTGATAGTACCACCTCTTTTAACACATTGAGTAAACCAACGCATGGAGCACTAATTGTCACAGTTTTTACCCTTTAGCTGTGCAGGGCTGCAGTGTTTTTTTCACTAAGCATTTTGTCTTCTGTGCATGATTTTTTAAAGAAATTTGCTGTGACACAGGTATTGTTGAAGGGGCTTAATAGAACCAATTAAGTATACAAATCTGAAAAAGGTTTAAAGACATGTACATCCTACAACTTCATCTGTTGTCATTGTTAAACCAAACTTCCAGCTTCCATTAGTTTCTGTCTTTTTGTATACTAGCAGTTGAGCCAAGGTGATTACATACATGTCATTGGACCCTGAGGTAGATTTTCTGAAGTGAAACACGTTAAACAAAAATGGTACAGATGTGAAATCTATTTCCTTCACATATGGAATCAACGTGTTTCTCAATATGCATTTCATTCACTCTCAGGTAACAGATCTATTTTAAGGCTCAGTCATAATCACACCCAGCCTGTGCCTGCATTACCTGCCCCCTCTGACATTTAGCTCTTTATCATGAGAAAATATTACCCAACACAAAGGAAAGTAAATTATACCAAATGTTTACTTTAGATATGGATCCTAACAGGAGATGACATGTCTAGGTGATGTCTACATATCAGGTTCCTGCTGTGGCAAGATGTAGGAGTTAACCCAAAGCTTGGCTGTGTGTAGGCTATATTTTCTTTCTGTGGTCATGAATAGGTCCTTTATTTTGTGTCTGTTCCATGGCAATCTTCCCTTCACACAAAATATAAATATAAAAACGTAAGTGCTCTTGTTCATTGTACATGGTGTATATGGGGAGGTCATTCACTCTAGTGACATTAGCTCATTAATATTGTAAGGTTTTTTTTTAGATGACCTCCACGTGACCACAAACAGCAAGACTGCATATCTGTCTTTATTTATACCTTTACCAAAATAGCACCAATCGGGGAAGTATTCTCACAGTGAAAGCGCTCGGGGATTCCCTCAACTCTCTGCTCATTTCCAGCAGACCCCGTAAAATATACAACTACTGCTCTTTGCTCATTATGTGCTCGACAAGGGGTGCCTCCTTGTTGGATTTTCCACTTCTGGTGCTGAAAAACAACCCCTCCTTGCAACCCCTTGGATATTTTTTGAAAGGCGGGTGAAGGTCCAGGTCTGGTGGCATTTGAGAGGCTTCCACTGCTCTGTGTTTACATGTTCCAGTGGCACTTACTTTACAGATACGGGAGGCCTGGGTAAAAGAGGGGAAAAAAGACACCCACACTGCAGTTTGTTAAATGTTAGCATTCTTTCCACGCACCTTCGTGCAGTGTTTGGCTCATACCTGCCATTTGTTTATTATTGAGTCAGCAGTTTGGTTCATTTAACAGGGGATTCCGTTTTTCCCCCCGCAAATGGTTTCTGTTAAACTGTGTTTGCACTTCGGACAGTTGTTGTTAATTAGTCCAGGAAGGGGTTGCCCATGATTTGCATGCAAAGAACCGAAATTTGCGTGGAAATCAAACTGCACAGTGTGTTTTCCTGACCTGAGATGATACACAAGTCCATATCAAGACTTTCTGTCGTAAAGCTGTGTAGAATTTGCGTATCAAACAGGCTGGAGAGTAACACATGCAGAGACCTGACATTCACATTGCCCCCCACACAGCTCGGCAACGTAAGTGTGAATGCCGATGGTAGAGTCGGTGTAGGATTTCCTATATTTCCTTGTCAGCAGTGAATAACATAAACATAATGGCTATCGAACTTGGCAGCTCTCCGCCGGCGTTGACTTCAGCTGCCGTCGAGCCTGGTGGCTTTCTGATGAGGCTCGGGCCTGACGTGTGGGTTTTTATCAGTCCGCTGCCTGCCAGCTGTGGAAGCCTCTTTGTCTCAATCCCGGTCTTTAATGGGGAACAGTGGCATTGAGGAAATAATGAATCATGCTTCTAATTGATGTCTTTTATGGAGGACTGCAATGCATGTTTCTTTATTGGTTCAGCACACCGAAATAGTTGTATCCTGTTGTTGTCTGAGTGGCGAGTGAAATTAATTGTCTCTGTACATATATATATATATAATACACTGTACATTTCCTGGGACAACATAGGACACAGTCATTTTCACTCACTTTAACCTCAAGATATTTTAACAACATAAAAAAATAGGCACGAGTTCTGAGTAGCAAGTACAAAGCAGATTCCCCTTGGTGTGAAGTCTGTAGTGCTTTTTAATTGATACCAGTACTTTCTTTCTTAATAACCCATCTGAGATTAGAAGCAGCCTTAATGGAATCCCCCTTTGGCTTCCAAGGGAAAGAATTTGTTGGGTTGAAATCTGTTTTTGATACGGGAAGACAAATAATCAGGTCATTAACAGTTACCATAAAGTGTGTCGGAAATTTGAGCAAAACACATGGAAAAAGCTGATTGTTGTAAGACTGGAGGTAGCTGTGTGGCAAAGAAGCTCTTAAAACAAATTAAGCTTCTATAAATAGTGTGGGGCCGAAAGACAGAAAAAAGGTAGAACATCAAGTATAGTAGGTTTATACTCCTGGAGGTGAATTTCATGATATATATTGAATATGTCACAGTGTTCATGTGCATTAAGCAGCAGAAGTGATCACAAAATTCTATATTTTTTTAATTTCCAGCTATTTCTGGACCTTTTTTCTACAAGAGTGAGAAACAGACACAATGTGACAGGGGTTTGGTTTCTCCTGCCCTTTGTTCAGTGTGTATCTTTAAGATTGCAGCATGGCAGGTCCCGATAAAGCCACTGAATAAGTTGATCCACCCTCTTGCTCATTATTCCAGCAAACGTAGCACAGAGTCAGAAGGTCCTGGGTGTGAACAGACCCGGCGAGAGGACAAAGCCCTCAGAGCCACAAGGTCGTTATCTGCTTGAACCACTTCCCCTCGGAGTCACAAGGCCTTTTGTTGTTTAGCTTTTCAACTCCAGTATCCCATTAAAAGGATTTGTTGACTGAGAATTACTACATCTTGTGACAACACACAGGTGCCTGCTTATTTTACCCACTGCAAGGAATTTGTTATGGGTAAACAAGCAATGATTCGTTATTTTCACTGGGTTTCAAGAATGGAAATACGATTTTCTTTAAATGAAATGTCCTCCATCGAGGACAAGTTGCCATCTGTCATTACAAAAGACTGATTCCAACATACAATGATTGTATTGATTTACCTCCTTTTGCAGTCTGGTCCACTGTGTTTTAGAAAAATCACACTCGTAAACTTTGAGCCAAACCTTGTCCAAAATGGATATGAATAGCAGTTTGGAATTCATAATGTCTTCTGATTGGATCCTGTGCCTGAACAGAAAAAAGGACAGAAAAAGAAAAAACAACAAATTTGCACATTATCAGGATATGAAGCATCGGGCATCTGCTCACTGCGTTACTGAATGGAACCTATTACCATCTAAGAAAAAGAGTTCCATTGATTAACTATGGATTACACAACAGGTAGTTACAGCCAAGCTATCTGAGTTTTCACATAAACATTAAAGACTATTTTTGTTATGTAGAAACAAACAGGCAAATACAAGCAGAAAAAAAACACTACATTTTTCTGTTAAGTGATAATTTATTAGATAATAATGATGAAAAGACGGCTCGTAAAGGTCATGTGTCTGATTCATGGAATACGAGGATAAAGGAGTACGGGATGGAACAGGATATGGGTTCCACTCCATCAGGACTTATTACTGAGATGCCCTTGAGCAAGGCACTGTTGATTGCTTTAGTAGATTTACTCTGTGGACTTCGAGCCAGCCTCCACATGTGCACGTTCCTTAATTTCCTACCATCACAGCCTCTTTCGCAGGCTACTGGAACAACCTTTCAAGGATCAATAAAGGCTTTAGTGCAGATGTATTGGGTTATCTAGAGAGCAGACCACCACTGCTCCAAACTCATCACAGGCGCTCCAAAAGGGACTTTAAATACAGCCCCAGAAATACCCACTAAATCTCTGGCATCCTCTAGTTTAACAGTAGGCAAAGCACTTCTTTCCTCCTGGGGAGGATTTTAACAGGCCTGTATTAAACTGATAAAAGTCAGACATCACCTCATTATGGCCACTTGAAGTCTGCTCTGTTTGCAGTGAAGGAGGCAAGCACACATTATGCTGTTAAAATTAATTTACCAAAACATTTGAATGTGATCTGGGTTAATTTCCTTTTAAGAAAGGGCTCTCCCTGCGGTGGCATTTGCCACTCTCTAAATCAAAACCATTGTACCTGTAAAACTCTGAGACTGCTCTAGTCGTGGTTTTCACAGTGAGTGGTTATACTGCTGGTTGATGTGCTAATGCACAGGGAGAAGGGGAGTCCTGGGCAGGTTTTCAAGCAGTTACGGGGTAAGTTTCCATTTGGATTCCATGAGGCGACTGTTTATGGCGGTGTTTCCCTGTGAGCCTGTAGTACCGCCGCACCACTTGTTTTGTTTTGTTTTTCTACTGGATATCGGAAAGAGTGTGTTTCCAACATAGACGAGCCATGGACCCCTTGATGATGCCTTGTCCTGCACAACCACTCCCAGATGCTGAGCGAGTTTTACGAATATACACTTTCCTCATTATTTGGGGCTTAACTTGTTTGGCACAACACCGGCTATGTTCACTAAAGTACATAAATGAGTAAATTTTAATTGTATAATGTGGGAAAGTCAGAACCTTCAGATATTGGCTGGACTTCAAAGATTGTGAGCAGAACAATGTCATACAGAGCGTATGTAGGAAAACAATACACGTTAGAGCCTCTCTCAGTGGAAGACCCTCATCAAATCAGTTCCCTGCCTATGGGAAATGGGTTCAAATGTCTTTTAAAAGAAGGTGCAGTGGGTTCTTGGTCCATGAAAATCCATTCTGCAGTTATTGCATAAATCCTGCAGACAAACAAGGGAGACAAGGGGAAAAAACACAACCTCCTTGGTGAAAGGAAACTTTACACTTTGACTATACACGTTCCACCCTCCCTTTTTTTAATAGACAGACACAAGCTGCACTTAGATACAACATAGATTCTGGATCTGGATTTATAAATTATACATAGCTTATATACTAAATGACTTTTCTGTAAGGTTATGGATGCTTCTCTACAAATCACAGTGTCTCCCTCACAAAATTAGAGAGGATATAACAGGATCAGTTTGGGAAAGTGAAAGTGTCTTTTTGCCTCAGGCAGCAGTTTCTTTTAATGATTTGTGATGGTTATAAAAGTGATTTTCATTCTGTCACCAACCTGTTTTTATTGGTGCATCTCCAGCAGCCTCTTTATGTTTCATTCTCTCTTTAAATCACATACACTGTTGAACAGTAGCCAGCACATGTGCAGCTTTTTGCTGTCATTGTCATCACCACAGACACATAGTGACTTAGTACTAACCCTAATGTTATATTTTCTGTGATATATATGTCATTTGTCACTGTATCTTCTGGAATCCAGGTGTCAGACAAACAATATCATCAATTCAATTGTGTCTGTCCTGATGTTTTCTATTTCTGTCATGTATTGGCTCAAACTAGCGTCAATACGATTTTCTAATGTAGATCAACTTTCATGAACCTGTCACATAAATCTGCACGAGACATCAAGGCTGTGAGTGTGTAGAGAAGATTTGGTTTTGTAAGAAAATGCAAAAAGAAAAGACAGATTCTGAATAAGTCTATGAGCAAATCAGTGTTGAAGTTACATAAAGAAATAAGTTATTTTGTGACCTTTGTACAGGTTTAATTAAATTTGATGAGGCTCTGGACAATAATGGTATTTAATGTGTTGTGTATGTATCCTTGCCATTACATGAAATCACACACTTGGGGGAACTTTAATTCTTAATGTAGTTATCTGCTCTTCATCTGTAACCTCAGACTTAGTATCTCTGCACAAACTCAACAATGACTACATTTTTCATAGATTGTATTGAAACTGCCTTTTTTGTTTGTACAAATAATAAAAGGACAGATTATTACTACAAACCTTAGAATTATTTGTGAAAATCAGTTTTCAAGGTCAAAATCTTGAGCTCAAACTCAGAAACAAATCTTTCAAATAAAATCCAGATACATTTTCTGTTGTTCTATAATGACAGGCAAATGTGATGTGTCTGTCAAAATGGACATGATGTCAAATCTGAAAACAACATCAGGCTGTTTGTGTTTGTACAAAACCTGTTCAGTGCAGTTGCTGCCATTTAGAAGCCATCTTTGTGATAACTTGTTCAAGGTGGAGTCAGTTCAGCTCAAGCTCTCCATCATGGCCCTGCATCATTACGCTGTTTGATCTCACCTCTTAAGCGGCGCTGGGTTGTGTGTCTCCCGACATGTACGGGGAGCTGGGACCTTCACAACAAACAGGTGATTAGCATCGGAGGGGAAACAAATAGCCGACCTGGTTCAGAACCAGCGCTCCTGCCTTATGGGGAAGATTACTGGCATGTGGGGCCAATTGGCTGACAATGGGCCAGTCCTGGGTTTGAAGGGCAGATGATTGCTGACAGATGGGAGCCCTCTGAGTCCAAGACGAAAGCAATCAGGTGGGAGAGGAGGACGGGGGTGTGGGGGGTCGATGGGAGGAGGGCAGCACCGTGGTTGCTACCGGGTGGATGAAAGTACGGTATGATGTCAGCCTGACTCAGCGTACACATCCACACTTACCGAGGCCTTAAGCTAGGCTGATGTAATGTGGGGCAGGGTTATGTTTTGCCGTGGGGGGGGTGTAAGGGTCAGGAGGAGCAACTGAACTGGATGACTGTAGACGGGCGCCACCAGAAGCTGCCTAGCTTAAAGGGTAAGCATGGTATCAGGTGAGGCCATCTTTCAGAGCTTCCTTCTGGTGCTGCTCCAACATCTGTTGCCTGCTGTTTACTTTGATCACTGTTTTCCTCAATTTATTTACTTTTTTCCAGCAGAAAGGTTACTTCATTTGGACAAATGTCTGGGTTTAGTGTCGGCTTGTTTACTCAGTCAGTCGGTATTGTACACCTCTGATAACCCACAGCTGCAGAACGATCTGTGAACACGGGCCTGTTTACATGTGTCCTTCATCAGTTGATGTTTTTTAGATAAAAAGTACAACAAGAACCCAGCAAGTTTATACAATGTCATGTGAATTTGAAATCTCAAAGTATGTTTTCCTTTAGAATTGATTGGCTGGAGGAGAACTACAGGATTATGGTCAGACAGGGCAATCATGACACAGAAGAGATCATCAGAAGAGGCACATAATAAAAGAGTAATTACACTCATTATGTCAGCCTGTCCAAGTTTGTAAGTATCGTTGAGGAGCAAAGAGAGAAATGGTTCCAAGACCTGTCGAGATTTAATGCTGCTGAAGGTTTTATTATATCAGTGAACTTTCCTGAACTTTTTGTTCTAGAATAGAAACATTTCCTTCTGGACTAATGGGAATGCGGACATTTGATTGATGCGGTTGCTTGTCTGAATGTGCAATACGACTTCCTGTTCCTGTCATTTGGACCCCACTGCTTTCTACCACATGGCACTGATCCATGAATGTGACACAGGCCGTGTTGATTCTGAACATGAGGAAGACTCAAACCAGGCAAGCTGTTGTCTAAAAGAGGGGCAACGTGTTTGTTTTAGTTCTCCCTCACCCAACTCATAAAGGACTAGGGATATGGATAATGGATGGATGAAGGTTTGGTTTAGATTTATTCCACTGTTTTTTGATATGTGAGAACAACATCTGAGCACATGTGTACGATGCCCGGTCAACAGTGACAAAACATGGAGCTTCTGGGAAATGGACATAGAAGCAAATGCAATTACAGCTTGAGAAGCAGCTATAATTAAACATTTCCAAGGGAGTGGCCGTTCACCTGGAATGCCTCCCGAGTGGAAGTAACACTGAGCGCCTCATCAGCATGGCGCCATAATGATTTTAACACTGGGTTTTATTCCGGCTGTTACCATAGCAGAGTCTGGATCCATACAGCTGGCAATTACTTTAGAGGCAGAGACAGACCAGAATAGATAGAGCGCAAGAAAGAGAGAGACGGAGAGAAAGTGAGATAGCTTGATCGAGGACGTGACACACAGGAAGGCAGAGGGGCGAGAGAGAGAGAGAGAGAGAGTGAGAGAGAGAGAGATAGAGAGAGAGAGACGGGCGGTCTAACCAACCTTCAGGTGTCAGGATATGGATTCCTGCCAGGGGTGGAAACAGTAATGAGTATTCTCAATTCAAGAAAACAAGCGTTAATTTGTAAAACACTGTTTAAGTAATTTAAAAGCTGCTGCGTTAGTGTTTAACCAAAGAAACACATGATTACATAATTACAGGATTTCCATTTGACAATGATTGAGAGTTTCAGCTAAAGCCCACTGATTAAAAAGTATAAAATAAACTTCATAAACCTCATTTAATTCTTATACCATCCCACTTATCAAATGGGTGGTTGCGCCTGCCCGTCTGCTCCATTCAACAATCATTTTGATATAAAACACTATTAAATTTAAACTCTCTACAGATTAATAAATATAAAACAAGTAAATGCTGATGACACAACACACATTGAAAAATATACTCGCTCATAAAAACAAAGGTATTTGTAATTATTCACTCAGTTATTTCTCGGATCAATCTGCTCTGGTGCTCAGAACACAAGGAAAAGATGAAGTCATTTCACACAGTTTATTCCAGCATAAACATGTGCTGTGATTTTCAGGTGTTCTCTATCAGACAAACGTCAACCATTGATCATATTAACTGTTAATTTTCCCACAATGCCACTCTGCTCTTGAACTTTATTTCAAAATTCCTACAAAATAACCGATCAACACCCCACTCCCCAAAATAAAATCGTCTTTATTTTAGTGTTACAGAGAGGTTACGACACATAAAAAGTAATATACAGTGAAGCATGGCCCACTTCCCTCCAACATTTCCTTCGGCGCCACCACTTTCATTTATCAAAAAACCAGAAGATGTCCAACAGCAATAATTTCAGAGATTCACATAAAAGTATTTTTAGAACATGATTATGCTAGTTGGTACACACTTTCCACCGAGTGAAGGGGGTCTGCACTTTGCAAAATGTTTCTTTTTCTTTGCACAAAAATGTGACCGTACTCCAACTGCCGCGCACAGGACTCGCTGGCCCTGCTGTTCTGTAGCTGAGCAACATGCAAACACACAAAGCTTCATTTGTAAAGCAGACGGATCAGTTATATGATACCCTTCCACTTCAGTCATGGCCTGGGTTCCTGGTTTTCTTGTGCATGGCAGTGGGGCAAAAAATGGAAAATATGAATTCAATTTTTTGTATTTTTCAGCTTTTCTGCATCTGAAAATAACTTTCCATTCACCGTGCCACCGTATTTTTAGCATGGAGTTGTCACTTTCCGATTAATTCTCAGCTTGAATTGAACAAATTTAGACAAACCATAGAAATGTGGCCACCCATTTCAGTTTAGGCTGATGTAATTCACAAATTTAATTGGCAGAATCACTTTTTACATGCACATGTTAATCAGGTAAATATGGTCAGCAGTACTACAATAGGCTAATTGCAAAAAAACAACTCTATTTTCTATAATGGGCCTCACCATAATAACGTTTATCAAAGGTTAGGCAACAGGAAAATTAGAAAACAAAAACACAAAACACACAAAAACAACAAATCAAGTAAAAACAACTCAAAAAACAGAAAATATTGCTTGAGTTTCATATCTTTGTTTCACCTTGCACACACTCAACCTTCCAAGATGGTTACAGGTTGGAAACAGGTATTTCTGGATAGGATACATATAGGTATATTATATGTGGGAGTGCACAAGACTGAATGTAGAGTAATACCATTACAGGAAGGTGATTTGGAACCTGCAGCACATCAAATGATTCATGTAAATGGTTTTTACAGCTTCATCTACAGAGCAGGAGCACATTTGAAACAAATCACTTTACCATCAGCTGAGGCAATTTAAAGACTGAACTGTGACAAGAAAGGCAAAAACAAAAACACAATAGACCCACAACAAGCAACGACAGATTCATTGTACCATCGCACTTATTGAAAGCAAAATTAAATGAATATTAAGACGTTACAAAACAGACGTCACAGTGCATATGTCAGGATGTCGGGAGGCCGTGCACATTATCCAATGCGGCCGTGCACTTGCAGTGGCGTTTGATCTTTTGAGAAAAGGAAACATTACCTCAGTCATTCAGCAGAAAAAATACAGACTCTGGTCAGTTGTTTACATTTGATTTTTCACTGAAAAGGTGAAGAAAAGAGAGCGAGAGAGGGAGATTGTGGTTGAAAGAAAATGTGGAAGGGGGCTCAGATGAACTAATATTTCAGTAAATGTAAAATCAGCTGGGTTTATTTTAAAGCAGCCCTCTATTTTTGTAGTAATTTGCGCTGCTCATTTCATAATGTTAGTCTTGGAGCCGGCTCGGTGAGAGTGCAGAGCCGTGTTAGATTAGCCATCTGCGCAGTGTAAACACAGACCCATTCCGCTCGGAGAAAAAAGAGTGCAAAGATGAGATGGTGTTAGCGCTATCTTGTTAATGTCACATGTAGGATCAACCCCGTTACCGTGGGCTCCTCATCCACACATCACGGTGACAGAGAGGCAACGGACGCTGGAAGAGTCAATGCCCTGCACGTCTATAATTAAATCATATGTGCGTACCTACCTACGTCCGGGCACGGCCACATCAACCTTCTCTGCTCTGAGAACCTGATGAGCACATGGCGAGGGCGTTGTCCCGGGAAGAAAAAACCCAGAGTTTTCTCAGAGCCTTCTGGGTTTGTAGAGCTGCGTTTTAGGTGGTCCTGCGGAAAGTCAGGCACCGGAGGGCTCGCGGGGTCTGTACAGTGTTGACCCCCCCCCCCCCCCCCCCCTCCGGCGCTGGTGTAAAGGCTAAATGTTATTTTTCTCTCCTTTCTCCCCCTCGTTATTCAACTTGTTTTTTCTCTCACAGTTCCCTTAATGAGACATCGAAGAGCGCCGAGCCGCGGCTGGAGCGCCTGGTGTACAGTAACGCATCGGGGTCAGTGGCTTTGATGAAGTAAAAGAGTCTTTGTTGAAATTGAACATCTCTGCCGTGATGTACGACAACGCTGCGGCAGGTCGGGTTTGGTTTTATGTAACGGGATTACAGCTTTGTATGTTGAACGAAGGCCTCGGGTTCCCAGCTTGGTAACCAAAGACCAAATTAGGGTGCAGCAGGGTGGCTAGGAGTTCAGCAAAGGTTACACATTAGGGTTTCCATTGTGGATGTACTCCTGAGCACGACAACAGCAGACTTCCTCATTATTACATCCCTCTGGATAAGCACAAAATGTGGACATACAACGAGATGAGATGGTTATCGCGGAGTGTAGCAGAAAGTGCTTTAAAGTCTCCTCGTGCTCTCTCGTGTAATATGAGATGAGCGAGCAGCCATGAAAAATCTCTTCATTTCCTCTTCTCTTCCTCTCACACTCGGGGAACTTTGAAGTCTGAGTCCATCTTGCTGACACAATGTCCTTTCCAGCCAGGAAAGGGAGGGGTTTCATTGTTTCTCAGACCGTATATAAAGTTCAATATCGGAGGCTGAGGTTTGTTATTTATTTTTTTACTCCGACCTATATTTTAAGAGGCACCTTGGTTAATGTATTCATACTCACATGGAAAGCTATGCATGGATGCTGATGTGCAATTTCCACGTCGGCTCATGTAAGGGTCAATATGTCATAAATTAGAGATATGATGCAAGTATTATTAGCATTACTGCCCATGTAACCACAAATCCGCGATTCTGTGAGGAACCTTTTTGTTTGTATAAGAGTTTAACTGCTTCTCAAATATGAATGGAAGATTTAGACTTTTCACAGGACAGTGGCTATTCTCAGTGTTAGTGCTGCTGTAACCAAATGTAGAGGCTGAAGCCTTCACAGACAAGGCCCTGTCAAGTTTAACTTCATACCAAAATGTATGAGAAGTACATAAACGTTTAAATATCTGGAATATTTATGCTGGACATATGATAAGATTTTCCAATTCAGACGAGTTCTCAACATTAGGAAAATGTCTGTAACACTCAGACGAGAGGTGGCACCTGGGTAGAGCATGAAGAAGACAGGACATAAAGTACAGGGAGCTCAATAACAACAGGACGAATTGCTTTGTCACAAAACAAGTCACTATGGTGTTTTATTGTTATTGATCAAAACGTCTGCATTATGATATTTATTATCACGCTATATTATAGACCAACCTTCCTGAGTCATTTTAACAGGATTTCATTGTTCATCTTAAGCATACATCACTTTCTCAGTATTTGCGTGGATTGCAATGCACTTGCCAGAAAGCTACACAGCAGAGTGGACAACATATCCTTCCACTCCTCCTAATACTGTTAAAGAGGAATCCGATTATTTGATTTCATGTCGCAAACACATTGCAGACAATTTGCCATATCATGTTTCTCCCTGACTTCACTTTCCTCCTAAACAGGTTAAGTCATTTCATTTGTTTGTGTCCATAGATCATCTTCATGCTGTGTTACTAGAGAGCACTGATTTTCTTTCACTCTGCCAGTTCCCCATGAGCTCATTCTAAGCTTGTTAAAAAGAGATGTTCCTTGTAAATAGTCTCTGAATATTTCCACAGTGGAATGACCCCACCAGAGATCACTGTACTTGATCACACAGTGAGAGGACACCCAGTCAGGGGTTGGCCTGGTGACACAAACAAAGGAGATGATTTGGTTTGCGCATAGACAACTTTTTTTGGTATTATTATTATTGTGTGGATGCTGGTTAGCAACAGCGAGCACCAGTTTTCCTGGTTGGGTTGTTGTCTACTGTTTCTTATATTTGTGCTGCGATGAGCTCAAGGGAGGAAACTGCGGGTAATTATCAATACAAGGTTGACTAATCCCTGATAGTCAATTAAACCACAGCATTTGTTTTAAAGATTATGCTGTAGATGACGTCTGCAGTCGTCCAAGTCTTTAGTTTACATAATGACTGATTTACTGATGATGTGTTTCACAGACTGAAAACATTGATTATTTACTTGGGGTTAACGTCACAGTGTCATAGCCCATGCACATCAGAAATAGACTGGTGAGTTATCTCTGCTCATAGAAAAGTGTGTTTTAAATACAGCAATATAATGACAAAAAATACATGTTGAAAATGCACAGATTATCATCTGTAATTAATACTATATTAGTACATTTTAATGTACATGAGAATTAAGCCCAAATGAGCTATTTGTATCTTCCAGTGTCTTCTCTTTGAGGGCTTTCCTGTGTTTTGTCATTAAATTTGCCTGCAGGAAGATTATTTATCCCCATGTGGACTTTTAATGATTGCAATCCACTGACACTACTTTTTCCATACTGTGTCTCACCAAACCAAAGTGACACGTAAACACACAAAGCAGTGGGGAACTCCTCCGTGAGAGTAGAGAGGACAGAAAAGGATGGAACGATGGTGTCACACAGCTGCTAGGACCCTCGGAGAGTCTTACGTTCATCACAGGGGCTGAATAATGACCTCGGCTGGTTCTTTTCATCACTAAATTACAGCCATTAGCGTCAGATTAATCATCATCATCCCTCTCAACATGAGGGAGACCATGTCCTGTTGTTCTCCAACAACCTCACGTTCTTTCGTTCTCCCTGACTAATTTCCTCTTTGCATGTGACCCGGGGGTATCTCTAACACAATTACACCTATTGCCAGGGTGACACAGGGGACCTCTTAAAGGACACCGAGGAGAACATCTCTCTGCTACTTGTGCTGGCAGAACACTTGTGCATCCTCTCTCACCAGGTGGGTTTAGGCCACATTTCAAACCTGTAGTGGCTGCAGTCAAACCCTGCATTCCGTGTCGTAGCTATTATAAATCAAACCTTTTTTGTAGGAAGGCTTTGTCCTCTCCATGGAAGACATTTACCTTAACCTTATATGCACCGGAGAAAAGAGGAGGTGGCTCAGATGAGATACGACTCTACTTCAGAAAGAGGCATCTGCAGTTTGAAGGGAGACAAGGGAAACACTTACCCTCATGTGGCTGCTGGTGCAAGATCTGAGAGTCACTGCTTCAGCATCCTCTACTTAAGTATGCCGCAGTGCTGCAGCACATTCAAATAGAGATTTGTGTGAAAGATCACATTCTGGAGATTGACATTGAACCGCATCATGTGAAGGTGCAAGTTGCTTTTCTTTGTAAACCTCATTCATGTAAGTGGGCCTAATCGCAAGGATGTTACAGTCCCACACTGAAGGGGTCTCCCTCGCTGCAAAGAGCAGTGAATGGAAATGGGGCACCAGTGAAAAGGAGCATGCATAATTAGCTATTACATAAATGTTCATATTTGTTTTTTCAGTGTGATTATGTAGGACTCGCATCTCAGCAAAGTTTAGTTGTCCACTTAACCTTCTTAGCCTCAGGCAACCCCTCATCCAAATGTGATATGACGTTGCATAACAACGCTGAGCCGCTTTCTGTTTCTTACTCAAACACCTGTCGACTGTGTTTTATAATATCAGAGCAGACATGAGGTGTTACATCAAAACTTTTATATTTTCCTCCAGACTGAGGACGCTTTCACAAATCATCCGACAAATGATCTGATGATGTGAGAGATGTCTCTGCCAACCCATGCAAAACCTAAGGTGTGTACACTGGGATCTGTTACACACCACCCGTGAACCCCAGATGCACAAACACAGAAACAGTAATGCGATCCGCCATCTTTTCCCCACTAGGCGGATTTATGCACATAAATCATTTCCTACCCTGTGTTTTGGGGGATTTGCAGCAATAATAGGCCATTGCTGCCATTCCCATCCTGTTCCCTCAGTGTAGTCCCTGGGAAAAAACTCACAGGTCTTAACTTTTGGTCACATTGGGTTCTCACTTGCAACGTTACCTTTTCTTAACCTCATGGCCCCTAAACCTAATCATGTGTCTATGAAGTTACCTGACTAATCTAATCTCGGTGAGCTTTGAAACAGCGGCAGGCCCGTGTGTAACAATGTTTTGGAACATGTCCATATGACCCCTTTCTGCTGTTTGATCGTGTTGGTTTTACTGAGAGGGCCGGCTGGTAAAACAGGGAGACTGCTTGTGCAATAATATCGCCACTGTCACGTTTAATATATTTCTTGGTTGTGTGTGTCATTTGCAGCTGTGAGGTTCATCACTGATTTGTCTATGGGAACCAGGGATGTGTAAAATGCCTGAATTCCCACAATAACAAAGAAAAGATTTTTGTTGTTCTTTCAGATTTTCAGTCAGACTATGAAAATACCATGCCATGTTGATATAGTTAATGAATGATACTTTACTACTACTACTACTACTACTACCTCTAATAATAATAATAATAAAGATCACTCCAAAATTGAATGGGTTCTTCCATGGGTCACGCTGCAAGGTTTCATGGAATCTGTATTTTTTTGTGTAATCCTGCAACATTACAAACAGCATTGAAAACGTAATGTCATTGTCAGAGGTAATAATTACAATCTTTATCTATAGAGCATTTTTAAGTGCTTCACAAAGCAACAATCAAGAAATTTATATTAGTTCAAAAGACAGCTCAAACAAAATAGAAATTAGACAAGTAAGACAAAAGTAAAATCACAAAATCAAAATTCAAGTAGATTCAGCACAGGCTTTCCAATAAATGTGTCTGTGAAGGGACCTTGAGACGATTGTTGCAGTGTTTCCATAGTTCCAGTTCCTCTGAGGCCTGACCACAAATGCTCATGGTACTCTGGATTTCAAGGTACAACCTGGTAGTTATAATACTGAAAAGGTCAAATGTACGCATTATTGGAGATGGGCCTTGAGCAGCCCTGAATGTAATCAATAAAATCTTAAAATCAGTTCTAAAACACAGTGGGAGCCAGTGTAAAGAAGCTAAAACAGGAGTGGTGTGATTATGTCTAGGTTCTTGTTAAAAATCTGGCAGCGGAGTTCTGTATAGTTTGGAGTCACTCAATAGATTTGTGGTTCAGGCAGAGGCAGGTAATGTAGTGTGTTGAACATCTATCACACAAACTGCTGTTACAAAAGGACTTGGGCAAAGGGCAATTGTCTCATTTAATTTTACTTTTGAGCTGAACATTTGTTAAACACAGCTTCAGTTTTTTCAGGGTGCTTGGTCATCATCATCATGATCTGCTGAAATGTGTGTTGTTCTTGAATAAAACACTCACAGTTTCTGAGAAGCAGCTTTGTAAAAGTAGCCACACTCTTAATATGATTAGGTCAAATTACCCGAGAGAGAAAACAGGGCAGCCGCAGTTTTTCGGTTGTAAATAATCAATTTTTTTGAACTTGGTTTACTACACAAACGCACTGTTATAACCATGAGATTGAATTTACTTCTGAAGTGATGTGAAAGTACATACTGTTACAAGAAGCAGACACCTTGATTTGATGAACTTATTATTGTGACGCACAACTTAACCGATGCTGGTCATCGGCTGGGGTGTTAGTCAGCCACTGCTGCGCATTCCCACTGGTCCAAGACGTCAAACTCAAATTTCATTCCTGACAACACAACTTCCCTGAAGACAGTGAACAGCAACTGTCTGTGCAACTGTAACTGTCCGTGCGACGCATTCAGTGGTTTAAACATTCATACATCAACAGTACTCTACTCTGTCAAATCTCAAACCATTGAACACCTCAGCATATTTACAAGTGGTTATTTACAGTATACCCTCAGCTCACCAAGTTACAACACCTTTGTAGATTGTGTGCTGTGAAGGATGATGTATGCCAACCATTCTTGTCCCTGTGCATTGTGGCGCACACCAGAAATGACGTAATTACCGTTGGTGCATGCCGTCGTTTTGGCTGATCGTGCAGTTCCCATCCCATCCACCACGTTGATGAGCTTGAGGCAACAGTCTGCGAACAGGTCCATTTCCACAGACATCTCTAGGACCCTTCGATGATGAAGCATGGAGATTCGCAGATTGCTCGTGTAGGGAGAGTGCAGAGTCGAGGCATTCTGCTGGAAACAATGAAAAAACCTCTGTGAGTGGTTTGTCAAGGCAAAGAAACAGACAAAACTGAATCGGTGGAGAAAACAAACCAGGGCCAAAACTGTCGACTTTTCCTGGTGGTGTAAATATGACAGGGGAAGGCCTCATGTTAACATGTTGGTGCATGCAATGACCAATCCGTCAAGCATATCAGCGGCTTAAGTAAAAAACAAACTGTACCAGTGTAAGACAAATATGAAATAGTGTCTAAAATGTGGCCTTGTAGTTCTTCTTCCATTCATCTAATCATATTCATTCAAGTGCTGAAGTTTGAAGTGATATCAGGTACAGGTACTCTGTGGTGCAGAGTTCCTCTGAATCTCCCTGTAAAAATAACTTTGTGAACTGACCTTCTACCTCTTAGTGCTTCTAACTTGACTTCATTCAGCTGACATTTGAATCTCTGAACTACGGCCGGTGCTCAGTGACTTGCTTGGACGCATGTGGATGGACTCGTTGACAGTAGAGGGAGCAAACACGAACTCCCTGGCATTGGGTCACCCTGCTGCCTGACATGGGGAACACGCAGCCGTCTGAGCCATAAATATGGTAATGACGAATGACATCATCCTCGAGAGGTGAAGCCCATCAGGGTTCACTCCTTTTTATGACCATCATAAATGGATACTGCATACTCATTTCCCATGAAGCACCTGTATAATAGGTCTTGTGGAGCTGTGCGAGTCTAATATCATATGGCATTTCTTTCATGTTTTGTCCCGGGGTAAGCTTTTTGCTGAGAACGCAATAACTTCCTCAGCACTTTCTGCTTTTGATTGCTTCACAGTCATACCTGCACACACCTTGGGGCACTAAGGTAATAGCAGGGTGCCCGACGAAGACAAATAAAAGGGTTTGTTTTCCCTTAACTTATCTGGAATGTCAAAGTGAGGCAAGGGATCTCAGTGTGAATCTCCAAACCTTGAATCAGAATCATCTTTTCAGAAGTTTACCCCAATCAATCAATAAATAGCTCCCATTCACGACTGCAACAGTAGTTGAGTGGTGAAACGCTTTGACTAGATACAAATTGTTGAGCGTGGATGAGGATGGAATGTAAGAAACAACTTACACTGGACACAGGTTGGTCGTCCTTGTGCAGAGTACTTCAATATATTTCAGAAAAAAGCATAGGTGTGCGTCACGAACCATGCATCTTGCGTTTTAATAACCTCAAGTGTTTATTGGTCTGCTGGATGGGTGCCCAGCTCAGGTGAGAGATATTTGATAATATATGTATTTGGCTAGAACTGCAGTAATTAATCTGTTAACTTGAGATAAATGATGATTGTTGAACATGGTTGTTGAATTCAAGCCAGTAAATAAATAACTCCTCCTGCCTCTAGCTAGGTGAGTCTTTTTACAGTAGCATAAAAGGATAGAAGCAGGTCTGTCTGTGTGCTGCAGAGGATCTCTCGCTGATTGATGCTTTTGTTTATGAACCGGATTTGCTTTGATTAATTACGCATTATGATACGTACAAATACCTCAGTGCAGTGTGTGCTGTCAGAGTTCCAGATGATGATGTCCACCCGATTACTTCTTTGTCCTTGTGAGTTATGGTACCATCTGTTTTGAATGTCACTGAGACCTTTTTATACGATGATCCATGAACCTACACTAGAAGAGAAACAATGAGTTTTGGTTTGCCGGGTCTTTGCTCACGTTGCCAGAGCCTGCTTCTCCACAGCAAAACAGATTAGACATTGCCGTGCCCTTCCGAAGTGAGGAGCTATCACCAAAGTAGTTGGAGAGGTATTTTGGTTTGGCCACTCAATGACATCATCGAGGAGTGCGCCCTCGTTAGCAAAAGGGAGGGAGAGCAATTAGCCAGTGCAATTAACCTTTAAGAGGCCGCCTATGTGGAATGAGCAGGGATGAATAATAGTCAAGTCCCAGGTATAAATCCAAGGCATTGCCATCCAAAGATCCTCCCCAGAGACTGCTGAGGTAAATGGGTGCAAGGGCATCATGCAGGAGCCTGGTGAGTCAGGAGAAAGAGAGATTGCTAAC
The DNA here is from genome assembly GCF_963576545.1 of Limanda limanda. Classification (NCBI taxonomy): domain Eukaryota; kingdom Metazoa; phylum Chordata; class Actinopteri; order Pleuronectiformes; family Pleuronectidae; genus Limanda; species Limanda limanda. The sequence continues at coordinate 11,614,474 of NC_083644.1, read as the reverse complement.
TCATACTTTGGCATGAGCAAAATTAGCATAAATAATGGCCTCTCCTTCTCTGTCTGTCCCAGTGATGCGCTTCTATTGCAACTTGCAGTTCCGTATAAAAAGTGGCGAGAGCATTTCAGGGTCTGAAATTATTATTGTGCATTAGGGAGAGAGGGAATGACGAAACAGAGCCACTGATGCTGGTGTGCGACACGTAACACACTTGGATGTACACAGTTGGCATATATCGGCTTGTTTGCCGATTGGTCTTCTTAATATCAATATAGCAGGATCTCTGTATAAAAGGAATTATAGTTTTCGGTGACAGGTCTAGTTTTGTTTTCCTTACAGCCATCACAGAGCTGCCGTTAATCACCAACTTGAGGGCAATCGAAGGTCAGCATTCACCTTCCGATGAATAGTCTGTGAAGTTGTTCGTTGAGAATACAATCGAACAACTGTCTCTTGAGACAAATTCAAAAACCAACTTAATATACGTAAAATGTTGTATTAAGAAGTGTCAGATGAACCACTCGCCTTTAATAACACTTTGTAAGACGGATTGTCTGACAATTCAGAAAAGGTGTGGCCCCCAGAGAGCATACATCACTCCCACAATGCCTTGCACTGACAAATGGGACAGTGGGATGCCGTCACAGTGACGTCAAAGAGGGCTGCTGGTGTGGAGGGTGCACAGATTGTGTGTGTTTTGTGTACGATAAGGGTCAGTGTGCATTGTTGGTCAGGCATTAACCTCCCACATCCATGTGGGCTGCTGCCACCCACCTGCCTAATTACTGGAGGACAAAGGATGGATGCATGTAAATACGTGATGCTTTGGTCCGCAAGAATAAGCTGGGATACAATGAGGATTCCTCCATTTCTTTAATTTATGTCGCTGTCCATGAACATGTGGATTTTTTGTTTTAACATTACACAATTTAAAAGTACATATTCCATATTTTAGGCACACGTTACACATTTTTTCCTTTATGCTGTGTGACAGGAAGTTGAGATCTGAGTTTTTCCTTAGATTGGTGAGGATCATACAAACAAAAGCCGACTTTTCTTTGAGTGGTATTTGAGATTGTGTGTATAATCTACCAAAAGGCACATGTACCTCAACTGCTTAAATGGATGTGTGATTTCACTTTATACAGGAATCAGTGATGCAAATTTAACAGCTCCATATGTATTATTGTATATACTTGCAGACTACAGCATGTCTTCAACAGAGCGACCAGAAAATATTACCACAGCCCAATCACATTGCCGTGTGAGGAGGTGTGAAGGAAAGAACAATAACTCAAATTATTCCTCGATGATTGGTTTTGCATGCGTTGGCGTCTGCCGAGACAAACTATTGTTCCTGTTTGAGGGCAGGCTGGCTGCAGATCACGTAAACGTCTATTAATAAGTATGACGAAATGCAAATGACCCACAGGGAAAGAGCTCCCGTTTAGAAGTGACTTTGCCTTCCCACACACACACCTTCACAAAGTAGCACATGAAACTTTCCTGCTGAAATTTCACACAAATTTGTAGCTACACAAAGTTTTACGGTGTGTTGACTGAAACCTGGAGTGTGTCCTCAGATGTCACGCTGTACTATATTTCACACTGTTAAGGGCATAAACAGTTTTCCACCAGCAAGTGTAATGTTTAACAGTTGTGCTGCCGCCGCCAAGTTCCTGGTTCGGTTTAATGACTTTTGGATGGTGCGGCTGCATTTTTGGAAGGTGCAAAGGTGTGAATTACTGATTGGAACATCCATTTGCTTCTATCTGATGATGGTGATGCTCAAAGCTAATGGAGACAGACATAAATATCTTGATGTAATGGGTTGCTCATAAACGCCACGAACATTAAGTATGATGATTTACTTGTTTTTAATTGAAGATACTGGTAATACAAGCAGGTGCCTGTCAACACGTTAGCACAAATCAAAACGTGGAGACTTTGTTTTGTCTGTGTCATTAAAGGACACTGGCTGCAGAAATGAAAAAAAAAAGAAGAGACGTCTCTTTTCCTAGGGAATTTTTTGTATTGTTTAAATCTGTACATACTCATGTGCTACGTGAGTATGTGGGGCTGCTTTTATTGTGTTGCAGTTTGTGTGTGTGTGTCTGAGCTGTTTTTGAGTGATCCATACAAGATTCTTTTTTTCTTCCTAATCAACCTTAAGTGCTCCTCATCAAATCTGTTCTCAGAATTGCAAGCTCTGCCAAAAGAGATGCGGGATAACGCACGTACCGTAATGTTTCGAAAAACAACAGTGAAATGCCTTAATCTCCTCTGCAGTGTTAAAGCAACAACTACAGACGTTATCGACACTGTTTGATTTCCTGCCAGTTAGTATGAAACCCCAGCTGAAGCAAGTGTATCCCCTCAGACAGAAAATAGGCGATGAAGATAGCAGTGGTCTAGAGGCCACACACACTCTTTCTCTTTTGTAGATATTGGCTAATGCATAAGTATGCAACTAGATTGTAGTGAATAATATTGTGAAATATTAATAATAGTTGAAACTTGTAAGTCGGGGCTTGAGAAAATACATCGGCGACCAGATGCCAGAAGTGGCTGTAGGTAAAGCTTCAGCCACTCACATTAGTAGATGACTTTTGAGGGACACATGTTTTGAAGTCTGCTTCAAACAGATGCAAGCCATTACGGCACAAGTGGTACACTGATTACCCCACAACACAAACTCTCCACACAAATACACAAAGACACACACTTACACACACACACACACATTATTTCTTTAAAACACATTATGAAACCACCTCATCAGGGACCGCCTGCACCCACTGTAGATAAAGTGCACTGGAGGTAAGGAAATCCTTAAGTTTGAGGACTGAGCTTGTATCTTCAGCTTGGATGCTTTAAAATCCAAAAACAATGAATCTGAAGTATGGGAATTTCAATAACAACACTACTATAGACAATTGGGATGCAGATGCAGTGTGGACTGGCTGGCTGTGAATTTACTGGTGTTCAGAACATGCATGTATGACTCATCGTCAACAAATCTTTAAAATGACCCGACCTCGCTGCATCACTATTGTCACTGAATGAAGGGTCGAGCTGTGGAGCTCCAATCACTGGTGACAGAGAGCGCCATTCTCACCATTTTACACCGTTGTCAAGTCAATTTATATATATGCCAGCTAATCATAACAGAATCAAGGATCATTTCATGCGTAGTAGGTCTCGACTAGAGCGTATTCTTTACAATATTAATAGGGAGACCAGACACACCCCATCATCAAGCACAGTTCTGGGGTTGGTTAGGGTTTGTGCTTGGGAGGGTTGCCAAATGCAAGTTTCACATGGAAATCTAACACTGGTAATAAGACTTGTAATGATAATTGGAGCAGTGGGTGTTGAGCAGCATCAGGGCAGTAGGTGGCTGAGCATCACAGATCCAGACTTAAAGCACAAAGCGATAGGAGGAGAGATCAGAAAGAGAATATGCAGAGTTAGAATTATGCTTTAAATGGATATGAATGTGTACAGATAGAGATGGAAAGAAGGAGAGAGGAGCTTGGTGCATCCTGTGGAGGCCCACTGCAGTTGAGGCCCATAACAGCATGGGGATGGTTCAAAGCAAGCAGGAGAGGACTCTGTAGGCTGAAAACTCTGCCTCCCAGTCTAATTTTGGATTCTCAAGGAACGACAAATGTTCTAGTGCTCGTGCAGTGTTCTACAAATCTACAAAAGTGTTGTACAAATCTTTCTGAGACAGGATATGCCTGATTTATGCACAAGAAACTAAGGTGAAAAAAGGTCCTTTGAGTTTGTTCTATATGGGAATGAAGAAAATCCATCATTCGTAATCCATCTGTTTTACCATCGGCATAAACATGAAATGTCATGCAGTGTTTAATAATACCTACAATAATACTTTTTATATATTTGTCTCTCTGTTTTCACTATGTTTTCACTATGTTTTCCAGGGTGTGCTATAATCTAAATGTGGTTCCTCTTTTAGGAAATATCTGTTGTGTAATGAGCCTCCTCCTTGTAAGAAAACAAAAGGTCAGAGTGTATTTGGAAATGTCTTGTGTTGTGATGAAGGCCTTTGTGAATTATAATTCAGATGATGAGATAAGTAGGCAGATGTTTGGGTCTTTTTTCAAAAATAATTATTAAGCAACATAATTTTTTGTAATAAACAAGCGAACCCAAATGCTAATTCCAGAATTGTTCTCTGACTTTTAAGCAATCAACATTAGTAATGGAAATGAAAATTTCACAAATGAAAGGAAACTTTATTCTCTTCTCCTCTGCAAGCGTTTTGTTAAATGTGCCAGATGGCTGATATTTACAGCATAAGGGCCACTAATAGCCTCAGGTATGTTGACAGTCTCGGAAAAGTATATGAAATTAACCTTTAAACATCTCTCGGTGGTTGTCTAAACTTTCCAGCTTTCATTTTACCCATATGATGATCCCCAGCCATCTGGCAACAGATTAGACTAAACCAGAACATGGTCTGCAGTACCACACATTGTTTACCCCGGGTCTCACAGCAGCATCCTTTTGGAAATCCCATTGGTTGAGCCACACGCATTGAAAGCAAGATTTAAAAGTATTTTTTCCAGTTAACCAGAAAGTAACGTTTTCTTTCCAACTATAAAACTCTATAGAACTATAGTTAAGAACTCTTAAAAGCATATCATTGTGACTTCTATCTTTACACAATGCAGGGACAGCACGCCGTAGATGATCAAATCAAAAAAGAAATTGTCCCATGGACGAGCAGGCGGACAGACAGAGCGGCACAGGGCCTCTCGAAAGATGCATTAACACAACAGCTCCTCAGAGCTCTTAGTGGCTTCCTTTGAAAATTGAATCCTAACTTTGTTCTTTTAGTTTGACAACTCTTACTGAATTGATCTTTGACAAGAGATGTTTGATGTGGCTTCCTATGAACACGAGAAGCCTGGGTGTTCTTAAGATTGTAGTCTGAAAATGAGAAGGGGTTTTGTCACCTGTAACCAGGAGGACGGGACGTGTTGTTGGTAGCTCCGCTGCTGTTGATTGAGAGTGAAATCGCTCAGATCTTTGAGGACGATTGCGGCAAGAGATGAAGAGAGAGTAGAAGAGGTGCACAGGGACGGAGCTAGCAAGAGTACACCAGTGACCCTTGGCTGAGCTCTCCTACCCACAACTTGCACCGGCGGAAATGGGGGAGGGTGGGGGTGCACTCACAAAAACTGCAGTAACGCCGAAGAGGGGAAGAGAGGGGAACAGAGGGAAAGCGAGCGAGAAGCCACAGGCAGGGGAAATAGAAACAGAAGGGAGGGGTGGAAACAGGGAGAGCAGGAGCGATTAGGGGTTCAGGTTTACCAAAACATGACTTAAGCAATTAACTGTGAACAGCATAGTCAAGGTCATCGACAAAGGGCTAAAGAGCGGTTCCTGACGGCAAAGCCACTGCAAATGAATTTAAGACACTGCATCCGATTGGTGCCACTCTTGCCTCGCTAAAAACGTTCAAATCTTTGGCGGCAGCCCTGTGAAAGAATTCTTAAAGAGGAAGTGTGGAAAGTATGAGATCATGGCGCGCTATCCTTTCGTCTTTCCTCCCAATGGCAGAATGAATGGATTTTCCTTCAGGTCCTAAGAGTTGCTCAGCGTCCAGACCTACAGCGATAATCTGGGACTTCGAAGCCAATCTGATCCTATCTGCCCGGATTTTAATTGGTTTACATTTGTTAAATTCATTCTGTCTTTCTCAGGTCCCCACTTTTTCTTCTTGGGCGCTCGTCAAATATCAAGCAGCTACAATAAAGTTAGCATCATAGGTAACCAATACAGCATAATGGACAATACACCAGCGTTAAAAACCATTAAATAGTGCTAGAAAACATTAAGAACTAGTTATTTAATTGATTTAATATAGATTTTCTGTCATTTGCATATGGTTTTTTGGTGCTTTTTCCACTTATTGCATGATACAAGAAATGCTTCCAAATAGATACACACTATGTAGTAAACATACATGTAAGTCAGCCATTTCACCGCATAAGATTCAACACAACCTCCACTTTCCCGAGATATCGACACGTGTTGCACTCGCGCTGCAGTGCCTCCATCTCGTCAGTGCGTGAGAGGCACAAAGTGTTTGCATCATTTTCTCCATGATGGAAAATGCCCAGTTTTATTTTCCAACACTGCATATCTGTCTTTAAGTGGGTCACTGATTGATTTTTATAAGATGACATCTTCAGTTACTTTCATCTCGTGTTCAAGTATCCAGCAATTTTACACCAGTCCTTCTAAACCACCAGAGATGCTCCTGGGAATCCCATCAGGAGCGCAAAGTCAAATAGGAGCTGTGTGACTTATGCCACTTTTATAAATGACATCAAGATTGCATTTTCTTTCTCTACCCTCACGATCACTCAAGCCAGTTGTGTGATTGAGAGACACACTGTTTTCTGAATGTTGAACGAACCCAATAGAACCAAATCTTTCTCCTCTTTTAACTAAGTAGTGGTCCGTCACTGTCAGACTCCAATTGAAACTCTGGAGTCCATGTGCTGATTAATCTCAAGACGCTTTATCCTGAAAACCTGATTGGGAAGAGGTGACTGCGGCCAAACGTGGATACTTTTGAAAGTTCGGGTAAAATCACACATGTTTTTAGTCTGATGTGTTATTTATAGCGTTCACATATGGGGGAGCGAGGGGACATCAACTCAACCAAAAATTAGTTAATCTCTCCCAGAAGAAACTGAATATCTAGTTTGAGGGCTACTCCCAATAATGTATGACTACATCCATTTTATATAGATTTTTGAAGATATAAATTCTAATACAAATCTAATAGCCTGTGATCAGCAATTTAACTTGTTTGCAGCAACATAGTTTTCTGTCCAATGTCTTTTTTTTTTACACTTTGACTTAAACTAGACCCCCTCACTAGTTGTAGAAGGTGTTGTCAGTAATGTGCAATCATTTTGCTCCAGTGCAATTAAAAGCACGATTTGTTGTCTCATAAATCTGTAAAAGTGTCTGTACTCACTTCAGATATAAGTGAATATAAGGCCATTCTTTATGATAAGAGCTGAGATTTCTCCCACTATCTATCACACACATTTCATTATCACCTGCTACATTGCCTTGAAAGGGAGCTCCTGCCAGTTGTTAGTGTAAAACAACTTGGACCGAAGCATAAACAGTGTAATTAAACAGTTTTACGTGATTAATTTAACCTCAAGGCAGCAGCCATCTTATTACGATGGTCAGACATTATGAGATAATATAAGAATTACTAATGTTACTAAAACTCTATGAAGACTTACTTCAGCCAGATCACAGGTGACTTTGTTAACATATTTAACCTGAGTGTTTATTTGATGGGATCTCAACATCATCAGAAATGAATAGAACAAGAGTTACTGCTCATATTTGACTTCCCTGCCAACAGGTGGTCCGGCTCCTGCAGAGCTGCATCTGGGCTCCATTATCTCAGGATTGTTTAGCAAATTATTTAACACATCATTAAAGCACTGGCTGTAAAGGTCTGACGCGCTGACCTTCTCTCACTGTTTTCATTTTTCCACGTCAAACCTATTTTAATATGTCGTCAGAGCATTTCATTTTATTTTTGGTGCTAAAGATATGGAGAGAAGGTTGGCTTGTATATCAGGTAAGTTAGGAACACAATTAAAAGCCCAGGTTGTGTTAAAAATGATGATTTGCCTGAATGTCAACAAGTTTTTTATAGTTTGATCAACAGATTAAGTAATCAAACTACCATGTTAACTAAACTAGTAGCAACTGATCCCGTCAGATATTCCATTCATCTTCTGGGTCTGTGTGAATCATTATGTGACGACGGGTCATACCTTCACACTGAAAACGCCAGATTTATTTTTTATTTTTCTTAGGGAAGTAAAGGAGCATAATAACAGGTGCATGTTTACAATAAACAAAAGCTTCCCCAAGCGTGAAAAGCGAGAGACGGAGAAAGAAGGAAAAAAAGGCCTTTGAATCAGTGATCGATGAGGTGGCTTTATTTGACTTCAAAGACTTCCAGACCCGTTCAGGCCGGGTTTTGGCCGCCTCTTTGCTCTTTCAGTGGTTGAAGCGAAGCACGTGATGTGCCTCCGTCCTCGCTGGAAGCCTCCCCCTGCTGTTGTGAACAAAACAATCCAAACAATGCTACTTTCTCTCCGTCTGGCGCAACGTGTCAGTGGCGGTTTCTCCCCATTCTCCGCATTTTCCCCCTTTTCCCTTCCTTTTTGGCATTCATTTTTATTGGCCGCCTTGTTTTGTACCCTGTGCCCAGCGGTCCTCCAGTAAAAGAAGCTGGGATTCTTTCCCCCGTTTCCTTTTGTGAAGAGGTGCGTGCTGGGAATATCTATGGCTACTCATATCAGAGGTCGGGTAAACCCTGCCTTTCCACTGTGTGGGTTTGGCATTTTTCTTTGTTGTTGGTCTGAGTGATGTGGAACATTGTGACTCGATCATGCAGCACCTAATTTGATCATGGTGCCTAACCTAGTTTTCATGTGCAAAAGTTCACTCTCTATAAACACGTGGAAAAGGTGCAAGAGCGGGTTCCACCTCTAATTACGGACGAGCGCCGCTAATAACCAGGCTTACTTTACGGGAGTGACGGATGAGTCCCCCGACTTATCGGTTAAACACTGACAACTGTGGGAATCTTTTTTGTTTTTTTGACTTACTGAGCTCGTAGACACTTTAACAGTGGGCATTCCTGATACTTGGTGGTAGAACGATCGTTATAACGGCAACAACCAATCACAGATTCTCCCACGGAACACGCAACATGGCTGACTGTTGTCCTTGCATGACATGCTAGCTGTCCATGTCTTCGGGAAGTGAAAGAACACACAGCAGCCATCTCTGCCTCCTCTTCCCAGGCTCACTTTCACATTGGATGTCTTTTGCAGCATATTAGAGATAACGTGATTTGATTGGTCATATAGTGCATGGTCTGCCGCTCGACAAGTTTAGCTTTTCTCAACTTCTACTATTGCTGTTTTCTGTCACTGCTGAATCTCGGGCTGCAGACTGACAGGTTTCATAAAGGCCCAGCAAAGCAACACCTGACCCCTGCAGGAGGCTGTGGTAGAAGGAGGATTTGGAACTTAAAAGGGGCCTCTGAGAACATATTGTGAGTAACATCCTCTCGTCCATAACGTAGAGATTATGTGTCATCATCACAGCTTCCTTCAGTGGATCCACCCTGTCTACGTTTACAGTGAGCAGTGCACTGAGCCCCTAATAGCACTGAGGTCATTGTTGTTGCTGAGCCTAAACTCTGACAACACTTTTCCTGCAGGTATCAATACAATACTTTATTATAACATTGCACCTGACAATTTGATACACAACAAATGTACATATACACAATTTAATATCATACTTTAAATGAGAAACTAGTCCACATCTTAAATCATAAGTCTACTTCTTACTTTAATACCAGCCTGATTAAGTAAAGGCAAAAACTTTGAGATCTCACTTCCTGTTGATGGTTTTCCTCTGATTACTCAGGGATGTGTGTTACTGTTTTCCAAGTCGGATGATTCACCGAACTGTGACCAGTCAGGAACTGGGAGTGGTGTCACTTCAAGCAGTCTTCCTTGAAGTGATGCATTCAGGTATAACAAACTTCAGCAGACTCCATTATTCTCAAGTTTACACAATGTGGACAATCCCTGCACCATCCTTTTCCTGTGACGATAAAAGAACATGATAAAACTCATTGTCGTCATTGCACCAGCAGACACCAGTGATTAATAATGTTGCAGCAGCGTTATTTGACGGTTTCACAGCACCAGCGGGTTGTTCTGTTGAAATCTTCACTTACCGCATCTCTTCAGTATGTTTTTGATGCAACACAGTATGAAAAAAACAGTCTTTGAATGGTTTAAATCAACATGTAAGTCATCTGGAACTTTCCCTTTTCACTTGTAGATTCCTTTGGTTAGTAAGAGAATCGAGTGTGTGTATGTGTGTGTGTGTACGTGTGTGTGTACGTGTGTGTGTGCGCGCACCCCCTCTTCAACTGAGGAAACCTAGGGTGTTTTTTGGGTGCATATTTCACACTTAAAGGCTTTACAGAGGGGAATGCTAATTTCCCTGGCAACCTGAAGCCCGGGGCAGCAGTTCTGAGCACCATGCAGTAAGTGTGTGACTCAAAGCACATACAGCCTGTCTACAATATACCAAGCAGCGTATGAATATATGTATAGTAATTATTGCATCCTAAGCACGGGTCCAAGATTTTACCCCTCAGAGCCATTTGGAGCAAACAACTCAACTGGCATGTCAGGAATTGTCTTCCGCTGGGAATATTTTTAATACTCTCTCTTGCTCCATATGCCGCACATGCAGGTAGAATGTGGATGAACGAAGCATTGATTTTATAAGGCCTGACAAATAACTGGTATTGGAGAGATTTGACGATAACGAGAGTGGATATACCTGCCTATCAACACCCCCCCACAGGCTGCTTCGGAGCGGAGAGGCGGCGGACGGCGGTCACAGTTCATCGGGTAGCAGCAAACTGGCTGCTAGGTGTGGAGAGCCGTCAGAAGAGTCACAGAGATGATCCAAAGGTTACAGGTAAAGCAGTAGAGTCACCGTGCACATCACCGCACACAGGTTGGTGTGTCAGCGTGTGTGTGTGTGTGTGTGTGTGTGTGCAGGTTTAAGTTGAAAGAACTGTTTTACAAATCAAGGTTGTGGAAAAAGTTGGCCTCATAAATGGAAAAGGACCCAGTTTTAAAATAGAACGCGGCCTGTATTTTATTTTATTTTATTTTGTGATGGCGATCAAAACAAATGCATGCTGATGGGCGGAATGTATGAGGTACCAGTCTGCTCTAGTATTTCACTATTTTGCTCTGACTCAAGTGTCTCCTGCTATGGATACAGCGTGGGCCAACTGAGCGCATATGGCATTGTATTGCGGTTCAGTGCAGTGAAGCTTAATATCATTCAAAATCATTTTGACCCAAATCATCGGGAGGATTTTATTATACAAAATAGCGTTGGCACTGTTTCAGTAATGTGTCAGTGAAATTAGCATATTTTGTGCCACCTATATCACATTTTTGATAAACCACAAGACCCAGATTAAAGGAAGAGATTTTGTACAAATTATGACTCATAACCCGTTTAATCGCACCAATGGAATATATGAAACGCGGACTGACAGCATGTAAGTCCACCCAGGGCCTTCTGGAATCATCGACCATTAGGGGATAACCCTCGCCATTAGGCGTCCGTATGAAATGGACGTTGAGGACAATGACACATCAAGGCCGCAGACAGGAAACCCTAATGGGCGCAGCGCACTTAAACAGGGACTTGTTTCCTGTCTTATTATCATCTGCACAGACGAGGCACACAGGAGTAAATTTGGGTTTTAGTTTGTGCTCACGCTGCTGCTTCAATCATCCCATTTTTTTTTTCCCCTTTGCAAGTTGCAGAGATCTGACGTTTTCTGATTAGTGTTCTGTTCTTGTCCTGTTGCTTCAGTTTAGACACCACAGGGGGCCGTTTAGTTTCAATAAGTCAGCCACACGTCAACAGATTGTCAAGCTGAAGTCACCATTTATTCGGTGAAATATCCATATCAGGCTATGAGGTTGGCACATGATTGAAGGCTTTGGTTATAGAACGCGTCTGCCTTCTCCTCGTCAGGTTTTTCACTTCAAACTCCAATCTGCAGTCGTTCATTTGACTTACGAGAGACTTACAGCTCAGCCAGTTTCCTCAGACACTCCCTTGATTGTTTGTTTGGCAGATGGTCCATATTTCCTGCTCTCAGCTTATCACTTTTTCTGCTGCACCTTATCAGAGATTCATCCCCTACCATTGTTTTCATTTCTGTCTCTGCACACAGCATTTGCCCTTCTTCTGTCTGAGATGCTGCAGTAGCATGTTCCTACACTGACATTCCTCGTGGGGTGAAGCTGCGCTGTCAGTGTGTCACTTTAATATTGATTTAAACTCTGTCTGAAACCGTGCAGATGAAGTCTCTGAACGGTTTCTTGCCAAGCGCAGTTATTCAACCATACAAAGACAAGCTCAGCATCAACGCTGTACATATCCGGAGGCCAAATCATTGCCACTTCGTGCACAAGAAATAACAATTAACTTGCAATAAACATACTGCATTCCCACATTTATTTTGCTTTATATAAACGCACCACAATGTAATTATACCTGTCAGAGCAATAGTGCAAAGGACAAGTTGTCCTCACTCTGGGCGGCGCCTCGATGTGGTTCTTTATAGGTGTTCAATTTATCTGATGGTAAGAGAACATCATTTATATTTTTTTAATTTCTGCTGTTAGACTCGACAGGTAAAGACACGTCTGACAGGTTTACTGTTCGTACATCAAAGTAAACGGTGTTACAAGGTCTTATCTCTGTATCTCAGTGGTTACTCTGTAAATCATGTGATGTGTTATGAAAGAGATCCCACAGAATAAGCTGTGTATCGATCAGTTCTCCTCTGCTGCCTCTTTTGTTTCACTCTGTTTTACTTTCTCTCGCTCAATGATCGGTATGGGAAACGTCTTGTCATTTATAAGCCACTTTAAGCCCCAAGCATGGAATTCTATGAAGTTATGTATTAATTAATCGAAAGTTCAGTCATATGAAAAAATAGGACCTAAAAGAAGAAGTTCCTTGCAAAAACACAAGTGTGATACAGTCAAACTTCAGCTGTTTCACTTGAATTACACAATCAGAGTATAACAATATCATATTGACGCCTTTGTGAGGGGAGGGCTTGTTCTCAGCCTGTTTAGGACGTCGACCAGAGGGATTGTCCAATAGGAGGCTTGCTTGAGAAACTTGGCCTCGGGCCTCCGCGCAGGACGGAGTCACTCCTCTGAAGTTCCCGTAGCTTTCGTGTTAGAGCTTGAGTTTCCAGGGTTTGAGTGGAAAATGAGGCCTTTATCATGAAAAGGAGACCACACAAATGCCGCATAGGTATTAAACATTCCCACTAAAAGTTTATTGAGTTATTTTGGTTGCAATATTGCAATACCCAACCCAGTATGGGCCCCCCCAAAAATAGAAACCAGTGTAGTAGTTTTAACTTGGGATCCCACAATAAAACCAGCTCCCTGAAGTAGCAAAATACTGGGCAGGTAAATGGTACCAGGGCATCCTCAGGAGGTCTCACTTTGTAAAGAGGTTTCCCATCATTGGGGAAGTACAAAAGCTGGTGCACTGCAGGCCTGTGTATTGGTCCTTTGGCTACTGGTTTTCTGCTGCTTTCTTTAGCTTTAGCAGACCGCTGAGGCTTCCCTTTCAACAACTAGGAGCCTGCTTCAGATGACATAACTCTGTCTCTTTTCATGTTAGATCATTGGTCAGTCAGACCTTTGCTTGCTGATGAAACTAGAGGTCCTGTAAGGGTCAAAAAGCCAATGGGACCTGTAATAAATTCCAACCATGGACACTAAGGTACTGTACAGACACACTGAAAAATGATTCCCCCTTTCATTCTTAACTTGTGCCGCTCACGTGTGGATTTATGTTTGGCTAAGAGCTAGCAGGCGGATTTTATGCGGCTAATGGTGGGACAGCGTTTGGGAATCACCCGTCGTTTCCGGATGACGGTTGTGGTAATACACTGCTGTAATTACAAGGTGAACCCTTGATGAGTGCAATGCTATAACTACATCCGTCAGACTCAACAGTCATCATAACATAACTAATAACATCACTTGTCACACGAGGGGATTTCACAAGGGCATCAGCGTCATCCACTCATCAGGATGGAAATCCTTGTCGTCTTCAGCTCGGAGGCTTCTTATCCTGCTCGGAGAAGAAGAAGTCCAAAAGAATCACATTTGAGTTCGTCATTCTCTAACATTAAAACCAAAGTATTTAGCAAAATAAAGCATCATTTATTTATAAAGTGCTTTTCTAATCCTGATGACCACTCCAAGCGCTTTGCAGTATAGTTATACATTCACCCATTTTCACACCGAGCATCTATGAACAGCACTTCTCTATGAGAAGGGCTAATTTTGGATTCAGTATCTTGCCACAGGACAATAACGCATGCAGACTTAGCATGACTGGGATCAAACCACCGACCTTCTGGTTAGAGGACGACCGTTCTAACCTATGAACCACAGCCGCCCCCCCGGCTTATATAGACGAATACACTGCATTGAATGCAGCAGAAGATGGTGTGGCACCTAGGTACAGCATGGAGGAGGCAGGATATTAATTCTACTGCAGGAATCACGTGTTTTTGTTTGAAGCACAACAACAACAACGTTTGCCCTCATCGCTAAAAGCACTAAAATCTCATTGTCTTTCTAAGATTACATTTTTGTTGGGGTCCTCTACGTGTAAGGAGCCTCTTCTTCATCCTAAAATTTTTGTAATCTTGTGTTTTTTTTCAAGTTTGCATCCGGTACCATCACCACACCCACTTGCTCATTGGGAATTCTCTGCAGATTTTCCTGCACATTTTACTTGGGACCTGACGGGGAAAAGTTCCCAGAAACCGGAGCTTTACCTTACGGAGCTTTACATTTCAAAGCTCTGTGTACTGCTGATGCCCAAATAATTGTTCACTCTCTCATGGCAGTAATGGAAAAGTCTTTGTTCCATGGTGGTTAAGGTGGAAAGCTGGACAGATGATGACGTCATGATGAAAAATAGAGGACCTAGGTTAGTAGGATTAGGGAATTTGTGTGTAGTGGTTGGAGTTTGGCGGCTGGGTATCATCAGTGAAAGGGACGCTTGGCCCAGGAAGGTGTCGGAATCCTTCGAAGCAACAGCAGATTCTGACAAATACAAGTATATTTCTCATGCAGCTAGAATTTCTGAAGGCTGTATTATTGTAGGGCCTGTAGTTCTTTCAGTCTATTGGCAACACGGGTAATCTACAATATTGCATTAAGGTTTTTGCTGTAACAGCAGTATCAAGCAAATGCTCTGCAAAAACCATTACAGGAGGAGAGGGATTAAATATATGCAGCACTTTTCCATCACGCTGACACAATATGCAGTGGCTTAATTGTGGCCAACTTTAGCCGTTGATGTGAACATCTCTGATTCCTGCAACATAAAGCCCCCTTTAAAAGGTTTAAGGAGCGTGGGAGAGAGACTGATGCAATTAACTCATCCCGCGTATAGAAATACAGAGACTAACACGGCTGTTACTGTTTGGAAACCAAAAATCATGGAGCAATCATCCAGGAAAGGTAATTAAAGTGCAAAATCTTGTATAAAAAAGCATATTCCGAGAGCTTTGTTTAAAAGCCCCTGCACATAAAAAGTTTCAATGGAGGGGGAGGGGCGTTTCTGCTCTGGGCCCCGGCCCAGACGCTTGTGAAAAGGCTTTGACCCAACTACAGTTGCTCCAGTCAGGGCCAGATAGGGTTTTGCTTAAGGACCTGAAAGGAATAAAAACAGCCCAAAACAAACAGTTATAGTTGATGACATGTTGCATTTCTGGAACAATTTTTTGTTTGATGATGTTGTGTGACAGATAGGTATTTTTTTTAAGATAAGGCATTCACACAACACCTTTAATTTATTGTGTAACATTTTGTCAGTTGTCTTTCTCCTTATATGTTGCTGTTGTGTCTTATTATTGACTAAATTTAATGCACCTGAGTGGTTCACCTTTTTCAGTATTTTATGACATACTTGCATGGTATGATTATTTAGTATTGAAGTAGTTAAAGGATCTGACCAGCTCCCTGTGTTGGAGGCCAGTGGACAGTGTGGAGCTGTTCTTCAGCACCAGTACTTCTCATGCACAAAACTCCTTCCTCCACCTCTGTTTTTTCTTTGAGATTATCTGGAAAAATAGAATATTTGTTTTTTAAGAAAATGTAAATGGATTTAAACAAATATGAATGATGAATATTTTGTGGTTATCTGATTCCAGCATTACAGCAGAGGCATGATTTCCCATTAGTGTCTGTTGATGAAATTTCATACCTGTGTCTGTTCTGTTTTTAATACTCACCTCTACAATCTTTCCTAAACAATACCTATGTTGCATTGAAGCTACTGACTTGTTCATATCAAATTATGTTTATTATATTATATAAGTTATATGATTAATCAATTTCATCTAAATTAAAGTTTTCACCTGCTTGAAAAACAATTTAGTTGACATTGACGTGTCTCAGAGCAGAAGTCCGTTCCTCCCTGGGATGAAGTCATTGTTTGCAGTTCCAGTCTGTGTTTGACTTTAATGTCCCCGAGTCTCCTCCAGTCACAACTTCCTACAGATATGACTCATCCGTCTGTCTTTGAAAATGGGACGATCACACACACACACACTCCAAGTCCTCAACGGGAACTTGTGTAAAGAGTTATTGTGAATTTCCCGTTAATTGTAGAGATTAGTGCCTGTTCAGAACATAATTATCCCTTTAATACGTCAATACTTCATCCAATCATCTAATAATGCTCCTTTAATTTCCACGTAACTGCTGTGTTATGCTATTAATAATAATAAAAGATCTTATTTGCCAGATACCTGACCAGAAAATACTGGACTGTCAATTTACAGGGAATGATATATACATACCACTCTTTTCTTCAAAATAAGAAAAAAGTGGTAATACTAAGAGGTGTTTCTAATCTGAGTTCAAAACTTAATTCTTCTATATGGGATGGACAAAGAGTTAGGAACACTTCTCAATTAAACCAGTTATAAGTTCCTCCTCTTCATATATGACAGCTTCCAAAATGACATTTTAAATAAATAAACACCTCTTTCAAACAGATTAATCAGAAAACTTTTAATTATTTTCTTCATGAGGGAAGGATTTATTAGAGGACTGATTTAACTAAGAGAGTGTGGGTATCACAGCTATTTGTAATTGTTTGTTCTGATGAGGTTTCTGACAAATGGGGTATTTTTTTGTGTTGTTATTAATATCACACCAAAACTTACGATGGTTCGAAGACTAAATAAAATACTAAGCTATTCACGAAGCACTGTGTAAGCAGTTGGCTGACTCTGTCTCAGCTCCGTTCTGTGACCACAGCTCGGTTCTTCGTGTCCTCTGTTTGAACCGCTCTCTTCTTACTGACACCACCGTACCTACCTCCTGAACTGAGATCAGAGATTCTGTCAAAGGGCGACCGAGTTGTGCAGGTTTTCCCTTTGCTCAGTCTCGCTGCTGGGAAACGATTCCCTCACCCGACCGCTTTGAAATCGACTTCAATCTATCAGACTGGGGCTCCAAAGGAAACAGGTTTAATCCTTTTGGTCCGAGCACCCCTCGCTGAATACAAAGTTATCTTCAAAGTACGAGATCAAACTTTTGCTGTGGTCAAAATAATGACATCATCAATTTAAAATTGTTTAAATTGATTTTGAAAAGACAGGAACATGGAAGAAACTCAAGGTTGACTGCTTGGGTTTCCAATTACCGTGACCTTTCCAAACCCTGACATCTCAGAAGATGAATCAACAATATATTCTGCTTTTGGATAAAACGTCCGCTCTAAATATAATTAAATTACTGTGTTGTTTCTTTGCTACTGTTTTCTTATTCTTTTTAACGTTCGGTGTTGCCTAAAGGGCAAACGTCAAGCTGAGGAGCAATGGAGTGTGTAGGAGGGCGTCCATTTTGGTCGTGACCCTTCAGACGTCCAACAAAGTGCGTGACAGCAGGGTGACTGTCGACCTGGTGCTACAAAGAGTCAGACACACACACACACACACACACACACACACACACACACGCAGCAGCCATCAATTACCCCAGTCCTTTTATTCAACCTTGCCTCCCTCCTATTTCTCCCATTTTCTTGCTTTCCTGCACTGTGGTTCAGTTCCTGATTCTATGGCAACAGGACCAGAATAGAGAAGTAGAATTACGTCACTTCATATTGTTAATTGGAACTTACATAAACAACACCTGCTACACATACAATTAAAGCATTAGAGCAATAAAACATGTAAATGCCATTGATAGAACTTGTGGTGGTGAGAGTTTGAACCGCCGGTTCAGGGTTGAATTTTCCACCTTCCCCATAAAATACTCTAAAGTACAAAGTGTAATCCAGTGCTATTAGATTTTTTTTTAGGCGAACACAACCAGAATTCACAACAGCAGGGACATAAAAGAAAATTCTGCTGCAGACTTTCTTCCCAAGCGATCAGCAGCTCACGCAGCCAGCAGTGGTCGGCTATTTATGGAACAGTCAACGAGTATTGAATGAAAAATGACCGGACATTGCGTATAGATGATGCTGGGTATTCAGTTCTAGGTTTTTTCCCAGGGAGAGAAAAGCAGGCTGTATTTTGCACCACTGCATAACTCAAAACCCCCACTGATGTAATTGGCCATAGCCGGCGCAGAGAGCGACATGCCCCTCTCCAGGCCATGACCAATCTCCTGCACAGATCCATCAAAGCAGCTCAACACTGGCTCTTTCAGCACTAGGCCCACCCTGAACTGATGAATGACCTTGGCTACAGTATAACCCCCCCCTACACACACACACACCCGCACCCCCCTACACACACAAATCTGTTGCAAACATGTGGCTTCTGCAGCAGCAGTCTGACAAATACATGTAACCGCCCGCCCACCCTTCAAATCGACAAGTCCAGTCTCATCGGTTCATGCTCAACATGTAATAAGACAATTTGGAGGATGCTTTTTTCAGAAGCATCCACACATTAGAAGCACAGAAAGCCTAAATTGAAAGTTTACCCTTCAGACAGCTAAAGATACTGACGTTAATAACAACCTGTGCGGCGGCAGCATGCTCACAGACCCCTGCGTTTCAGAAGAGTCCGTGCAGCCGCGTCATGCAACATCCTGAGTCTGAATTACCTGAGTGACCTGCATTTATTAATCAAATTGCTTCCGGCCATGATTTTAGAAATGTAGCGTTGACGTCATCAGAGACTTTGCACTTTAATATTCCAACAGAAAAGAAGGTCAAAATCTGGCCAGATTTACTCTAACTTATATTTAATTATTTATTCATTTGTATATTAAAAAAGTTTTCCAACTTAAATTTCTTGAATCATCTGATAAGATACCCAGGTATGTGAAGTAGCTTCTTGCATGGCTGCATTTTATTGGGTTCCGTTGGGCAACCTCTACCGCCTGTAGCAAATACAGAGGAAGTGATGCAACGGTCATTCAGGTTAAGGACCTGCTCCCCTTGGCACCAGAAATGACTTGACTACTCTTATTCGTTTTTAATTTACTAATACCATCATCGAACCAGTCAACAAGTAACTTGTATCATTCCCATTCTGGTTCGTAATTCTCTAATCCAGGAAAATATCTTATATATTGAAAAGTACCAAAAGTGTCTGTAGGATTAGATATTGCAAATAAACACATATATACATATTCTATGATCTTGTTGTTTTTTTGGACGTATCAAGTTTGTTCCTGAGTTTTCATTTCTTTTGCATTGGGTCGAATGTGGATCTTCGCCGTCCACATGTTGTTCCTGGAAGCAGAAACTCTCTGAGTCTCACTCTGTGCCTTTTATTTATCATCCGATCTCTCGTTCTCATTAGTTCTTGCTCCAGTCTTTCATGTTTCTTTTCCTCTCAGCTCTCATTATTATCTCTGTCTCTTTCACTCTCCTTTTCCTTTTCTCACTGTTGCAGTGAACTGCCTCTCCCATACACTGCAGGCGTGGTTAGATCCAAACCCAAGAGGGAATTGCTGAGAAAACATCTCTGGTTACCACCATCTCTGTGGCTGTGCTCCTTACCAATTTTTACAAGCGGTTCGTTTCAAGTCATGAATGAAAAATGACAATACTCTCACCCTGACCTAAAAAACAGGTTGGTGGGAGCTTTTCACTGGCAATTAGAAACCTCATATAAGTGTTGAATGCAAGTTCTGGGTTGTATTCAACCTTCCTGCTTCTTATTTCTCTGCTCAAAGGCGTCATTCAAGGATTTGAAAAAGTTCTCAAGAAAGAGGCCTCACAAGAATTACACTGGTATAAAATGACAAAGTAAAATCTGTATTATTTATCAAGGTTAAGAGGTATCATCAGCATCAAAGAAAATATTGTGCAGCAGAAAAAAAGGAAGCAATGGATATGGAATTCTAGGTTGCTATGCTATCAGGACCTCAATCCTATCTACATATTATAGGCCATCCAGTTCATTACAGTAGGTGGACAACTGTCATCAGGCTTAAAAGAAAAATATAATTTAATATCATTAGCATTGTGGTGGTAGGAGTTGCCTTTTTTGAATTATATGAAACCTAATGGTTGCTTCAACAGAATGAATATTAAAGAGCCTAAGGTAGGATCCTGGGGAACATCACATTCAAGTGCACCTACTAAGTGGACCTCACTGTGAATATGTTCTGTGAACTAGTGTTGTACTCTCCTCAATTATGAGATACCGTCTCAACTTGAAACCAATTACTTGTACTGGGTGGTTTTCTATAAAATTAGTTTTTCTCCACACCAGGGCTGGCTGCTGCTCAGGAGGGAGAGAGGGTTGTCCACTTATCAGGGTGGTGGCGTTTTGATCCCCAGCTCTTCCACTGCCACTTCCACTGTAAAGTGCTTTGAGTGTTATTTTTTGATTAGAGTACAAAAGCTCTATATTAATATAGACAATTTACAAGACCTGTATAGATAGCCAGTTTGATTTTTTTTTTCTATATGTATTTTTTCCACCGTCGACAATTAGGTTGAGGATAAAACCAACTTTCTGTGTGAACCACAAGGACGTTCCAACAGAGCTGCTCTCTGTGATATTCAAAGAAAAAAAGCTGAATTTCCTCATTAATTGTCAGAATATTAAGCTGCATTGATGTTCCCAAATTATTGTTAAGCTCGTCAAAGGCCTGAATGAATAATTTATCCTATGAAAAAAAAAGAAAAACACATTGCGCAACCCCAAATTAAAAAACACAAACACATAGGACCTACTCTTCTCTCTCTGCTGAATAGACTTCCCTCCTTCTTCTGTCTTTGCTTCTTTTTCTCTTTTCCAGTCTTACAAAACATACACAGACTATTACACAGACGTCTGCTCATTTTGCCCTGGGAAGCTTTGGCAGTTTATGGGCCAGATACTGCACTTTAGAAGAAACTATTTGGTACAGTCACGAAAGAGCAGACAAACCTGACCATTAAACGCTATTCACAAGGTCTTCTGCCCTCAGGCAAATGGTCAGCATCATATCTTTGTTTTTCTGTTTATGAATAACAGTAATAGCATGATTTTGTGAAACCTATTTTCTAAATGTTTATATATCTTTCTCCCAGCGGCTTAGATGTTCACTTTCATGAGTGCATCTCCTCTTCCTGCACTCTGCCATTAGCTGAAACAAATTTATAATAAGAGCTCAGATCATTATAAGAAAAAACGAAATGCTTCTCACACTCCTCAAGTATTAAATGCATGTGGGGTTTTCTCTGTAGCACCACCAGAGGGCTCTCTCTTCAGGTGATGAGAAATTTTAAGTTGGAGTTATGGTTCCACTTTGCTTTTACCCAAATGTGTTCCTTCTAGTGCTATGGAAAAAGTCTGCGGTGTTTGTTTTGTTTTCATTCTGTGGACCCAAGAACCAGGTCAACTCCCATTTCAAAATAAGTGTAACAATTTCCCACTACGAGTAGAGGAGGAGTTGCTGGTTTGAAACCTGTAAAATGTCAACTTTGGACATTGGATCTCGGGCAACACACTTTAAACTCTAGACGCTCCTGAGAACTGTTGCGGAGGAGAAATGCTGGGAAGAAGAAGGTTTTCTTTCTGTTTTGTATTCCTCTACGAGCTGGAAAACTGTCTGGGGAAAATGAGTAACATGGTCTGCTCACTTAAAAACCACAGTCAAGGTGCCGCTAAGCAAGGCACTGAACGCTGCTGCTGCCGGGGTCAGGGGAGCTCGCAGGCCGGAACATAACACTGAAATCTGCTTTATAAGAATAAGGTTTGGTTCATTTTTCCAATACAAGTTAAAAAATATATCATGTGAACATTAGAACATATGGGGAATGGGATAGAAAACTAACTTAACTTGGAGTAACAAACCAACAGACTTTGAATGCACATGACAATGACGTCTGTGCCCGTTTCACTCACACTGACGTTATCCATCAAAAAATGGCGAGTGACAGTGCAAGAGAAGAAAAAATAACCATCTCAATCATGTTCAAGTCGTCACGTGTCCCCTGTGTCCCTGTCTGATGTCTCTCTCAAACAAAGGGACAGAAACCCCCCACAGAACAGAACAAAGGCACCAAACACTTTCCACATAAATGTGCAGTGGAAAGAACACTAAAACCCGAGTAAGAGTGAGCAGATGTCCCCGGGTTCGAGATGACACCATGTCGTCGGTCTTTGAAAAAGCCACATGTGTCTGATGTTGGGGACATGTAAAAGGTCTATCGTCACTGGAGGAGAGGAAACGGTCTGTGGTGCTGAAGCTGCCGGGCCCCGGTGCTTTCTTGATTTCCGCTGGTGGGCTGTGGGCAGTGTCACTCCTGCCACCTTCTGGATCTCTGTGGGACGAGTGGATTGGGTCAGACAAGGAGGAGGAGGAGGAGGAGGAGGAGGAGGAGGAGGAGGAGGAGGAGGAGGAGGAGGAGGAGGAAGAAACAACAGAAGTCAACAGCCTGTTTGTGTGATCTGTACAATAGAGCTAAACCGAAGGTACAGATATAAGTGTGAGTGAGGTGTTTTCATTGCTTGTTTTTTGCTTATCTTCCTTGAAAGGAAAAAGAATAAAGAATAACAGAAAATATTAACAACTGAGGTGTTGCCAGAAAGGGAGGAAAATGGACTGTACTCACCCTTGTCTTAGTAATCACCCAAAGTACTTTACCATACAGCTGTCATTCACCCGTTCACGTATACATTCACACTGCGATGCGATGTGCAGATCGTGTATCTTGCCAAAGGACACTTTAAAATGTGCACTGAATGAATCTGGAATCGAACCATCGATCGTCTTGTGAGTGGACAAGCTTCCTTTCCTCCTGAGCCACCAGCAGCGATTTGAAGAGGTAGAAACCATCATGACCATGACAAATTTACCAACTAGCATTAATAATATATCATATAGATTACACCTGTGTCTCAACTATGCAACTTTGCGAAACTTTAATAGTTTTAAAATTGAATGGAGTTTAAAGCAACATGAACTTTTAGAATTTGTTATTTATCTACTAATTTAATTTTGGCTTGAACAGTCGCTAAGACCGTTAGAAAAGCAAGATTAAATCTTTTCTGTTGTGTGAAGAGAGATATCCACTGATGCACGGGGCTGAAGAAGCAATAAAACACAATGAACTGGTTCACTAACCTGTTTCATTCCAGGCTGTTTTTGATTAATTGGATAATCTAAGTGAATCATTTCTATGCAAATAAATGTAGAACAAAATTACACCACTTTTTTCTTTCTCATCAAAGATTAAGATCTAGAAATTGAATCATTTTTTTATGTTTTTTTGAAGTTTTCTCTGGCCTCAAACTGTTCTGTCTTTTCAGCCGTCTCCACGCTCCTCTAAAAAGCCACGTCTTTAAATAGAACAGATTCTCAATCTCAAGACTAATCTGGAAAATGGTGGTTGAATCACATGATTTAGAAGTTGTGCAGTAAGCATCGGGCATCAGACGGCCTCATGATTTACAGGATCGGGGTCGGGACACATCCTGGGTTCGGACTGACCCATATTCCAGAGCCAGGAAACTTGTCCTCACCACCACCACCTCCACAAGCAGCCCGGTCCAACACAGGTTAGCTGCAGACGGCCAACTGATCGTGATCCAATGCGACCCTGCGCTAATTCCCCGGTGAAAGCCACCCAGCCAGTCCAGCGATGCCTCAAAACCTCAAGGTTTATATGAACAAGCTCCACTCTGAATGGGAACCCAGGATCTAGGCCGGTAATAACAGACCTCAGGAAAAAAGCTTTCGACCAAAGACGAAGCGCTGAACAGAGACTCACCCCGTTCGCCCCCTCGTTTTCTTTCCCTGCAGGTTTTGGGAGAATGTCGAACACGTTTTCCTGTGAAGCTATGTCGTATTTATTACATCCTCCGTTTTTGATGGCTGGGGTCATGTAGCCTGCTGTCTATTTATCCTAGAGGTTATTTACTACATTAGGCCTGGTTTCAGGGCCAGGAGAGGAAGAAACGGGCGAAATCTAAGATGCAGGAACTAAATTGGTAGCAAATGTATAGCCTCCAACTTGCCCCTTGGCCCTAATGTCTTTTTTTCAAGTGCTCCGCTCAACGTGCTCCAAGATGCGGGGACGGCTTGCCTCTGAAATAATATTTCAACAGTGGTTACAGACGCAAAACCGGCGCCATCGCTCAGCTTGGGTTGTTCCCACCAAAGTGCAGCATAAGGGATTTTCATTTTTGTTTCTGGGAAGATATTCTGCTCTGCTGTGTGGTGTTGGTGATGGCCTTAAGGTTGAGAGGTAGGTTCGTGAGCAAAAGGTTGCAGGTTCGGGGTGCCTTTGAGCCAAGCATTTACCTTGAGGTTCAGGTTGAGGTTTACCTTGAGGTTGAGGTTCAAGTTCAAAGCGTTTATTGTCACATTTACAGTCCTGTACAACGAGATTCTTCCTTTGCGATCCACTAAGGATTCAGTGTTTTTTAAGGGTAAAAAAAAAATTCCATCCAATAAAAATATTAAAATATAAATATGTGAATATATGTGGAATGATTGAAGGCATCTGTGTGAATATGACGCTGGTAAAATGGCTTGTGTGTGTTAAAGCCCTGAATAAAGAAGATGAAACCAGGCGTCCTGGAACTGAGCTGCTGAAGTATGGGAACAAATTAAAAAACACACCTTGTGTTAATGAGAGATCATTTACCCGTATGGTATAGTCATTGTGGTCGGCCATTTTGGAAAACGGATTTGCACTAAGTTTGAGATCAGTGCCTCGGAGACGCGGGCGATGAGGCTAAATCGCCTCCTCGCTGCCGCTAATCTCTCTGAGCAACGACTTTGACCGTCTCATTTTCATCTAAACGGCTCAGCGGAGAACCATTTGCGCTCCGTTCTGCCGCGGCCCGACAGGCTCAATAAAAGCCAATGAGCTGGCGACGAGAGGAAAACCTCGTTGTTGTCGTACACAAACAGCATCTGTTGTCCTCTCGCCATCTGGGCAATTATGAAGTTTCACACTCTCCCAAGTTTCTTTTGTCAACACTTTACAGGAGCCTGATAAAAGGGAATCACACATGTGCACAGTGTTGATGGGATGTGCAGCAAGCAGGTAATGGGCCTGTTATTTCAGTATGAAAACCATGAAAGCTCTTATAAATATTATATACATATTTACAGTTAACATGTTAACAAGAATACACATTTCAATGATGAAGTAATACTGCTCAAGAACAATCAATTTCTATTTTGGAAACTTCTTTTCTGCTTTGTCCTCAACAGTCTTAATGCAGGAGTTTTACATTTAGCGTACAAACACCAGAGTTGTATTTATCGAAGGGCTCCGAGCTAACAGTCCTCTACAGTGGCCAGGGTTCGATTCCCACCTGATTTGAGCCAGTTGACCAAAACATTCAACAATGTATACATGTGGCAAGATTTCCTTAGTTGCTGTAAATTGCCGTTAGTGAATCTGATGCTGTGGCTCAACTCAGCAGTGGGAGATCCTCTGAGTTAGTTTGAGCTACTGGGGGCCAGTATGACTCTTGGTAACTAATGAGGTCTCCTTCAAACGGTCAAGTCTCTCTTTTTCAGGTTTGACGTCCTCTCACTGTGAATTTACAACCTCAGCGGCTCCCTGGGTGATCAGACATCACAAACTGAATTAGCTCCTTGATGGTCTTTACCTATCGACGTATCGAGGGTTCATTACATTTTTGTTCGATCTCTCTTCATCGTTTGATTTCTTTTGCATTGATTTTGAGTTTATTATTGCACCATTATCTTTTATCTAAGTTTGTTCCCTTCACCATCTATCCGTCAGTTTATTTGTGTGTTTGACAGCCGGATTACACAAAAAATATACTGAACGGATTTCTATGAGGGATTTCTCTGAAAGATGGGCCTGGATCCAGAGGGAAGGGGTAGATCCAGGATTTGTTTCAGTAATTTTGATCACTTTCTGTAACATTGAAAGATACTGTTATGAGTATGTGGAATTTGGTGCTAATAATAAAAAATTCATCAAATGGATTTAAATGAGATTTCATTAGGGAGTAGGCTTCACCAGGCTCTACCACCAACATGTAGCTGAAATAATGTGGATTCAGTAGGGAAGCAACAGTTTATCTATCTGACTTTTGTTTTGTTCAATAATCAAAAAAGAGTGATCTCCCCTCCGGACTTTGAAGATATGAAGGAGCGGGACGTGTCTTGTCATGATGCCAGGCTCTGATCGGCAGCCATGCATGTAGCTGTCAAGATGTTGCAGATGCTTTAAGAGATTTCCCCTTCCCCAAGGCAAAGTGAAATTAATGGCGCTATTATAAACACCTGTCACACAGCCCAGATCCAACAAAGCACAGGGGCTTCCAAAAGGTTCTTTTTTTGCTGGTTCATGTCTTGGCTGGGATGGATCCTGACGGCATGGAGGTAGCGGGATGAGAGCAGAAATCGAACAGAAGCTTCATGCGGGTTGTGGCTCCTGCCTGTGGACCAGCGCTGTGCCGGCAGACCTGAGCTGAGCTGCACAAATTCATGTGTAGCTTGGACTCATTTAAAGTACAGGACACCTAAACTCCAGTTTGTTTATTTCCTGTTCTGACAAGTCGAGGCAACAGGACTTTTACTGTAGGTTTGACATGGACATTGTTATCCAGTTTCACATGACTTCATTGGTCTGATATCACCAAAAGGGGCGAAGCAAGTGTCAATCAGAAACTCCCCATTGGAAATGCAAGACAAGGTCGGTGACATAAGATTCTGACATGATTAATGTCAAAGATATGAATCTAATATGACAAAGTTCGTAACTGGAATCAAAATGTGTTTGTGATGTTTTCAAGAAACAAAATATGCATTGAGTTGTTTTTCTTTCAAACTTTTTTTAAGCTGTTCCACTTTATCAAACATGATTTAGATGCTTCTTCTAATCTGGAACAGTCATTGAAGTTCTCTAAATGAGGTAAATGTTCTTTTTGGGGTCTTCCTGAAGTAAAAGAAAAAGATAAACTAAAGAGATGTAGATGATCTACAGTTGTCAGACAGAAGTTAACAGTAAATACAGTCTGTCCCTGTCTGTTTAAACTGAGTCTGGTTAATTAACTAGCACATAATCAGTAAACTCTCTCTGACAGAGATGATCCTAAAAGCACAGGAGAGTATGTCCTCTGAGAATGGTTTCATCCAACATGTGGAGAAGACAATGGGCTGATACATGATGATGGTGTCTCACCTGAGAGGACTGTTTATCATTCTAATTACTGAATAATCTGTTATTGTTGTTTTTGCTTCCTGTTGATTGCATTTTAAAAGATATTTATGGATACACCATTAATAGAATGTTAAAAGTTATTTTTAATGTCAATATATATTAATGACATTTCAATGAATACTGTACACTTTCTTAGTCTTATTTTCATCATGCTTTTCAAAAATTGAGCCTGACATGCATAAAGCCAGGTGATTTGGGCTTTTTTAAGGCCTAATACAAGTGTCCCAGATTACAAAGTGACTTTTTTGGCATAAAGCTGTGCCATGAGTGTGATGTCTCCATTCTTTCTGCTGGTGTGGTTAGAAAATTGCAATCCACATTGGTCCTATGTGTAGAGGTCAGAATAAATCACAGAAATCAAAATTTCTCAGATTACCCGAATTCACCCAATGTTTGGAAACTGTTCTAAATATAAAGGTTTTATATGTAAACATGTTCAATGATATTCATGCATGTGTCTTGCACGTATATATACAGTGTATGTACATGTGTGTCTGCCTGTGAGGACGTGATATGAAGCACAACCTTCAGAATAAGTGAGATTAATGTCTGACTCAGGTGCCTCTGTTATGAGTCTGGTTGCCCAGAGACTTCTTCTATTTGTGTTTATCTGTAAAAATCTAACTAGTGTCAGGAGGTTTCTGTCTCTCTTCATTCCACATCATCATTAAAGATGAAGGCAGCAACATAAGACGCTCAGCCTCTGAGTGTTCACTGTGACCACTAGGTGGAGTAACGATATTTACAGTGAGGCTTTATTATATTGTTGTTTCAAGCTCTTGAATAACTTGTCGTTATATTAAAAATAAGGTCATAACACTACTTTCTATTTTAGGTGTGATGAAATTTAGGTTTATTAACTTTTATTGAGCTTGTTTTTAAAAGCAGTTTGGAGATGACGATGAACAGTGTTGGTTGGGGGGGGGGGAAAGAGAATTCTCTCACAACCTAATGCTGTAAAAAGAATGACATCATTGTCTTCTCAGTCTGGTTACTAAACTGTAGGTGTCTTGCTGCCCTCTGCTGGAAATAAGACTGTATCTGCTACCGAACCATGTAATGGTCCCATCAGACTTCTCTGGTTTCCTAATAACCACAATGACTTTCTGCCTCATCAACACTTATCATGACACAATAATGAATTAATTTACAATTTAAATGAAATAAAAGTTTAATAGAAATATACATTTAATTCCATCAGAGAAGAGTTTCTGAGGAGGACCCTAAAAAAAAGAAGAGACAAATTGTTGTAGATGGTGAACAGGAAATAAACAAGCTGCATAAAGAGACTCGGGTAAAGTTCCCAAAAGTCACCAAGCATTCATGTTTTGGAATGAACCCTTGAAAAGTCCACATGACTACATGCAACATGTATGGTTGCTTATATCACAAAATTCATTCACATCGTAGGCAGCCACGTTGTCTGACTATGAACCTACAGAGTTTAATTGTACTATAAAAACCATCTGAGCAAAAGTAAAGTGTGAACATGTAAACAATCCTTTCCACAAAGACATGTCTCTAATCTTTCTTATCAACCGATGATTATACGTAGTAAACTGTCAAGTGGTCAAAAAAATGGGCCTGATGTTTAAAAAATGTCAGCAATGTCGGCCACCAGGATCCTTCACTACAACATCCAGTCAACCAAAGATGTTGGAACCGTGTTTATATGGTTGACCATTTAAAATGTTTCGGTTGAATTTAAAAGAACAATAAAGCAAGAAAATTGAATAAGAGACATAAAAACAAATGAACAGCATCCGGAAGCTTGGAACCACAACTTGACTTATAACGAGAATCAATTACACTGAAAATGTTCAGTGTAAACACAATGAATAACACTGCAGCAGGTCACTGGAGATGACTCCGCACAAACTCTGTCGAATACAAAATGCCTGTCTCTGTGAAGTTTTCATTAGCATGACGGTGCTGTATTTGCATGTGTGAGTTTTACAGCAGTGAACAGTGCCTTTTGTGAGATGTTCAATTCCCTTAAAGAA
Source organism: Limanda limanda (assembly GCF_963576545.1). Lineage (NCBI taxonomy): Eukaryota > Metazoa > Chordata > Actinopteri > Pleuronectiformes > Pleuronectidae > Limanda > Limanda limanda. The sequence goes on along the minus strand of NC_083644.1, from coordinate 11,585,093 downwards.
CCCTCTGCATTGGATTCTTTGTTAATATTTGTATGTTACTGGCTGCATTATATACACGACATGTCAGGGCTCCAGACGCTGCACACACGAGTTGTCTCAGTCCCCGTCTGATGATTCACTGGAGCTGGAGGAAGAGGAGGAGGAGGAAGATGACGAGGACTTTGGTTTTCTGCTCTTGTGGCTTTTCTTGTGCGGCTTCGCTTGCTCCTTTTTGGTCTTTTTGCTTTTCTTCTTGTGGCTTTTCATTTTCTTTTTCTTCCTCTTCTCCTCTTTATCAGACGAGGAGTCGGACTGGTCACGTTTCTTCTTCTTCTTGGTGGTCTCCTCGTCACTCGATGAAACAGACCTTGAGATTGGGGAAAAAAAGGGGGCGGGGTCAGTGATTAAATGATCACAAACCTGTGACTAATACAATTACAGTTAAATACTATAAATAATATATTATTCTTTAGATATAAATAATGAATACCATTGATCAAAATGAGGTACTGACAAATATTAACATGAGTTGCACGAAAATATATTTTATTCCTACTCAGACTATTCTTGATTTAGAAATCCGTAAAGTATAACAAAGTGACATTTTGAAAAACAGTTACCTTTTTCTGGACTTTCTGCTTTTGCTCTTCTTCCGCTTTTGTCTGTCGTCATCATTGGGACCTAATTGTAAAATTTTTAGTCAGATCAGCCAAGATTGTTTTTACTTAGTATCTGCTCATAAATATAAAAAGTATATAAAAAAGTAACTCGACTTTAAAAACAAGTAAGTCCACTTGCACTGCCGGGGCTACGGCTGCTGCTTATCTATGTACATTCACAAACCACCTGATGAGTCCCACAGGATCCATGTATTTACTTTACCGTCCAGCCTTATAGCGAGTAAAAAATAATTGTGGGATTGAATTTCTTACGTCTGCGATGCTGGCTACTTTTCGCCAGCTTCTCATTGCGCAGAGGTGGAGGGTCGTCCTCCTCACTCTCCTCGGTGCTGGTGCTGCTCACATCCAGAACTATGTCTTTCTGGGGGTCAACTCGGACAAAATTTCGGCATTCGAACGTCAAGTGGCCCGCTGGAGAAAATCCACAAAGAGAAGAGAACGGATGAACAACAACAGTAAAGCAGAACTTTTTTTATTCGTATTTACATTTTCGAATCCTAACCCCCAACTCTTATAACCTTCATTTAACTCTTATTGCTCACCGATATGTTGTAAGAGTTGTACATTAGAGCTTAATAACAGATTATATCATGAGTCCAACAAACCCACAGGTTTACAGATGAACTTATAACAACACCTCTTTAACTTTTCATGACACTTGAGGGTCGAAGCTTTACTTACGATATCCACATTTCTTGCATCCAGCCCTGATGTTGTCCTTGTTAGGACCTGTGAGTAAAGATATACAAGAGGGAATCAGTTGAGTATTTCAGTGTTTGTGTGCATGTACAGGGACGTCCAATACGATTCAGGCACTATTTATATTATTATTATATATTAAATACATTACAGCATCTGGAAGCACCCATATTTACTTATAGAAACTAAAACAATTTTTTCACAATGCTGTTTATGGAGTACACATATTGTTGTAACTTAAGAGTCACTCACAGACACACAGACACACAGACACACACACACACACACACACACACACACACACACTTTGTGTTTCAACACCACAGGTAAAGACTGAAACAACAAACACACCAGGTGTGAAACAGTTGACCGTTAACAACGGGACACACACATCTATAAGTTGTCTGGTGTGTGTTAGCATAACGTTTAGCATTATGCTACTGTAAATACGACATCATTCCTCCATTAGATTTCCAGATTAAACAACGAGGGCGATCAACCCTAACCCATGAACTCAGATATCTGATCGAACTACAGGACCTACCGGGAATAGTCGTTGAGTTATCCAGTTTGAGGCCGGAGTGATACACTTAGCGCGAATCAATCCACCGTCCACCAGTCCGCACACAAAATAACGTCGACCGGAAACAATTGTTCTTAGAAACTACTTAGTTCCGCAGTATTTTTCCGCTTCTTTCCTCTGGCGGGAAACCGCATCACCGGGGTTTGCCGCCCCCTACTGGACTGGAGACGAGGCTTTGAAGCGTGTATCCAGGATGATTTCTGTGAAGTGTGTTGAAGACGTATGTGATGACGTTCAAAGCCTCATGAGCCGGCCGAACCACGTAACCATTCATTTCTTAACTTGTACAAACTTGCGGTATCTTGTCTTTGAACCCCAGCTGCATCTGTGTCCTGTGAAAGGATCTTTTCTAAAGCAGGCGAAATTATTAAAAAAAAAAAGAAGAAACCGCCTGAAACCCAGCACTGTTGAAAAGCTGTTGTTTTTAAATAAAAAATAATAAACCGTTATCCCTATTGCAATTGTACGTGTTACATTTTGTCCCCCCACACACATAAGCACAGTCACAAACCCAGTAACACAAGCACATTCACATCACAACCCTCTCACCTTTTTGTTTCCACTTTCCCTTTTGACCAAGCCGTTGTATCATAAAGACAGACACCATGTTAATAATAATCGTTTATGCATTGGCATCACAAACATCATTCATTCATTTATTCAATTCAAAGCTTCACACACCAAATCCATGGGGTCATTAAAATGACATTTACATTTAATGTCCACTTGATGGCGCAGTAGAGCAAATGAAGCCCCATGATGCTTCGGCCCATGAGCGAACCAATTGGATGGAAAGCTTCAACGCTTCAAGCTTCATCTCGCCATCACTTAAGTTAACATACATTTTAGGCGTTTTTAAAAACCACTGGTCCCCACCTCTTTATATACAGTCTATGGTCCCCACCTCTTTATATACAGTCTATGGTCCTCACATGTTTATATACAGTCTATGGTCCTCACATGTTTATATACAGTCTATGGCCCTCACAGGTTTATATACAGTCTATGGTCCCCACATGTTTTCCATGTTTTCCAGAAAGCAAATTGTCCTTCTCTACCTTATTAAAAATATAAAACAGCTTACAAGAAAGTAATCAGATATAAACCTCTCACAAAACAAGTAAATACATTAGAAAATATGCTTCAATGATTAAAGAAGCTAAATGAATAAATAACTAGCCGATAACACTAGGGCAGATATGGTTTAATGTCAGGCGTCTAATTCAGGGGGAAACATTTTATATTATCAAATAAATTGTAAATTGCTTTTTGATCCTTTGAAGGTTCCAATCTCCCACAATGGGGAGATTTTCTGTAGTGCAGTGCATAATAGGGTTAGTCAAAAAATAGGTAAAAGTAATAAATAGGTGAACATGCAATATAAGATCAAGGAAGTATAAAATATAATTTTATTTATGCAACTGAAACGGAATATATACAGTGAAATGCATTGCACAATAGCCATTGAGCTCCACAGATAGGAGAGAGTCTTAAATAAAAAAATAAAAACTGTAAAAATATTATCAAAGACATAATGTCTCCAATCTTTCCGCCTTTAAACATTGAAGGGTAGAATTCATGATGGCGCCTCCCTGTGGAGAGATGGCCGCATAGCACCTGGTCCTGCATCAACTCTGTCTTTAAACATACAGCTCTTCTCAGACTTTTCTCTCCTGGGAACGTTTGTTGACTCCAGCAGTCACTTTACTTCTTATTCTTCTAGATATTTGTTTTAAGAAGATGTTTCACTCGTGGAGAAAAAGCTTTATTATTTCTCGAGATCCATAAACCTTAAAGTACTTTGACTCAACTGTATAAATGTGAGGTGAGTTTATGAGGCTGTGTTTAAACATCATGAAAAACAGTGGACTTAGATCAACTTTTTTACTATGAACGTGAACTAGTTCATTTTCATCTGTATGAACTGAACTTTGATCTAGTTCTTTTTAAGTGGGAGCTGGCACAGCAGGGGTTAATGTAAGGGTGCCACAGTCAGACAGGGAGACGGAAAATGGCGACAGATGTGAGTCCCCCAGACATGTCCTCATCATCGAGTCTGTGACTGTGGCACAGACACATTCAATTTAAATCTCCCAGTGACCAATCTGGGGGACTGTAACTTGTTTAAGTTTGTTAAGCTGAGATATTTTTAGAAAATTCTTCTTGTGGGTTTTCATTTTCTTTTTCATCCTCTTCTCCTCTTTATCAGACCAGGAGTCGGACTGGTCACGTTTCTTCTTCTTCTTGGTGGTCTCCTTGTCACTCGATGAAACAGACCTTGGGATTGGGGAAAAAAAGGGGGCGGGGTCAGTGATTAAAAGATCACAAACCTGTGACTAATACAATTACAGTTAAATACTATAAATAATATATTATTCTTTAGATATAAATAATGAATACCATTGATCAAAATGAGGTACTGACAAATATTAACATGAGTTGCACGAAAATATATTTTATTCCTACTCAGACTATTCTTGATTTAGAAATCCGTAAAGTATAATAATGTGACATTTTGAAAAACAGTTACCTTTTTCTGGACTTTCTGCTTTTGCTCTTCTTCCGCTTTTGTCTGTCGTCATCATTGGGACCTAAATGTAAAATTTTTAGTCAGATCAGTCGAGATTCTTTTTACTTAGTATCTGCTCATAAATCTATAAAGGTTAGTAACTCAACATTAAAAACAAGTAAGTCCACTTGCACTGCTGGGGCTACGGGTGCAGCTTATCTATGTACATTCACCAACCACCTGATGAGTCCCACAAGATCAATGTATTTACTTTACCGTCCAGCCTTATAGTGAGTGAAAAACAAATGTGGGATTGAATTTTCTTACGTCTGCGATGCTGGCTACTTTTCGCCAGCTTCTCATTGCGCAGAGGTGGAGGGTCGTCCTCCTCACTCTCCTCGGTGCTGGTGCTGCTCACATCCAGAACAATGTCTTTCTGAGGGTCGACTCTGACAAAATTTCTGCTTTCGAACGTCAAGTGGCCCGCTGGAGAAAATCCACAGAGAGAAGAGAACGGATGAACAACAACAGTAAAGCAGAACTTTTGTTATTATTATTTACATTTTCGAATTCTAACCCTCAACTCTTATAACCTTTATAAGGGAATATGCAACAGGGTCTGGAAAATGTAGCTAAAATCATCATTTAACTCATATTGCTCACCGATATGTTGTAAGAGTTGTACATTAGAGCTTAATAACAGATTCTATCATGAGTCCAACAAACCCCTCGGTTTACAGAGGGACTTATAACAACACCCCTTAAACTTTTCATGACACTTGAGGGTCGAAGCTTTACTTATGATATCCACATTTCTTGCATCCGGCCCTGATGTTGTCCTTGTTTGGACCTGTAAGTAAAGATATACAAGAGGGAATCAGTTGACTATTTCAGTGTTTGTGTGCATGTACAGGGACGTCCAATACGATTCAGACACTATTTATATTTCAGTATTACATATTAAATACATTACAGCCTTTGGAAGCACCCATATTTACTTATAGAAACTAAAACAATTTTTTCACAATGCTGTTTATGGACTGCACATATTGTTCTAACTTAAGAGTCGCTCACACACACACACACACACGCACACACACACACACACACACACGCACACACACACGCACACACACACACACACGCACACACACACACACACACACACACACACACACCACATCATTCCTCCATTAGATTTCCAGATTAAACAACGAGGGCGATCAACATGAAGCCATGAACTCAGATATCTGGTCGAACTACAGGACCTACCGGGAATGGTTGTTGAGTTATCCAGTTTGAGGTAGTGATGTATCCTTCCGTGTCGAGGCTTCGAAGTGTGTATCTATTTCGACCTCCCTCAGACCGTCACCACGGTCTTAACACGAATGATGTCCTCATCTCCCTATCCTCGAGACCAAATATCAACAATGTCACGTGAGTGACCTTAAGGGGGCTGGGCTCACCGCCCATAAAGCTCCCCGGTGAGCGCGGCCGCCTCCTCTTTTCTTCACTCGCCTCATCCGAGACCGACAGGTAAGTAAGATATTTTGGGACTCCACTTTTATCAATCCGACACTTTTGTGCAGGCGCCTTGTGTCCCTGAGGATTGTTTGTGGTTTTCCCCTTCTCTAAAAGTGAGGCAGAGGGCTACACTGCATGTGTTAAGCTCTGCTCTTTGTTTCAGGCAGCTTAATTAGCTGCACCTGGCACTAACTACTCATGTTCACAGCTTTGGGTAAGTATTGTTTATCTCGTGCTGTTTGTGTCCATACAGAGTTTGTTCTCTTACAGGAGTGAGTAGAAAAGTTGGGAAGCTTAATCAATAAATAATCTATCCCTTAAAACTGATTTGGATCGGGGGTGCCCCCCCCCTCCTCACCCGGTAACTCGCTGTCCGCAGGGAGTGGGGTTTCTCCAACTCCCCCTCGTGCGTTCGCGCACAGTGAGTGGAGGTGAGTTAAAGCCAACCTTTTCACGTTTATTTGCCTTTCAAAAATGAATAAATAAACCGTGTTTGAGGCCAGGTAGTGTCCCCTTTTCACCTCTGTGCGCAGCAGGTGGGATTGTTTGCCTGTGTTCCCTGTATAAAATACAGTTGGTTATTGGTTATCACCCTTTGTAGGTGCTATTTTGTTTCCCTTAAAGCCCTGTTTGCAGTGGCTGGGATGTTGTTCTCTCTCCACCCCCCCACCCCCCTTGAAAAAGGCACCCCGTAACTCGCTGTCCGCAGGGAGTGGGGTTTCTCCAACTCCCCCTCGTGCGTTCGCGCACAATGAGTGGAGGTGAGTTAAAGCCAACCTTTTCACGTTTATTTGCCTTTCAAAAATGAATAAATAAACCGTGTTTGAGGCCAGGTAGTGTCCCCTTTTCGCCTCTGTGCGCAGCAGGTGGGATTGTTTGCCTGTGTTCCCTGTATAAAATACAGTTGGTTATTGGTTATCACCCTTTGTTGGTGCTATTTTGTTTCCCTTAAAGCCCTGTTCGCAGTGGCTGGGATGTTGTTCTCTCTCCACCCCCCCACCCCCCCTTGTTTTCTGCCATTGCAGGCATACAGTGGGCATTTTCAGGTGAATTAGTTATTTCACCCCTTCCTTCGTTTTATGTGATATTGGCCAGCTGTGATTAGCCTGTTTATAAGATCCCCTTTACCAGCTATCCGTAGCTGCTGGGCGCTATTGTTTATATATTTATTCTTAAATCACAAAAGTAACACAGAAATGTCCTCACATTTGTGCCATTATTGCCGGGGTATCATGGATCCCCGAGATGGCCACCGTGAATGCCCGACTTGTTTGGGCATGGCACATTTAATGGACGATATTGAGAACCCCTGTGTGGCAGCAGTGGAACTGCCTGTGGAGGAGCGTGTTAAAAGAGCCAGATGGGTGGAGCAGTCTGTTCGTGCTGGGGCCGTGCAGCCTCTACCAGCCAAACTAAATGAAAGGGGACACACCTCAAGGAAAGCCCCCCGAAAACGTGGGCATGAGCACACCCCTGTTCGCAGGCGGGACTCAAGCGAGACACAGGCTCCAAAACCTTCACAGAACCCAGCTGGTCAGCATGATGACACTCAGCTGCAAATCCTAGCGGCCATACGTAGTCTGTCAGACAGGTTGGGTAGAGTTGAGGCCCAGTACCCGGCCACAACAGCTAGGGCATCGAGGCATGGGCACTCCTCCCCGGACAGGTTACCCTCCTATCAGGAGGAGAATGTGGTTCACCCTGACATTCTCTCTCTCTATGCTCAAAATTCCCTTTTTGAAAGTGATGGGCAGTCTGAGGGTGCTGCTGGGCTAAAACAGCCTAAATCCACACAATGTGAGGGGGCGTCCAACCTCAGCAACATGGGTGAAAGTGAGCCTTCACCCATGGACGTCATCTCAAGGGTTTCAAGTGCGGCAAAAATTGTGGGGCTCAATGTTCCAACTGAGGCTCCTGCTCCAATGGATGGGATTTGGGCCGGCATCACTCAGACCCAGCAATCAGTTACTGTACCTGTGGCTGGTGACTATTTGCACATGCTCAGGAAAGCATGGAACATCCCAAGTGGGGCACCTCAGTTCAATGCAGGTTGCCGGAGACTGACTAAGAATCAGTATGCTCCTGAAACAGGTATGGGGGATATGCCTCCAGTTGAGCGGGAGATGGCAGCCTTAACATCTCTGGGTCCAGAGCGGGTAACCACCAATCCACGCTGTCCCCTGAAAGAGTGTGATAAGTCAGACCGACTGGTGTCTCGGACTTATAATGCAGCCACACGAGCAGCCCGCTCGGGCAATGCACTCGCCATTTTATTGGCAGCTCTTAGGAGAACAGCCAACCCAGAGGACCAGGACACCATGAGCCTGATAGACTCTGCCCTGGTCACTCATTCCCAGTTAACAAGGGACATTGGTGCAGCTATGTCATCTGCCATGGTAGCTCGGAGGCAGATCTGGTTGGCACAGACAACTCTTCCCGAGAATATCAGGAAAGAACTGACCAATATGCCAGTCGTGCCGGCACATGTTTTTCATCCTGACTCCCAGGGTGTGTTAGATAAGGCTGAACAGTCTCGGCGTACCAGAGAGTCAGTACAGCGCACTTTCAGATGGGCTGCGTCTACCAGGTATAAACTTAGGGGCTCCCAGCCTCCCCACCGATCATCATCCTGGGCCCGTAAGGAGCCATGGGTGAATGACAGGTGACAGGCTACAGGATTCACAGCCTCTGGTGACTCCAAACAGCCTTCACAAAGTCGACGTGGGTTCTATCCCCGTTTTTCGACTAGAGGTGCTCCCCAGAGGAGGCGCCCCCCCAGAGGTCAAGGACCTCGGGGCGGTACAGCCTAGGGGTGGGGGGACACCCGCCGAACTTCATTCTCGGCTATGCCTGGACAGCTGGGAAGAAACTGTGTCAGACCCATGGGTGCTTGCTACAGTATCAAAGGGGTACAGAATTCAGTTTCGGCGGCGGCCCCCCCCTTACTCCAGGATCCGCATGACGATTGTCACGGACCCAGTCCAGGCTCAAATCCTGGCACAGGAAATTTTAACCCTTCTGCAGAAGGATGCAATTATGAAAGTAGATCCAGACGAACAGCTCACTGGCTTCTACTCCACGTATTTCCTCGTGCCGAAAAAAGATGGCGGAATACGTCCCATCTTGGACCTAAGGCGATTAAACGCCTTCATAAAGGTACTTCCTTTCAAGATGCTGACCACGGGTCAGATCTTAGAATCTATCGAAAGAGGAGAGTGGTTCACCTCGATAGACCTGGAAGACGCGTACTTCCATGTGCCCATCTGTCCAAACCACAGACCTTTTCTTCGGTTTGCATTCCAGGGGCAAGCCTATCAGTTCAAGGTCCTGCCATTTGGCCTTTCCCTCTCACCAAGGGTGTTCACCAGAGTGGTTGGGGCGGCCTTGTCTCCTCTCCAGTTGTCAGGAGTAAAAATCCTTCCCTACCTGGACGACTGGCTGATTTGTGCTCCATCTCTTGGCCAAGTTGTAGAGGATACCCAGAGGGTGTTGTCGCATGTACGGTCCTTGGGTTTCAAGGTAAATGTGACGAAAAGCAACCTCGAGCCAAGGCAGCAGGTGATTTTTCTGGGACTTTGCTTGAATTCCCTTACAATGTCTGCATCCCTCACATCTCAGAGGGTGAGGAAGATTCTAGTCTTCCGGAAACGATTCCGTCTCGGCAGGCAGCTACAATTTATCAGCTTTCAGAGGATGCTGGGGATGATTTCAGCCGCAGCAGCTGTTGTTCCTCTGGGCCTCCTCAGGGCCAGGCCAATTCAGAGGTGGCTGAATGCCTTCAAGCTCAACCCGAAGCTGGACAGACACGTGAAACTTCGTGTGACACGCACATGTCTCCAAGCCTTACGCCCATGGGCAGACCGGGTGCTCTTGCTCCAAGGAGTCCCCCTTGGGAACATTCCCTCGAGGAGGACAGTGGTGACGACAGATGCTTCCCTCACAGGTTGGGGAGCAGTCTGGGAAGGCAGAATGGTGCGTGGCCCGTGGATACCCCCTTGGGGTGGCGAACACATCAATGTTCTGGAGTTGAGAGCGGTTCACCTTGCTCTGAAGGCTCTCCTTTCCTCCATCCAGGGCAGGCATGTCTTGATAAGGACAGACAGCACTTCAACTGTGTATCATATAAATCACCAGGGAGGCACAAGGTCCCTGCGTTGCCTCCAGGTGGCACAGAAACTTCTGTTTTGGGCTTTTCAGCATCTGGCTTCACTCAAAGCAATCTTTATCCCAGGGATTGTAAATCGAGCAGCAGACCTCTTGTCCAGGACTGGTCCTCTCCCAGGAGAATGGAGACTTCATCCAGAGGTTGTATCCCTCCTATGGAGTCGGTTTGGCACGGCTCAGGCCGATCTATTCGCATCAGCAGAGACAACCCACTGCAGGATGTGGTTCTCTCTGGAAAACCAGGGAGGTCCCCTAGGCCTAGATGCACTATCTCAAGAATGGCCGGAAGGGTTGTTGTACGCTTTTCCTCCATTCCCTCTGATTCCCCAGGTACTCAACCGGGTTGCCTCGGGCCACTACGAGGTGCTGTTAATAGCCCCCAGGTGGCCAGGGAGGCATTGGTTCCCAACGCTCCTTCGCCTGGTTCACGGTCAACCATGGGCCCTGCCAGTCAGGGCAGACCTCCTCTCACAGGCAGAAGCTCAGATATGGCACCCCAGATCAGACATCCTGCAGCTTTGGGCTTGGCCCCTTCTCAGTACCTCTCTCAAAGGTTAGATGAGGCTGTCCTGAGGACCATAGACAATGCCCGGGCTCCCTCCACTCGGGCTAACTATGGCCATAAATGGAGTGTGTTTTCTACATGGTGTCGCAACAGACAGGAAAATCCAGCCGCTTGTCCTATTGAGCTGATTCTCCGTTTCCTTCAGTCACTTTTGGACTCTAACAGGGCACCTAGCACCATTAAGGTATACACTGCCGCAATCTCTTTCTTCCATGAGACAGTGGGAGATGTTACAGTTGGTAGACACCCTCTAGTGTCTCAGTTCATTAAGGGAGCACACCGCCTGCGACCAAGCAGGGCTCCCAGGGCTCCATCGTGGCAACTCCCCTTGGTATTACGGTCCCTGATGCAGTCTCCCTTTGAACCCATAGGGCAATCCAGCCTTAAGTCTCTATCTTACAAAACAGCTTTCCTCCTGGCTATATGCTCTGCCAAAAGGGTGAGTGAATTGCATGCTCTGTCTATAAGTGACGATTGTCTAAGATGGAGGGCAGGTGACTCAGGTGTGTCTCTGTGGCCAAACCCCTCGTTTTTGCCTAAGGTCATAAACCATCAGACGGTAAATCAGGTGATCGAGATCAGCACTTTTCAACCTGATCCGGCTCTACTACAGGAGGAAGCCGGCCTGCCTATGTTGTGCCCAGTAAGGGCACTGAAGGCTTATATTGCACGCACAAAGTCTCTGAGGGGCTCATACTCTCAGTTATTTGTCTGTTTTGGGGGTAAGAAAGTCGGCCACCCTGTGTCTAAACAGTGTTTGTCCCATTGGATCGTTAATACTATCGCTGAGGCCTATTCTGGACAGAACATACCAGTCCCAGATTCCTTGGTAGCTCATTCCACCAGGGGTATGGCCACTTCCTGGGCTGCTTTAAAGGGGGTCCCTCTTTCAGAAATATGTGCAGCAGCAACATGGAGTGCTCCCTGCACATTCTCTAGATTCTACAGGGTCAATGTGGCTTCCCCCACACCAATGGTTTCCGCAGTGCTGCTCTCAGCTGCTGGGCGAGGATGTGAGGCGGTAGAGTCCTCCGTTCTTCGCGACCCTGATGATACTATTCATCCGTGTTAAGACCGTGGTGACGGTCTGAGGGAGGTCGAAATAGATCGTAAGTTATGACCATAACTATGGATCTATGAGACCGACCGATGACCGTCACCCTCTTTTGTCACTCAGAACGGGCTGAGGCGTTCAGACAAGGAGGAGGCGGCCGCGCTCACCGGGGAGCTTTATGGGCGGTGAGCCCAGCCCCCTTAAGGTCACTCACGTGACATTGTTGATATTTGGTCTCGAGGATAGGGAGATGAGGACATCATTCGTGTTAAGACCGTGGTGACGGTCATCGGTCGGTCTCATAGATCCATAGTTATGGTCATAACTTACGTTCGAGTAATCCAGGAAGATTTTTGTGACGCGCGTATCGAGGCTTGTGTTGATGACGTATGTGATGATGTTCAAAGTCATGGCCGTACCATGTGACTAAGTCAGGAAATGGTTCGCGGGTTTGGCCTGCGAATCGAAATATAAGGGGCAGCGAAACGCAATGGATGATTTATGTATTGGCATCACAAACATCATTCATTCATTTATTCAATTCAAAGCTTCACACACCATAGCCATGGTGTCATCATAATCACTCTGCCTGTTTTACATGTATTGTCCACTCGATGGCACAGTAGAGCAAATTAAGCACCATGAAGCTTCGGCCTATGAGAACATTTAAAAAAATTAACTATGAACGTGAACTAGTTCATTTTCATCTGTATGAACTGAACTTTGATCAGTTCTTTTTAAGTGGGAGCTGGCACAACAGGGGTTAATGTAAGGGTGCCACAGTCAGACAGGGAGACGGAAAATGGTGACAGATGTGAGTCCCCCAGACATGTCCTCATCATCGAGTCTGTGACTGTGGCACAGACACACAGACACCGACACATTCAATTTAAATCTCCCAGTGACCATTCTGGGGGACTGTAACTTGTTTAAGTTTGTTTAGCAGAGATATTTTTAGAAACCTGTTTCAGTTCTGCTGCACTGTGACTTCCCCACTGTAGAGAGATGTTAAATTCACCTTTCAGCCACTGGAAGGTGCAAAGAACACGACAGACGACAGAGAACATTGGAAGACGATTAATTAATGTACTATCAGTTGAAATAAATGGGCTGCAACCGCTACTACAGTATGGAAGAGATATCAATACAAGACACAGTAATAGTACATGTGATTCACAGTAGGTTTCAAAGCCAAGACAGAAACCTGCATAGCTCACCCAGCCAGATAGTAGCGTTTATAATCAGTCATTAGTCTGTCAGTGGAAGAAATGCAAACCTCCAGACTGAGAGCGATGAGGGTTCCAGCTCCAGCCGCTAATTCACTGTATATATCAAGTTACATTCAAAGCAGTGTAATCTCAAACTGTTATTCCAGATGTGCTTCCACAAATCTGTCATGCTGTTTTCTCACACACACGCACACGCATGCACACACAGACACAGAGACACACACACACACATAGACACACACATCTCTGTCAGGTATAATCATCCAACTGGAAAACAATGCTTCCATTTATTCGTCTACAAGGTTTCATTTCATTTGTCTTGTTCATGTCAAAATAGTCTTAAGCATGGCCGTGTTCTCCCTGGTTTACTTGTTCAGCTGTGTGTACGGTTCACAGAAGAGGGATCTTACAGAATCAGAATGTCAGTATTGAGACTAGAATAAGAAGGGAACTGAAATACCGCACAATGGCTGCATTGAAGCTATGTTACTTTAAATCAAATGATGGTGGACGGCAAAGTGACTCTGGTTCATTGACTGTAAATAAACATGGACTATGCATCTCCACTAACATGGAGGAGGCTGGCATTAGGACCTCTACTGCAGCCTTGGTGATAAAGATGGTTTGGCTTTCGTCATTTGCATCTTTGTGTACACTTCAGCTTGGTTGTATAAAATAGTACCTGTCATTTTACAGTAGGCTTACTCTTTTTTTTTTTTTTTTTTTAAGATAATGATCTATTTCAGTAAAATGTTATGATGCCTATAAACAAATCCAAAGTTATCTGACTAATCTTGCTTTGTGACTCAAGCCTCAGGCCTTAAGTTTGAATTATTATAAATCCGAAGCTGCTTATTTCTCATATATATATTTAAAAACAAAATCTATATGGTCACAAAAACAAGGGTTGCGCCTTTTTTTGGGTGGTGGTGGTGGTGGGGGGGGGCTCTTATTGGGAGCTGCTGACAGGCTGTCTGCACATATGATACGAAACTCCCTGACAATGATAAGACCACAGTAAAACATTCATCAGTTGCTATGCTGCTGCTGTTTCCCACTCATTCTTGTCCGAGCCACATGTCTGTCTTCTCCTTCGCCTCCGGTTCCTCGACAAAAACAACAACGTTTACTTGTGTACCTCCTCAGAGGTTTTGTTTAATCTTTTGTCTCAAGCATTGTCTTCAGCCTGAGTCACTGAACTGTTCAAGGGAAACGTTTATTTTCTGTTTATTTGATACTAAAATCGTAATTAGTTGCATGCAAAACATTTCAAATGAAAACAATTACACTGGCACCGAAGAGGCTTGACAGAGAGGAATTCTTCCTCAGTGACAGAAACACTTAGTTACACAACCACGTTGAAGCCGTTGACCACCACAAAGACTCACAAAACAAAAACTCCTTCAACTGTTGATCAAAGCTTCATTAGGTAGATATGGTTTATTCTCACTCCTTCGTGTCATTTTCAAACTGAGATTTATTATGTCCTTTACACACTAAGATCAAATCATTACCAAGTGGTTCCAATAAAGTTTTCACAATGAGTGTATGGATACAATTGAAAACCAAAGCTGGAAACAGTCTGTTCTCCTCTGGGATGCTCCACTGTTAATGAAATACATCATGCGTCTCCCTGTTTGCAGCTTTCCCAGGAATTCATCTTCGTCACTCACATATTCATGTCGCCGACCGGATTTAAACAATTGCCTCACACAGAGTTCTCTGGTGGTTCCTCAAACCTTTTATTCTCCGTCTCGATGTTGTTGTCACCGAGTTTCATGTTACCCCAACACGCACGTGGAGAAGTGGGCTGAGGGCAGCAGGATGTTTGGGTACGAGGGATTGTTTTCTTTGTTCCAAGGGAACAAAAAAATATTTTTTCTTGGAATGTTTTTAGGCAAGAAGTTCAAATCTTTGATGCTCATATTTCTAATCAGAAAAAAACAAGAAGTGCCCTGAAGCCAGTAATCCATGTCGTGGCAGTTCATCCAATTGGCAATCAAGTTGTTGACGTGT
Organism: Limanda limanda; assembly: GCF_963576545.1. NCBI lineage: Eukaryota > Metazoa > Chordata > Actinopteri > Pleuronectiformes > Pleuronectidae > Limanda > Limanda limanda. The sequence continues at coordinate 11,570,091 of NC_083644.1, read as the reverse complement.
ATCACCAAAAATATGCTTTTAAGGAAAATTCAGGGGGGAAGTTGTACAAAATGTCACCATCCATCACAATCAAGTGGAGATATTTCAGTACCAAGAAGGTTGAAAGAACAAATTAGTCAGGGCAACATTTCTGTATCTGGAGCCGAAGGTTGGCCTCAGAGAGACAGATACAGTTTTTTGGGACTATCAGGTGAGTTAAGGGTCCTGAGAGTAGCCAATAAACACTGAACCATTAGTAAAGTTACATGTATCCACAGAGTAAGCAGTCCTCTGGGTGCATGTGTCATCCCCGAGAAATGTCAAGTGCCTGGTGTATCGGTAATCCATGCATGACCGTGTGACCTGAATGCCCAGTTTGTCAATGGAAATGAACCGTCTCTACAGTCACTGGGAGAGAGAGAAGCAGTCCATCTCCCGGCGGTTGCACTCCTTGCACCGCTGACGGACTCTGTCTGGTCAGCACCTGGCGGACACTGAGGACGCTGCAGAGGATGTTTTTGGACAGAGGCCTGCTTAGGAAAAATAAACCTACGTCTGACCTCAAGCGCCAGTCGCGGAGACTCCTCGCCACCTGACATGATGGTCTTCCCACAAGCCCCAGCATCCCACTTGGGTGGCCGTGCTGGGAGAGGGAAGGGAAAACTAAAGCTATTAGGAAGAGGAGTAAGAGTCCGTGTGTTTATACACCTTCTTTTACCACCTTCAGTCTTCTCGTCCTACATTTGCTTCCACTCTGCCGACAATAAAAATGAATTAAGGAGTATTATATATTTTCCTTTGCCAAATGTTTAGCCACTTCCTATGTTTCTGCCTGGTCTTGCCAGGTGAGGCAAAGAGCAACTGGAATGGATTTCTTTTGGAGTGATACCCCTGTACGCAATAGGAGTGTGGTTGCCCTCCCCCATCCTCCTTCCTCCCTGGCTCTCTCTCTCTCCCGCCCTGAATCTCTCCATGCATGTGCGATGGCTTCTGTAATGAGGCTGTTTGACGTGGAGGAGATCTGGGGTAAGCACAGTGCTTAGTTGAGTGGAAGGCGAGGAATGAGAGACAGGTAGAACTGTTATCTCCCATCAGGCTTAGCTTGACCATCCTGAATGCATCTCCGTCGATTTCCATAATCCTGTTTCTCCGCATAAACCCGTTTACAAGCAACATTTCACTCATCGGTACAAGTTTATTTCCACCTCCTGGTCTTTGTAATGTACACCGATGTACACACTTGTGTTTCTCTCTGCATTCCTGAAACCCCTTTGTCCCACTTTGGCTCCTCTGAAACCGATTCTGACGTTTCCTGCAGCGAACTTAAAAGGCCTCAAACCCGCGCGAGCTGCTGACAGACAAGTGTCAGGAGAGAGAGAAACACTTTGAGGTGATGGATTGTGGAGGAAACAGATGGGCAGCGTGGGGAGGGGAACCGGGGCCATGCTCCAGGATTTGATGGACATTTCTGATGCAAACTGGTAAGAAGGTGAGGGAAGGTATGTGTGTGTGTGCGTGTGTGTGTGTGTGTGTGTGTGTGTGTGTGTGTGTGTGTGTGTGTGTGTGTGTGTGTGTGTGTGTGTGTGTGTGTGTTTCACCTCCTCCTCTCACACAAAAGATCGAAGGGAAGACTACAAAATGGTAGTGGTGGAAGGAACCTAACTTTGTTTTACCTCATTCATTCATTAGCTCTCTAGATACCTGGAGGTGAGAAGCTTCACCAGCAGCTCCTGCAGAAGGATGTGGAGTGTGTGAATAAGAATAGGTCTCTAAGCGTTTGGAGTCCCAGGAAAGCAGGAGAAGAAGAAAACGAAGAAGAAGAGGAGAAAACTAAACCTTGTTGTGAAACAGCTGAAGAGGTTTTTGAGGCAAGATGATAGCGTTGATGCGTTTACTTCTCCTCACTGGATGTGGCGCCGCAGGTGAGTCAGAATCCTGTGTTTGCCAAGTTGCTCAGAGCGAGAAAAATGGAGAAGGTTACACCGACAGCCATAAGCAACGGTTTGATGTGGTCGCGATGTGCCCATGAAAGCATTTATTTAGGGCATGATGTCAATTGGAATATAGTCTTCAATGCTCACAGTAAAACTGGAGCTATGAGCCTGGATATGAGTTTACTGCAATTTGCT